>NC_080637.1:1757500-2407500 GCF_027579445.1 Ammospiza nelsoni
CCAAAATCCTGGTCCTTTTTAACCAAAATCCTGGTCCTTTTTTAACCAAGGATTTTTAAACCAAAATCCTGGTCCTTTTTAACCAAAAATCCTTTTTAAACCAAGGATAACCAAGGACTTTGAAACCAAAATCCTGTTCCTTTTTTAACCAAGGATAACAAAGGACTTTTTAAACCAAAATCCTGGTCCTTTTTTAACCAAAATCCTGGTCCTTTTTAAACCAAAAATTCTTTTTTAACCAAGGATAACCAAGGACTTTGAAACCCAAATCCTGTTCCTTTTTTAACCAAGGATAACAAGGGACTTTTTAAACCAAAATCCTGGTCCTTTTTAACCAAAATCCTGGTCCTTTTTAACCAAAATCCTGGTCCTTTTTAAACCAAAAATTCTTTTTTAACCAAGGATAACCAAGGACTTTGAAACCAAAATCCTGGTCCTTTTAAAGTCCCTAAAAACATAACCCTCAACCCAAGCCTGCTCTAAATTCACTTTGAGATAAGAATAACCCCATTCAGAACAGTTTTGGTGAAGTTAAATGTGATTTAAGTGGATTTCTTAAATAAATCCCAGAATTCCAGCCACCAACAATTGGAAATCATTGAATATTTACAAACTACATACTTGCAGCTGAACCTGTTGGGGCCATTTTGTAAAAAAACCAAGAATTTAAGATAATTCTTAATGGTTGTGAGCTGAACTAACTCTGTGTGTTAATTAATTAAAACTCCCCTTTAAATTATCCTTCAGAAGGCAACATTAAAAAATAAAAAGTTCAAAATAACATTCAAAAAACTCACTGAACAATTTCAATGACATCATTCAGAGAGGCAAGTTTTGATGAGGTAAAATCAAGAGTTTTTCCTGTGCTGTAAAGAACAGTGGGAAATAAATAGGCACTGGAAGTGATGTTATTAATGTTAATAACAAGCACAGCATTAGAGAGTTTCCTGTCTGCTGCAATTGAGGCACCTTTAAATGTCAGGCAGAATAAAAAAAATGCACAGTGACTTGAATTAAATCCACTTGCAAGGAGAGAAAAATGACAGAAAATGTTCCACCGCTGCTTTGTATTTTTGTTTCCTTAGATTATCTTTTTTCACACGTCTTTGACGTCAAAGTGATTCATGAATTGATTTTTTTTTTCACTTAAGGATGCTGGAAGATCAATATCAAAATTATTGTGGATATTTGGCTTGGCATTCAAAATTCAAAAGAGTTGGATGGTACCATTGTGTTTCCAGCACAGAAAATTGTGCTGCATGACAAAATCCACTTTTTAGGAGGTTTTTTTTTGCAGTTCTGTTTTGCAGGAAGTTTCCAGAAGAATCTGAGGTCATAAAATTGGGCTGGGAGGTATTAACAGCCCCCTCTGAGGCCTGGCAAGTAAAGATATTTTGGAATAATTGAGGTGGAAAATCTGCAAACTCATCCCTGCCTGACCCAATCCTCAGTGTGTGAGAGCACCAAAGTGGGGCCTGAGTGAAGAGAAAGCCACCTCAGATATTAAATAAGGGCTGAGAGGACACCAGGAACCAACGTGGGAAGTAGCAAAAAGAAAATAATTCAGATTTTCTAATCATTCCTTGCAGTGCTGGAGGATTTTTGGAGCCCTTCAAGGAATTTGTTGTTGAAAAATGAAATTATTCAGTGCTGTTGGAAGGAGGTGAGCCCAGCCTGGTACCTGGTTGTCCTCCAGGTTGATCACCTCCAGCAGGTCGTGCTCCTCCAAGCCTTGCAGGCTGTTTATTTTGTTGTTGGACAGATTCACACGCTGTAGGTTTTTCAAGCTCTTCAGCCCATCCACCTTCTCAATCTGGTTAAAGCTCTAAGAAAAATGAAAGCAGAGAAATTGCAAATAAACCTCTATTAAAAATAATGTTCCCGAGGGAAAAAAAGGAGTTATTTTTTTGAATTTTAGGAGTTTTTGTCATGGAGAATCCTGTAAAAATAGGCTTTTATGCACTAGCCTCATGCACATCCTGATGTGTTACATTCCAGCTGAAAAACCTCTATGGAAAAGAACATTCCTGAATGGAAAAAAGAGAGTTATTTCTTGGATTTGAGGAATTTGGTTGTGGAGAATCCTGTCACAAATAGGCCTTTCTGCATTAGCCTCATGCACATCCTGATGTGTTTCATTTCTGCTGATAAACTTCTATGGAAAACAACATTCCAGAGGAGAAAAAAATTATTTGTTGGTTTTGAATATCTTTTCTTGAGGAGAATCCTGTCACAAATAGGCCTTTCTGCACTAGCCTCATGCACATCCTGATGTGTCACATTTCTGCTCATAAACCTCTATGGAAAACAACATTCCTGAGGGAAAAAAGGAGTTATTTGTTGGATTTGAGGACTTTTTGTCATGGAGAATCCTGTAAAATAGAGGATTAATGCATTGGCCTCATGCCCATCCTGATGTGCCACCTTTCTGCAGATATACCTCTATGGAAAACAACATTCCTGAGGGAAAAAAGGAGTTATTTGTTGGATTTGAGGAATTTTTGTTGTGGAGAATTCTGTCAAAAATAGGCCTTTCTGCATTAGCCTCATGCACATCCTGATGTGCTATATTTCTGCAGATATATCCTTATGGAAAACAACTCCTTTTTCCCCTCAGGAATATTGTTTTCCATAGAGGTTCATCTGCAGAAATATAGTACATCAGGATGTGCATGAGGCTAATGCAGAAAGGCCTATTTTTGACAGGATTCTCCACAAGAAATGATCCTCAAATCCCACAAATAACATTCCAAAAGGGAAAAAAGAGAGTTATTGGTGGGATTTGAGGAGTTTTTGTTGTGGAGAATCCTGTAAAACTAGGCTTTTATGCACTAGCCTCATGCACATCCTGATGTGTTACATTTTGGCTGATAAACCTCTATGAAAAACAACATTCCAGAAGGAAAAAAAGAGAATTATTTGTTGGATTTGAGGATCCTTTCTTGTGGAGAATCCTGTCACAAATAGACCTTTATGCATGAGGCTCATGCCCATCCTGATGTGCCACCTTTCTGCAGATATACCTCTATGGAAAACAACATTCCTGAGGGAAAAAAGGAGTTATTTGTTGGATTTGAGGAATTTTTGTTGTGGAGAATTCTGTCAAAAATAGGCCTTTCTGCATTAGCCTCATGCACATCCTGATATGTTATATTTCTGCTAATAAACCTCTATGGAAAACAACATTCATGAGGAAAAAAAAAAGGAGTTATCTGTCTAGATTTGAGGATCCTTTCTCGTGGAGAATCCTATCACAAGTAGACTTTTCTGCATTAGCCTCATGCACATCCTGATGTGCTATATTTCTGCAGATATATCCTTATGGAAAACAACTCCTTTTTTCCCTCAGGAATATTGTTTTCCATAGAGGTTCATCTGCAGAAATATAGTACATCAGGATGTGCATGAGGCTAATGCAGAAAGGCCTATTTTTGACAGGATTCTCCACAAGAAAGGATCCTCAAATCCCACAAATAACATTCCAAAAGGGAAAAAACAGAGTTATTTGTGGGATTTGAGGAGTTTTTGTTGTGGAGAATCCTGTAAAACTAGGCTTTTATGCACTAGCCTCATGCACATCCTGATGTGTTACATTTTGGCTGATAAACCTCTATGAAAAACAACATTCCAGAAGGAAAAAAAGAGAATTATTTGTTGGATTTGAGGATCCTTTCTTGTGGAGAATCCTGTCACAAATAGACCTTTATGCACGAGGCTCATGCCCATCCTGATGTGCCACCTTTCTGCAGATATACCTCTATGGAAAACAACATTCCTGAGGGAAAAAAGGAGTTATTTGTTGGATTTGAGGAATTTTTGTTGTGGAGAATTCTGTCAAAAATAGGCCTTTCTGCATTAGCCTCATGCACATCCTGATATGTTATATTTCTGCTAATAAACCTCTATGGAAAACAACATTCATGAGGAAAAAAAAAAGGAGTTATCTGTCTAGATTTGAGGATCCTTTCTCGTGGAGAATCCTATCACAAGTAGACTTTTCTGCATTAGCCTCATGCACATCCTGATGTGTTATATTTTGGCTGATAAACCTCTATGAAAAACAACATTCCAGAAGGAAAAAAAGAGAATTATTTGTTGGATTTGAGGATCCTTTCTTGTGGAGAATCCTGTCACAAATAGACCTTTATGCACGAGGCTCATGCACATCCTGATGTGTTACATTTCTGCAGATATACCTGTATGGAAAACAACATTCCTGAGGGGAAAAAAGGAGTTATTTGTTGGATTTGAGGAATTTTGGTTGTGAAGAATCCTGTCACAAATAGGCCCTTCTGCATTAGCCTCATGCACATCCTGATGTGTTTAATTTCTGCTAATAAACTTATATGGAAAACAACATTCGTGAGGCAAAAAAATAATTATTTGTTGGATTTGAGGACTTTTTGTCATGGAAAATCCTGTAAAATATAGGCCTTAATGTATTAGCCTCATGCACATCCTGATATATTCCTGCTGATAAACCTCTGGAAAACAACATTTCTGAAGGAAAAAAAAGAGTTATTTGTTGGATTTGAGGATTCTTTCTCATGGAGAATCCTGTCACAACAGGGCCTTTCTGCATTAGCCTCATGCACATCCTGATTTGCTATATTTCTGCAGATATACCTTTATGGAAAATAACTCAGTTTCCCCCCAGGAATGTTGTTTTCCATAGAGGTTTATAGCAGAATTTAACACATCAGGATGTGCATGAGGCTAATGCATTAAGGCCTATTTTTACAGGATTCTCCATGAGAAAGGATCCTCAAATCCCACAAATAACATTCCAGAAGGAAAAAAAGAGAGTTATTTGTTGGATTTGAGGATCCTTTCTCATGGAGAATCCTGTCACAAATAGGCCTTTCTGCATTAGCCACATGCACATCCTGATGTGTTTAATTTCTCTTAATAAACTTCTATGGAAAACAACATTCGTGAGGCAAAAAAAGAATTATTTGTTGGATTTGAAGATCTTTTCTTGAGGAGAATCCTGTTGCAAATAGACCTTTTCTGCACTAGCCTCATGCACATCCTGATGTGTCACATTTCTCCTCATGGAAAAAAGGAATCACCTCTCTCCTGATTAGCTTATCTCCAACTCACCTTGAAGAGACAACAACAATAAAAAGAGCTCTAATATTTTTTAAAAACTGATGTTGGCCCAAGAACACTCCTGTTACCACCCAGCTCAAAATTTAGAACACAGAGATGCATGGAAAATTATGGAATATATATACATAAATACATTGAATTTCCCTCTGTAATCATGGCTCCATTTACACTTGTGATTACAGAATAAATAATGAAAAAATTAAGGTGGGATAGAGAAGAGACAGGCTGAGGGTTGGGAATGTTCCCCTGGAGCAGGGAAGGCTCCAGGGAGAGCTCCCAGCACATTGCAGGGCCTGCAGGGGCTCCAGCAGAGCTGCAGAGGGACTGGGGACAAGGCCTGCAGGGACAGCACACAGGGAATGGCTCCCACTGCCAGAGGGCAGCCATGGGTGGCATCTTGGCAATGAGGAATTCCTGCCTGGGCTGGCATTGCCACAGCAGCTGGGGCTGCCCCTGATCCCTGCAGTGCCCAAGGCCAGGCTGGAGCAGCCTGGGATGGTGGCATTGGAATGGGATGGGCTTGAAGGGCCCTTCCCACCCAAACCATTCTGGGATCTGGGACACTCAGAATCCATCCCCAGGGATTTTTATGGAAGTTGGGGATGGCAAAGGGAAGGGAGACCCTTCCTGGAGTGCTGAGATTGCCAGTGAAGCCCCCAGACCCCAAAATCCCTTCCTAGAGAGAAGTCGGGGTGGGGATGGATCCAATGCCAGGCTGGGAGAGCTGGGAATGGAGGGAATTCCCTGGAGAGGGAGCCTGGGGTGGGATTTTGGGAAGGGATTCCCAGAGCAGCTGGGGCTGCCCCTGATCCCTGCAATGGCCAAGGTTGGACACTGGGGCTGGAGCAGCCTGGGATGGTGGGAGGTGTCCCTGCCATGGCAGGGGTGGCACTGGGTGACCTTGAAGGTCCCTTCCCACCCAAACCATTCCATGATTCCATAATTCCCTGATATGATACCAAAATCTCTCTGGAATTCATAAATCCACATTAACACACATCAAGTGAAGGCTTCATTCACTGTCAGTGAACAGCACAGAAATGTTTAAAAAATAATAATTAAAAAACCCCAATTTTCCTGTCAATTCTTCCAGACTTGCCCACACAAAACGCCCCAAATTTTTGAGAACCAACCCTCAGAGTTTTTTCAAACAAGGCCCTGATTTCTCACTGGCCTCCAGATGGTTCCATTCCTCAGGGCCTCACAAACCAGAGACTCATTTCTGCCCAAAGTCCAAGCAGGGACAACAATTCCCTGTCCCACACATCCCCAGATGGCCTCTCCACAGGATTCCTCCTCCATAGCCTTGCAAATTTTATTTTTCCATCAGCCTCACCTTGTGCTGAAAGCTTGGAAGCCTCATCTCCTATTAATAAATATTTAGGAACTGTAGAAATAAATAAGGCAGCTGACTCTAATGTTAATCCAGTTGTCTGTCCTTGACATTTTTCCTGACTTTTAAATGTTTAATTAGGTTATTAATAGCACGGAGGCTTCGTTAGCCCTCTGGTTAATCAGGTACAGTTCAGAGCTGGAAATGCAAAATGCTGGGCCAGAGGTGCACAGAAAATTCTGGGAACAAAAGGAATTTGGGGATGGATCCTTTAAAAGCAGTAAATTCCTAAGGGTCCAGTTCATTAGAGCTGTGCTTCTTATTTTATTTTTTTTCCTTTGCAAACATGAGTGGAATTTCTTTTTTTTTTTTTCTTTGAAAACATGAGTGGAGTAAAGGGATTTTTGGTACAGCAAAGCAGAATTTACAGGTTTTGAAGTGTTCCTCCCAAATGTCAGAACTTTCTGCTCTATTCAAATTTAGAAAAGAAAAGCTCAAGGGGAGAGAAAGCTGAGGAGAAAGAAAGAAGAAGAAAAGAAAGAAGAAGGAAAGAAGAAGAAAAACAAGAAGGAAAGAAGAAAAGGGGAAGAAACGAAGATGGAAAAAGGAAGGAAAAAGGAAGGAAAAAGGAAGGGAAAAGGAAGGGAAAAGGAAGGGAAAAGGAAGGGAAAAGGAAGGAAAAAAGAAGAAAAGGGGAAGAAAAGGGGAAGAAAAGGGGAAGAAAAGGGGAAGAAAAGGAAGAAGAAAAGGAAGAAGAAAGAAGAAAAAGAAGGGAGAAAGAACAAAGAAAGAAGGAGAAAGAAGGAGAAAGAAGGATAATAATAATAATAATAATAATAATAATAATAATAATAATAATAATAATAATAGCAACTGCATTTTATTCTAATTACTTCCAATTTTTAAAGAAAATGCTCAGCTTAAATCTCTTTCCACCATTTCCACCTGGCTAATTAACAAAGACAAGCAGTGTTATCAATAGTGATATCAGCCCCTCAGAACCCCAAATGAGATTTAATAAGATTTAACTGTTAACAATTTCACTTTGGCCAGAGCA
This sequence comes from Ammospiza nelsoni, assembly GCF_027579445.1. Lineage (NCBI taxonomy): Eukaryota > Metazoa > Chordata > Aves > Passeriformes > Passerellidae > Ammospiza > Ammospiza nelsoni. Next base: position 1,765,003 of record NC_080637.1, read on the forward strand.
GATTCCCAAGGGAATTCCTGGTGGCCCTTTAAACAAAGCAGGAATTCAGGGCACACGGTGAAGGAGGGACTTGCTGTGGCTCAAATTTGGAGAAAAAAAAGCATTAAAGTATTTTAAAAGTATTTAGGAAAAAGCTCCTCTTACTCCTAGAGCTCCTTTCAGAACATTTCCATGGGATTTGGCCAATCTGAGTCGATATTTCCCAATAAAAATGAGACCAAATTCCAATTTATTGCCACTGAGAGCTCCTGGATGTATCCTAGATGTGAAATCTAATTTTATTAGCATTATTTGAATATATTATTCAAAAGATGCTACATGTGAACACCTTCCCTGAACGCCGCAGCAGCCAAGGGCCAATCGGAGCTGGTATTTTCTATATCCAATTTTACAGAATAGAAGAAAAACCTTTAAATGTTTTAAAAGGATTGGAAAAAGAATATTTCTATTCCTGAAAAGGGATTCATTCACTTCACCTCAAATATTTATGTGGGTGCTTAAAACTAATGTAGCCAATAGGAACTCTGTAAAGCACTTTTGGGATTTATTTTTGATGTTCCATTAAATATTTTTCCACTCTTATTAGAAAGTAAAAGCTGTTTAAAAGCAGCCTGTTGCTTTTGGAGAGTTTGGATTGCATTAAAAATAGGTTTGGGTTGTGTTTCGGTGCAATATTTGTATTATTAAATTTGAAAATTTATTGTATTTGTATTATTAGTTTTGAAAGTGTATAGTATTGTAGATATTTCTCATAATTTGTTATGTAATTATCTTCATATTGATTATATTGATAAAAATTTATTATTATATAATAATATAAAAATATAATACATATATTATATATAATGTATATTAGACATATTATATGTGTTATATAATATATTTTACTTATAAAATACATAGCATATAATATATATTGTATTTATTATATATGTGACATTATAAAATATATAACATAAAATAATATATAATATCTAATATAACATATAATATAATGTATATGATACATAATATGACAAAATACGATATATAATATATAATGTAGTATATATTATATATTATATATTATATATTATATATCAATTAAAATATATAATATATAATATAACATAATAGTATATTATATAATTATACTATATTATATAACTATACTATATTGTATAATATAACATTACATTATATAACATTATATTACACTACATTACATATTACATATTACATTATATTATATTACATTATATATAATGTATATTAGAAATAGTATATTATAGATATTATATGTGTTATGTAAAATATTTTATTTATAAGGTATAATATATAATATAACATATAATGTATATGTTGTAATATGATATAAAATATGATATATAATATGATATATATAGGATATACAATATATAATGTAGGATATAATATATAATATATAATATATAATATATAATATATAATATATAATATATAATATATAATATATAATATATAAGATATAAGATATAAGATATAAGATATAAGATATAAGATATAAGATATAAGATATTATATATTATATATTATATATTATATATTATATATTATATATTATATATTATATATTGTATATATCAAATACAATATAATATAACATCATAGTATATTATATAATTATACTATATTATACAATTATACTATATTGTATAATATAGCATTACATTATATTACATATTATATTACATTATATTACATATTATATTACACTACATTACATATTACTTATATTATATCATATTATATTAGATATTATATTATATTATATTATATTAGATATTATATTATATTATATTATATTATATTATATTATATTATATTATATTATATTACATTATATTATATTATATTATATCATATGACATTATATCATATGACATTATATAGTATATAGTACCAAATAATACATAATAAAATATATACTATAAAATAATATATAATGCAAAATAATATATTTTACATTTCTTATCTTCATATTTACAATATTCTATTTATTATTTACATGAAGTTCTTGCTCTCTGGCTAAGAGGCAGGCAGGAAAAGCCTCAGAATGAATTTTCCTTACCAGGTTGAGGACCCTGATGGGCAGGTTGTGCAGGCCCCTGATGGCAGCCAGCCTGTTGTGTGCCAGCCCCAGCTGGGTCAGGCTGTGACACTGCTCCAGCCCTCGGATCTCCTCAATCTCATTGTCTGTGCACGGCTCTCAGGAGAAAAACATCAGCGGAACACAAAACCTGAGCAGTAATGAGGTGATAAATCAACAAATTGGGGTTATGGGCTGGGGAGCTGGACAGGGAAGGATTTATCCTGAAGGGCTTTAAATCCTACTGCTCCTGCAGAAATTATTCAAGTTGTAATTTTATGGGGTTATTTTAGTTTAAATGATACCTGTTGTGTCCTGGCCATCTGTCCTGAGAGGAGAAAGTTCATTTTAAATTAACGTCACAGTTATAAACAGTAGCACAAGTAATTAGAATTCCTCTCAGGGAACCTCAGCATTACCAGAACTCCTCAAATTCCCTAAACAAAGAACTTTTGACAACAAATCCAGTTCCAATTCCTCCTTGAAATGCATGAAGTGAGAGGAACCTGACCCTGATCTGCCCAAAATCAGGTAAAACTCTGGGACTCTTTGGTGACTGGAGTTAATCAGAAGTTTGAATAAAGAAAAATTAAAGTTTAAGCCACAAGCATCAATGTGAGGCAGCAAATTGCTCAGCCCTGTATAATAATAAATTCAATTTTTGCCTTTTCATGACTCACTATAAAGCTTCGTCACTTCTTTTTGGCCAAGTTGCGTCTCTCTCTGGTTGGACAATTCCTCCCTTTGGAAAGCTCTCAGGTGTGCACAAAAAAAGGAGAAAATTACCTGAAAATGTGCATCAAAATTCACTAAAAATGGAGAGGAAAGGTGAGTCTGTCACTGGGAAAGGGATGGGAAACGTTTCTGCTGCTGCAGGAGATTTCAGAGGGGATTAAAATCTGATTAACAATCAGATTAAAAATCAATTTATCAGATTAACAGTCTGATTAAAAATCTGATTGTTCTACCAGGTGAGGAGAATTTGACACAGATTGGGGCCACTGAATTCTGAATTTCCAGTCCTGCCCTCATTTTCCTCTTTTTTAGGGGTTTCTCTTGTGTATATGAAAACATTTTTATCCCCATTTCACCAAATGAAGAAATCCAAGGCACCACAAAACCAAACCAAAAACTACACAGCAGCTCCACAAGACAAATACTCAATTTTATTTTTTTTTTTTAATTTTCTCCCCTTTTAAATTTTTCTAGAGAGGTTTTTGCTGCATTATGGAAAATTAGGATTGCAAAAGAAAAGTGGTTTGGTGCCATTTTGTGATAGGATTTGTGTCACTTGCACACTTTGTAGAGTGGGAAGAACACAAATAACTTTTTTTTTTAAAATAAAAAATTATTTTAATAACATAATATGATATATTATATTTGTATATAATATATATTATATACTATTATAATATAATAATATACATATATAATATATATTATATAATATACATAATATATATGTATATTATAAAATATATATTATATATGCATATAACACATACTATATTTATTATATATATTTCTTTTATATATATTTCAATATATATAATTTAAATTTTATCTTTAAATTATATAACATATAATATATAATATATAATATATAATATATAATATATAATATATAATATATAATATATAATATATAATATATAATATATATTATATTATATATAATATATAATATATAATATATTATACATAATATATTATATATTATACATTATATATTATACATAATATATTATATATAATTATATTACATAAAGTATAATTATATTATATATATTCATATAGTGTATGTTATATTTTAACACCATCAATGCTGAAGTAAATTAAGCTCAGTCTCAGCACCAGAATTACAATTTTATCTCAATTCTAAGGACAAACTGACATGAAGGGGAAAATACAAAGAAAACAGGTATTTATCCGAAGAAATAGCAAAATAAATCAATTTTTCTCCCATTTAAGATTCCCCAAAGGATACAATCCAGCAGCAGCTTGGTAAGTGAGTGGTATTCTGATAAATCTTTCATTTTTGGGATTTGATTGTGTGAAAAATCTACTTCCTAAAGGAAAAAAAAAAAAAGAGAGGAATTTGGGGTTATTTCTTCAGCATTTTACTCTGGCTGGGGGTTTGTTCCACCCTCCCACCACGTGCAGGGGTTCAGTGAGGAAAAAAATAAATGTAAATGTAAATGTAAATGCAAATGTAAATGTAAATGTAAATGTAAATGTAAATGTAAATCAGACACAAAGATTTGGGAAAGGAAAATGGAAAAGTAAAATGTGAATCGAGGTAAAAAAAGAAGAATAAAAAAGGAACAAAATTCGACTTGCTCAAATACATCTAACTTAGATTCAGAAAATGGTTTTGAATTTAAAACTTTAATTTTTTTTATTTAATTTTTTTTCAGACTTACCCTGAGGTTTTTAGGGGCTTTAAAGTTGAAATAAGTGGTCAGTTCATTATTGGAAGCATTCAGCTCTACTAAATAAGGCATGTGACTGACACAGGAAAGATCTAGAAAAGAAATAAAATGTCAAATGCTGAGCCTGAATGCAAAGATCATCCCAGCAAAATGTGATAATTACATCCTGCAGCAATTAAGAGTTAATTTGGAGCTGCATGTGCAGAAAGTGATGCCTGAAATGCAGAATATTAACACCTTCTCCTAGAGGGGAAAAAAAGGTTTATAAACCATAAAGAATAAATATCCAAGTCAGACATTTAATTTTCATTATGCCTTGAAACAAGAATTTATTTTTATATTTTTAGATATCATTATGATAATATAATATATTATAATATTAATATAATACAATAAAACAATATATTATATTATATTATATTATATTATATTATATTATATTATATTATATTATATTATATTATATTATATTATATTATATTATTATTTTAATATTCTAATATAATGTTGTAATATAATATAATATAATATAATATAATATAATATAATAATTACATAATAATTACATAATATCATATTATATACTACTATTATTTTTCAGCCTTCTGTCTGTATCCTTTCTGTATTCTATAGTATAGTATAGTATAGCATAGCATTGCATAATATAATATAATGTAATATAATATAATGCAATATAATGCAATATAATGCAATATAATGCAACATAATGTAATCTAATGCAATATAATATAATGCAATGTAATGTAATGTAATATAATGTATTATATTGCATTATATTATATTACATTAATATAATGAAATTACGTATTAATATATGTAATTATATATTATATAAATATCTTTTAAAATTATCTAATGATATATTATATAATTATATATAATTTAATTCTATAATTTTATATAATATAATATATATAAATTTATATAATTTTATATAATATAATGTAATGTGATATAATATAATACAATATGATATAATGTAATGTAATGTAAATTAGCCTTCTAAGAACACGGAGTCAGATTGATCATTTCCTTCCTGCCACACCCCTTCACCTTGATGTCTGCTGGGATTTTATTTTTGGGTGATAAACTGAGAGTTTGAGCTCCATGTTCCGCTGTTGATGGGCAGTGGAGATTTTGGGCAAATTTTCATTATTATCTTTTTAGCCTTCTGTAAGTATCATTTCTGTACTCTTTACTATAACATAATATAGTACACTATAATGTAATGTAATATAATGTAATGTAATGCATTGTAATGTAATATAATACTGCATTAATATATGTAATAATATATATGATATATGATATATGATATATGATATATGATATATGATATATGATATATGATATATGATATATGATATATTATATATGATATATGATATATGATATATTATATATTATATATTATATAAAATGGATTCTAGAATTATTTAATATCTATATTATATATAGTGTAATTACATAATATAATATAATTATATAATATTATGTAATACAATGTAATACGATATAATATAATATAATATAATATAATATAATATAATATAATATAATATAATATAATATAATATAATATATTATATTACATTATATTATATTACATTAATACAATGTAATTATGTATTAATATATGTAATTATATATTATATATTATATAACATATCTTATAAAATTAACTAATTATATATTATATAATTATATATAATTTAATTATATAATATATATAATTAGATAATTTTATATAATACAATGTAATGTAATGTAATGTAATGTAATGTAATGCAATGCAATGCAATGCAATAATAAATTAGACTTCTAAGAACATGGAGTCAGATCCATAACTTCCTTCTTGAAATGGGGGACCCCAAAAATGCCAGACCCCTTCACCTTGATATCTGCTGGGGTAATAAACTGAGAATTTGAGTTCCATGTTCTCTCCATGTGCTGCTCTTAATGGGCCGTGGAGATTTTGGGATTTTGGAGGAGATCAAGCCCGGCTCTGTGCAACGTTTAACGCCATTAAAATGTCAGCCGGGCTTTGTGACACTAAAACTCCGTGCTCCAGTGAATTCCTCATCTGAAACAGCTTCACAAGGCAGGAATTTGTGCTTCATTTACTCCATACCATTAATTTTATTGGAGGAAAGCTCCATTTTCTGCAGGTGAATGTATCCGGAGAGAATGCTGATGTCACTCAGCCCGCGACCCTGGAAAAGGGAAAGGATTTTAATCACAATTTTAATAACCGGTTAATAACTCTGCTCACCCAAAGTCCCTCCAGCTGCAGCAGGACAAGGTGACATTACAAAAAGTGATGGTGGAGCGGCCAGAAATGGAGAAAATGCCAAAAAAAAAGACTTTAAAACAACACAACCACTTCAACTTCCTGAATGCAGCATTCCTGGTGATTTACACATCCCTCTACTTTTTTTTCCTCCAGCTGACTGAAGGAGGAAGATACATTTTTCACACCCTAGGACTGGATAAGGAAAAAAATATAATAAAATAATAGTGATAATTATAATTAAAATATTACAATATAATATAAACAAAATAATAATGCACAATATATAATATATAAAATAATATAAATGTAATTAATATTATAATATAATATACATATAATTATATTATATAAATATAATGATAATTAAATAATAATAATTTTATAATCTCAGTGCTGATGCTAATACATGAAAAAAACCCCAACAAATCACCACTCTGGCAGTCAGCCGGAGCCACTGTGAATCTTAGCAAAAACCCTATTTTTATAATAATTTTATTGTCATTAACATGAAACAGGCAATGACAAAAATCTGCCTCTGAAAATCTTGTTTTTTAACAAGCCTTTTTTTCCCAACGATTTGCTGTTGAAAAAAAGGCAAATAATATATATAATATTATATATAATAATAATATATACATATCTATATTCTATATATAATTTGTTTTTATATTTATATATATATAATATTATACAAAATATGTATTTCTATTTTTAGATATAATTTATATTTATAGTTTTATATCTATGATATCTAATATTATATAAAATATATGTTTCTACTTTTTTCCACATAATTTATTTTAATATTTTATATCTATTTTATATCTAATATTATATAAAATATATATTTATCTTTTTATATATAATTGATTTTCATATGTTTATATCTATTATATGTATAATACTGTATGAAATCTATATTTATATTTTAATATATAATTGATTTTTATATTTTTATATCTATTATATATATAATATGATATGAAAGCTATATATTTATTTCATACATAATTGAGGTTTTATATTTTTATACTATTGTATATATTTTATTATATTATATGTATTATATTATATTATATTATATTATATTATATTATATATATTTACATTAATATTTTATATATAATTGATTTTTATATTCTAATATATTAAAATATTTTAATATATTATTTTTATATTCAAAAAAAGGGAACATTTGTGCAGAAAAGCACCTTAAAATGATGTTTTTTTGCTGGTACTCACTGGCAGTGACAGGTGAAGATAAACGTACTCAGTGCCGGGGGCGGAGCGGCCGAAGGTGTGGAGCCCCTCAGCGGCCGTGTCTTCATCCAACACCTCCTGCAAGTGACCCTGAAAACACCAGGAAAAGGGAAAAAATGGATTTAGAGGAGATTTATGAGGGGAAATTCCCACTGGGAGAACCCCGAGGCTGCTGGGGTTCAGGTGGGAACAGGGTTGATAAAAGTCCTCTGTCGCTGGGATGTTTTATCAAAAATTCCTTTTGGCAGGATCTTTTCTCCTGGGAAGCGGGGAAGCTTCAGCGTCTCCATGTTTTGTTACTTTGGAATGTGATTTGGAGAATTGTTTATCCAGCATGTGAATTGTTTTTAATTAATGACCAATCACAGTCCAGCTGTGCCAGACTCTGCTCAGTCACAAGATTTTATTATTCATTCTTTGCCAGTGTTCTGATGAAATCCCTTCTCTTTCTTTAGTGTAGTTTTAGTATATAATTTTCTTTTAACATAATTGTATCATAAAATAATAAATCAGCCTTCTGAGAACATGGAGCCAAGACTCTCATCTCTTCCCTTGTCTGTGTCATTGTCATATTTTCTGGAAAAATCCTCTTTGCCCAGGAATCTTCTCCTGAGAAGCCTCAGAGAAAAAGGAAAACAATATTCTCTCATTTGCTTCTGCTGTGTTTTGCTGCTTTGGAATGTGGTTGGAGATTGTTTATCCAACAGGTGATTGTTCCATTGGTTTCATGGGAATTGTTTTAATTAATGGCCAATTATGGTCAGGCTGTGTGGGTCTCTGAGGAGCCAGTCATGAGTATTTCATTATTATCTTATTAAGCCTTCTGTCTGTATCCTTTCTGTATTCTTTAGTATAGTTTTAGTGTATAATTCTCTTTTAATATAATATATATCAGAAAATAGTAAATCAGCCTTCTGAAACATGGAGTCAGATTCTCATCTCTTCCCTCATCTGTGTCACATTCATATTTTCTGGAAAATCCCTTTGCCCAGGATGCTTCTCCTGGGAAGCTCAGAGGCCTCAGAGAAAAAGGAAAACAATATCATCTCATTTACTTCTGCTGTGTTTTGCTGCTTTGGAATGTGGTTGGAGATTGTTTATCCAACAGGTGATTGTTCCATTGGTTTCATGGGAATTGTTTTAATTAATGGCCAATTATGGTCAGGCTGTGTGCGTCTCTAAGGAGCCAGTCACGAGTATTTCATTATTAAGCCTTCTGTCTGTATCCTTTCTGTATTCTTTAGTATAGTTTTAGTATATAATTTTCTTTTAATATAATATATATCAGAAAATAGTAAATCAGCCTTCTGAAACATGGAGTCAGATTCTCATCTCTTCCCTCATCTGTGTCACATTCATATTTTCTGGAAAATCCCTTTGCCCAGGATGCTTCTCCTGGGAAGCTGAGAGGCCTCAGAGAAAAAGGAAAACAATATCATCTCATTTGCTTCTCCTGTGTTTTGCTGCTTTGGAATGTGGTTGGAGATTGTTGGACACTTTGGAGAAAGAGAACTGTGAAAGATGGGACCCATCAGGGGTAATTTTAGATGATCGGCTTTAAAGCATCTACAACATAATGTAACAAAAGCTGATAGGCCAAGAAACACTTATAACGTCTTGTGATTAGGAAATAATTTGCTTCTGATTGTGATGGTGTGAATTATAACATCTGTATTGTCTCATCCTTCACGTGAGACTGAAAACGGAATAAAAGTTTTTAAAACATCCCTTAGCTGCCCCATCTCTAGCTCAGAAAACAGCTTAATCCAACAGAGACCAAGATAAAGAACAGAATAATTTCATTATAGCACCTACATGTTATAGCGAGGGAGAGCACAGAATAATTTCCACAGGGCAAAATATGAGGTGATATTTTGTGGTGTTGGGATTTAAATCTGGGCAGGGCAGGGAGAGAAAATTCACACGTGTCCATGGGATTTATTGAAGCTCAGGCTGGGAATTTAAGCAGGAAATTGGGTTAATTTGGCCATATATTTGCCAGGCAGTTTATCCTTAATCTTATATGGCCAGGAGCACTTGGCAGTGCTGGGTTAATGGCTGGAATTGACAATTTTCAAAGTTTTTTTCCCAATCTAATTGATTTTGAGAGAGAGAGAGACACAAGCCATGAGGACCCCGGACACCACGGCGAAGGGAGGGACCCTAAAAAAAGCAGAAATCGGAGGTGCCGCCCTTCTTCCCCCGAAATCCGCACCGAGGAGGGAAAGAACAGCTCCCTCCCATGCCCACACCCCTCCCCACACAGCCCTGGGCCGAACCTTTGAGCGCTCCGACTCTTCCTCCCCGTCCTCCTCCTCCTGCTCATCCTCGCCGTGAGGGGCGCCGGGCCGGGGCTTCTCCTGGAGTAACTCCTCAGCGAGCGCCTGCGGCGGCTCCTCAGGAGGGGGAAGCGGCTCCCCGGGGCTGCTTTCTGTGCCGTTCTCCTCGCCGCCCGCCATGAGCTGTGATAAGGAGAGAGGAGACGGAGGAAACTCCGCTATAGGCGCTGTCCCTGCTCAGCCCAGGCCGCCGCCATTTGTTTACACGTTGCTATGGAAACGGGAAGCACCGGTGATTGGCTCCAACCGCCCCGCCAGCCAATAAGAGCGCAGAGCGTGCAGCGGGGCAGCATGGGAGTTGTAGTTCGCCTCCCTGAGGGAGCCCTTAGCCTCGCTCCCGCGTTATTGTGAAAAATGCCTATTTTATGATTGGCTTTTTGCAAATATTCAAATGAATATTATATATGTTGTGTTAGAAAGTGATGCTGTGTTAATCTTCTTAAGTAGTGTGTTGAAGATAGTTTTAGGTTATAACATAGGGTTAAAATAGAAACTATGCTAGGTAGGATGCTTTTTTTTTCTAAAGAAAGGACTCGCAGCGAGATAGCGGCTACAGGACACCTGAATCTTTCAGAGAAAGAGAATTTATTGCCCCATTATCAGGAGAAATGAACTTCTTCCTGCCTCATTTGGGTAGGATGACACCATCAGGATTCAGAGGAACAAGCTGACACTGCCCAGACACAATTCTGTGTTTGAATGGAATTTGTGCATCATGTATGAGGTGTATGAATATTCAACAGGTTATTGTTTTTAAGGCTTAATCCTCTGTTAACGTGGGGCCCTTTTCAGGCTAATGTTGCCCAGAAAAGGTACCCAGACTGTCCCTAATTCTTCATTTCTATTGTCTCATATTGTCCTAATTCAAACTGTCCAAATTATTATTACTCTAAGTATATTGCTACTTTTATAACCATGTTATTACTATTAAACTTTTAAAATTTTAAAGAACAAGTGATTGGTGTTTTTCACAGTTATAAATATGTCAATTTAAGGAGATAAAGAGGCGCACAAAGACTCTCTGGTGAGCACTGAGCCTTTACTGCCACCTCAGTGTGTGCAGGGTGACCAAATTAGTTTTGATCAACCATAAGGTGACCCAGAGCCTTCTTAAGCCAAATTTACGTCTTAACATTGACAGCCCTGAGGATGAAATGGTTTCCAGGTGTGCCGTGTCTCACCTGTACGACCACAGTCCCCAGAACCCCACCTGTAACCTGCGATTGTGCCACCTGTGAAAAATGCCAATCACATGTTTTTGAAATGTTAAAATTTTAATAGTAATAAAATGGTTATAAAAATAGTAATACAATTAGAGTAATAATAATTTGGACAGTTTGAATTAGGACAATATGAGACAATAGAAACAAAGAGTTACAGACGGTCCGGGTACCTTTTCTGGGCAAAATAAGCCCCAAAAAGGCCCCACGTTAACAGAGGATTAACCCTTAAAAACAACAGCCTGTTGCATATTCATACACCTCATACATGATGCATAAATTCCATTCAAACACAGGATTCTGTCTGATCATCATCAACTCCTAACTTGAAGAACTCCTAACATCACCCAAATGAGGCAGGAAGACGTTCATTTCTCCTGATAATGGGGCAATAAATTCTCTTTCTCTGAAAGATTCAGGTGTCCTGTGGCTGCTATCTCAGTGTGAGTCCTTTCTTTAGGAAAAAAAGTATCTTACATAGCATAGTTTCTATTTTAACATTTTGCTATAACCTAAAACTATATTTACCACACTACTTTAGAAAATTAATACAGCGTCACTTTCTAACACAACACATATAATCTTCATTTTAATATTTGTGAAAAGCCAATCATAAAATAGGCATTTTTCCCATATCCCATTGGGAAGGGCCAAAAATAGCATAAAAGAGGGATTTCAGGGCAAAAACATGGAAGGGGAAAACTTCTTCTTGTTAGGGATCAGTAAATGGCTGGGTCTCTTCTCCTGCCTGAGGGATGACTTGAAGTGAGTTTTGTGCCTCCAATTGCACTGGAGCAGACCTGGGAATATTAATTTTATAGCTATATATCTATATCTATATATATAAATGTATATACACACAGAGAGAAATATAAATTAGATTTCTGTTATTACTCTTTCTTTCACAACACACCATTAACGTTCCATAGTTGGTGAAATACTGTTTTTCCTTAAGAGAAAGGTACAATTTCAGAACTGACGGGTGGAAAAAAATAAAATCTATATAATTTTGCCAAATTTTTGGGAAATAATGAGAGATGAGAGTGTCACAGCAGGGGAAAGCAAAATTACAGTTTTTGAGATATCTTTGTGTATTGTCCTGTTTTTATATCATGTGTATCTTACAGACAGCAATCTGCTCCTAATACAGATTTGAAATTAAGATGCTAAAGATATTTGAGTTTTTGGGTCTAACATCCACCTTTATTTTTTTCCACATTGCAGAATGGGGAAAACTGAGAATGAAAAGGCAGAAAATAAAGGGAAAAGGAGGAGGAGATGTCTCCAAATACAAATCCCTGTAAAAATAAACATGGGGAAAGAACTTATGCATGTGGTGAAACATTTTAATATTGGGGATGGGGTTATTGCAGTGAATTTCCATTGTTGGTAAAGTGACATCTCATCTTTGAATGAGGTGATTATTGCAAAGAAAAAAATGAAGAGGGAGATATAAAAACTCCTTATGGACATTGCTCGCTGACTTTTATCTCTGTGCTTCAGGGAAACATTATGATAAGTGCAATAAAGCCACCCCAAATTACCTCCTTTTATTATCTCCCTGGTCATAAATGTTCAAACGCTTAATGGAATTTATTCCTTCTCCACTGAGCAGCCCCTGGCAGTGGAGAGCTCAGAAAGGACAGAAAACCCTGCAAGGGAAGGGGGAGATCTGTCTGGGACTGGGCTTGGGAGTGATGCCGTGAGTTTTAGCTTTCATATTTTCCACATTCTGCATTAGTGTGTGACTCTGACTTTATATAAAGTGTCAGCAAGTTCTCCTCACAGCTCAGTCAGACAGAACATTCATTTTCCAGCCCCAGAACCAAGGACAGCTCGGTTTTTGGGCAACTTCAGGCCCAAAAAGTGCAGCGAATTGAGGAGAGCAATCTGGGAGGATGGGACTGCAGAACCTGGAGCTGGGATTGGACAATTAAAAGGATTTTTCCAGGAAATATGACAGCGACAATTTGTCCTTGGTGCCCAGCTGGAGCAGGAATTGTTTTGTCTCCCTGCTCTGTGCACAGAGCTCACCATCCCATAATATGAAGCTCAGACCCACACACTAAAGCAGCACAAAATGGGAAAAATAGAAAAGCTAAACCTGAGGCATCAATAGGACACAGGTGGGTGAGATGTTCCCCCAAATATTCCCTCTCATTTTGAATTTCAAACCCTGCTTGGCTCCGGTGTGAAATATTCCCTAAATTCTCCTGGCTCTGGAACAGCAAACACCAAATGCCCATTAAAACAACCCCAAACCCCAAAACCCAGAGCTGCAGCTGTAAATCTGCAGTTATTGAGCTCATAAAACCTCCCCACATTGACAGAGGAGTGTCGATGGCCAACACTGGCCCTGCTCCCTCCCCTGGCTGTGGCTGGGGCAGCCCCAGAGGGGCTCTGGTGTAACTTTCATGTTTCTCTTTTCCTGATTTATGTTCGGCCGGAGATTGCTCAGGGATGCCACTTGCTTGATTTCTCAGCTGTTTAGGCTTGTAAGTTTTCTGTGAGCTGTTTAGGCTGTTTAGGTGTTCTGGAAAGGCCCAGGGATGGCCTTGAAGAGCCCGGTGCTTCAAAGGACGAGGAGAGACTTCTGATCTTGTCTCGGTCTTGGTGTTTATTAATTGTTTATCTAAAAGATTTTCTTTCAGCCCGACAGAGGTCTGCACAGCAAGTCAGCCATGGGCACACTCCTCAAGCCGCTGGGCGGTCACTTATCTTTATACCCGAAGTTACGTGTACAATATTTATCATTTTTCCCCAATACCTTCTACCCTTATTAACCGGTGCACTTCTAGTAATAACCAATCCCAAAGTGCCACCATCACCACAGAAGATGGAGGCCAAGAAGAAGAAGAAGAAGGACAGGACACGCCCCAATTCCTCCATCTTACTTCTTTAGACCCCCCTGTACCGAAATCCTAAACCCTGTGTTTTACACTTTATCTAACTTATCCCTTCACCATTCACCCAGTGAAACCCTCCCAGTCCTCATACAGGCGTCGTCTCCTGTGTCGGATCAAAGTCCAGCCACCAGACACTTCTGGCAACATTCCAGGACTCCCGAGCCCCCCAAGGGTGTTCTCGGCCTCTCTGCACCTCCATCCTGAGGTGCTGAGATCCCACACTCTGGCTGTGCCAAACCCATTTCATACCGCAGCTCAGCAGAGGAAATCACAAACACCAAAATCCAAGGCCTGAACAATTCAATTTTCTCCCCTGAAAATTGCCGCTGTGGCTCAGCTTAGCAGAGTAAATAATGAACACCGATGTGTGACGGCGGTCACAGGTGTCTCATGTGGAAGGAAGAGATGAGGATCTGACGCCATATTTCAGAGGGCTTGATTAATTATTTTATGATATATATTCCATTAAAACTATACTAAAAAGAATGGAAGGAAAGGTTCTCAGAAGGCTGGCTAAGCTAAAAATAGAAAAGCAAGAATGATGACAAAGGCAGCTGCCTCAGACTGTCTGAGCCAGCTGACTGTGATTGGCCATTAATTACAAACAACCACATGAGACCAATCACAGATGCATTCCACAGCAGCAGATAACCATTGTTTACATTTTGTTCCTTCTCAGCTTCTCAGGAGGAAAAAATCTTAAAGAATGGATTTTCATAAAAAGCTGTCTGCGACACCGATGCAATGAACTTCTCAGGAAATGGGTCCTGATGAGTTTTGCACAGGTCATCCAAAAGAAAATTTAATGATTAGATGCTGGCTGCAGCCACCTCAGGTGTTTTTTTGTTCCTGGCTTGGTGGTTAGATCCAATCAGCAAAGGAAGGAATGGAAAATAAAGTAGAATACCTCATTGCTGAGCACGCTCCCTGCTCAGTGCAAAAGCCAGAGCTTGAACTGCAGGGCATGGGCAGCTCCAGCTTGGATTAGGATGGAATCGCAATTTCCCAGCCAGGAATGAGAGAACAGGGCTGGTCCACCAAGGATTGTGTCCTGGAGAGCAATGTTGGCTTCCCTGGATCTCAGCTTCCTTTGGAGTTTATCATGTTTGGAGCACAGAGTGCTCAGGGCACCACATTCCCTGTTCTGCACTCAGCCTTGGACATCCAGGCCCGGGTTGCTCCTGGGGTATCACTGATGTGGGTGTTTGAAGTGTGGTGGGATGAGTCCTTGGGGAATGAATTCCTGGAATTGCAGCACAGGCAGCTTGGTGGCCAAGGTCTGCGGTGGTGAGCGGGGTTTGTGTGTCACAGGGACCCCAAAGCCTCAGGATGGGAGTGCAAGTGGCCATTTGTGGGATTTGCTGTGTCTCAGCTCTGTAAAACGACTCCTTTCCACTTCCAAGAGAGCTTCCTGCTTGTCTGTGAGCAGTAAAAGTGACATTTCTGCATTGTTGATTTCCTCTTGGCACCTCCTCCTGCCCCCTCTGAGAGGGCCCTCCCCTCCCTGCCATCCACCACAGCCAGAGGGAGATCTGCAATTGTGATTCATGCTAATAAAATAAAACTGCTGCAGTCAAAGACAAAGGAGCCTCAGGGGAAAGGCTCCACAGCAAATCTCCCCAGCCAGAACTGTCTGTGAAGGGCAGGTGATGAGTTTGGGGGGGATCCATGCATTGGTATCTCTGGGGGGTTCATCCATCCATCCATGGATTCCATCCATCCATCCATCCATCCATCATCCATCCATCATCCATCCATCATCCATCCATCATCCATCCATCCATCCATCCATCCATCCATCCATCCATCCATCATCCATCCATCCATCATCCATTCATCCATCATCCATCCATCCATCCATCCATCCATCCATCCATCCATCCATCATCCATCCATCATCCATCCATCATCCATCCATCCATCATCCATCCATCATCTATCCATCATCCATCCATCATCCATCCATCCATCATCCATCCATCCATCCATCCATCCATCCATCCATCCATCCATCCATCCATCCATCATCCATCCATCATCCATCCATCCATGCATCATCCATCCATCATCCATCCATCCATCATCCATCCATCCATCATCCATCCATCATCCATCCATCCATCCATCCATCCATCCATCCATCATCCATCCATCCATCCATCCATCCATCATCCATCCATCCATCCATCCATCCATCCATCCATCCATCCATCATCCATCCATCCATCCATCCATCCATCCATCCATCCATCATCCATCCATCATCCATCCATCATCCATCCATCCATCCATCATCCATCCATCCATCCATCCATCCATCCATCCATCCATCCATCCATCATCCATCCATCCATCATCCATCCATCCATCCATCCATCCATCCATCCATCCATCCATCCATCATCCATCCATCATCTATCCATCATCCATCCATCATCCATCCATCCATCATCCATCCATCCATCATCCATCCATCCATCCATCCATCCATCCATCCATCCATCATCCATCCATCCATCCATCCATCCATCCATCCATCCATCCATCCATCCATCTGTCTCCCATCCTTGCCCGTGTGTGTACATCCAAAAAATGAATTTATATCAGGTTTGTATCATCCTTAATCAAGACAATAAAAAAGGAAGAAACCCTCAGGAGAGGACGTGTTGGAGGCTGACCGTCAAACTATGAAAGGAACCAGAGGAATTTGCTTTTCCTTCCACCTTTCCCATTGTGTCTGGCACAGGCTTCAGGATCGTGGCATAATTAAAACCCAGTAAAGATTATGGGGCTGTAAAAAGGAAATTGTGAAACCCTCATGAACGTTTACAGCCCCCGTGGAAACATTTCAGGTTTGTGGTCTGGAGAATATTTCCTTGTCTCTTTAAGCACCAGAGGAGCCCTTCCCTGCAATGACTCCTGGCAGAGCTGCCGGCATTTCATGGGGCTCCACAAAACAATCCACAGGCTTTGTCTGGGACCTGCTGTGTCCTGCAGGGTCATGCCAGGACAGCAGAAGGATTTGTGGGGAAGGACTGGAGCAAGGGAACAGAATCATGGAATGCTTTGGGTTGGAAGGGACATTAAAGATCACCCAGTGCCGCCCCAGCCATAGCAGGGACACCTCCCACCATCCCAGGCTGCTCCAGCCCCAGTGTCCAACCTTGGCCATTGCAGGGATCAGGGGCAGCCCCAGCTGCTCTGGGAATCCCTTCCCAAAATCCCACCCCAGGCTCCCTCTCCAGGGAATTCCCTCCATTCCCAGCTCTCCCAGCCTGGCATTGGATCCATCCCCACCCCGACTCCTCTCTAGGAAGGCATTTTGGGGTCTGGGGGCTTCACTGGCAATCTCAACACTCCAGGAAGGGTCTCCCTTCCCTTTGCCATCCCCAACTTCCATAAAAATCCCTGGGGATGGATTCTGAGTGTCCCAAATCCCAGAATGGTTTGGGTGGGAAGGGCCCTTCAAGCCCATCCCATTCCAATGCCACCATCCCAGGCTGCTCCAGCCTGGCCTTGGGCACTGCAGGGATCAGGGGCAGCCCCAGCTGCTGTGGCAATGCCAGCCCAGGCAGGAATTCCTCATTGCCAAGATGCCACCCATGGCTGCCCTCTGGCAGTGGGAGCCATTCCCTGTGTGCTGTCCCTGCAGGCCTTGTCCCCAGTCCCTCTGCAGCTCTGCTGGAGCCCCTGCAGGCCCTGCAATGTGCTGGGAGCTCTCCCTGGAGCCTTCCCTGCTCCAGGGGAACATTCCCAGCTCTCCCAGCCTGGCTCCAGCCCTGCAGCAGCTCCATGGTTTCCTCTGGACCCTCTCCAGCAGCTCCAAATCTTGCTGATCCCAGCACTGGATGCAGAGCTGGAGATGTTCTGTGCTCTTGTAAGAGATCCCTGAGCGAGGACTGGGTCTCTCCTGCAGGGCAGATTTGGGGTAGGTCGTGCTCTGCCCAGCTTAGGTCAAAGACAAAGGAGGATCCCAGGATTTTTGCACAGTTTCCAACACCATTTTGGTTTTTTTCCCTGTGGGAAACCATCTCCCACTGCAAATGTGTTATAGATGCCCCGTGTGACCGATTTCCATAGGCTGGGATGGAGAAACAGGAACCAGAGAGCAGGAAAGGAAAAAATCAATGCTGGGAGGGCAGGAAAGTTTCCCAAGGGCAGAAAAGTTTTCCCAAGGGGCTTTCAGGAGCCTTGAGCTTCTGTTCCATCCCTCAGAAGGGATAAATCCAGGGCAGCCAGAGCCTGATGGAGCTGGACAGGACCATGAGGACACCTGAGCTCCAATGGGGACTGTGGGGCTCGGCCCAAACCTGTGGGAATCCATAAATTCAGAAAGTTTTGGGAAAGCTGCAAAAGGCAGCTCAGAGACAGCAGAACTGTGATTGGAGCTAAGCCGCAGCCATGAGATTGGTCAGCAGGAAAATTATGTGAAAATAGAAAAGTAAGGACAAATAGAACAATGGTCTGTGTATTGATGCTTGTCTAGAATAACTCCCTAAGCTGCAGGAAAGTTTATCAGTGAGATATTCGGGAGTTCTAAGTTAATAACGGAGCTCTGTGCATTGTGTTTGAGGCTCACAAGCAGGGATTGGATTTGAAATAAGCCAGCATTGTTTAACCAAAGGTACCTGTGCTTACAGTGGTTGGATGAACTGCTGTCAATGTGCTTTTGCTGTGTGGGATTGGTCACAAAACTGTCAAAGTGAGCTGTGACATTGAGTTCTGTGTCTGCTGCCTGGGGTGTGAGCTGAGGGCATCTTCCCATTGCCATAGCCATGGAATGAGGCTGGTGCTGGAAAATCAAACAGCTCAAGGCACATTCCCAGCAGTCCCATTCCATCTGTGATTCGTACAGGGACCCCAGCTCAGTGATACAAACCCAAAAAGATTTGGTGGCTCCTCTGTGGAGAGTCCAGGACTTCAAACACCAAATGTGCCCTCAGGGGCCTTCCCAAACCCCTCAGGAGCCTCAGGTGTCCCAGAGGAAGCCAAGAGGAAGAGTGTGGCTGCAGAGGGATGCTGAGGGGGTGTGGGGACACGGTGAGGGGGTTGTCTGAGGAGTTATTTACTCCCAACCACAACAGATTGTCTCTACCCACAGCCCAGCTCTGTAAACAAAAATTGTTCCCAAAATCTCTTCCCCACACCCACAGGATCTCCTGTTAGTGAGAGGGGGTTTGGAACAAACACCAACACTCAGAGTCCTTGCAAGGGGAACTTTTCCCCCATATCCAATCTGAACCTCTCCTGGTAAAACCTGATTAGTGAGAGAGGGTTTGGAACAAACACCAACACACTTTGCAAGGGGAAGTTTCCCCTCATTTCCAATCTAAACCTCTCCTGATAAAACTTGAGGTATCTCCTGTTAGTGAGAGGGGGTTTGGAACAAACACCAACATTCAGAGCCTTTGCAAGGGGAACTTTTCCCTCATTTCCAATCTCCTGGTAAAACTTGAGGCTGTTCCCCGTTGCTTAGGGGAGAAGAAACCAAATCCCACCTGGCTACAACCTCTTGTAAGGGAGTTGTAGGCAGTGAGGAGGTGCCCCCTGAGCCTCTTTTTCTCCAGGCTGAACAACTCTCTGTGATAAACAACCTGATTTCTGTGCTTCAAAATCACAACATCCATGGTGTGTTACCCTCCTGGTGGGAAGGAAACGTGCTTCATTCCAAACCACATTGCCAGGAAAAAATATTCCGTGAGGATCCTCTGATAGGGATTCCACGATGCTGCTGCAAGGAAGAATCCTGGAATTAAGGTTGGAAAAGACTTCTGAGATGATGGAGTCCAACGTTCTTGTGGTGTAGAGAGGGAGCTGGAGCAGGGGATGTCTGTGGGGTGCTTGGGGTCTGGATTCCCACATTCCACACGCTGCTCCTGCCTTTCTCCTTGGTGTGATCCCTTGGAATATTCACTTCCCTCGTGAAGGTTTGGAGAGGACTGAGAGTCTGAGCTCTTGAGGAGACACCAGTTAATTGTAAACATTAATGACCTCAATGGAAAAATCTTCTCTTTCCTCTCCAC
The DNA here is from genome assembly GCF_027579445.1 of Ammospiza nelsoni. Lineage (NCBI taxonomy): Eukaryota > Metazoa > Chordata > Aves > Passeriformes > Passerellidae > Ammospiza > Ammospiza nelsoni. Next base: position 1,785,604 of record NC_080637.1, read on the forward strand.
CTGCTGTAGGTGAGTCTCTGAGTGTCCCTGCTGCCCTGTTCACTCCTCATGGGCAATGTGAGGAGCAGCTCAAGGAAAAACAATTTAAATCATTTGTTTTAGACTCAAAAATACTCCCAAAGATGAGATTTTCCTGGTTTTATCCAATCTGTCCCGGCCCCCACCAGCACAGCTGCTGGGTGGGAGGGAAATGTGGACTGCAAAGCCTGAGATCAGCAAAGCAGAGCCTCAGATTATTAAGAAATTAATAATTAACCAATTGCACACCAGCACACAGCAGCCCAGTCTGAATTCAGAGCTCCTCACACATCATTTTCACACCTCAAAGGGTCCAAAATGGGATTTGCTTGTACCAAGCAAGGACAAGGGACAAGGAAATCTCATTTCCTTGTCCCAGGCAGCTGCTTTTCCTTTTTCCAAAGTCCTTGTAGGAAATATCCAACATTCCAGGACCTGCATGTGGCCGTGTCTGAGCAGGTGAACACAGATCTGTGAACCCAGAAACATCCCATCTCCATCCCTCATGGAATTCTCCCCATTCCTGCAAACCCCTCAGGGAAAGGGAGGAACTCCTGCAGTTAATGGCCAATGTTGGCATGAGAAAAATATGAATAAAAGGAGGGAAAAAAGGAGGGATTATAAATAAAAGGAGGGGAAAAAGGAAGGATTAAGAATAAAAGGAGGGGAAAAAAGGAGGGATTATGAATAAAAGGAGGGGAAAAAAGCTTGGAAGATTCCTCACAACAGGAACTGATGGGTTTTGTGTCTTACATGGATGATGAGAAGCCTCTGGAGTTGGTCCATGGTAGCTGAGGACTGGACTGAGTGCCTCAGAAAATCATTTCCACACTGGTGGAGCCTTGGAGAACACCGAATTTGGGCCTGGAAAGGCATCTTTTAAACACCTCAGGAATGAGAGTTCTTAAAAACAGCCAGAAAAACCACCAGGGATTTTAAAAATCCTTTAATTCTGCAATTTCAAGGTTGACACACAAAGCACCTACAGCTCAGAGAGAACCTTTCCCAGCACAGGAAACCCAGCTGGGTCCCCAGTTTTTGTGGCAAATACAAGTGCAGTGGATTCAGATTTTGGAGGAATAAGGAACCTTTTTCCAGGTGAATTTAAAGGGTCAGGGCAGGGCAGAGTTGGTGCCCTGGGTGTGCCCTGGGTGTGCCCTCCTGCCCTTGCTGATCATTGGTGCTGAGCTACACAACCCTGCCAATCCTTCCAGTGCATCAAATGACAGCCACAAAATACCCCTGGAGCTGGGGGGACTCAGAGATGACGTTCAGGACAAGAAAAAGAAGCTTTTTTGTTATTTTGTTATTTTATATTGGCAATTTTTTCCCGCATCCCCCCCCGCCTGGCGCTGCAGGAGCCGGCGCCAGATGGCTCCGGGATAATGAAAGAGAAGAAGTGGAAACAAATGGTCCCGTGTTACCTCCCACGTGCAGCACTGCCTGATCGCCACCTGAAGGAATAAACAACCCCAGCTTTGAGCAGGGGAAACAGCAGGAAACTTCACGTGGGAACAGCCTGGAGGGAGCACGGGCAGAGCTGAGCAGGCTCCGAAAAAGATCTCCAAACCATCGAGATCCCACGTGTGATCAACAAGCCTGGCATTGACTGGCAGGGATTATTTAGTGTGGTCTAAACTTCCAAGACCCAATTTTCCCTTTTCCCACCCCACAGCTCCCTTTACATCTCAAGGCAAAGCAGCAGCAACAGAGCAAAGCCGAATATCCCACCCCAAACCCCGCTGGGGCTCCTGCTGCTGTTCTTTTGGGAGAACATGAAAGAAGCGTTACATGGACACACACCAAAACCACCCAAATCTCAAATGGCATTTCCCTCCTCACCACGATGCCCAGAAGATTCCCATTTTATCTTTGATTAAAACAGAACAAAACCAACAAAAAACAAACTCGGAGGTGCCGCCCGCTGGCCTCGGGTGAGGGAGGTGGCAGAGGGCCTCACACAGTGGTGATCTTCTTGTCCTTGGTGGCCTGCTTGATGGCAGCCTGCTCGCAGATGATCTCCTTGAGGCGCTGCAGCCTCATGTTCTGCATGGTCTGGTCGCCCACGCCCGTCTGGCTGCGGTGCAGCAGGTTCAGGGCGTAGATGTACTCCAGCTCCGTGTACTTCACGCCCTGGTCCACCACCAGGTTCAGCAGCTCGTCTGCCGTGTTGTAGAGCATCTCGTAGTACTGCCTGCAGAGAGAAAAACACCCTGCTCAGCCCTGCTGCTGGATGGCTGTGAGATTCCTGACAACAAGAACTGAAGGGTTCTGTGTCTCACATGGATGGTGTCGGAATTTTCCCTCATCTGCCCCACGATTGTCATTTGGGGACCACTGAAGAAAAACCTCCCCCTGTCTAAAATCTCTGGGTCTGAAGGAGAAAATTACACATGACAAGGGCCCTGAGAGCTGAACACAGTGCTAGGCTGTTGTTCACAGGTCTTGTTTGCTGTGTGCTACACTGAGCCCAATGAGAAGAAGAAGGAGGCACTGTTGGGGAAGGTGAAGTAGGAAAGCCTTATCAATATGATTGTCTGGCAAAAGATTTTGAGAATATGGAAACTATAGGCGAGACTGAAATGAAAGCAAGCTTTGAGATCCTTTAGTTACTGAACAACTGGAAAACAATGGTGTGGTCAGCTGAAGGTGATCCCCTTGTGATGGAACAATTCCCTCTGCTTGCAGACAGGCCCAAGGGTCAGAGCAGACCCTACAGCTTGGCAGAAGGGCCCAAAGAGGAGTTTTTAGGGTTTAAAATGTAACACAGTGTGGTAATGTAGTGATTCTTATAGGCTGGATGTAAATGCTGTAGGATTTGTATCTTGTACTAGATTGGTTAGTGACAATTAGAATATTCAACACAGAAGAAGATTTATGGTATTGTGACGGGAACTTCGCCCTCTTGCCTTTTACTCTCTTACCCCTTTTACTCTCTTATGCTTTTGCTTTCTTACTCTCTTACTCCCTTACTCTCTCACCCTCTCATTGTCTCTCCCCCTCTCTTCTCTCGGGCCTGCTCCAGCTCCAGCAGGGCCCTGCACCCAGGCCCTGTGCAATAAACCCCAAATCCCAGCAGGGCCCTGCACCCAGGCCCTGTGCAATAAACCCCAAATCCCAGCAGGGCCCTGCACCCAGGCCCTGTGCAATGAACCCCAAATTCCTGACCTGGCTGCAGAGATCTCTCACCTCCGTCCATCCCGACCATGCTGCCCCCCAACGCTCCTACAGGGCACCGTGCCCTTTTTGCAACAACAGCCTTGGAAGCTGTCCCAGCTCTCGGCCTGGCTGGACTTCTCCTGAGTTCTGGGTGGAACCCCCCAGCAGACCCTCACCTGTTTTACAACCACCATGACAGACTGGGATGTAAGGAGCCTCTCCATCAAGGACTGAGACACGGAACCCCCATGTGGAAAGGCCCCTCTGCTCCTTCCAAGGATGGGACTGACACCCCCAACCCAGGGCAGGTGTGTGTGGGACCAAAGCTGACCGAAGCGAGATGTTTGCCTGCAGGTGTGACCACTGGACTATGAAAACAATGGCTCTTGTTTACTGCTGAGAACATGGACTGCCTGTTACATCTGTTCCTTACTGTATCTGTTTCCCCCCCCTCACAATTTCCAATAGAATTATCATAATAAAAACCTCTGAGTTAGTGAGTGATTTTGAGATGTCCCTGACATAACAGGTGGATCCTCGACTGGACTAGTGTGACGGTGTTTACAGGGGTCTCAGGCTGAGGGAAGAGATGAGAATGTTGACTCCATGTTTCAGAAGGCTGATTTATTATTTTATGATATATATTACATTAAAACTGTACTGAAAGAATAGAAGAAAGGATTTCCTTAGAAGGCTAGCTAAGAATAGAACAGCAAAGAATGATAACAAAGGTTTGTGGCTTGGCTCTCTGTCCGAGCCAGCTGACTGTGATTGGCCATTAATTAGAAACAACCACATGAGACCAATCCCAGATGCACCTGTTGCATTCCACAGCAGCAGATAATCATTGTTTACATTTTGCTCCTGAGGCCTCTCAGCTTCTCAGGATGAAAAATCCTAAGGAAAGGATTTTTCATAAAAGATGTTTGTGAGAGACTGGACCAAAGGACTTTGTTTCTATGTTGGTAGCTATATCCCCCTCTTTCTCTCTCTCTTCTTCTCTCCCTTAATCCCTCTATCACATTTTGCTGTGGTCATTCAATAAAGCTGCATTTGTTTTGATTATCACTGCAAATCCCCTGTGCTGTGTTGTTTTTTTGCACCCTGAGATCACCCCACGAACCATCCCAAAACGCGTTCGTAAGGACGGATCGTGACAATGTGCCAGACCTTTGCTTTTGCAGAATTCCACGAGCTGTTGCTTTTATTCAACACTTCCATGAGCAGAGAAAGCTGAACAAAGCACAGACATCTTCCTGCTGAACGTCATCCTAAAATCCCAGAGGGGTTTGAGTTGGAAGGGATCTCAAAGCTCCTCTTGTTCCACTCCCTGCCATGGTCAGGGGCATCTTCTGCCATCCCATGGGGCTCCAAGCCCTGTCCAGCCTGGTCTTGGGCACTTCCAGTGATCCAGGGGCAGCCCCAGCTGCTCTGGGCACCCAACATGGGCAGGTCTTAAAGTCAAAGTGATAAAAATTCCCTTTACTGAGACTCACACGATGGTTTGGGTTGAAAGAGACCTGAAAGCCCATCCAGTTCCACCCCTGCTTTGAGCTCCTCTCTTCTGCCCCCAGGTATCCCCTGGCTGAGCCCTGGGAGCTTTTCCTGCCCAGGCTGATGGTCTGGGAAGGGTAAATCAGCTTCCCTGTCCTTCCCTGTGCCCACATTAAAACCAAAAGAGATCTTGGGGAGCTAAATTTGCTCTTTGCTTAGCTTTGCTAATCCCACATAATTATTTATTAACCTATTTGTCAGATGACAGACCGAGCTTTTGATAACTTTTAACTGTTTTCCTTGGTTTTTAAACCTCGACTTTAAAACCACAAAGGAGTTGGCCTACTTTTAAAGTGAATCTGGAGCTTTCCATGGAGCAGATTCCCCTCACTGTCCTCCATTTATTTATTCCCTCCATCCTTTACAACTCGCTTCCCTCAGCCACCTCTTGACAATCAAAAGAGGGTTTCTAATGGCAGGGACAAACACACTTGTGAGAGGAAAATGAAGAGCCTAAATAAAAAATCACAGAACAAGAGGCTTGTCCCACTCCCTCTTTCATATTTCATTATTTGATAACATCAGAGGCTGAGTCCATCAGAGCTGCTCGGGCGAAGGCAAACAGGAGAGCGTCTGATCAATATTTATTAATACTTTCAAAGACAAGGGAGGCAAAGTTGAGCAGGCTCCGTAATGGAGTGAATAATTACTCATGCAAATCGGGCCTGGCCGCGGGCGCTGCCGTGGCACAGCGGCAGGTTTTTAATTGCACCCAATTAAAAATGCACACCTTGTGCTCCTTCCCTGCTGCCTCGCCTGCTCCCCTTTTCTTCTAGAGAGGAAATTTTTTAATTAAAAAATAATCTGATCCCGAGAAGAGTGACAGATGAGTCCTGTGTTTGTGAGGGGCAGGAATTCTTCAGTCACCTCAGATTTGGGACAGGTGAGGAGAGGATGGGGCTGTGCTGCTGGGCTTGTCCAGTGGTCAGTTTGTGCACTTTTAGCCCTTTTTTCCTTTAAGGTGCTCTGTCACATTGGAAAGACAATGGATTTTCTACTTTGGAGCAAAACTTCCCTGCCCCTGGATGCCTGGAATGTCCAAGGCCAGGCTGGATGGGGCTTGGAGCAGCCTGGGGTGATGGAAGATGTCCCATGGCAGGGATGATTTTGGAGGTCCCTTCCAACCCAACTCATTCTAAGATGTTTCTTTTCCTTTTAGGTGCTTTTTTTTTCCTTTAAGGTGCTCTGTCACATTAAAAAAGCCACAGATTTTTTGCTTTGAAGCAAAACTTCCCTGCCCCTGCATCCCTGGAATGTCAAAAGCCAGGTTGGATGGGTCTTGGAGCAGCCTGGATTATGGCATGGCAGGGATGATTTTGGAGGTCCCTTCCAACCCAACTCATTCTAAGATTTTTTTTTTTTTCCTTTTAGGTGCTTTTGTCCCTTTAAAGTGCTCTGTCACATTGGAAAGACAATGGATTTTCTACTTTGGAGCAAAACTTCCGTGTCCCTGGATCCCTGGAATGTGCAAGGCCACGTTGGACAGGGCTTGGAGCAGCCTGGGATCATGGAAGGTGTCCCCACCATGGCAGGGATGATTTTGGAGGTCCCTTCCAACCCAAATCATTCTAAGATTCTTTTTTTATTTTTCCTTTTAGGTGCTTTTTTTTCCTTTAAGGTGCTCTGTCACATTGGAAAGACCACAGATTTTCTACTTTGCAGCAAAACTTCCGTGCCCTTGGATCCCTGGAATGTCCTAGGCCAGGTTGGACAGGGCTTGGAGCAGCCTGGGATCATGGAAGGTGTCCCCACCATGGCAGGGATGATTTTGGAGGTCCCTTCCAACCCAAATCATTCTAAGATTCTTTTTTTATTTTTCCTTTTAGGTGCTTTTTTTCCTTTAAGGTGCTCTGTCACATTGGAAAGACCACAGATTTTCTACTTTGGAGCAAAACTTCCCTGCCCCTGGATCCCTGGAATGTCCTAGGCCAGGTTGGATGCAGCTTGGAGCACATGGAAGGTGTCCCTATCATGGCAGGGATGATTTTGGAGGTCCCTTCCAATCCAACTCATTCTAGGATTGTGGGAATGCAGCTGATGGGAACAAAGTGTCCCAGGGGCTCATTCCAACAGGGAAATCCTTTTATTTCCATGTTTACATATTTGTGTTATGCTGAAAAGCACTGATGGGTTTTGTTGGGCTGATCTGACAGGAGAGATTTTACACACAAAAAACCATGGAACAGGTCCTTAGGGACCTGTTCTTCTTAGGAAGGTTCTTCTTATTCCATAGGAACTCTTCTCCCAAATTCCTGTGGAATAAGAGCTTCTCTTTACAAGGGAATTGATCTGCTCCAGGCTTTCAGCTCTTCAGGATGGTCAAAAACTTCTTCATGGGCATCCAGCCCAGTGTTGATGGCACATTTTGGGGAACGAGGAGTGAAGAACTGCCTGAGGGATCCCAAATCATTAACATCCTGCTCAAACAGTATAATTAACTAATTCTGATGGTTTGGATGACAAAGGTTTGTTAATTTTTTAAAAAAATTACATCCATTTTTAATGTGATGGGCACACATCCCAACCAAGACACCCATGGCCTGTTCCTCTGACCACTGGCAATGGGATTTGGTCCAAAGCTGCCTTGAAGTTTTTTTGGGGCATTTTTTGGGACAAAACTGAACTCTCCCCGCTCCCTTTATCCATCTGGAATTGCCCCTGAAGATCCACCATGACAGGAGGAACAGCTCGGTGCTAAGAGCAGACAGGGGAAGTTACATATCCCTATAATGGGACGGAAATGGCTCCCAGCTGCAGGAAAAAAAATCCAAAAAAGCCATCCAAAAAACCATCCAAAAACCCATCCAAAACACCATCCAAAACACCATCCAAAAAAACATCCAAAAAACCATCCAAAACCAGGCAAACCAAAAGTGCAGAATCCACCTGACCCCCAAACCAGTTTGTTTTGTTGGGTTTTCAGCAGCACTTTTGAAAGAAACTACAGCAGATTGCCAACCACGAACCCATTCTGCACGGAGGCATTTTGAGCTTATATATCTATAGATACCCATATTAAAAAATGGCCTCTTGAACTCTGTTCTTGGAGAAAGAGAATAAAAATTAAGAAGCTTTCTCATTTCGGAGGGGAAAAAAAAAATCTCAGGAAAGGCAATGAGGATGAGCCCAGCTCCTCTGAGGGCTATTAATACCATTCTCCATTTAAATGCTAATGTTCACCTCTAACCCCCCCCCCAAAAAAAAAAAAAAGTTTTCAAAAGGTGGCCAGGTGAATTCCAAATGAAATCCTGATTTCCCTGAGAATAACTTGATCTCCTCTTCAGAGGAGGAGATGTTTCAGAATAAAGGATCCCACTTTAATTATCCCTTCCTGGCGTGGCTGGGGGCCTGCTCTGCATCAGGCAGGAACAGGAATTCCAGTCTGGGCACTGAATTAGCCAAAGGGAACAAGAAAAAGGAGAAATGTGAATTCTGTCCCTTATCTCCCTCTCTTTTGGGGGATTAGGGAGGAGCTTTGGCAGCACCCGGAATTGCTGCTCTAATCGGAAAGTCAGAAAGGTTAAGTAGGAACCACTTATGGAAAATGTGGATTAAAACTGAATGAGGGGACAGGGAGACAGGATAGAAGGAAGATTTCATGATGAGGGTGGGGAACAAAATTCCCAGAGGAGCTGTGGCTGCCCCTGGATGCCTGGAAGTGTCCAAGGCCAGGTTGGAGCACCCTGGGACAGGGTGTCCCTGCCCATGGCAGGGGCTTGGGATGATCTTTAAGGTCCTTTCCAACCCAAATTCTGGGATTTTACAAAAAACCAGGTAGGACAAGCCAAAAACTGAAGATGATAACAAAGACCAAAGCTGTGGTTATAAAATCACTCAGTTTTGATATTTGAAGATCGTGGTGGAACCACGACGTTTAAATATAGAGAGGGATGAGTGAGTGCAAAAAAAAAAGGAAAAAACAGCAAAAATTGTTGACTTCAGTGAAGGTGACTGAAATTGTTGACTTCAGTCAAGTAATGCAGAAGAAATGGATTTTCAGGCCTGGCTGAAAGAAGAAAATCCCATGGGATTTTCCCTTTGGAGTTATTAGAGCTGGGAATGGGGGCGAGCTGAGGGTGGTCACAGGCCCAGGATATGGGGCAGGAGGGATGAGTCCCAGGCAGGAGCTTGCAAAGGGAATTTTGAAAGCTCAGAACACCGAAGGCAAACGCAGGTGAAGCAGCAATTACTGTAATCTCTGCACCTGGTGAAGGCTGAGGGGATGTTTGCACACACACACACATCAGTGAGCAGCATTTTAAATCAAAGATCTGCAAATGTGGGAGCTCCTGACGACGAGATGGGAAACAGGGATGGGAGGCGACAGCTTCCATTTTCATGGAATCACACATGGGATGGGTTGGAAGGGACCTTAAGGATCATCTAATCCCAACTGGGACAACATCCCTATCCCAGGTTGCTCCAACCTGGCCTTGGAGACTTCCAGGGATGGATCCAGCTCCTCTTTCCAACCACTGCTGGGTGGGAAGGGACCTTAAGGATCATCTGATCCCAAATGAGACAACATCCCCATCCCAGGTTGCTCCAAGCCCCATCCAGCCTGGCCTTAGACAATTCCAGGGATGGATCCAGTTCCTCTTTCCAACCACTGCTGGGTTGGAAGGGACCTTAAGGATCATCCAATCCCAAATGGGACAACATCCCCATCCCAGGTTGCTCCAAACTGGCTTTGGAGACTTTCAGGGATGGATCCAGTTCCTCTTTTCAACCCCTGTTGGGTTGGAAGTCACCTTAAGGATCATCCAATCCCAAATGGGACAACATCCCTATCCCAGGTTGCTCCAACCTGGCCTTGGACAGGGATGGATCTTCCCGGGATGGATCCAGTTCCCCTTTCCAACCACTGCTCATCCCAAACTGCAGCTGCAACCCTAAAACAAGGGACACCACCCTCAGGACACCATTCCATGAGGGAATGTAAATCCTGATGGACTTTTCTGCAGATTTATCCCTTGATTTTCAATCAACACAGAGCAGTTCTGGGGACACCAGTGGGAATGTTCCTTCTGTGCCTCCAGAAGAGCCCAAAGTGCTTTAGGGGAGGTCACATCAGGGATGGTTTTGCTGTTCTGGTCACCCTCAGCTCCCCTCAGACACCAAACCAAGGCCTGGACGCTTCTCCTGAGTGCCTGGGGTGAGGAAGAAGCCCCTACATGGCTCCATCGGGGGGAGCTGTAAATCCCCTGTGAGGGAATGTAAATCCTGATTGATTTTCTGCAGATTTATCCCTTGATTTTTAATCAACCCAGAGCAGTTCTGGGGACACCAACGGGAATGTTTCTTCTGTGCCTCCAGAGGAACCCAAAGTGGTTCTGAACATTAGAGGAGGTCACATCAGGGATGGTTTTTATGTTCTGGTCACCCTCAGCTCCCCTCAGACACCACACCAAGGCCTGGACATTCTCCTACATGGCTCCATGGTGGGGGGAGTTGTAAATCCCCTGTGAGGGAATGTAAATCCTGATAGACTTTCCTGCAGATTTATTCCTTGATTTTCCATCAACTTGGAGCAGTTCTGGGGACACCAGTGGGAATGTTCCTTCTGTGCCTCCAGAAGAGCCCAAAGTGCTTTAGGGGAGGTCACATCAGGGATGGTTTTGCTGTTCTGGTCACCCTCAGCTCCCCTCAGACACCAAACCAAGGCCTGGATGCTTCTCCTGAGTGCCTGGGGTGAGGAAGAAGCCCCTACATGGCTCCATCGGGGGGAGCTGTAAATCCCCTGTGAGGGAATGTAAATCCTGATTGATTTTCTGCAGATTTATCCCTTGATTTTTAATCAACCCAGAGCAGTTCTGGGGACACCAACGGGAATGTTTCTTCTGTGCCTCCAGAGGAACCCAAAGTGGTTCTGAACATTAGAGGAGGTCACATCAGGGATGGTTTTTATGTTCTGGTCACCCTCAGCTCCCCTCAGACACCACACCAAGGCCTGGACATTCTCCTACATGGCTCCATGGTGGGGGGAGTTGTAAATCCCCTGTGAGGGAATGTAAATCCTGATAGACTTTCCTGCAGATTTATTCCTTGATTTTCCATCAACTTGGAGCAGTTCTGGGGACACCAGTGGGAATGTTCCTTCTGTGCCTCCAGAAGAGCCCAAAGTGCTTTAGGGGAGGTCACATCAGGGATGGTTTTGCTGTACTGGTCACCCTCAGCTCCTCTCTGACACCACACCAAGGCCTGGACATTCTCCTACACGGCTCTGTGGACTGAAAACCCCAAAATGAGGCCAAAAATGTTCCCATCCCTGTGATCTCCACCTCCTCTGTGCTCACCTCACCCACAGCCCCTGGCAAGCAGCTGCCCCATCACATGGCACAATTTGGGGCAGGAGGCACAGGTGGCTCTGGGGCCGTGCTCACAAGAACATAAAAAAGCACAAGAACGTGAAAACCCCCATTAAAAACCTAAAAATGTGCAAAATTCCAAGATGGGGAATGATCTGGGAAAGGAAACAAAGCAGGAGAGGAAGAAATAAAAGTGAATTTGGAGTACAGTGGTGCTCCACGCTCCTGTGGTAGCAAATCACAGCCCTTAATAAATAATCAAGTGATGGAAGGATAATAATGTGGTTTTTTTTAAAAAAGCTGGGAGAATAATTAAAATTAAGTCATTAATCCAAGGCAGGAAAAAGTATCAGAGGTGGGAAGCCCTCACCCCTTGCTCAGCACCCACACAGAGCTCTCATCACTACAGAGCCAGGCAAGAAAAACAGGTGTATTTATTCAAAAGGGCACAAGCACTGCCTTCTAATTAGAAACAGCCTCGTTAGAAAATCCAATTATTTTCCCTTTTAAAGTTTAAACCACAGAGACAGCGAATGAAGCCCTACATATCAGTCAGCTCACCTTGGGGCTGCTTTTTATACAGAAAAAGCCATTTTGGATAAAAACCCTCCCAGCCAACACCTCTGGGTGCCACGTGCAGCTCTGTCACTGGGTTTGTCACCACTGCAGAGCTTTTTGTCAAACGCAGATGAGAAATCAGTTCTTAAACGCAGAATTAATTAGCAAAGGGAAGGGGAAGGGACGTGCAGAACATCACCACTCTTCTGAAAGCTCTCTCCTGTTCTCCCTCCTCCTTTTTATCCTGATAGTTATCTGCCTTAGCTGTTATTTCCTCATTAATATTTCCTTCTTATTTCCTTTTCCCTGCCCTGCTGGGAACAGGAGCTCCAGGGGAGGCTCAGAAGGAATTTCCTCATGGAAAAAGTTGGTAAACAGAGAGATTATAAGGAATTTCCTCATGGAAGAAGCTGGTAAACTGAGAGATCAGAAGGAATTTCCTGTCACTGACACATTTTATGAAAAAATCCTTTCCTCAGGATTTTTCCTCCTGAGAAGCTGAGAGGCCTCAGGAACAAAATGTAAACATTGATTATCTGCTGCTGTGGAATGCAACAGGTGCATCTGGGATTGGTCTCATGTGGTTGTTTCTAATTAATGGCCAATCACAGTCAGCTGGCTTGGACTCTCTGAGAGTTACAAGATTTTATTATCATTCTTCCTATTCCTTTCAAGCCTTCTGATGAAATCCTTTCTTCTATTCTTTTAGTGTAGTTTTAATATGAAATATATAATAAAATAATAAATCAGCCTTCTAAACATGGAGTCAGATCCTCATCCCTTCCCTCGTCCTGGGACCCCTGTGAACACCACCACAGTTTCCTCATGGAAAAAGTTGGTAAGCAGAGAGATCAGAAGGAATTTCCTCGTGGAAAAAGTTGGTAAAACAGAGAGATCAAAAGGAATTTCCTCATTATTTAGGACAAAACTGAACTCTCCCTGCTCCCTTAATCCATCTGGAATTCTTCTCCCAAACTGTTGGATGGGAAAAGTTGGTAAACATTGGAAAAGGTTGGATGGGTCTGGAGTGCCCATCCCTGGAGGTGTCCAAGCAGGTGCCACTCAGGGCTGGTGACAAGATGGATTCTGTGACCTTGGAGGGCTTTTCCCACCTCAGCAAGCCCGGGATTCAGGGCATGGGGATCCCTGAGCGTCCCCACAGAGCACTGACACCCAATCCCTGAGCCCCCTCCCAGCGTGCAGCGCGACACAGCAATTACACAGCTTTTCAAAGGGAGGATAAACCCATTAAAGCCCATTAAATAATTCTTCAAAAAAATAAACCAAAAAAAAACCCACAATGTCTGAGCCACTCCTTGTAGCTCCAAACTGATCCTAATGAGAGATGGAAATTCTCCCTCTCCAAATGGAACTTTATAGGGTATTAAACAAGCACCCTCAGCACTTATCTAAATCTTTAATTAGTTCTATAATATACTGATGATATCAAGGCTAATTAAATTTATACAGATAAAGAGCAATGAAATTCTAGCCAAGTGAGCTGGAAAGTACATATTAAATAGTAAATTTAATGGCTCAGGAAGATAAATGCAATTTTGTATAAAAAAATTAAATTCAATTTACATGTCGTACTAAAATTGATTTTGAGTGTGCAAATGATTGGAAAGGAATCTTTTTAATAGATCAGTAAAAGTGTTAATCTGACCTGTTTAAATATCAGTTATTAATGCCAGCATTTGCAAATAAGCCACACACATTTGCATTTTACTGCATATAGTAAAAAAAAATAAATAAAATTATCGATACCATCTGCCAGTTTATAAGGAATATTAAGGGATTTTTTTTTCCCCTTGCCTCATGCATAAATTGGAGGGAAGGTGGAAACGAATGCAGCCTGAAAGAAGAGGGAGTCAGCACTTCCACAAAAGTGCAGCAGAGATTGCTCCAGTCAGCAAAAAATCCCACAATTTTCCCTTCCCTTTGGGAACAACAATCACTGTGGCAACCTTCCAATTTATTTAGGATCAGGTGAGGTGGAACTGGATGTGACTGGGGAGGCGGTGCCAGCTGAGCTTGGATAAACCAGGAATGGCTGGGAGCTGCTGATGGGTGAAGGACACGATGGGATCTGCCCGGGATGGGGACAGAACTGGGGCAGAAGCTCAAGCAGGGCCCTCAAGGCAATGTCTGTAGGTCATGGTTGGGTTCCACAAGTCAGTGTCAGCCTGTAAGAGGTCATGGCTGGGTTTCCATGTCAATGTCAGCCTGGGGTTGGTCATGGTTGGGTCCAACAAGTCAAAGTTAGCCAAGAAAAACGGGTAGGTGATGGTTGGGTCCACAAGTCAGTGTCAGCCTGGGGTAGGTCATGGTTGGGTCCAACAATCAAAGTCAGTCTGTGGTAGGCTGTGGCTGAGTTCCACAAGTCAGTGTCTGCCTGGGGTAGGCCATGGTTGGGTTTCCAAGTCAATGTCTGCCTGGGGTAGGTCATGGTTGAGTTCCACAAGTCAATGTCTGCCTGGGGTAGGTCATGGTTGGGTTTCCAAGTCAATGTCTGCCTGTAAAAGGTCATGGTTGGGTTCCACAAGTCAATGTCTGCCTGGGGTAGGTCATGGTTGGGTTCCACAAGTCAATGTCTGCCTGGGGTAGGCCATGGTTGGGTTTCCAAGTCAATGTCTGCCTGTGGTAGGTCGTGGTTGGGTCCAACAAGTCATTGTCTGCCTGGGGTAGGTTGGGTTTGGGTCCAACAAGTCAATGTCAGCCTGTAGTAGGCCATGGTTGGGCCCACAAGTCAATGTCTATAGGGATGTGCCCCTTGTTGACAGAGTGACAAAACTATCCTTTGTCTCCTTAAAAAGGAAATAAACCCAGAAGTTTCTCTCCTTGACTGAGTAAAAAGACACCTCATAGGACCTGGGAGACTTCACCTCAAATTTAAGGATGGCCAATTGGACAGGAGCCAAAAAGTCCCACCTGGGCAATTTACTAGAAAAAGAGGAGAACAAAGAAACCAATGGCTTTTGTGAGGTGTTTTACCATGGACAGGAGGGCCTCTTGCACCTGGATCGGTTTTTCCCTGTAAAGTTTTTTGTTATTTTGCTTTTTATTAAAACTTTTTTGTTTCCAACACTGCCACAGAAGCCATCCTGCTGATTTTATGCCTTCTAAGGTAGCTGAGCCATCTTGGGTGTGAAATAGATCTTCAAGAGCTTATGAGACCTGGCTTGAGGAAACTCCTATTTGAAATATCTGCCTGGGGTAGATCATGGTTGGGTTCCACAAGTCAAAGTCAGCCTGAGGTGGGTCATGGTTGGGTTTCCAAGTCAAAGTCTGCCTGTGGCAGGCCATGGTTGGGTTCTACAAGTCAGTGTCTGCCTGGGGTAGGTCATGGTTGGGTTCTACAAGTCAGTGTCTACCTGGAGTGGGTCATGGTTGGGTTCCACAAGTCAATTTTGCCTGTAGTAGGTCATGGTTGGGTTCCACAAGTCAATGTCTGCCTGGTGTGGGTTGAGTTTGGGTTCCACAAATCAATGTGTGCCTGTAAGAGGTCATGGTTGGGTCCAATAAGTCAATATCTGCCTGTAGTAGGCCATGGTTGAGTTCCAAAAGTCAATGTCTGCCTGGGGTAGGCCATGGTTGGATTCCACAAGTCAATTTTGCCTGCAGTAGGTGATGGTTGGGTTCCACAAGCCATGTCTGCCTGTAAGGGGCCATGGTTGAGTTCCAAAAGTCAATGTCAGCCTGTGGTAAGTCATGGTTGGATTTCCAAGTCAAAGTCAGCCAAGAAAAACAGCTAGGTCATGGTTGGGTCCACAAGTCAATGTCTGCTTGGGATAGGTTGTGTTTGGGTCCAACAAGTCAACATCTTCTTGTGGTAGGCTGTGGTCAGGACCATTGAGTCAGTGTAGTAACTATGGCAGAAAGAAACCAGGATGGATTCAGTGCCAAAATTTGAGATGTCCAGAAGTGGTGGCCATCAGCATGGAGCTGTGGATCTCCTGGATGAGGGATTCAGAGCTGCAACCCTCTGCTCCTTGCTTTCTCTGCTGGCCACTGGCCCGAGGAACATTTCATCTCAACATCTACCAATCTTGGAAACCTCCAGGTTTGAGGCCACAGGTTTTTATGGGCAGCTGCTGCTCATTTCCAGCATTTTTGGTTGAAACTGCTTCTCCCTCTTAATCATTCTGAGGGCAGAAGTCGGATTTAGAAGGATTGAAGCCCACCACCCCTAAAACAGCAGCTCCCACACTGCTGTGTGCAGCACAGCTGTGGCATCTGCTGGCCATTCCTGGTGGGTTTAGCTCCAATTATCCCAACTTTTTCACCCAACAGAGCTTCACTACAGTATTTTTTTGCCAGACAGCACAAATCTGAGCATTTTAAATGAAAATATTATCAAGGCAATGTCAGTCCAGGCAAAACCCAGAACACATGGGGTTTCTATCTCCACTCTCCACTGCATGGAAAAAACAAGTTTTACTCATGGAATATCCTGGAGTTGTGTCACTTGAATGTCACTTTGTATGGACTGACTCCACTGCAGCTCCTTGGAAACAAAACTGGTCCCCACAGAGAGAGAGAAGAGAGTCCCTGCACTGCTTCTGGATGGTGGAGTAGTTCAGAGCCATCAAAAGCACAGCAAGTCTCTGAACTGCTTTTCATCTCCTCCCAGAGACACATCTTCAACTGCACAAACCCTCCAGGCTCCCCAAAGGACTCTGCTGTGAGAGCTGAACATGGAGTTTTCTGTAGTAATTTATTAATTTTTTTCAAGTTTTTTCGACCTCTCGCAATTCCCATTTGAGAACTTCCTCAGGCACTTTGGAGACATTGAACCCAGAACTTCTCTGTTCTCTCAAAGGTTGCTCTGAGGGTGAGAAGGACCAAGGACCCCACCGTGGTCCCTCCAACCTCATCCATTCTGTGAGGGGAGCTCCTTGTGTGTCCAACAGGGTGGATTCCACCCCACAAAATCATGGAATCACAGAACCATTCAGGCTGGAAAAGCCCTTTGAGATCATCCAGTCCAACCATTCCCAAGGCCACCACTGACCATGTCCCCAGATGTCACAACCACAAGGCTTTCAATCCCTCCAGGGACAGATATTCCAGCCCTGCCCTTCTTTGGGTGAAGATATTTTTCCTAACAGTGATGATCTCGAGTAACCAATTCCAGATTCCACTCCTGAAAGCCCCTCCAGGGACTCAAAGCACATTTTCCTGATGGTTCCCAAAATCTGCACATTCTCCATGAAGGAAAACTGCATTTCCCCCAGCACCCCACTTTTAACAGATGGCAGAAAAATTTACCTATTTCCCACATTGGGCTGGGCTTAGGAAAACAACCCAGGATCTGAGGCACTGAATCCTATTAAAAAAAGCCTATTAAATCCTATCAAAAAAAGCATATTTTATATCTTGATTCTTCCCAATCCAAACTGTTTCCCACCAAAGCATCAAACTTGCTCTTATTTGCACTTTTCCTTCTCCTCTTTGTTTTTCCACACATGACAAGGCGGAATTCTGTCTGATTTACAACTTCCTTAGGAGAAGATCCACTTGAGAGACCCATTTCAGCTTTAGGTGTTAATGCACCTCTGTGATGTGAGGTGGCAGCTGAAGTTTAGAGCTTCTCTGTATTATTTGAGCTCAAATCTGGAATACAAATGATGAAAGACAAGAGGAGCTTTGCAGCCCTCAGTAAAATTGGAGTAAGACATCATAAGCTGCACATAATTTCCTGGATATATTTAAATATATCGACATCAATTTACGTGTGTGTGTTCAATGCAGTGCTCTGGATGCAATTATTCAAAAGCTCCCTAAAAAATGAGAATTGAGGCATTTGGACATCCTCTGAATGTGTGGATTTCTCCTGGCTACGAGGCCCAGGTTCATCAGAGGACAGATTTAATTGCTACATCAGAGTTTGTGTGTTGATATCCGACATCTGACGCGCGAAAGTTCAGGGACGCCAATCAGGCATGGTGCAGATGCCACTCTGCAAAATGTTCTCAGACAGTCTCCATCTGTCAGATATGGTAATCCCTGCTCGCCATCAATAATTCACCTCCTTCCCTCCACGTTTACTGCATTTGAGTCAGAATTTTTAATGGTAGAGGCTCCACCTTGGATAGACGGCGTTGCCTGATCTGCATTCCCCGCTCGTTCCTGCCCCGCAGCCTCTCGCCTTTGGCACTTCAAGAATAATTTCTCAGTTTATTTGGGGTTTTTTTGGTTTTTCTTTTTGGTTTTTTTAATCACAGCTCTCCTTTTGGGCTGTCTCATCCTGCTGGAGGGTGGAGGTCAGAGGGTAATTATGGAAATCACACAAAATCCAGCTTGGGGGGATCACGCCTTTCCTGGGAAAGCTCCTGGGGAACACCACGGGGGAGGCTGAATCCTCCAAAGAAGACGTTACTGCACAGTTGAAAAGGGAGAAAAGGGGGGAAATGGAGGGAAAAAGCTGATGCGGAGCTGTTTGTCCATGGGTCAGAAAATGCAGAGGGGCATCTTGTCCCCAACTGACTCTACAGAGCCCATAAAATCTTGGTTACATCCCAAACTCTTTGCAGCCTTAAATCCTTAAAGAGAATGAATTAAAAAAAAATATGGAAAGCAATTTTTTACACAGGCCACAGATAGTGACAGGACACAAGGAAAGTTTAAAACTAGAAGAGGTGAGATTTGGGTTAGATTTTAGAGGGAAAGGGTTTATTGTGAGGGGTTTATTGTTTATTGTGATTGCCCCAAAGAAGATGTTACTGCACAGGTGAAAAGGGAGAAAAGGGGGGAAATGAAAGGAAAAAGCTGATGTGGAGCTGTTCCTCCATGGGTCAGAAAATGCTGAGGGGCATCTTGTCCCCAACTGACTCTACTGAGCCCATGAAATCATAAAATCTTGGTTAGACCTTAAACTCTTTGCAGTCTTAAAGAGAATTAATGAAAAAAAAGATGGAAAGCAACTTTTTACACCGGCCACAGATAGTGACAGGACAAAAGGAAAGTTTTAAACTAGAAGAGGTGAGATTTGGATTAGATTTTAGGAGGAAGGGTTTTATTGTTTATTGTGATTGCCCTAAAGAATCTGTGTTACTGCACAGTTGAAAAGGGAGAAAATGGGGGAAAGGGAGGGAAAAAGCTGATGTGGAGCTGTTCCTCCATGGGTCAGAAAATGCTCAGGGGCATCTTGTCCCCAAGTGACTCCACAGGGCCCATGAAATCATAAAATCTTGGTTACATCCCAAAGTCTTTGCAGTCTTAAAGAGAATGAATTAAAAAAAATATGGAAAGCAAATTTTTACACAGGCTACAGATAGTGACAGGACAAGAGGAAAGTTTTAAACTAGAAGAGGTGAGATTTGGATTAGATTTTAGGAGGGTTTTATTGTTTATTGTGATTGCCCCAAAGAATCTGTGTTATTGCACAGTTGAAAAGGGAGAAAATGGGGGAAAGGGAGGGAAAAAGCTGATGTGGAGCTGTTCCTCCATGGGTCAGAAAATGCTCAGGGGCATCTTGTCCCCAAGTGACTCCACAGAGCCCACAAAATCTTGGTTACCTCCCAAATTCTCTGCAGCCTTAAATCCTTAAAGAGAATTAATGAATAAAATAAAAAAAAGATGGAAAGCAACTTTTTACACAGGCCACAGATAGTGACAGGACAAAAGGAAAGTTTTAAACTAAAAGAGGTGAGATTTGGATTAGATTTTAGGAGGAAGGGGGATTATTGGTCCCTCCCAACCCAAACCATTCCATGATTCTGTGATCCCAGAGCCAGGAGATGGCTGATTGTTGAGAACATTCCCTGGCATGAGGGCAAATTCCCCCCATAATCATCAATCAATCCTTCAGTGCCAAAGGAAGGTCCTTGGGTGTTCCCAGCAGGGGCAGCCCCAGCTCTCAGCATCTGAAAGGTGGAAAATCCATCCTGGGACTTTTTTTGGGAATAAACCCTGAGGATAAGACGTCATAGCTGGGAATGTTACAGATCCATCCCCAGGCATGGATCCTCACAGAAGGTGAAGGAAGAAACTCCTGGTTGCAGAATGCAGCTGTAGAAATCCTTATTTAGGATTATTTAGGATTATTTAGGTTACCAGCTGAATGTGTGGCTTTGCACCTGGACTCACCACCAGCCCTAATTTGGCTAAAGCCTCCAAGCCAGACCAAAAGTCAATGAATTAAAGATCCTGCTGATTAAAATGTAATTAATTACAGAGGAATGTGTCTCAACCTGCCAAAATTTAAGTGTCCAGTGCAACCCCTTCACTGCCATGGTCACCACTAACCCTTATCCCCACATGACACATCCACGTGGTTTTGAACTCTTCCAGGGATGGTGACTGCACCACTGCCTGGGCAGCTGTGCCAGTGATTTGGAACCCTTTCTGGGGGAAAAAAATGTTCCTAAATCCAGTCCAGACCTCCCCTGAACAATTTAAAGAGCTGGAGCCTGGCTGTTCCTGGGCTACACCTCCTGCCATCCCTGCTCCAACCCAATGTGTGCCATAGCTTGACCCTGTTGGTCCTCTCAGTTCTGCTGCTCCTGTCCTTTCCTCAGTTTCCTTTTTCGCTCCCCTATCCCACCAGGAATTGGTCCCTTCCCTGTGGAGAGTTTAGTTCAGGCATGGCTTGAGGAAAAAGGCCATGAAGCCATGCAATTGAGAGAAAAGTAACAGGTAGCTGTGAAGCAGTTCCAAAGCAGTTCCCAGCCTGACTTCTATAAACAATTAGTCTCTCTCAGGCATCACTGTATAAACAATAAGGTTCTCAGGCTGTCTTCCCATAACAAGTGAAACACCCTCTCTGGGAAAAGATGGCACCCTGGGAACAGATATGGAAGTTTTGGGAACCGTTCATATCACAGTGGGAACACTGGTTTTATTTTGTGTAAACAATCAACGGTATTGTAAAACAAAAGGAGTGGTTAGAGTTTTCTCTGTTAGCCTATTATATACCTGGATTTTGGAATATGCATGAAGTTCATTATCACTATTATTTAAACTGGCTGATCGATCAATAAAGTCGAGTTCGATGCATTATAGGATGGTCGTTCTCCCCTCACTTCAACACTTCCCTTCCCTTCCCTTCCCTTCCCTTCCCTTCCCTTCCCTTCCCTTCCCTTCCCTTCCCTTCCCTTCCCTTCCCTTCCCTTCCCTTCCCTTCCCTTCCCTTCCCTTCCCTTCCCTTCCCTTCCCTTCCCTTCCCTTCCCTTCCCTTCCCTTCCCTTCCCTTCCCTTCCCTTCCCTTCCCTTCCCTCTCATTTCCAATTCCACTGGATCCCATTTCCAGTTCCACTGGATCCCATTTCCAATTCTTACTGGATCCCATTTCCAGTTCCCTGACTCCCATTTCCAATTCCCCTGGATCCCATTTCCAGTTCCACTGGATCCCATTTCCAACTCCAACATTTATAGATTTCCAAAAGTGACAGTGGGCTGGAGGGTGACAGTGCCACCTCTCCAATGACACTGGACAAACCAACAGCCCATCAAATTTCTCCTCCTCCATAAATGAATGCAAAACAATGAGTTATTTACAGAAAGTCTGTGAGAGAGTTTGCTACAAGAATGTCAACATCAGAAGGCTTAGGAAATCTTAAAAAATCAAAGCTACCATGCCAACCATGGACTATGTGAGTTCACTCCACATTTTTGCTGCCACCACCCACAACCCAAATTCAGTGCAAATAAAGCAAATATTGAGGAGTTCTCCACAATTTCCCAGAGCCACCACAGGGATGACAATGGCCATCAGGACTGACACATCAAGGATGTGCTGTCAAACCTTGGCCTGAAGAAAACAGTGCCCACCTCACATTGCACAGGCCTAGATAAATTAAATGATCCAATTCCTGGATAAATTAAATATCCAAATCAACGTAACACACCCCACCCCACTGCCAACCACAGGCCACATGGGTTTGCTCTGTATTTCTGCTGCCCCCAACCCAAATTCAGTGTAAATAAAGCAAATACTGACGAGTTCTCCCTGATTTCCCAGAGCCACCACAGAGAGGACAGTGGCCACCAGGACTGGCACCTCCAGGATGTGCTGTTAAACCTTAGCCTGAAAAACCAGTGCCTACCTCACATTGCACAGGTCTGGGTAAATTAAATTATCCAATTCCAGCTGGGATTCCAACTCAGACCTTCTATTAAAGCACTTCCACAAGTGACTGGCCAGTGGCAGAGCATCGTCACCGAGGCCAAAACCACTAAAGGTGGAAAATAAGAAGAAAAAAACTCCCAGCAAGAAAAATCCCTTGCCTTTAATTACCATTAGCAATGCAGCATGACAGAGGGAGATAAACACACAGGCACCTACACAAATAAGGAGCTTGGGAACACAAAGTAATTACTTTGATAGGTTTTTTTTTTCCCTCCCCCTCCCCAAAGACATTCAAAACTTATTAGTCTCCAGAAGAAAGCACATATCAGCAAAAGACTGTCACCTCGGGGATAAATGAGGGATTTGTTTGGAACTCATTTCCAGGAGAATATATCCTGGTGGTTTTAAGGCTGAGGAGGAATGTGTTCTGGCCAATACTGACTTTTAAAAAATGTTTATTCCTATTTTCCTGAGCCTGGAAATGGGAACACCAGGTTCTGCCTGGTGAGAAGTTCACTCCATTGATTGTTTCTCCACCACGCCACAAACCCAGTGAGGAAAAGTCAATGAAGCCTCTCAGTTTTTCAGTCCATTTCCAGTTTGGGAAAATTGAATTAATCTCTTTACTCAGACATCCCTGTCCAGGCCATGAAAATCATTGCAGAGAACACGAAAACCTCTCTCTTTAAAGGTTACAGAGCGAGGATTAACAGCGCCTGGGGCAAGGGCTGGAAAACCTGATCAAAATAAAACATTGAGTCAACACTGGCGAGGCTGAGCAGGACTGGTGCCTCCCAGAGCCTGCTGATATTTCCAGATGATTCCTGCTGATATTTCAGATGATTCCTCCTGGCCCTTGGAGCCATCCCCATGGAGAGTGGGTGCTCTGTGACCTCCCAAAGCCAGGGGAGAGCAGTGCTTGGAGAGTTTAGCCCCTGATCCAGCTACTCTGGGGGTGTAAAACCATAAAGGGTTGTCCTGGGGAGGAATATTTGAGACTGAGCACATCTAGGGAGAAAGAGCAGTCACATCTTCCAAAAATCTCCAAAATATTCCAAAATCTCCGCACCATCCTGTGCTGAGAAGTTTCAGCAAAGGATTTGGCCATGCCCGAGCTTCCAGGAGCTTCTGAAGGACTGGTAAAGCTGAAAGTTTGGGAAAGCTGGAAAAGCTGAAAAGGCCAAAGGATCTGGGGAAGGGTCTGGAGAACCAGGAGGGGCTGAGGGAGCTGGGAAGGGCCTGGAGAGCCAGGAGGGGCTGAGGGAGCTGGGAAGGGTCTGGAGAACCAGGAGGGGCTGAGGGAGCTGGGAAGGGCCTGGAGAACCAGGAGGGGCTGAGGGAGCTGGGAAGGGTCTGGAGAACCAGGAGGGGCTGAGGGAGCTGGGCAGGGGCTGAGCCTGGAGCAAAGGAGGCTCAGGGGCCCTTGTGGCTCTGCACAAGTCCCTGCCAGGAGGGGACAGGGAACAGGGACAGGAGCAGAGGGAATGGCCTCAGTGCAGCCTCAGGGTGGATTTTGGGACAATTCCTTCCCAAAAAGGCTGCCCAGGGCAGAGGTGGAGTCCCTATCCCTCAGGGATTTAACATCCATGTGGATGTGGCACTTGGGGACAATGGGGCAGTGGTGGCCTAGGCAGGGCTGGACTCAATGATCTTGAAGGGCTTTTCCAACCTAAATTCCATGATTCCAAATGTACTGAAAAGCAGGGAGAGACCCCAAAAAATGCTCCAGAAAATGCTGGGAAGGCACAGATTGGGGCCCTCCTAAAAACTCCTGGCAGATTTCACTGGGAATGAAATCCATGGATGAGGGAGTTTTAATGATCCCATGGATTTTTAATGATCCCATAAAAAGGTGGAG
Organism: Ammospiza nelsoni; assembly: GCF_027579445.1. NCBI lineage: Eukaryota > Metazoa > Chordata > Aves > Passeriformes > Passerellidae > Ammospiza > Ammospiza nelsoni. The sequence goes on from NC_080637.1 coordinate 1,809,131, forward strand.
CTTTGGGATGCACTGGGCAAGGGCCACACAGGGACCCTCTGATCCCCCAAATCCCCCATGGGCAGCAGGAGGAGGAGGGAGGTGGCGACGAGGCCACGGAGCTGAGGGGTGGTTTTTAATCCTCTGATTTTCGGTTAATGCGGTGAAACCACTAATTACAGCTAATTAAACCTGCACTGAGATCAAAGCTCAGCAGAAGCTGCAGGGGGGAACAAACAAGGCAGAAAAGAAAGGGGAAGAAAGTACGGATTTTGTTGTAAGCGAGCCCTTAATTGAAAACCAAAGCAGCTTTGTTAATTAAAAGCTGCAGGCCCAAACGAGGACAGGCTGCAGACACAGGAGCACAACCTTCCACAAGCTTTTCCTGCAGAGACTCTCCTGGCCCTCATCCCCTGCAGGGAAGGGATTTCCTGGGATCCAGACTGGGAAAATTTGGGGATTTTTACCTTTCACAACTCAGCTATGAAGAGGGGGAACAGAGTGCCCTGTGTACTCAGCTAATGTGGGCTTTGCTCAAACTGAATGATCCTAAACACCCCAAATTTAATCCTGGCCTGAGGGCAGCCCCAAGGAGAACATTTGAAATGCTTCCCTTAAATTTTTTAAGATGTTTTTCCCCTTAAATTTTTAAAGGGTTTTTTTGCCACTTAAATTAAGATTTTTTAAGCCTTCTGATGTTGACATTCTTGTAGCAAACTCTCTCACACACTTTCTGTAAATAACTCATTGTTTTGCATTCATTTATGGAGAAGAGAAATTTGATGGGCTGCTGGCTTGTTCAGTGTCATTGGAGAGGTGGCACTGTCACTCTCCAGCCCCTGTCACTTTTGGAAATCTATAAATGTTGGAGTTGGAAATGGGAGTCAGGGGAACTGGAAATGGGATCCAGTGGAACCGGAAATAGGATCCAGTGGAATTGGCAATGGGATCCAGTGGAACTGGAAATGAGATTCAGGGGAACTGGAAATGGGATCCAGTGGAATTGGCAATGGGATCCAGTGGAACTGGAAATGAGATTCAGGGGAACTGGAAATGGGATCCAGTGGAATTGGCAATGGGATCCAGTGGAACTGGAAATGAGATTCAGGGGAACTGGAAATGGGATCCAGTGGAATTGGCAATGGGATCCAGTGGAACTGGAAATGAGATTCAGGGGAACTGGAAATGGGATCCAGTGGAATTGGCAATGGGATCCAGTGGAACTGGAAATGAGATTCAGGGGAACTGGAAATGGGATCCAGTGGAATTGGCAATGGGATCCAGTGGAACTGGAAATGAGATTCAGGGGAATTGGAAATGGGATCCAGTGGAATAGGAGATGGGAGTCAGGGGAACTGACTGCCACAGGTGGCAGGGGAGCATCTCAGGAGCTCTGCAGAGAATCCTGACTGAGCAAAGCATCCAGGTCAGGATTTGCTGGACCTGATGCTCCCCACACACCAATGGAGCTCAGAGATGGTTTCAGAGGAAGGTTCCCTCCACCAGCTCCTCCCTCAGGCAACTGGGGCACCCAGGCACAACCACAGGATTTATCTGGAGTAAAATCAGGCAGAGAATTAAGATTTGGCAATGAAAAGTCTCCCTGCAGAGCACGGGGATGTTCGAATGCTTCCCCTTCCCTCGGCAGCTCCCAGTAGATGGCAGCAGGGCACTGCTGATTCCTGCTGCCAGGGAACGGCAGAAATCTGGGGAAAATCGAACAAAAAGCTGCCCAATGGAACAAAAACCTGCCCGGGCTGGCAGGACAGGAGGGCTGAGCGCCGAGGATCCAAACCCGGCAGCACAGCCCCGGTACCAGCCCAGCAGTGATGCAGGATTGACGTGGGATTGAGAAAAGCTCGAGCTGCAGCTGCATCTTCCATCCTAAACCTCCCCATCCTCCCTTTTCAGGGGATCATGGAATGCTCTGGGTGAGAAGGGACTTTGGGATCATCCAGAGCCACCCTGGCCATGGGCAGGGACATCTTCAACTGTCCCAGGATGTTCCAAGCCCCAATGTCCAACCTGGCCTTGGAATAAAGATGGGTTTGGAGTTACAGGAGGGGCTGGAAAGGATCCAGGGAATGGAGCTGGGAAGGGTCTGGGGAGGCTGAGGGAGCTGGGAAGGGTCTGGAGAACCAGGAGGGGCTGAGGGAGCTGGGAAGGGCCTGGAGAACCAGGAGGGGCTGAGGGAGCTGGGAAGGGTCTGGAGAACCAGGAGGGGCTGAGGGAGCTGGGAAGGGTCTGGAGAACCAGGAGGGGCTGAGGGAGCTGGGCAGGGGCTGAGCCTGGAGCAAAGGAGGCTCAGGGGCCCTTGTGGCTCTGCACAAGTCCCTGCCAGGAGGGCACAGCCGGGGAACAGGGACAGGAGCAGAGGGAACGGCCTCAGGCTGGGCTCAGGGTGGATTTTGGGACAATTCCTTCTCCATAAGGGTTGTTAAACATTGGAAGGGGCTGCCCAGGGAGGTTTGGGGTCCCCATCCCTGGAGATGTCCAAGGAACACCTGGAGGTGGCACTCAGAGCTCTCGGCTGGGGACAAGGTGGGGATTGGGCACAGCTTGGACTCCATGGGCTGGGAAATCTTTTCCAACTTCCGTGATCCTGAGAGTCCATGATTTGGGTTTACTGATGGCCAAACCAGAAACAAGTGGAGCTTTGATGGCTTCTCCCCACCCCATCTCCCCTGGGAGCCACCAGCAGTGCCAATGAGGTGCCACATCTGCTACAGGGACATGGTACAGCAAATATTCCTGGAAATGTCCCAGCCAATACCTCAGAAATGTCCCAGCCAAAATCCCCAGAAATGTCCCAGCCAATATCCCTGGAATGTCCCAGCCAATATTCCTGGAAATATCCCAGCCAATATTCCTGGAATGTCCCAGCCAATATCCTGGGAATATCCCAGCCAATACCTCAGACATGTCCCAGCCAATACCCCAGAAACGTCCCAGCCAATATTCCTGGAATGCCACAGCCAATATCTCCAAAATGTCCCAGCCAATATCCCTGGCATTGTCCAGGTCAATACCCCAGAAATGTTCCAGCCAAAATCCCTGGGAATGTCCCAGCCAATACCCTGGAGATGTCCCAGCCAATATCCTGGAAATGCCCCAGCCAATATTCCCAGCATTGTCCCAGCCAATATCCTGGAAATGCCCCAGCCAATACCCCAGAAATGTTCCAGCCAAAATCCCTGGGAATGTCCCAGCCAATACCCCAGAAATGTCCCAGCCAAAATCCCTGGGAATGTCCCAGCCAATACCCCAGAAATGTCCCAGCCAATACCCCTGTCATTGTCACCCACAGCAGGACAAGGTTCCTGGTCCCTGCAGGAGGGGTGGCCATGGGAACACCTGGAATGGCAGCTCCAGCTCTCTCCAGATGTGGGGACACCTCTGGACCCCTCAGCTGCCACCCCTGAGGCAGGGAGGACCCTGAGAGCAGGGACAGTGCCAGCCCTGCTCATTTCCCAGGTGACAGTGACACTGGTTAGGGAAAATGTTCCCATTCCGTCCCTGCTCTCTCTGCTCCCTCTGCAGCCACCTCAGTTGTACACTCAGGTTTAGCACCTGTCTGACCCAGAAAATCACTTTTTTTCAGTGATTGTTTTAATTTAAGAGTGAGTCTGGAGCAGAATCCTCGCCCTTTGTGACGACCTCTGATGAAATCTTCATAAAATCCCAGAGAATTTTGGGTGAGGATAGAGAGAGAGGAGGGAAGGAGACACAAGGGAAAGGATCCAAGTAGGAATTCAAATTTGAAGCTTTTGTGCCTTTCATGCTATAAATCTAGTTCTGGCTGTGAAACTTTGGTAACTTGGAAGTCATGCTCAGTCCCAGAGTTTGCACACATGCCTGGATATTCCACAGGGAGAAAATCCTGCTTTTTCCTTAATAAAGCAGTGGAATTCCCAACAACCTCCTGCATTTCTGCTGCCCTAGATACTGAACACACACAGGAGTGAAAAACCTATTAATATTTGCAGGAAATTTAGCAAATGCCACAAATCCTTTGTGACACCTCAGCAGTCAGAACCAGCCTGTTTCACCCTTTATCCTGGTGGAAAAACCTCCTCACACCACTTGGCAATTTCATTTTTTTTCAGTGGAAATGTGCTCTGTGATGCTCTGTTGAGACTTTCCTTGCCTTGAACTGAGAATCTGAAAGCAAAACTCATTTAAAACACATTTTCCCCTTGCCATGGAGTCCTCCCAAAGCAGCAAATGCTGCTGTTGTCACCTGCAGGTTACAGAGCTTTGGAAAAATGGGATTTAAACAGCAAAAGCCTCCCCAGGACCAACAAATGTTACCAGGGCTTGCTCTGAATCCTCCACCTGATTTTTGATTCAGAGGAAAAAGGGTTTCCCCTTCCAGCTTCCCTGCTTGGGATTTCTACTGCCTGGAGTCACTGAGCAGAGGAGAAAGGGATGCCCAGTGCTCTATGAGGCCTCTAAAAAGCCTTGAAGACAATGCCAGAAGTGAAAAATAAAAGCAAAAAATCAAAAAGCACAAAGTTCAGAAAAACCTTAAGGAACTTCTGGTTCTTTCTGAACTGGCCTGGTCTTTCCTACAAACTGATTTCAAACTTTGAGGAAAGGGATGTGCTTCAGAATTCAGATTGGAGGCATGGAGAGGGGAGTGTGGAGAGTGATGTATTGATTGTTAATTGTGACTAATTGCTGCTGAACCCTCAGTGTGATGGACACAGAAATATCCAGGCAGGGCTGAGGTCTCCTGTCCCACCCAGACCCTCCAGTTCCCTGGAGCAGTGAGGCAGGGAGGGAATTTATCCCAGGAAAACCTTAAAGAACTTTTTGGTCCTTTCTCAGCTGGCCTGGTCTTTCCTACAGATTTCAAACAGGTTCATTTTGAGGAAAGGGATCTGCTCCAGAATTCAGATTTAAGGTATGGAGAGGGAAGTGTGGAGAGTGATGTTAATTGTGGCTAATTGCTGCTACAAACCGATTTCAAACTACAAACTGAATTCAAACTTTGAGGATAAATCTGCTCCAGAATTCAGATTTAAAGGCATTCAGATTTAAGAGTGATGTATTGATTGTTAATTGTGGCTAATTGCTGCTGAACCCTCAGTGTGATGGACATAGAAATATCCAGGCAGGGCTGTCCCACCATGACCCTCCAGATCCCTGGAGCAGGGAGGGAATTTATCCCGGGAAAAAAAGGGGAAGGGAGAATTTCTCCATCAGCTCTGCCACTGCTCCTGTACATATAAAATCCACTTTATATTGGAAAAGGCCAAACTGAGAGTTATGCACAGCACAGAGCATTTACAGATTCCTGCCTGAGCTGTATCACAGAGGTACAAATCACTTTTATCCAGCCTGATGTTGTTTTATGCTTTCTGGAGGGGAGCTGTTATGCTTATTTAATATTTTGAGCAGAACCTGGCTGCCCTGGGGTCCCTGGGGTGACGTGAGAGCCTTGCTCAGGTGATTGTGAATTCAGGTGAGCAGGGCAGGCCTGGGATGCACCAGAGCCTTGTTGATGTCAAAGGAGGATCTGGGTAATAAACATTTAAACATTCAGGAGTCATCTGAACAACTAAAGAGTCAAACAGAGCATGAAAGAAGAAAAGATGAAGCTGTGAAAGCAATAAAAGAAACGTGGCTGAGTTGATTTGATGGGAAGAATCCAGCACAAAGCTGCTGTGGGAGGGTGGGGTCAGGCTCTGTCCCCAAGGAACAAGGGACAGGACACAAGGAAATGGCCCCAAGTCGTGCCAGAGGAGTTTAGGGCTGGATATCAGGAAAATTCCTTCACCCACAGGATGGTCACATTTAAGAAAGAAAAGATGAAATTTGGGAAGTTTATTCCTTGCCGAGTTTCTAATGGATCTTCCTCCCTCCCACTCCTGCAGGCCTCAGCTTCCTCATGCCAATGGTGATCTGAAGAAATGGGTTCAGTAAGGATTCACCCCCAGATGTGATCCCAAATAAATGAGGCACTGAGTCACACTCTTCACCCACAGAGCTCAAACCTCCCTCAGAATTCAGCCCCAGTGATGGCACCAAGAGTTTGTGGTGGGTCAGATCCAAGTTCCACACAAACTTCTCTCATTTCACAAACCCCATTCCTCCATTTCCAGTGTCATAGATAACAGCAAATAAACAACTTTGAGAATGAGAACAGAGGAATCCTGACTCGTTCTTCGACTGCTGAGCTGGGAAAAGAGGCTTGTACCTATCTCAGAGTCACTCTGACCAACAGAGATTCTGAGAGCTGGACAGTTTGTCTCTATCCTAAACCAGTCCAAAAAGTGCTGCCATCATAGCAGAAGATGGAGGCCAAGAAGAAGGATAAGGAGAAAGGCTGGGCACATCCAGATTCCTCCATCTTGCCACCTGAAGCCCCATTCTAAAAACCCAAAAATCTATTTTTCACCCCGTGATAAATTCACTGTCATTCTACTTAAACTTTTGTAGCTTGCAGATCCTCATACAAGGTTGGTAATTTTTTCCATGGGTCAAGATCAAAGTCACAGGGGTCTTGTGCTCTGTGCCAGGGTCTCTGAGGCCCCTAGCAGGGGTTTGAGCCCTCCAGGACAGCCAGAGGGATGTCCTGGGTTCTGACATCTAACACAGGTGATAGCTATTGGACAATCATTGTAGATAATGCACACATAATTTACATTATTTCAGCTCCTGTGGGCCCCAGGTGAGGGACACAGGGCGAGGTCTGTGCTCACCTGGCGAAGTCCAGGTCGGCCTCGCGGGACATGGTGATGTTGGTGAGGTTCTGCTGCAGGATGAAGATGTTCCTGCACATCTTCTTGATGCCCGACTCGCTGATGCGCCTGAAGTAGTGCGCGCCGTTGATGAGGATGCACGAGATGAGGTGGCCCAAACCTGCAAGGAAGAAGAGATTTAGTGCCAGTAATTCATGGTGAAAACCCCCAAAATGTGCACTGGAAGTGGTGCCTGTGAGCTGGATCAAGGGATAATTGGGTTTTAACTGTAAACTTGTCACAGACATTTTATGAAAAATCCTTTCCTTAGGATTTTTCCTCCTGAGAATCTGAGAGGCCTCAGGAACAAAATGTAAACAATGATTATCTGCTGCTGTGGAATGCAACAGGTGCATCTGGGATTGGTCTCATGTGGTTGCTTCTAATTAATGGCCAATCACAGTCAGCTGGCTTGGACTCTGGTCAGTCACCAGATTTTATTATCATTCCCTTCCTTTCCAGTCCTTGCTAGCCTTCTGATGAAATCCGTTCTTCTATTCTTTTATTTTATGATATATATTATACTTTTAACATAATATATATCATAAAATAATAAATCAAGCCTTCTGAAACATGGAGCCAACATTCTCATCTCTTCTCTCGTCCTGGGACCCCTGTGAACACCGTCACAGAAACCCTCAGTAATCTTCGTGGTGCAGTTTAGGACTTTCCACCTCTTTAGTAAAAACACAAAACTGCCCCAAAACTTAAAGCTGTGTATCAAGGGATAATTGGATTTTAACTGGAAACCCTCAGTAATCTTTGTGGTGCAGTTTAGGACTTTCTGCCTCTAGTAAAAACACAAAACTGCCCCAAAACTTAGAGCTGTGTTGTCACAACCAGTGATTTTTAGCCAGGCTTTGCACAATGTCCCTTCCAGTCCCTGGACAGAGCAATGGGTCACTGCAGCTCCTGTAGAACTACAGGATTTTAATCTGTTCTGTTCTCCAGGGTGGTGGTTTCCCGTTTTTCCTGGTAAATTCAGTCTCCAGGGGGAGGAATGAGCTGCATTCCAAAGTCCCTGATGCACAAACCCTCTCTGATCAATCCTGAACAGTTTCCTGTGTCTGAAGGATGTCAGAAGGGCACAGCAGCTGAGGGGTCAGGGACACAGCCACCCCCATGCATCCACTTGTGCCACATTACACAGAGCAAAATCCCAGCTTGGTTTGCACTGCACAGGTCTGGGCAAGCCCAGAGGCCAATTAAAAGTCTAAATTAAGGATTTAGTTCATGTACAGGGAGCTGGGTGGGAAATATGTAAATCCCAGACCTGGGATTATGAGGTGTGATTAAGGAGGACCATGAGTATGAATTTAAACTTCAACAGGATGTGAGTGGTCCCTGTGGCTCTGTGTGGAGCCAATTCCCTCTTCCTGAACAAACAATCAGAGAATCCCAGGATGGTTTGGGTGGAAAAGGACCTTAAAGCCCCTCCAGTGCCACCCCATCCATGGCAGGGACACCTCCCACTGTCCCAGACTGCTCCAGCCCCAGTGTCCAGCCTGGCCTTGGGCATTGCAGGGATCAGGGGCAGCCCCAGCTGCTGTGGCAATGCCAGCCCAGGCAGGAATTCCTCATTGCCAAGATGCCACCCATGGCTGCCCTCTGGCAGTGGGAGCCATTCCCTGTGTGCTGTCCCTGCAGGCCTTGTCCCCAGTCCCTCTGCAGCTCTGCTGGAGCCCCTGCAGGCCCTGCAATGTGCTGGGAGCTCTCCCTGGAGCCTTCCCTGCTCCAGGGGAACATTCCCAGCTCTCCCACACGGCTCTCACTCGACGCTCTGTAGGTGACACCAGCACCTCACTCTGCTCCACCCCCAAAGGAAAGCCGTGGAGCTTTGGGATGAGGATGGAAAACCCTTTATGGAGGAAGGACTGGGAGGAGCCTGACCTTCGAAGATGTACTGGAACTTGTGCTGCTGCAGGCTGGCACTCATGGCCTCCTCGATGGCGCTGATGTCCTTGTTGAGCCGCACCACCAGCGGGTCGTAGTCCATGCTCTCCACGTTGGCCACGATGGCGTAGTTCCCCTGCTTGGCCAGAGGGATCAGGTAGTGGAAGCAGTGAACCCTGTGGGCACGAGGGAGGAACATCACAATGAAACAACCCCTGTTTTAAAGTTTTTATGGGATGCAAAGTGGCTTTTCCCTTCCTGAAGCTGGTAAAAAATAACTGCAGGAGATGGGTGGTGATGTTTGCGTTAAAGGCATCCTACTCTTGTCACTGTTCCATGTTCAGGGATGGATCCAACAGATCCTTGGAGATGGATCTGACCTCCATCATCCCACTGAATGGGATGGGAGAGTGCCTTGCTGTGTTATTATGAGGATATAGAGGGTGTCTGAGGCGGTAAGTGGGATTGTGGCTCCTGTTAAGATAATTGTTCCCAAGATTCCCCAGCCTCCCATACAATACTGGTCCTCCAACAAGAACTCCTTCCATGAAAACCTCATAAAAGGGATGACTGGCAGAACCAGCGAGCCAGGGGTCATGGAATGAGCATTGAAATTCCAAGATTGTGCCTATTCCCAAGCATTTCACACTACTGCAACTCCATCCTGCTCACCAATGTGCCCAACCATCATCCCTCCGTGGAAGGAGAAATTCCACACAGTTAAAGCCCAACATGCCCAACCATCATCCATCCATGGAAGGGGAAATTCCTTGCATTTAAATTCCAACATGAATAACCATCATCCCTCCATGGAAGGAGAAATTTCTTGCAGTTGAATCCCAACGTGCCCAACCATCTCCATGGAAGGAGAAATTCCATGCAGTCAAATCTCAACATGTCCAACCATCATCCCTCCATGGAAGGAGAAATTCCATGCAGTTAAATCCCAATGTGCCCAATCATCATCTCTCCATGGAAAGAGAAATTTCATGCATTTAAATCCCAACATGCCCAACCATCATCCCTCCATGGAAAGAGAAATTCCTTGCAGTTAAATTCAAACATGAACAACCATCATCCCTCCATGGAAAGAGAAATTTCTTGCAGTTGAATCCCAACATGCCCAGCCATCTCCATGGAAGGAGAAATTCCATGCAGTCAAATCCCAATTTGCCTCCCTCCATGGAAGGAGAAATTCCATGCACTTAAATCCCAACCATCATCCCTCCATGAAAAGAGAAATTCCATGCACTTAAATCCAAACTTGCTCCTCTCCATAGAAAGAGAAATTCCTTGCAACTGAATCCCAATGTGCCAAACCACGTCCATGGAAGGAGAAGTTCCACACAGTTAAATTCCAATGTGCCCAACCACCATCCCTCCATGGAAGGTGAAATTCCTTGCAGTTAAATCCAAATTTTGCCCCCTCCATGGAAGGAGAAATTCCAGACAGTTAAATCCCAACATGCCCAACCATCATCCCTCCATGAAAAGAGAAATTCCATGCAGTCAAATCCCAATTTATCCCTCTCCATGGAAGGAGAAATTCCATGCAGTTAAATCCCAATATGCCAAACCATTATCCCTCCATGGAAGGAGAAATTTTATGCAGTTAAATCCCAACCATCATCCCTGCATGGAAGGAGAAATTCCACACACTTAAATCCCAACTTGCTCCCCTCCATGGAAGAAGAAATTCCATGTAGTTGAATCCCAACGTGCCCAACCATCAGCCCTCCATGGAAGGAGAAATTCCATGCAGTTTAATCCCCTTTTAGGACTCGGCAAAAAATCATAATTAAGTTGTTTCTCTCAAAGCCAGAGAGGAAATTGCTGTGTCCAGAAAGATCCACAGCAGAGCTCCTTCTGCTTTTGTGGTGGGAACAGGGTTGGGTTCTACTTCCACCAGGAGAGGTTTAGGTTGGATTTTAGGGAAAATTCCTTCCCTAAAAAAGGGTTGTCCAGCCCTGCACAGCTGCCCAGGGCAGGTGTGGAGTCCCCATCCCTGAGGGATTCAAAGCCATGTGGAGGTGGCACTTGGGGACATGGTCAGTGGTGGCCTTGGCAGGGCTGGGAATGGTTGGACCTCATGATCTTAAAGGTCTTTTCCAATCTTTCCATGATTCTGGAATTCACCTGCCAGGGGAACAAATCAAAGCCTGAGGGAGAATCCCTGGAATTTGGGGCATAACTCAGGGTCAGCACATGGGGACAAGAAGCTCACACCAGAGTGGCCCAAAGCTGTGCCAGAGATGTCCTGGCTTCCACATTCCCTGGAAAACACCTTGAGGTGCCATCATGAGCAAATCCAGTTTAGGGTAATCCCAAGAGTAAAAGCGCCTTATAAATAATTTTATATGTTGTTTAAAAATATGAAAATCCTATAACAGACATTAACTAATCTAAAATTCCATGGTTATTCCAACAAAAGCTGCTTCCATTCCCAGGCTGGACAGGGCTTGGAGCAACCTGGGATTGGGGAAGGTGGATGATCTTTAAGGTCCTTTAAGGCACTGGACGATCTTTAAGGTCCTTTCCAACCCAAACCTTGCCAGGATTGTAGGATGGGATTCCATGGCTTGGAGAATGATCTGGGAGTGCCAAATGTCTCCTTTAAGGAAGCACATCCAGATCCAAGGAGCAGTGTCTCAGTGACCTCAGGGGCACTGGAGGAGGAGAAGACAACACCAAGCTGCATGTGGAATGAACGTGGGCTCTGAGGCAGGAGAAAAATCAGGGGATAATTGTGTGGAATTCCCAAAATTCCTGGGCAATTCAAGGAGCCAATTCACAAATTCCTGGCTGTTCTGGTGTCTCTGCAGCAGCCAGAGGTGGGATGAATCCCCAGGCCCTTCCCAAATGTGCTCTGAGCGTCTCTGAACCCACAGTGGATGGATTCCCACTGTGCTGTGCACCTTGGACATGGCACAGATCCAGGGAATGGGTGCAGGATCAGAGAATCCTGCCAGGAACAGGCACCAGAGTTCTGCAGATGGTTGGAAATGCAGAGTGAGGGATGCAGGGGAGCTCCCACCCCGCTGGGGTTTCCCTGATGTCTCAATCCTTCAATCCCTTCCACCCTCTGGACACCCTGACACATGGTTTGGTGAATTCACAGCTCCAAACTCGGCTCCTGTTGGAAGCACTGCTCTAAATTACTACAGAATTTATCCCTCAAGTCCATTTTAGGGGATTTTGCTTAATCCAAGTGTGACAAAAAGCCACAGAGGCCAGACACCCATCCCAAGAGTCCAGGTTCCTTCAGCCCAGCTGGAAAACTTCTCCATTTCCATATTTCCACCTCCTTTTCCTCAAATCCTCCCAAGCCCAGCACTGATGGATGGCAGGATGAAGGAGTGCTGACAAGAATTAATGTGGATTTTTTTCCCAGAGCCCCACACTGATCCAGCAGAGCACACGGGGACATGACGTGGCTTGGAATGTGTCACCAAAGAACAAACTGGTGATCCATCAAAACTCTGACATCCCCCTTCTATCTGATGCCTCAGAGCAAAGGGAAGCAATGAAAATACACCTGGCCTGAACAGTTCTCCAGGGAAAAACATCTTCCCAGCCCTGGAGTGGGCAGCTGGCAGCCTGAGGAAAGGGATTTGCTGCCTTTGGTCTTTGCATGTGAAGGCAGAGACTTCATGAAATCACCCAGCCCTTGAAAAAATCCAGCTGGTTCCCCAGTTCCTGTTACTGTTTGAAGAAGTAGGAGGAGAACCTCATATTTGTAGTCCCAAGAAAAACCAAACTGTGGAGACACCTGTTAGACTGTGACAACACCATTGTGATGTTTTGGAAGGACAAAGTCCCTGAAAATCACATTTTTTCCTGGTCTCTGAACCATAATCATGGAATCACAGAGTGGGTTGGGTTGGAGGGACCTGCAAGGTCATCCAGTGCCACCCTTGCCATGGGCAGGGACATCTCCCACCATCCCAGAGTGCTCCAAGCCCTGTCCAACCTGGCCTTGGACATTGCAGGGATCCAGGGGCAGCCCCAGCTGCTCTGGTAGGACCCCACCACACCCACATGAAGGAATTTCTTCCTGAATTCTTTTAGTTAACAGACAAACCTCCCGAGGAAATTCCACTTTTGGTGCCTGCCTCCATGCCACATTTGGCCACCCACGATTTGGAGATCTGGCATTCCTGGACTCACCTTTGGTGCTGTCATGGATAAGATTATTTGTGTCCTCTGGACATGATCTCCACCTGCAGGCCCCCAAGATGCCCCTCTGTCACAGACATGTTTTATGAAAAATCCTTTCCTTGGGATTTTTCCTCCTGAGAATCTGAGAGGCCTCAGGAACAAAATGTAAACAATGGTTATCTGCTGCTGTGGAATGCAACAGGTGCATCTGGGATTGGTCCATGTTGGTTGTTTTCAATTAATGGCCAATCACAGTCAGCTGGCTCGGACTCTCTGGTCACAAGATTTTATTATAATTCCTTTCTATTTTTTTGCCAGCCTTCTGTTGAAATCCTTTCTTCTATTCTTTCAGTATAGTTTTAATATAATATTTATGATAAAAAAATAAATCAGCCTTCTGAAACATGGAGTCAGATTCTTGTCTCTTCCTCATCCTGGGACCCCTGTGAACACCACCACACCCCTCCATGCCCAGATTCCAGGTTTTTACCTGACTTCCAAGTGCAGCACTAGCAGGCAGCGGTCAGCCATCTCCTGGAAGGACCTGGCCAGCTCACTGAGGCTCTGCAGGATCTGCTCAGATGCAGGAAGGTGCTCCAGGCTGGCATGGCTGTCCTGGCCTGGGGACGTGGCTGCTAAGAGAAAAAGAGTTCAATTTGAGATCTTGTAAGAGCTGAAATGAGAGATGTGGGACTCCAGGGGCTCTCCAAAATGCAGTTTATAGTATCCAAAATGCAGTTTATTGTATCCAAGGTGTCACAGCAGCCCAGGGTGGTGGGTGACAGAGCTGTGCCCACAGCTGTCAGCTCCAGCTGCAGGCAGGCCTGCAGACCCACATCCCTCATTCAGGCTCTTACTAATAGTGCCCCACGTTGGGCGCCACTGTAAAAGCCTAAATGAGGGATGTGGGACTCCAGGGCCTCTCCAAAATGCAGTTTATTGCATCCAAAATGCAGTTTATTGTATCCAAAATGCAGTTTATTGTATCCAAGGTGTCACGGCAGCCCAGGGTGGGTGACAGAGCTGTGCCCACAGCTGTCAGCTCCAGCTGCAGGCAGGCCTGGAGCCCCTTTGGTTTTGGTCACAATGCATTACAGACTTTTCTTTGCTGAGCATCTTCATGCAGTAGAACCAATCTATTCCTGAACTGTTATCTATAGCCCATCATAACTACTGTAATTACCATATTCATGTTACTGTTCTCCAATCACTCACAGTTAGTACACTACAGTTTCAGCTAGAAGTTGTTTTTCAGTTTTCTTGCAGTGGAAAATTCTGAGACCTTTTTTCTACTTGCAACTTTTGCTGCCTTGTTTGCCTGTGCTTTGTGCTTGATAAAAACATCTTGTTTGGGGTGGGTTTATCCTTTGCTCTAAGCCATAAAAACCCTTCTAACAAACACACCCTTTGCCTCCTTGGTTATCCAGTGAGACTGGCTCAGCAATTCTTTTCTTCTAGATCAAAACTTGCTTCCATCTCTATTCCTCCATCAGACTCTACATTTAAAAATCTTTCTGCTAGGCACACATATCTGTGAGACCTTCTTGTCAAACTTTCATCCTTCCCAACAAGATGTTCTCCATCCCATCCAGAGCCTCCTGTGTGCTCCCATCCCAGCTCTGGGTGATCCCTCCACCTCTGATTCAGGAGTGGGTCAAGGAGCAAAGTGTTCCTGCCATGGATTGAACTCCCAGGTGGATCTGAGGGGATTCATCAACCACCAGGAGACATTTTCCTGGCAAGGGATTGCTCTGGGCTGGGAATTCCTGTGGCTGCAGAGTCCAGCAGTGTTTATCTCACTCTGCTGGGAGGGAGGGAGGGAGGAGCTGCTTGGGAGCCAGGGCACCCACAGGTGGGAGGGTCCTTTTTGGTCACCACAGTGTCCCTCAGGCGAGTCCCCACTCATTCAGAGGAGCCTTGCTTTGGTTTTGTTCCTTAACCACAGCTCTTGGGCAGTAAAAAAGAGTTAAACACCCGTGAGGTGCTCATGGATCATCTTCCCACTCCCGGGATTTTATCCCGGCCACCAGAGCAGTTCTAACTCTATAAACCCCTCAGGGATGTAAAAAGGAATTAAAACCACAGGCAACATTCATGAGGTGCGCATGGATCATCTCCTTTCCACTGAGACCTCCTTGAAACACCTTTTGGGATTTTATCCCAGCCAGGAGTGCAGGTCTTACTCCATCACTTCATCCCACAGGGCTGCAAAAGGGAATTAACCACAGGAAACACCCATGGATCATTTCCTTCCCAACTGAGACCTCCTTGAAAATCTTCTGGGATTTTATCCCAGCCACCAGAGCAGCTCCAACTCCATCACTTCACCCTTGGGGCTGTAAAATGGAATTAAACCACAGCCAACACCCATGAGCTGCTCATGGATGGTTTCCCACTGAGACCTCCTTGAAAAACCTTCTGGGATTTTATCCCAGCCAGGAGTACAGGTCTAACTGCTTAACTTCATCCCTCAGGGCTGTAAAAAGAAATCAAAGCACAAGCAACACCCATGAGGTGCTCATGGATGGTTTCCTTCCCACTGAGACCTCCTTTGAAAAGTTCCTGGGATTTTATCCCAGCCACCACAGGAGCTCCAACTCCATCACTTCATCTTGTATTCTACCCCAGGGCATTCCCAAGGAGCTGCTGACCATCAAATTCCATTTGGAGTGATGCTGCTTTAAGGAAATGTGACTTTTGTACAGCCATAGCCCTGCTTTGGGAGAGGAACTTTGGATTAAACACCAAAAATAATTGGCCTAAAATTAAACACATCCTCACATCCTAAAAAGAGAAAAAAAAACAAAGTGAGGGGATAAAAATCCAGATTTTTGTGTGTGTGTGTGCAAAACAAATTAAAGCAGAGGTGAACAAGGAGGAGGGAACTGTACAGTTAAGTGTAGAAATCACAGAATATGGAAGCAGATGAGGGAACGGTACAATTAAATATGGAAAATGTACAATTAAGTATGAAAATCACAGAATATGGAGGTAGATGATCTTTGGTGCCCAGAGCAGCTGTGGCTGCCCCTGGATCCCTGGCAGTGCCCAAGGCCAGGCTGGAAGGGGCTTGGAGCCCCCTGGGATGGTGGAAGTGTCCCTGCCATGGTTGGAATGAGGTGATCCTTGAGGTCCCCTCCAACCCAACCCATTCCATTAATTAACTCCATCAATTAACCCCTCTCAGCAGCTCCTGAGGCCACAGCAAAATTCATGAATTAATTTTTTGAACCAAGGAACACCAGCCTGGCAAATCCTGCAGGAAATGATGACCTGGCCTGGAGTGTGGAAGGGGAATAAAGAGGGAACAATGAGGGTGACAATCCAGCCTGGGTGGGTGGGAATGATGAGGGTTCCCCTTCCCTGAGCCTCCTCCCAGCCCCCCTCTGCTCACTGAGCCTCCTCCCACCAAGAAAATGAAATGATCAGTGAGGGGCTGAGGGGCTGATTTACACAAACTCTAATTCCAGATTATCCCAGGACTCTCAGGAGGCACCTGGGGAGAGATTTTTTTCCCTCAAGTGACCCTGGAGTGTGACAGGACTTCAGGGTTAGGTTTAGGGATAATTAGATAATTGCCTGGTGACAGGAAAGCAGAAAACCCCACCTGTACCATGCATGAAAAAACATCATTTTAAAGCGCAAAATCCTACATTTTGAGAGGTTTTTATCCCCCTGGAGATGCACTTGGGGCAGGAATCATCTCTCTTTTAGCAGAGGCAGCTCTGTCGGGCTGGGAGTGCTGGAGATGGATGGAGCCATCAGAGGAAAGCAGGAATCAGCTCCTTGCTGCTGCTCTGTCCCACCAAGAAAATCAAATTATCAACAAGGAGTGAGGGGCTGATTTACACAAACTCTAACTCCAGATTATCCCAGGACTCTCAGGAGGCATCTGGTGAGAGATTTTTGTCCTCCAAGTGACCCTGGAGTGTGACAGGACTTCAGGGTTAGGAATAATTAGATAATTACCTGGTGACAGGACAAAGCAGAAAACCCACCTGTACCATGCATGAAAAACCATAATTTTTAAGCCCCAAAATCCTACATTTGGAGAGGTTTTCATCCCCCTGGAGATGCACTTGGGGCAGGAATCATCTCTCTTTTAGCAGAGGCAGCTCTGCCGGGCTGGGAGTGCTGGAGATGGATGGAGCCATCAGAGAAAAGCAGGAGTCAGCTCCTTGCTGCTGCAGGCAGATGCACACACCATTTTTCTCCTCTCCACAATCCACTTGCAGCGCTTTTAAGTGAAGCTGTAATTATATTTGTCAGTGGAGATGAGGGGAGGAGGGAGATGGGCACAATCCGCTCCCTGTTTGAAGCACTGAAATCCTTCAGGGAGGAGGCTCAGGTGGGGTTTTTGGGAGGGTAAATCTGAATTTCTCCTGTGTGTTTTTACTTTTGGAGCTCAAAGGAAGCCCTTTCAGAGCCCATCAATTTTCCTTTCTTCTCTGGACACCCAGAAGAGAAAATCCCATTCTTTAAAGGCTCACTCCAGATAGTTTTACTCCATCATCCCTGGCAGCACGAGGGCAACAAATGAGCTGGAGAAGCAAAAAATAATCAGAGCCTGAATTATTAAAGGGCTGTGAATAGAAAATGCCATTTGGAGCTGGCTGTGGAGCTGGGCAGATCTTTGGGCAAAAACTGAGCCTTCCTGTGCTGTGGACCCACCACACTCTGAGAAAGGGAGGGATCTCTGATGAAATGTTGGAAAAGGGGAAAAAATTCTGGAATTCTGGGAAAAAAATCAGCCATGGAGTTCTTGTTCCTCTTCTGCTCCTTCCTAAGCCATTTCCAGCTGAGCCTGAGCCCACCTGGGCACCACAACACCCAGGCCAGTGCCCTGCTCCCCTGGCCCTGTCATCCTGGAGATTGGAAGGTGAATTTTCCATGCTGCTGGAGAAAAGTGCCAGCTTGGCTTGGCACTCGGTTCCTAATCCTGTGTCAGGATCCTGCTCTTCATTCTCCCTGCACAATTTTGCTTCCCTCTTTTCCCATCTTTTCAGTGAAAAACACCTGATTTTTGGAGTTTTTTTAATGAACCAATGGGTTTTGGGTGGTTTTCATTCCTTTTCCAGACTGCAAAGTGCTTAAAGAAAAGTGAGGATCAAGCAGACCTTGAGTTTGGTAGGAGGAGTTGTAGGATGGAGCTCGAACTTCTTATGTTGTCTCTCTATTTTCTGAGATAACTGAATTCAGCCCAGGAAATAATAATTCTGAGGAGGGCAAGATCTGGGAAAGTTACATCACAAATGACTGAAAACAGAAAAAATTAAGAGGAATTTTCCAAGCTGAGGAGCACTGGAACAGCAAATCCTGGACTTTTTTTAGGGGAATCCTTCCATAGTGAAATCAGCTCAGTTCCTAATCCTGTGTTAGGATCCTGCTCTTCATTCTCCCTGCACAATTCTGCTTCCTTCTTTTCCCATATTTTTAGGGAAAAACACCTGATCTTTGGAGTTTTTTTAATGAACCAATTGGTTTTGTCTCCTCTCTGGCTGAAACCACAGCTGAGTCCTCTCCCTCTGAGGAAAAGGAACATTTCAGGTGGTGTTTTCTGGGGTTCCTGTCTTTGGAATGAATGATGGGTCTGACTCCATGTTCTTAGAAGGCATAATATAATATAATATAATATAATATAATATAATATAATATAATATAATATAATATAATATAATATAATATAATATAATATAATATAATATAATATAATATAATATAATGTAATGTAATATAATGCAATGTAATATAATGTAATATAATGTAATGTAATATAATGTAATGTAATATAATGTAATGTAATGTAATATAATGTAATGTAATATAATGTAATGTAATATAATGTAATATAATGTAATGTAATATAATGTAATGTAATGTAATGTAATATAATGTAATGTAATATAATGTAATGTAATATAATGTAATGTAATATAATGTAATGTTATATTATATTATATTATATTATATTATATTATATTATATTATATTATATTATATTATATTATATTATATTATATTATATTATATTATATTATATTATATTATATTATATTATATTATATTATATTCATATCGTATCATATCATATTCCCTATACTAAACTATTCTAAAGGATACAGACAAAAGGCTACAAAGATAATAAAGAAAACTCCTGACTCATTCCAGAGTCCTGACTCAGCTGATGGTGATTGGTCATTAATTAAAACAATTCCCATGAAACCAATGAAACAATCACCTGTTGAATAAACAATCTCCAACCACACTCCAAAGCAGCAAAACACAGGAGAAGCAAATCAGATAATATTGTTTTCCTTTTTCTCTGAGGCTTCTCAGCTTCCCAGGAGAAGAAATCCTGGCAAAGGGATTTTTGAAATATGAAAATTTCATATTTCAAAATACGACAGTGACATTTTCATTCCAGCAAAGCTGAGAAAAATAAACTCAGCCCAGGCTTTGTCACCCAGGATTTCTGCAGGTGACTCCTGGCAGGTTGTAGATGGATGGATGCAGATTGCCATATTAAATTAAACAAAATAAATATTAATTTATTAAATATATTTATGGAATATTAAACAAAATATTAAACAAAAAACCCTGGAGCCACCCAGGTGTGAGCAGAGTGACCAGTGGCACATCTCAGTGGTTTAACAGCACCAGGAGCAAAATAAATCCAAAACTCTGCACCCTGAACCTGAGGAAGGAACCTCCAAAACGCTCAGGATTTGCACAGCATTCCCAATTTCCTCTCTGGGGGAAAGGAAAAGCTCACAGAGACATTTTACAGCTCTGCTGGGGGAAAATCCCTCCTCTTTGGGAGAGGGATGCAGCAAGAAACTCCTGCTGAATTTCCAGTTCGCAACTCCCTAAATTTGAATTTCTTCCTCCCTCCCCTCCAGAAGAGGTAACTCCAAAAAACACAGGGGAAAGGGAATTTGTCACGGGGTAAATGCTGGATTAAGCCTTTAGAGAGTCAGGGTTAACTCTCCTCTCTGCTGGGGATTTTCCTGGGGATCTCAGGCACCACTTTCCCTCTCAGTGCTTGAGTTCCCAGCAGGTAAAAAAGGCGGATAATGAGATTTTATCCATCACTGCCACTCCAGCAGTGTCTTCTGCTCCCACAGCTTTTAGCACCACGAGGAGATGATGCCACAAGGACACAAAATCGCTGCTGAAACACCTTCAAAAAGGAGAATATCTGATATTTCAAGGAAAAAGCTTTGGGTGAAGCCAAGCAGAATTAGAGATGTGATTATTTTTTAAAGGAGTGAGGTGTGAACTCAGATCCAACATCAAGGACTTATTTCAGTGGGATTTCTGCCAGGAAACCTCTGACTTCAACACCCAAAAAGCATGAAAAAGTTAATAATTTTTAAATATTTCACTATTTAAAAGCCACCTCTGTGTTAAGCCATGGTCTGTCCCTCTGGGTGAGGAAAATTTTGTGAGAGGACAGGAACGTCACCAAGGTGTCCATGCCCACCAAAAAGCCACTCCAAGGTACAGATGAGTCACCCCTTCTCCTAAATTGGTCCATTTGGGAATTCCAGGTCTCTAGGAAAGGATTGGAATGAGCCTTAAAAGCTGGAGCTGGATTTTGATTCTCCCACAGTTCAGGGGGAGTCCTGCCAGGAAACCTCTGACTTCCACACCCAAAAAGGATGAAAAAATTAATAATTTTTAAATATTTCACTATTTAGAAGCCAGCTCGGTGTTAAACCATGGTCTGTCCCTGTGGGACAGAGTAAGGGAAAGGTGCTGCTGGTGAGGAAAATTTTGTGAGGGAATGTCACCAAGGAATGTCACCAAGGTGTCCATGCCCACCAAAAGGGGACTCCAGGGTACAGATCAGTCACTCCTTCTCCTAAATTGGTCCATTTGGGAATTCCAGGTCTCTAGGAAAGGATTGGAATGAGCCATAAAAGCTGGAGCTGGATTTTGATTCTCCCACAGGATTCATTCCAGAGTTACAGGAATTTAGAAATCAAAGCTGGATTTTGGGGTTGACACTTTCTCTGGGCTTCTTCTCTGAGCTGTGAATATTTGGGCCTCTTAGATATGAACAAATACCCCAAATATTCACCCAGATATTGCTGCTTTTTTACCTAAATTGTTCCCTTTTATAGGGTTTAAATCCAGGGAAATAAAACACTCAGAGGAATGATTTCTCCCAGAACTCCCAAGATCATGGAATGGAAAGGAACCAAGAATGTTGGGAGGGAATTTTGAAGGCCATCACTCCAACCTTCAGGTATCTGGCACCTCACAGCTGAATCTGGGATGTCAGCTGCTTAAATTGTCCAAAATTCCCAGCATTTTACTGGGAATTCACCTTTTACTGGGATCAGTGGCAAGGGTGTCAAAGGGACAGAGCTGCACTTGTAGGACAAACAGAAGTGAGGAGGAAACGAGCTCAGGGACAGCTGCTCATTAATTAATCTCCGAGCAGATTTCCACTAATGAGTCCTGTTCTCTAAGAGAAAAATTAGGGGTGTGCTGGAGGAAACTTAAGGAAGGGATTTCCCCTTGCAAAAGGTTCTGAGGAAGGGGAGAACTGCAAGGAAAAAAAGCAGGAAAGGAGAAGGGGAAGAAATGCAAGGAAAAAAAGCAAGAAAGAAGAAAGGGAAGAAATGCAAGGAAAAAAAAGGAAGAAAGGGAAGAAATGCAAGGAAAACAAAAAGGAAGAAAGGGAAGAAATGCAAGGGAAAAAAAGGACGAAAGAAGAAAGGGAAGAACTGCAAGGAAAAAAAGGGAAAAAGGAGAAAGGGAATGGAAAAACTGCAAGGGAAAAAAAGGAAGAAATAAGAAAGTGAAGAACTGCAAGAAAAAAAAAGCAAGAAAGGAGAAAGGAAAGAAATGCAAGGAAAAAAAAAGAGGAAAGAAGAAAGAGAAGGGAAGAACTGCAAAGGAAAAAAGAAAGAAAGGAGAAATGGAAAGGAAGAACTGCAAAGAAAAAAGGCAAGAAAGAAGAAAAGGAAGAAATGCAAGGGAAAAAAAGGGAAGAAAGAAGAAAGGGAAGAACTGCAAGGGGAAAAAAGCAAGAAAGGAGAAAGGAAGAACTGCAGGGGAAAAAAGAAAGAAAGAAGAAAGGGAAGAACTGCAAGGAAAAAAAGCCCCAAGAAATAAGAAAGGAAGTGAAGAACTGCATGGAAAAATAAGAAAGAAAGAAGGAAAAGCAAAGCAAGAAGACAAAACCAAAGGGCCGGCACTCAGAACTTCCCATGTCCTTAAAATCCAAGTGCAGGAGAAGGGACAAAACTGGGAAAAAAAAGGAAAAAAAAGGCAAACAAAAGCATGCCGACCTTTGAGGTGGCAAGGGAGAGCTGCAGCCCCATCAGCTGGGTAAACACGAATGAGGAGCAGAGCCCAGGCTGTCAGCAGTGATAAAGAGCAGCCTAAACACTCTATTAGTTTTTCATTTGGGGAATTAATGTTTTTTACACACTCGGCGCTTAATGAATTGTCTCGTTAGCGCTGCCTGCCTGCCGAGCTCCTCGCCTGCCGCCGCTGCCGGGCATAAATTTCCCCAGGAAATTAGCGCTTTAAAAAAGGCAATAACTCCTCCAAAAAGTGGGTTTTCTGCAAAGATGCAGCCTTGGGAAAAAAAGGATTATTGAGGGGGGAAGGAATCTGTTAAATAAAATAGAGGAGTAGCATAAGAGGTTCCAGCTCCATCCTACAACTCCTCCAAGCAAACTCAAGGTTTGGCTGATCCTCACTTTTCTTTAAGCACTTTGCAGTCTGGAAAGGGCATAAAAAACACTCAAAAACAATTGGTTCATTAAAAAACTCCAAAAATCAGGTGTTTTTCACTAAAAATATGGGCTTTTTTCATATAAGGAAGCAAAATTGTGCAGGGAGAATGAAGAGCAGGATCCTGACACAGGATCAGGAACGGAGCTCATTTCACTATGGAAGGATTCCCTAAAAAAGTCCAGGATTTGCTGTTCCGGTGCTCCTCAGCTTGGAAAATTCCTCTGTTAATTGTCTATTTTCAGTCATTTATGATGTAACTTTCCCAGATCTTGCCCTCCTCAGAATTATTATTTTCCTGGGCTGAATTGGATTATCTCAGAAAACAGAGAGGCAACATAAGAGGTTCAATCTCCATCCTACAGCTCCTCCAAGCAAACTCAAGGTTTGGCTGATCCTCACTTTTCTTTAAGCACTTTGCAGTCTGGAAAGGGCATAAAAAACACTCAAAAACAATTGGTTCATTAAAAAACTCCAAAAATCAGGTGTTTTTCACTAAAAATATCGGCTTTTTTCACATAAGGAAGCAAAATTGTGCAGGGAGAATGAAGAGCAGGATCCTGACACAGGATCAGGAACGGAGCTGATTTCACTATGGAAGGATTCCCTAAAAAAGTCCAGGATTTGCTGTTCCGGTGCTCCTCAGCTTGGAAAATTCCTCTGTTAATTGTCTATTTTCAGTCATTTATGATGTAACTTTCCCAGATCTTGCCCTCCTCAGAATTATTATTTTCCTGGGCTGAATTGGATTATCTCAGAAAATAGAGAGGCAACATAAGAGGTTCAATCTCCATCCTACAGCTCCTCCTACCAAACTCAAGGTCTGCTTGATCCTCACTTTTCCTTAAGCACTTTGCAGTCTGGAAAGGGCATAAAAAACACTCAAAAACAATTGGTTCATTAAAAAACTCCAAAAATCAGGTGTTTTTCATTAAAAATATGGGCTTTTTTCACATAAGGAAGCAAAATTGTGCAGGGAGAATGAAGAGCAGGATCCTGACACAGGATCAGGAACGGAGCTCATTTCACTATGGAAGGATTCCCTAAAAAAGTCCAGGATTTGCTGTTCCGGTGCTCCTCAGCTTGGAAAATTCCTCTGTTAATTGTCTATTTTCAGTCATTTATGATGTAACTTTCCCAGATCTTGCCCTCCTCAGAATTATTATTTTCCTGGGCTGAATTGGATTATCTCAGAAAACAGAGAGGCAACATAAGAGGTTCAATCTCCATCCTACAGCTCCTCCAAACAAACTCAATGTCTGGTTGATCCTCACTTTTCCTTAAGCACTTTGCAGTCTGGAAAAGGCATGAAAACCACCCAAAACCAATTGGGTCATTATAAAACCTCCAAAGATCAGGTGTTTTTCACTAAAAAGATGGGAAAAGAAGGAAGGAATTTGTGCAGGGAGAATGAAGAGCAGGATTCTAGCAGAGGATTAGGAAGTGAGTTGGTTTCACTATGGAAAAATCTCCTAAAAATCATTTTGCTGGTTTTTTTCCCCCAACTGGGAAAATTCCTCTGTTAATTTTTCTGTTTTCAGTCATTTGTGATGTAACTTTCCCAGAGCTTGCCCTTCTCAGAATTACTATTTCCTGGGCTGATTTTGATTATCTCAGAAGTGACTTGATTTTAAAAAGTCCTTTCAGCTTCTTCTTAGTTCTGGGAAGGATTTTTTTGCCTGTTTGTTGTTTCCCAATGTGCTTCACCAAATTTTCCTTAAAAACAAGGAAAATCACAGGTCAATGTGATTTTCTTTAATCTACAGCAATCCAAAACCTCAGCCCCCTTTTCCTCAGAGTCCTCCAGGATACTGAGCTGTACCTTCCCAAAAATGCCCTCAAAATTTCCCTGCAGGATTTCTCTGGGTCTCAGAGGGATGGATTTGCAAAAGAATCTTTAATCCCAGTCTGTTGGACTCAGTGGAACAGAAAGGAATAAAATTCCTGAAGTTAATCAGTGTCCTGATGCTCAGGAGTAAAAATATAATGAAAATAAATACAGTGAAACAGATCCTTAGCAGTCGTTTTTTGGAACAAAAATTGGATCATTATAGATAAAATTAATGATAATAAAAATTATATATATAATTATAGATAGAATTAATCAATTATAGATAGAATTAATAAATTATAGATGTAATTAATCAATTATAGATAAAAGGTTTTTTTTGAGGAAATTTTTTGTTTTGTTTTTAAGAGCTTGGTTTGCAAAGCAAGAGGAGCAGCCCAAAGGCCTGGAAGACAAAGACTGAACGAGTTTTGTCCAAGGGAATCCAGAGGAAGGTGGGGATGGGAACATCCATGGGAATGATGAAGAGTTCTCAAATTCAGGATGAAGAATGGGAAGGAAAAAGGGACGAGCACCAGGATGATCAGACTCAGCCTGATTTCTCCACAATTCCTGGTTATTTAAGAGTCATTCCCCCAAATCCCAGAGGGGGAAGGATCTTTCTTGCTTTTTTTCCTTGCAGTTCTCCCCTTCCCTTTCTTGCTTTTTTTCCCTTGCATTTTTTCCCTTTCTTCTTTCTTGCTTTTATTTCCTTGCAGTTCTTCCCTTTCTCCTTTCTTGCTTTTTTCCTTGCAGTTCTTCCTTTCTCCTTTCTTGTTATTTTTTCCTTGCAGTTCTTCCTTTCTTGCTTTTTTTTTTTTCCTTGCAGTTCTTCCCTTCCCTTTCTTCTTTCTTGCCTTTTTTCTTTGCAGTTCTTCCTTTCTATTTCTCCTTTCTTGCTTTTTTCCCCTGCAGTTCTTCCCTTTCTTCTTTCTTGCTTTTTTGCCTTGCAGTTCTCCCTTTCCCTTTCTCCTTTCTGGATTTTTTTCCTTACAGTTCTTCCTTTCTTCTTTCTTGCCTTTTTTCCCTTGCAGTTCTCCCCTTGCCTTTCTTGCTATTTTTCCTTGCAGTTCTTCCGTTCCCTTTCTTCCTTCTTGCTTTTTTTTCCCCTTTCAGTTCTTCCTTTCTCCTTTCTTGCTTTTTTCCTTGCAGTTCTCTCCTTCCCTTTCTTGCTTTTTTTCCCCTTCAGTTCTCCCCTTCCCTTTCTTCTTTCTTGCATTTTTTCCTTGCAGTTCTTCCCTTCCTTTTCTTGCATTTTTCTCCTTGAAGTTCTTCCCTTCCTTTTCTTCTTTCTTGCTTTTTTTTCTTGCAGTTCTACCCTTCCCTTTCTTCTTTCTTCCTTTTTTCCCCTGCAGTTCTTCCCTTCCCTTTCTTGCTTTTATTTCCTTGCAGTTCTTCCCTTTCTCCTTTCTTGCTTTTTTCCTTGCAGTTCTTCCCTTCCCTTTTTCCTTTCTTGCTTTTCTCCCTTGCAGTTTTTCCCTTTCTTCTTTCTTGCTTTTTTTTTTTTTTTTCTTGCAGTTCTTCCCTTCCCTTTCTCCTTTCCTGCTTATCCCTTTTTCTTCCCTTTCTCCTTTCTTGCTTTTTTCCTTGCAGTTCTCCCCTTCCCTTTCTTGTTTTTTCCCCTTGCAGTTCTCCCCTTCTTCAGAACCTTTTGCAAGGGGAAATCCCTTCCTTGAGGTTCCTCCAGCACACCCCTCATTTTTCCCTGACACCCAACAGCGATGTCAAACCTTGGCTGTGATTTTGAGTCCCCATCCTGTTCAATAATAATTTCACCGATTATTTCACCCCCTCCAGACCAGAGGGAGGTGTCACCTCTGTCCCACCGAGGAGGAGCAGGGAGGAATTTCTGCTCCCCATCTTTACCACCAGGGAATCAATTTTCCCCAGAAGAGATAACAGGATTTAAGTGGGATGAACTAACAGGAGTGGCCAGCAGGCTCCTCGGATTCATCCCCACAAAAACCCCTTTTCCTGGCATGTAAAACCCTTTGGAAAGCTTTGCTAATTGGGTCACTCATTTACATGAGCCTTCAGGGTGGGAGGAAGGAAGGACTCAATGAGAGTAATTAGTGTAACGATGATGGTGAGTTAAGAGCTGACCCCACCATCGATCCAGGCACGGATTCTCGGTGTTGTCTCCCACAACAATCCAGAAATGAGCAGCCAGGCCAGGGAAACAGAGTCTGAGCTGCTCATCCCATTAAATATTTGACGGGAATAAAAGCTGAGGCTGGGGAAGGCTGCGATCCATGGGAAAAGGTTCACTGCAGACATTCCAGAGGGGGAAAAAAGCTCTGGAAGGCACCAGGAGATCACTTTGGTGGGAAAACAGGGGGTTTTAGGGGACTGGGGACTGTGTGGTTTCAATCCCCGAGATCCAGCAAAGCAGAGCCATTTATAAGCTATGAAATTTTTGTGCCGAAATTCTAAAATAAACTAAAATAATGTCCTCGATCAAACCATAGTGAATCAAACCAGGCATTTTATCTCTGTGAAGTCAGCAGGACCCTGCTGGTCTTGAAGGTGTTTTAACACTTTGCTATCCCAATTTTTCCATGGTTTTGGCCCTCCAAAAGTCAACTCAGCCAAGAGGGATCCAGCTGGACTCTTGTCCTCTGCTGGAATTGCTCTGCTCAGTTCTTGGCTGCAGAATCCTGGAATGGTTTGGGTGGGAAGGGACCTTAAATCCCATCCAGTTCCAATCCCATGGGCAAGGACACCTCCCACTGTCCCAGGGGACTCCAAGCCCCAATGTCCAGCCTGGCCTTGGACATTGCAGGGATGCAGGGGCAGCCCCGGCTGCTCTGGCAATTCCAGAGCAATTCCTAATTCCCAATATCCCATCCATCCCTGCCCTTGGTGCCTTAGGTTTTATTTAGTTTTTATATTTTTCACAGTTTTTATATTTATATTTATATTCTGAGCTGCTTTAGTGTGTGGGTCTGAGTTTCACATTCAGGGATGGTGAGCTGTGTGCACAGAGCAGGGAGACAAAACAATTCCTGCTCCAGCTGGGCACCAAGGACAAATGCCCCAAATCTCAGCCCAGGAGCACAAACCCCGTGGGCTGGAGAGAGAAAAACAAGCAGGGTGGGACTGCCTGGGCTAAAGCTGCAATGGGACAATGAACTGCAAGGTGCAAATGGAGCAGAGCTGATCCCAGGGACAGACCCCGGCAGCGCTCGTGCATTTTGGGGCCGTTTTGGGTCATCTTGGGTGCAGCCCTGGCTGGGCTCTGGTGCTGCCCAAGGTGCAGCCATGCAGGAGATCCTGTGAATGAATCCCTGCTTTAATCTTTAATTCTGTCCAGCCTCTGCTCCAGCTCAGCCTCCACAAGGCATCACCCTCCGGCACTGGGAGCCATTCCCTGTGTGCTGTCCCTCCATCCCTTGTCCCCAGTCCCTCTCTGGCTCTCCTGGAGCCCCTGCAGGCCCTGCCAGGGGCTCTGAGCTCTCCCAGCTGTTTGCAGCAGCTTTGCTAGGTCCGAGTACATTTGCAGTTCTATCCAAGCTATAAATGGTGATTAATTAGCAGCTGATCACCCCTGGTTTGGTTTGGACCTGACAGACCCCATTTCACTCTGGGTGAGGGTGGCAGAGCTCCCTGTCCTTGCTCAAGGCCATTCCCACCCAGGAGACCAGACAGGGACCCCATTCCTTCATCAAACACCACCCCAAGCTCACTGAGGATGTGCTGGGGTTTGGAGCAGCCTGTGGAGAACATCTGGGAATCTCTGAGCATCCCAGATGCTGTGAGATGGACAAAAAGATCTGTGCACACCAGCCATGGCCAAGCAGATAAAATGCCCCAAAAGAGCTTTTCCTCCTTTTTCTCTGCTTTTCCTCAGAGCCAACGAGATCTGAGTGACTTTGCCCACCACCAGCAGCTCCCAGGCTAGGTTGATTCCTGTCATTTATGGGGGAATGATCCCACAAAGGAGGTTCAGAGCACCTGGAAGGGCAGCTGGGCAGGATTTGTGCTCTTCCAGAAGAGCCCCAACTGCTCAGGCAGAGGGAAAGAAGAAATATTGGAAAATAAGGCTATTTATGAAGCTTAAATAAAAAGCTGGCACTTAGATGAAGTCATATTGAAGCAGCAGATATTCACCAGATAATCAGAGCACTCAAGGTTTACCTTGTTAATTTAATGGCAGATGGTTTGCATTTGATAGAAATGTGCAGCTTTTTCTGCTTTAGACAGGAATTTACTTTTGTTGCAGTAACAAAGCCACAGCATTCACCAAGTCCTTCCTCTGCCCCAGGGCACACCCGTGTTGATCATCTTTAATCTGGCTTTCAAATAAGGTTTTCTATTAATATATCTTTAAAAAAAATATTCTCCATGAGCAATCTATACAGCAAGATCTGCTACAAGTTCAGTGACAGGGACAAAAAAAAAAAATCAGCTGCAGCTTGAGAGAAATAGAGCCCCATTTAGAGCTGAATTCAGTTCATTAGGGGGTTAAACACAAAGCTCAGCGCTGCTGGGGGGCCTGGCTGGGAAATGAGAGGCAGCAATTTCCCCTCCATTTGTGCTGAAACCCCTCTGCACCTCTCTGGAGGGGCCTGAGAGTGACTTTAAGTGACAGCTCAGGGTGGCAGGAAAGGGCTCAGCGTCCATTTCCAAGGGGCAGGGTGCTCCTCTCAGCCATCAGAGCCCTCTCCAGGCTCAGGAACCAAACCAGAGGCTGATGATCCTCCTGGGACAGAGTGGCCCAGGATGCTCTAAAGGCCCTCAGCAAGCTCTGAAAAGCATCTTGAGACCTGTGGCTGGAAAATGAGATGCAAATGCTCACTGTTATCATTAATAAAAGCAGGCAGTGGTAGAGAAATGCAGGGTTTTGGTTAAAAGCTGTAAAAAACCTCATTTTTTTTCCTCTCTTGTTTTTCATCAAAGTCGTAGCTCACCCAAAGTGGGACTGTGGGGGAAGCACTGCCCATCTGCAGAGGGAAAATATCTTCCACACCCACTTGGAATTTGGGGAATTTTAGGAGAAAATACCTGCTGTGGACAGAGGATACAGCAGTGAAGAGGCTGAATGGGCTCAGGGTGGGCTCCTGAAGGGATTTTCTCTTTGGGGAGAAGGTAATGACAGGACAGGAGGGCCCTCCTCAGGCCAATGAGTGTTTTTACAGTTAGAACTGGAACTGCTCTAATGGCCCTCAGCAAGCTCTGAAAAGCATCTTGAGACCTGTGGCTGGAAATTGAGATGCAAATGCTCAGTGTTATCGTTCATCAAGCCAGGAAGTGGTAGAGAAATGCAGGATTTTGTTTAAAAGCTGTAGGAAACTTCATTTTTTTTCCTCTCCTGCTTTGGATTGAAGTTGTAGCACACCCAGACTGGGACTATGCCCATCTGCAGAGGGAAAAGGGAAAATATCTCCCACATCCACTTGGAAATTGGGAATTTGAGGGGAAAATACTTGCTGTGGACAGAGGATACAGCAGTGAAGAGACTGAATGGGCTCAGGGTGGGCTCCTGAAGAGATTTTCTCTTTGGGGAGAAGGTAATGACAGGACAGGAAGTCCTCTCCTCACACCAATGGCTGTTTTTCCAGTTAGAAATGGAACGGTTTTTCCAGTTAGAACTGGAAATCCACTAAAATGCTGCTGTTACTCTTTAAGGATGACCCAGGCAAGGCCCACAGAGAGAAAGTGGACACGACATACTGGGCAGATAAAGATTTCTCCACACAGAGGAGGTGAACACGACACACTGAGCAGATAAAGATTTCTCCACACAAGAGGGCCTGAGGGAAGGGCAGCTCCTGAGCTGTGACAGCCATGGACAATCGGCACAAATGTAAAAAAATTAATTCCAATGAATTTTCTGGAAGAGAAAGACTGGAAGAGGTTTTAGAGTGACTTCTGTGAGCCAGAGAGAAGTCTGAGAAGAGGATCCATGTTTGATAGGAGGATCCATGTTTGATAAGAGGACCCATGTTTAATAAGAGGATCCATGTTTGGTAAGAGGATCCATGCTTGAGAAGACAATCCTTGCTTGATAAGAGGATCCATGTTTAATGGGAGGATCCATGTTTGATAACAGGATCCATGTTTGGTAAAAGGATCCATGCTTGAGAAGAGGACCCATGTTTGATAGGAGGATCCATATTTCATAAGAGGATCCATGTTTGATAAGAGGATCCATGTTTAATAGGAGGATCCATATTTACCCTTGAAAGAATTTCCTGCCCAGGTCACTGACACAGAACCCAAGACAGACAGAAGGATAAATCAGAGAAACTGCAACTGCCTGTTCAATGAGCGCCTTGTTTGTCTCCTGTGCCCAATGAGTAAAGTGCAAACTGATGAGTTGTAAGAATGTATAAAAAGCATTATGCTGGAATAAAAACAGTTTGAAACCTTCTGGAAATGGAGTCTGTTGCTTTGTGTTGTGACCTTCTCAACTGTGACAAAAACAATCCTGATTTAGCTGAGCTGGAGGAGCTCAGGGCCTGCAGGGGCTCCAGCAGAGCTGCAGAGGGACTGGGGACAAGGCCTGCAGGGACAGCACACAGGGAATGGCTCCCACTGCCAGAGGGCAGCCATGGGTGGCATCTTGGCAATGAGGAATTCCTGCCTGGGCTGGCATTGCCACAGCAGCTGGGGCTGCCCCTGATCCCTGCAGTGCCCAAGGCCAGAGTTTGGAGCCCCCTGGGACAGTGGGAGGTGTCCCTGCCATGGATGGGGTGGCACTGGATGGGATTTAAGGTCCCTTCCCACCTAACCCATTCCAAAGCAATTCCAAACTCTAATTTTAAGCCTGTCAGTCATTGTCTGATGATCACAGCAATCTGAAGTCAGGAGGTGCCAAGGATTTAAAGGGCAGCTCCAGCTCCAGAAGCCAACAGCTCATCTTTCATCCTCCTCCCCACAAACAAGCAATGGTCTTAAAAATGTTCAAAATCTTTAAAAAGATTGCCCCAACTCCTTCATGGCTCGCAATAATTCCTTCTCTAAAATATTCAGGGAAGCTCAGGAGGGTGAAGCTCCACAAAGGAAAAGGATGAGGTTGTGCTCTGTCTGCAGCACAGAAGATGAGGAGGGGAAACCCAGCTTCCATTTTCCTATAAAACCCCTTTAAAAGTGACTCAATTCCCTCAGCAAATTCACCTTCTCCAGCAGCTTTAATCCTTAAATGGTTATTGTTAAAAAGGAGTTTGCATTCCCTCAAAAGACAAGAGCAGAGGGAAATGACTTTGTCATATCTGACTGGTTTGGGAAATAAAAAATCCAATTCTGAGGGGGAGCAGATAAGGGCAGAGCCATGGAAGAGCCATCAGCTGAGCAAACACCACATAATGAACAGAGCAGAGACTGCCCAGAGAGATAAAACTCTCCAGGAGCAAGGCTGGGTTTAAATGAGGGATAATTGTGGCACGTCCACAGCCAAAGATTATGGAATTTTCATCTCTGGGAAGGGGCCTTTGACAGCCTCACCCCAAAGCCACTGTAGGATTGCCCAAAATCAGAGCTGCCCAGCTCCACCTTGTGCTTTCTGGATGTTCAGAGCTGTTTCTGAGGGAATTTATTATTTATAATTTTTAAAAGTTATATTATATTAATTATATTAATTATATTAATTATATTATATTATATTATATTATATTATATTATATTATATTATATTATATTATATTATATCCTAAATATAATTTTATGCATAAAATATAAATTTATATTATATATTATTTAAGATATATAAATTTTATAAATATAATCGATATAATTTATATATTTCATAAAATATATAAATATTTCATAATTAAAGATAAAAATATAATATATAATAGAAATACAAAATATATATACAAATACATAAAATATGATTAAATATGTAAATATATATTTATATATGAATAAAAATATATAATATATAATATATAATATATAATATATAATATATAATATATAATATATTATATATTATATATTATATATAATTTATATATTTTATAAAATATATAAATATTTAATAATTAAAGATAAAAATATAATATATAATAGAAATACAAAATATATATACAAATACATAACATATTATTAAATATATAAATAGATATTTATATATGAATAAATATACATAATATATAATACATAATACATAATATATAATATATACTATATAATATATAGTATATAGTATATACTATATTATATAATATATATTATATAGAATATATAATATAGAATAGATATTCATATAATATACATGAACATACAAAATACACCAATATATAAGGATAAAATATATAAATATATAATAAAATATATTTATTATTTGTTGGCATCCAAGGAAGCTTTGCTGGAAAATCTGCTGCCTTCCCCCAGGAGCCACCACCTCCATGTGGGCTTGTTGAGATCAGGGAATTTCTGGCATTGCACCAAAATTTCAGGTCCTGATCACTCCCTGAACACTTGGGTGATGCCCTGAGTGGGAGCAGGACTGAATCTCAACTTGTTGGGGCAGAGAAGAGAAACAATAAAGGATGAAAATTTCATTTATAAGCAGGAGGTCGTGACAGCCTCTGTCATTTCCTACCCCTGCCCCTTCTTCCCCTGGTTCCTGACACCCTGGATTTGTGCACAGACATTTTAGGATGAAGTTATTACAAAGGAAGATGAATTTTTATTGTCAGGAGGTGCTGCCTAGTGAAATATTACACTTTGTGCTTTTATGTTTATTCACCACCGTGTGGAACGTCCTCTCCGAGGCCTCAAAGTCATGCTGGTGCCCTTTAATAGCTGGGAAATATTGATTTATTAAAAAAACCTGAGTTCCAACCAGACCTCAAATTATAAATGATGTTTTATTTTAACAGCTCTGACTGTTCGAACATAAATCCTCAGCCCCAAGTAACTAAATAAATATTTGGCTACTGAACTTTGATAGCATTTCCCACTGGGTTTTGTTTAATTTTGTTATTTGTTTAATAACAAAAAAAAAGCTACAACAGAGCAAATGTTGTCACCCAGGTATGGAGAAGTCAAAGTATGGGTTACAGGAATATTAGGGACAATACAGGAGTTGGGACAATCTTTTTAAAGATTTTTAACATTTTAAAGACCATTGCTTGTTTGTAGGGAGGAAGATGAAAGATGAGCTGGACTAATTTGGGTTTTAATTGTATAACCTTAATTTTCCTTCTGAATCCAATGGATCTGATGAGGGAAAGCTGAGTGAGGAGTTCCAAGTCCAGCTCGAGAGCAGAGTTAGAAGCCACAGGAAGGATTTCAGTCACCCAGAGAGGTTCTACTGCCAAGAATGATTTAATGGACAATAAAACACCATGAATTTGCTCAGCACCAGCAAATTTCCCTTGTGAAATTCCCAGAAAAAAAAAGTTCGAGATGACTTTCAATTCCAAGCTCCCAGGAGAGCTCAGCCCTCAATCCTGGGCATCTTCCCTCAGGATTCTGCTCCAAATTTCCAAACCAAACTGCAGAAATTCCAGCAATTCCCCTGAGTATCCTCACACATTCCCCTGAGTCCCGGGCTCCCCTCGAGCTGTGTGGGTTTTTTACTCCATGATTTTCCTTTTCCCATTGCACCCCCTGAGACAGCAGTCAAACACACAGGATTTCATTCCAGGGATGCTGGGCAGGAGGAAGAGCTCAAAGCAAGACAAAGCTGTTGGAATTTTGAAATTTGCTGAGAACTGGAGATTTCTGTGCTGCCAGCACTGACCCCCAGAGAACCCTGCACTGAGCTGAGGCCTGGAGAAGCTTCCAGAATGGAATGATGGAACTGGGACTGTGGGTGTGCAGTTTGAACAGGAGTGTGTGAGATCACAGGCTGGGAAACCCAGAGTTTAAGGGTTTAGAATGCAGTAATGGATATAGAGCAAGGAGGAGATTTTGGGGCAGTGCTGGTCCTTCTTCTTCACCTTCTTCTCCAGGGGTTTGGGTGGTTTTGTGTCATTGGATAAAAAAGTCCCCATTGCAGGGCATGGGTGGTTGGGTATTGGGTTAAAAGTGAAAATAATTGAGGTGTCATTTATTAAAAGGCCTTGTAGAGAGAGATGAGGCTCTATTTTTAGTTTGTTATTGAAGTGCTGCAGAACTCAGGGTTTGTGAGACTATGACAGATAACCACTGATAAACATCTGAGTCCCAACAAGAAATACCATCACACACATTTAACCCCAACCTTGGCAAAAAGAAGATAAGCTCAACAACCTGCTGTCCCTCAATTCCTAATTATCCCAAAGGCAATCAGCAATTAACTCCTTGGAACCCTGGGTGCTGGGAATTGGAGATTTCTGTGCTGCCAGCACTGACCCCCAGAGAACCCTGCACTGAGCTGAGGCCTGGAGAAGCTTCCAGAATGGAATGATGGAACTGGGACTGTGGGTGTGCAGTTTGAACAGGAGTGTGTGAGATCACAGGCTGGGAAACCCAGAGTTTAAGGGTTTAGAATGCAGTAATGGATATAGAGCAAGGAGGAGATTTTGGGGCAGTGCTGGTCCTTCTTCTTCACCTTCTTCTCCAGGGGTTTGGGTGGTTTTGTGTCATTGGATAAAAAAGTCCCCATTGCAGGGCATGGGTGGTTGGGTATTGGGTTAAAAGTGAAAATAATTGAGGTGTCATTTATTAAAAGGCCTTGTAGAGAGAGATGAGGCTCTATTTTTAGTTTGTTATTGAAGTGCTGCAGAACTCAGGGTTTGTGAGACTATGACAGATAACCACTGATAAACATCTGAGTCCCAACAAGAAATACCATCACACACATTTAACCCCAACCTTGGCAAAAAGAAGATAAGCTCAACAACCTGCTGTCCCTCAATTCCTAATTATCCCAAAGGCAATCAGCAATTAACTCCTTGGAACCCTGGCTGCTGGGAATTGGAGATTTCTGTGCTGCCAGCACTGACCCCCAGAGAACCCTGCACTGAGCTGAGGCCTGGAGAAGCTTCCAGAATGGAATGATGGAACTGGGACTGTGGGTGTGCAGTTTGAACAGGAGTGTGTGAGATCACAGGCTGGGAAACCCAGAGTTTGACCTTCAGAGGAAAACTCCCCCCTTGTGCAGGATCCCTGCTGCAGCAGAGCCACAGCTGGCACTGCAGGAGGGCTGAGCCCCCATGGCATGGGGCTGGGACACCCCCTGGCACACAGGGGGCAGGGCCTGCTCTCACTCTGGCAGGGATTTGTTTCCTTTTTTGTACTATTGCATTTGTATTTTTGATTTTCTTAGTAAAGAACTTTCCTATTCCCATACCTTTTCCTAGTAAAGAACTATTCCCATTCCCATATATTTCCCTAGTAAAGAACTGTTATTCCTACTCCCATATCTTTCCCTGAGAGCCCCTTAACTTCAAAATTACAATAATTCAGAGGGAGGGGGTTTATTTACATTCTCCATTTCAGGAGAGGCTCCTGCCTTCCTCAGCAGACATCTGGCTTTCCAAACCAGGACAGATTGCCACCAATACTGACCCACAGGCTGTCAGGTAATTTCTGACTCTGTCAGTGGGTTTTTTTGTACTATTATATTTGTATTTTAATTTTCCTAGTAACCTCTTATTCCCATTCCCATATCTTTGCCTGAGAGCCCCTTAACTTCAAAATTACAATAATTCACAGGGAAGGGGTTTGCATTTCCCATTTCAGGGGAGGCTCCTGCCTCCCTCAGCAGACACCTGGCTTTCCAAACCCAGACAGCAATGACGGCCCTGGAGCCCTCCCAGTGCCCCCAGAGGAACAAACAGACGAAGCTGCTTCACTTTCTCCTTCTCTCTAACACAAACCCGTTGGTGGAGCAGGAACAAAACCTGCTCAAATCCTGAATTTCTGCTGTCCCCATGCCCAGGCAGAGGTTTCCCATGGGATTTACTCACTCTGGGCTGCAGAGAGGCTGGAGAAAGCTGCCTTGGTGCGTGCTGCCAGCCACTCCAGGCTCTCGTGCAGGTTGGCCAAGGCTTTGAGGTCACTGACGTCCCGCAGGATCTCCTGCTGAGGGATCAGTTTGTCTCCCAAATTCCCGATCAAAACTTCGGATTCCTTGCCAAATGCAGCCCTGAAATGGAAAGTGTTGGGAAGGATGAAAGTTTGACAAGAAGGTCTCACAGATATGTTTGCTTAGCAGAAAGATTTTTAAATGTAGAGTCTGATGGAGGAATAGAGATGGAAGCAAGTTTTGATCTAGAAGGAAAGAATTGCTGAGCCAGTCTGACTGGATAACCAAGGAGGCAAAGGGTGTGTTTGTTAGAAGGGTTTTTATGGCTTAGAGCAAAGGATAAACCCACCCCAAACAAGAAGATGTTTTTACCAAGCACAAAGAGAGCACAGGCAAACAAGGCAGCAAAAGTTGCAAGTAGAAAACAGGTCTCAGAATTTTCCACTGCAAGAAAACTGAAAACCAACTTCTAGCTGAAACTGTAATGTGCTGACTTTGAGTGATTGGAGAACAGTAACATGAATATGGTAATTACAGTAGTTATGATGGGCTATAGATAACAGTTCAGGTATAGATTGGTTCTACTGCATGAAGATGCTCAGCAAAGAAAAGTCTGTAATGCATTGTGACCAAAACCAAAGGGGCTCCAGCCCTGCCTGCAGCTGGAGCTGACAGCTGTGGGCACAGCTCTGTCACCCACCCTGGGCTGCTGTGACACCTTGGATACAGTAAACTGCATTTTGGATACTATAAACTGCATTTTGGAGAGCTGCCTATAGTCCCACATCCCTCATTTAGGCTTTTACAGTGGCGCCCAACGTGGGGCACTATTAGTAAGAGCCTGAATGAGGGATGTGGGTCTGCAGGCCTGCCTGCAGCTGGAGCTGACAGCTGTGGGCACAGCTCTGTCACCCACCCTGGGCTGCTGTGACACCTTGGATACAATAAACTGCATTTTGGATACAATAAACTGCATTTTGGAGAGCCCCTGGAGTCCCACATCTCTCATTTCAGGCTCTTATAGGAAAGCAAAGCCCCTCTGAGGAATGTGAATCAATTTGTCTCCCAAATTCCCAATCAAAACTTCAGATTCTTTGCCAAAAGCAGCCCTGAAATAAAAAGCAAACCCCCCCTCCCCGAGGAATGTGGAATCAGGGACAGCAGGAGAATCTTTTCTGTTATCAGTCTTGGAAGAGAAGCGTCACCATGATATTTTCTGAAAACTCCCTTTGCCCAGGATTTTCTCCTGGGAAGCTGAGAGGCCTCAGAGAAAAAGGAAAACAATATTCTCTCATTTGCTTCTCCTGTGTTTTGCTGCTTTGGAATGTGGTTGGAGATTGTTTACCAACAGGTGATTGTTTCATTGGTTTCATGGGAATTGTTTTAATTAATGACCAATCAGGACCAAGCTGTGTTGGGACTCTGGAAGGAGTCAGGAGTTTTCATTGTTATCTTTTAGCCTTCTGTCTGTAACCTTTCTGTATTCTTTAGTATAGTATAGTATTCTTTAATATAATATATAACATAAAATAATAAATTAGACTTCTGAGAACACGGAGTCAGATTCACTCATTCCTTCTCTGTCCTGGGGACCCAGTAAATATCACAGTGAAAGGTATGTTTTGAGATGAGAAATAAAATATTGCTTAGTTTTGTGTTGTAAAATTGTATAAACATATGAAATTTAATGATATATGGTATTATTACGAATATTTTTTAAAACTGTCTTTAAATTTTTTAAACAATATTAGTCATATGAGTTGAATCCAAGTTCTTTTCCCACTGCTTGTCCCTTTCCAAGGCAGAGCTGGGAACATCTCTGGGGTTTATCAGCAGAGGCTGGGTTTGCTTCTCTTCCTCCCCTCACTGCTGTGGTTTGGAATGGGAGGAAATCCAGTTTGTTTTGATTCTTACTACTTTCTTTCTTTTAGTTTTTAATAAAAAACTTTAAATAAAATTTTCTTTTTTTTTAAATAAAGAACTTTTATTAAAATTTTCTTTGTAGCCTTTTAAATGTTTTAAACTTACTTTACCTTTCTCCTAATCCTATCTCACGACATGAAAGAAGTACATTCATAATTAACCAACATTAAAGCACACCACACTCATCAACACATTAATTAGGAAATTTTAAAATTGAAAAAATCTTGAATTAGCAAACCAAAATCACTACACTCACCAAGCTCTAAAATGCCCCAGCAGGTCCCTCTGGCCCAATCCCAGTGGACTAATAATAATAATAATAATAATAATAATAATAATAATAATAATAATAATAATAATAATATTTCTTGCCAATTAATGGGAATAATTCCCAATTAATGGGAAATTCTGCATGTGCCTTCTGACATCTCCTCAGTCAGGGGTTAAGACAACAAAATCAATCTCTGTTCACAGGCTGAGGATTACTTTTTGCAAAGATTTTTACTGTTTGGATTATTTTTAGTTAAATAAATGAGTTACAGGAAAGCTGGGGAGGGAAGGAAAGCTGGGCATGGATCTGTTTTGCTGCTGGTGAACTTTCAGGATTTAATTTCCCAATATTCATAAAGAGATGCTGCTGAGTAGTTCCACATCCAAAAAAAGAACATTTCCCAAATTTCATCAGGCTTGAACCTTCTTTTCCAGGAAGGGATGGGTAGTCCTGCCCTGCTAGCCAAGAATTATGGTCCATGAACACCAAATATTGAAATTTTAAATATCTTAGAGGTTAAATGATAATGAAATGAGCTCTCATTCTCTGCTAACTAAGGAACCCACAGGAGCTGCTTCCCTCTGCAGTGTCCAGGCTGAATTATTCCCAATTCATCAGCAGTGCCAAGAGGAAGAAGCAGCAGCAGCAGTGAAGAAATCTGTTGAAATCATGTTCCTTTGTATTAGGAGAAAAGGCTGCTTAAATGGCAAGAGGATGACAAAAAAATTGGACAAGCAATTATTAATTCTCTTTTGAAGCTTTCAGGAGGGATCTATTCAACCTTCCTCCCATCCTGGAAGTTTCTAAGCCATCAATTGGCTAAATCTGGCCCAGACCAATTATTATGATTTAAATTGATGCCACAGGAACTGGGGCTTAGCAGATGATGCTCTGTGCAAACAGAAAAGATCTTTGTCCTAAACCTGGGCTGAAAGAAGCCACAGCACAGGAGCTTTTCCCAGGAAATTCAGTGTGGATGACTTAAAGTCTTGCCACTGGAGCTCCTGTGATCCACTGCCACAAAATACTTCAATGAATGACCAGGAGAATGGAATTAATGGAATAAAATGCACGTTAGGATGAAAAAGTTGCTTCTGTCAGCATCAGCCATCTGGTTTTGCCTGGCCAGGAGTTTCCACTCAGCCAGCAGAGCCCACTGGAGCTTTGCTGTCCAAAAATGATGGATCAGGAACCACAGGGAGAGCCAGGAGGGGCATCCCAGGTGAGGAAATGAAGGATAAAAGAGAAAGCAAGTGAGAAAATGGAGGATAAAAGTGAAAGCTGGTGAGGACTGAATCCATGAAATTCAACTCAGGGCCTGCACAGAGACCTCAAGGGCTCTCCCTGCTCCCCTGGGGATGTTTTAAATCCCTGCCCAAGCTGCAAACCCTTCTGTGACCCCACAAATCCCATCCTCTCCAGGCTGCAGCCTCCCTGTCACGGCGCTTCCAGGCAGGGAAGGAGGAAAATGACAAAAATGACAATCTGGGCAAATTAGACTTGTTATTTACAACAGCTTCTCCTCCTCCTCCTCCTCCTCCACTTTTACAGCCAAGTGCCAATCAAGGAAGTGATGAATAGGGATGGGAATGTGCAGCCTTTGGAATCTCACAGGAGCTGAGCCATTCCCAGCGTGCAGGGAAAGTGAATCTGCTCCTTCCAGGTTTTCATGGCATGAAAGGTTGGAACAACCTGGTCTGGGCACACAGAGTTGTCTCCAAAAGAATTCCTGCTGGGAATATTGGGATTTTTCATTTGCTCCCCTGAGTTAGATCCTGGAGTTGGGATGGAGGGGAAGCTCCACCATGGTTGTGGCTCAAATTAAAGATTTCTTTGACAGATTTTGGGAATTAAAGATTCCTTTGACAGATTTTGGGAATTAAAGCTTCCTTTGGCAGATTTTGGGAATTCCTGCCCAGTACAACCAGCTGGCCCTTCCTTTAGGTCAGAAAATGCTGCTCCCTTCAGCACGCGGTTGACCAGAGCAGCACCAACCAGCAGGACCAGGATTTGCCCAGATTCAAACCGATCCTTTCCTTTCCCAATCCCAGGCACTTCCCTCAGTTGGATCCCAAAGACAGCTCCCAAATGGCGTTGTCTGAACAGCACAGTGAGCAGAAATTGCACCAGGAAAGGATTAGGTTGGGTATTGGGAAGATTTCTTCCCCCAAAAGGCTGCCCAGGGCAGGGGTGGTGTCCCCATCCCTGGAGGGATGTAAAGCCATGTGGATGTGGCACTTGGGGACATGGTCAGTGGTGGCCTTGGCAGGGCTGAGAATGGTTGGACTGGATGATCTCCAAAGCCTATCCCAATTCCCAAATGATTCCTTGATTCCCCTGTGGACACCACAGCTGTGAAAACACCATAAATCTGTTCCTGCTTTTTGCTGCTGCTCTCCTTGAAACCCTTTCCCAACTTCCCACTGTTGGGGAAGATGAAACAGGAAAGCCTTATCAATATGATTGCCTTGCAAAAGATTTTGAGAATATGGAAACTATGAGTGAGATTGAAATGAAAGCAAGCTTTGAGATCCCTCAGTTGCTGAACAACTGGAAAACAATGGTGTGGCTGGCTGAAGGTGATCCCCTTGTGATGGAACAACACCCTCTGCTTGCAGACAGGCCCAAGGGTCAGAGCAGACCCTACAGCTTGGCAGAAGGGCCCAAAGAGGAGTTTTTAGGGTTTAAAATGTAACACAGTGTGGTGATGTAGTGATTCTTATAGGCTGTATGGAAATGCTGTAGGATTTGTATCTTGGACTTGATGGGTTAGTGACAATTAGAATATTCAACACAGAAGAAGATTTATGGTCTTGTAATGGGAACCTCACCATCTTACCCTTTTACTCTCTTACCTTTTTTACTCCCTTACTCTCTCACCCTCTCATCTTCTCTCGGGCCTGCTCTGAGCTGTGGCTGCAGCTCCAGCAGGGCCCTGCACCCAGGCCCTTGGCAATAAACCCCAAATCCCAGCAGGGCCCTGCTCCCAGGCCCTGTGCAATAAACCCCAAATCCCAGCAGGGCCCTGCACCCAGGCCCTTTGCAATAAACCCCAAATCCCAGCAGGGCCCTGCACCCAGGCCCTGTGCAATAAACCCCAAATCCCAGCAGGGCCCTGCACCCAGGCCCTTTGCAATAAACCCCAAATTCCACGGCCTGGCTTCAGAAATCTCTTGTCTCCATCCGTCCCGACCATGCTGCCCCCTGATGATCCAACATCCCACCATTTACCACACCCCACCATTTTTTACCTTATGAAATCCTCCTCCTCCTCTCTCTTGGGCCTCAACTGCTTGGGCTGAGCCATGCTGCTCCAGTTGGGCAGGGATTTCAGGAGCCTGCTAATATCATCGTCCTTGGCCCAGGAGGCGCTGATCACCAGCTTCTCATCCGACTGCACGATGGTCCTGCAGGGAGAGCAGCCACAAACACCTCAGGCAGGAGCACATCCTGCTTTTAGGGACATTTGCATTTAATTCTGTGTCGTTCATTGCATTCCACATCACACACATGGGGACTCAGCAGTGAGGAAAGGATCCACACATGGAGGGACAGCAACATGGATGGACAGGGTGGGAAATTCTCCATAACATACAGCTCCTGATGGACTTTGAGACATCTTCTAAAGGAAAAAAGGGCCATTTTCCTAAATTCTGCAAGCCTGGGAATTCAGTTTGGCACCCAGCTGGAGGAGGTCACCCTGCACTGGTGTCTCCATGGATCATTTCCCTCTGGGATCTCAGTGGAGCTCAGCAGCCTCTGCCCATGGTGGGGTCAGTGCCAGGTGGGACCAGCCCAGGACACCTGCCTGGGAGCCACCACCTCCCCCAAAGCTGGGCCAGCCTGGGGACCAGGGCAGAAAGGGAATGAAAGGTCCAGGATCTTCTTTCCAAGTCATCGAAAGCATCTCCTGATGGAGATTCCAGCTAAATCCTATGTGGGAAACTGAGTCAAGGACTGCAGCGGGTTCCAATGGGGAACAAGTTCCCTGTTTTGTGTTTTTGGCAGGGTAACTGATCTGAATTCCTGACTGGGAATTCCAGGAGACAAACAGGATGCTGTATTTGGAGGAGTCAATCCAGGACCTTAAAGATTCTCAATTCCACCCCTGCCATGGCAGGGACACCTCCCACCATCCCAGGGTGCCCCAATCCTTCCTTGGCCACTGCAGGGATCAGGGGCAGCCCCAGCTGCTCTGGGAATCCCTTCCCAAAATCCCACCCCAGGCTCCCTCTCCAGGGAATTCCCTCCATTCCCAGCTCTCCCAGCCTGGCATTGGATCCATCCCCACCCCGACTCCTCTCTAGGAAGGGATTTTGGGGTCTGGGGGCTTCACTGGCAATCTCAGCACTCCAGGAAGGGTCTCCCTTCCCTTCTCCATCCCCAACTTCCATAAAAATCCCTGGGGATGGATTCTGAGTGTCCCAAATCCCAGAATGGTTTGGGTGGGAAGGGCCCTTCAAGCCCATCCCATTCCAATGCCACCATCCCAGGCTGCTCCAGCCTGGCCTTGGGCACTGCAGGGATCAGGGGCAGCCCCAGCTGCTGTGGCAATGCCAGCCCAGGCAGGAATTCCTCATTGCCAAGATGCCACCCATGGCTGCCCTCTGGCAGTGGGAGCCATTCCCTGTGTGCTGTCCCTGCAGGCCTTGTCCCCAGTCCCTCTGCAGCTCTGCTGGAGCCCCTGCAGGCCCTGCAATGTGCTGGGAGCTCTCCCTGGAGCCTTCCCTGCTCCAGGGGAACATTCCCAGCTCTCCCAGGCTGCAATGGATGGAGCCAACAGAGACACCGAGCACCCCCTGACAGGGACCTGGCAGAGCCATTCCAGCCACACTGTCCCAGCTCCAGGCTGGAATTCTGGGGCAGAGATGAGGTGCCAGCAGCATTCAGGGGGTGATTTGGGGAATAAATAGAAATAAAAACGACACCCCGAGCATCTGCGTTTTGCAAAGGAAAACAGCAAGAAAGGAGCAAGCTCTGATCCATCCTGAAGAGAACAGCTCATTTCTCATCCCACCATTTCCCC
Source organism: Ammospiza nelsoni (assembly GCF_027579445.1). NCBI lineage: Eukaryota > Metazoa > Chordata > Aves > Passeriformes > Passerellidae > Ammospiza > Ammospiza nelsoni. The sequence goes on from NC_080637.1 coordinate 1,852,613, forward strand.
ATCCACCAGGAAAACAAGCTCAGCTCAGGAACCACACAGGATTTGTGAAAATGAATTTGTCACATGCGCTTGCAAACAAATTTTCCTTCCCTCTGAGTTTCACGTTCAATCTGTCACACACAAAAAGGCTGAGTTTTGTTTCCAGCCACACAAGACCTCAACATTCCTGTTTGGCCTTCTGCTGCTGGGAGGCAGGTGGTGTCTTTCCACTCAGGAGAAAAAAAAATATAATTTAAAAAAAGGTCTTTTATTTTTCACCCTGCTGAAAACTGAGGGGGGATAAAAAAAGCTCCACCAGCAGCTCTGACATCTGAGATGGAAAAAGGGGTTTGATGCTATCTGGGCATTGCTGTGCCAAGGCAGGACAACTGTTCCAGGAACACATCAGCCAGGGCTTTGTCCTCTGCACATTTAAATGACTGCAGTAATACTCTCCTTCCCTTGGGAGTCTATTTCACACTTGAACAAATCCAGCTCTTGGATAAAGAAACTCCTGATACTGAGCTGGTGTTTTATTTTCCTCAATTTCATCCCATTACTCCCCGTTATTTCCCCTCTCAGCTCAGCTCTCTCCACGTCCACTGTTTGCTCTCTTCAATTATTTCCAGCCTTATCGTGGCCCCTCAGACACCCAGGGCTCCAGGGCATCTTTGGGAGTGTCCTGATGGAGTCACACAGAGCCACTCTCTGTTTTATGGTCCTTATTACCCTCTAAAATCCCAATTTTTTGCGGAGTCAGTGCTGGGGAGGAGGATGGGATGCTCCAACAAGCTGCAAACTCCACCTGGTGACCTCCTTTTCCAGGGTCAGAGTTTTCCAAAAGCCTAATCCACAATTCCTGCTTTCCCCACCTTTTGGTGGTGCCCATGAGTTACACAGAGCCACTCTCTGTTTTATGATCCTTATTATCCCCAAAGTCCCAATTGTTTGTGGAGTCAGCGCTGGGAGGGTGTTGGGATGCTCTGAGAAGCTGCAAACTCAGCCTGGTGTCCTTCTTTTCCAGGGTCAGAGTTTTCCAAGACCCTAATCCATCATTTCTGCTTTCCTCACTTATGGATGGCACCCATGAGTTACACAGAGCCACTCTCTGTTTTATGATCCTTATTGTCCTCAAAATCCCAATTGTTTGTGGTGTCAGTGCTGGGGAGGATGTTGGGAGCTCTGTGGGATGGAGATGTTGGATGCTCTGACAAGCTGCAAACTCAGCCTGGTGTCATTCTTTTCCAGGGTCAGAGTTTTCCAAGATCCTAATCCAGGATTCCTGCTTTCCTCACTTATGGATGGTGCCCACGAGTCACACAGGACCACCTCTCAGTTTTATGGTCCTTGTTATCCCCAAAATCCCAATTGTTTGTGGAGTCATTGCTGAGAGGAGATGGGGGAGGATGTTGGGATGCCCTGACAAGCTGCAAACTTGGTCTTTTCCAGGGTCAGAGTTTTCCAAGAGCCTAATCCACAATTCCTGCTTTCCTCACTTATGGATGGTGCCCACGAGTCACACAGGACCACTCTCTGTTTTATGATCATTATCCTCAAAATCCCAATTGTTTGTGGAGTCAGTGCTGGGGAGGAGATGGGGAGGGTGTTGGGATTCCCTGACAAGCTGCAAACTCAGCTTTTCCAGGGTCAGAGTTTTCCAAAAGCCTAATTCAGGATTCCTGTTTTCCTCACTTATGGGTAGTGCCCATGAGTTACACAGAGCCACTCTCTGTTTTATTATCCTTAAAACCCCAATTGTTTGGGGAGTCAGTGCTGGGGAGGATGTTGGGATGCTCTGACAAGCTGCAAACTCAGCCTTTTCCAGGGTCAGAGTTTTCCAAAAGCCTAATCCAGGATTCCTGCTCTCCTCACCTTTTGGTGGTGCCCAGGGGTCCATGGAATCCTGGAATGGTTTGGGTGGGAAGGGAGAGCTTAAATCCCATCCCATCCCACCCCTGCCATGGCAGGGACACCTCCCACTGTCCCAGGCTGCTCCCAGCTCTGTCCAACCTTTCCTTGGACATTTCAGGAATCCAGGGGAGCTGTCTCTGGACAAGATCCATGGATCCACAGAAACCAGCGAGCTCCAAAGTAATCCATGGAGCAGCCCCAGCACCGCCTGGATCCCCTGGAATTACACCCCCACTCCTTCCCAGGGCTCCAACACCTCCTGATTTTTATTGGTGTTGGTTTTACCCCAACCACCCCCTCATCAGGAAGATGCTGAAAAGGTTGGAACATCCCTTATTTCTGTTGGACACCCAGATTTCCCAACTCCTTTTCCCCACATTTTCTTCCCAGCCAGGATTCCCCCTCTGTACCTTCAATCCAATTTGTGTCCTTGAGTGAATTATCCCAGGACAAGCTCAAAACTCTTCCTTCCAGCCCCACTCCCCCAATCCCAAACTCCTCCATGATTTTCCTGCTGCTGCCACAGGGAGCTGACCCTGGCTGGATCCAAGCTGCTCCATCCTCCCCAGAGGACAGAGGGTGGAAAAATGATGGAAAAAAACCCTTTTATTGTGGAGCAGACATCATAAAATATGGAATATCAATCTGGGACAGCTGTCCTGGATACATCTTTCCCAAAATCTTTCCCATTCCCAGCCTGTTGGTGAAGGGGAGACAGCCTTGATGCCGTGGCCAAAATCCAGGTGTGTGTCTCACCTTCCCAGGTACCAATCCTGCACTCTGAGGAACCATTTGTCTTATGGGAAAACCCCTGGACACAGCTGGGGGCCTTGGATTTCCAGCAGGAAACATCTGGAAGCCACAGGAGCTAATTGGGCTCCTCTGCCTGGTGCCAGGTGGGTTTTTGGATGATTTTTCCCTTTTCCCACAGCCAAGGTGATGTTTTGTGCTGCCAAGGATTAAAAAGCAGCTGGGCCAGGCACCCACAGCCTGAGGGAAAACCCCTGCCCCAAAAAAAGAGTAAAAAAATGCAACTTAAACCCCAAAAGTTCATGCAAGATGCCACTAAGAAGCAGCAGTAAAAGCATTTCCTGGAAAATTAAAAATTCCTGCTTTGCTGATTGTGGCTGAATGAATCTGCTCTTTTTCAGTAAAAATGAGCTTAGATTGATTTTGCCTGCCTGGAAAGCAGAAGGGGTTTCTTTTCTTCACCATTTTGAGTGATCCAAGCCTGGTTATTTCCCTTTTCTCCCCCCAAATTTAGCTGAGAGAGTTCAGCCAAAGGAGGTTGGTCACCAGAAGCTGCCTCCAAAGAGGGAGGTGAGCACCTCCAGAGGATTTAATCACTTTTTACACTCTCAGAACCACATTTTGGTGATGCCCCTCTCTTTTTAAGACTAAAAAGACTCATTCGGATGAGGGATTCCTTGACTCAGAGCCTTCAGAGAGGTTCAAGATGAACAAGGTGAGGATGAAGAAGGGGGTGGACACACAAGACAGAGCTTAGAGCGGACAACAAAATAAAAACATTCAACTTCAACATGGACTTGAATATTACTGGCAAAATTACGTAGAAAAACATGGAAAGAGATGAATTTTTGCATTTGAAGCAGCAAATTTTGTCAGAGAAGAGTGTTGGCAGAGGATTAAAAAGAAGGGCTCATGTTCAGGGCAGCAACAGTGAACTGGGCAGGTTTCTCCTTTCAGTATCTCCAAAAATCCCACAAAACTGGTTTTGTACTCAGGTTTTTAAAAACATAAAATGGTTTTTCACTCTGAAGTTGAGCTGCTCTCCTGGAAATCTGCTGGAGACGGGGGTTGGACACGACTGGGGAGTGCTGCCAGCACGGCAGGAGGTTTGGGGGCTCCATCTCCCATTTTATTTGCATTTTCAGCCCCAGCTCCTCGTCAATTAGTCAGAAATCAGAGCTGACGTTTGTAAACAGTTTGGGTGGCGAACTGGAATTGGAATTTTGGACAGAAATGCGATTTGCAGGAGGCGCCTCACCTACGCCGAACTCCCAAAATTCGTCAGCAATTAACACACGAGAGCTGCTATTTATAGGAGTGTCCAACCCCATCCAGCCCCCTTGGGTTTGATCTTTTTCTTTTTAAATCCCTGGAAAACACGAGCCAAAGGGAGCTCAGACATGAACAATCTCAGCTGTGCATTTCCCAGTGCTGACGTCCTTCCCCAGCTGCTCCTGCACAGAACTCTGGATCAGATCCTGCCCGGAGGAGCCTCCCTTTGGAAGCTTTTGCACCCACATTTGCTCACACTCCCCCTGAAGGAACAAATCCCACAAAAACACCTCTCTGCCTTCCCAAATTCTCACTCTTTGCCATCCCAAGAGCAGCTTTGCTGGATGGGATCAACTCCCAGCTCTGAGGAGTTCATCCTGATTTTAAGGAGCTGTAAATGATCCTGACTCCACCACTCTTGGGACTTCTGCTGCTCAGAGTGACCCCAAGATGCGTTAGAAAGTCTCTTTTCCCAGCCTGGTGCTCGAAGAAGGAGTCAGAGTTCTTCAGTTCTCATTCTCAAGGTTGTTCATTGTTTCTTATCTATAAATTTTTTTCTCCTGTCCAGCCAAGGTTTGCTCAGCAAGACAGTCAGAAGCACTCTGCCTGCCCCAGGGCGGTGTGATCTTTTTATACTAAAAACTACGTGTACAACGTTTACCATAACTTCCCAATCCCTATCACCCATGTCAGACAGTGAGCTTCTACTCTAAACCAATCCAAAAGTGCCACCATCACCCAGAAGATGGAGGCCAAGAAGAAGAAGGAGAAAGGCTGGACACACCCAGATTCCTCCATCTTGCCTCCTGAACCCCCATTCTAAAAACCCCCAAAAAATATATTTTTCACCCTGTGACAAACTAAATATTATTCTACTTAGAGTTTGGTCTAAGTCTTTCTAATTTCAGCTTGCAGATCCTTATACAAGGTTGATAATTTTTTTCCATGTGTCAAAATCAAAGTCACAGGTGTCTCGGGCTCTGTGCCAGGGTCTCTGAACGCCCTGGCAGGGGTCTGGGCAATCCAGGACAGCCACAGGGATGCCCTGAATTCTGCCCACACCACGATTTACCCATCCCAGCAGCCCAGGGAGAACCGTGGAGCAGAGGGCAGGGCTGTGTGGAGCCCAGATCCCTGCAGAGGGCACAACATCCCCGCGGATGGAGGAGCTGCTCCGCTCCCCTGCATCCCCGGGATGGATCCGGGTTTCTATTTCAGTCCTTTACCAGCAGCAAAACCAGAACGTTTCCTGTTTTCTCCCCTCTCGCAGCAATCAGGAGATGGCCAAATTAGCGTTGTCCTAATTAGCCCTCAGCAGGTGCCAAAGCCAGGAATGGCAAAGGAAGGAAGGAAGGAGCGTCGAGTTCAAGCCAAACAAATCAAATCCATTGTCTGGCTCCAGGCAGGGAAGTTTTGGGTGAAAAAAGGAGTATTTTGGACAATGGCACACAAGCAGTTCTTGATTTAGGGGGGTGCTCAGGCAAAGTTTAGCCTCTGCTATTGTCAATAAAATAATAATGATGACGATGATAAGCCTGTTTGCCGGATGAAGTTTTTCCTGAATAAAATCAGGCAATGGGAAGTAATTTCTTGGTCAGGAAGCACAAGGGCTTTTTCAGGCTCAACAACCATGGAGGGGATGATGCAGAGCAGCTATTCCAACCCACATTCCTGCAGCACCTTGTAGTGGTTTTTAATGGGATTATTTATCCCCATGGGATGAGGCACGACCCTGATTTTCCTGTCCAGGAGGAGCATTTTACAGATGGATAACTGGGATATCCTTAGAAGTTATTTATTGATATTCACCCAGGAAATCTCTGATAAATCAGACTTGAAGGGTTTAACCCAAACATGTCTATGGCCAGTGGGTGCCTCGATCTTCCATGCTTTGGTTGGAGAATGTTAGGGATGGATGATCCCAAAATGCCAGTGGGACAAGCACAGAGCATTTGGTGACTCCCTGTCAGTTTACAGAATTGTTTTGGGAAACTTTCACCAAACCCAGTGTGTGTGGACTCCTGTGGTTACTGATTCCCAAAATCATGAATCATTTAGGCTGGAAAAGACCTCTAGGATTGAATCCAAACATTCCCAGCACTGCCAAGGCCACCTATGTCCCCAAGTGCCACATCCACAGGGCCTTAAATCCCCCCAGGGACAGGCACTCCAACCCTGCCCTGGGCAGCTCCTTCCAATGCCTGACCAACGTTTCACAGAAGAAACTTTTCCTAATTTCCAATCTAAATCTCTCCTGGTGCAACTTAGGGCCATTTCCTCTCATCCTGTAATTCCTAAATTGCCATGAGACCTGAACACCCAAATCTCAATAGAATCAATTCAAATAAAGCTGAATTCCCTGCAAATGTTCGCATGAAGAATCTGAATAACTTTACTAAAGAGCAAAAGTCACATTCAGCCATTTATTTTTAAAGAGGACACTTCAGACTCTCAGTGGCAAAGTCAAGGTCACCTTTTATCATGGAATTATGGAATGGATCTGGAAAATCATCTCATTCCACCCCTGCCATGGCAGGGACACTTTCCACCATCCCAGGCTGCTCCAGCCTGGCCTTGGGCACTGCAGGGATCAGGGGCAGCCCCAGCTGCTGTGGCAATGCCAGCCCAGGCAGGAATTCCTCATTGCCAAGATGCCACCCATGGCTGCCCTCTGGCAGTGGGAGCCATTCCCTGTGTGCTGTCCCTGCAGGCCTTGTCCCCAGTCCCTCTGCAGCTCTGCTGGAGCCCCTGCAGGCCCTGCAAGGTCTCCTCCTTTCTGCCTAAAGGAAGAACTGGAGTAATTTCTCAGCTCTGCCACCACTGCCATCCACATCTCAAGACCCTAAACCACTCTGGGATGTAGATAAATCCACTGGGAAACCACAACTCCTCATAATTCCACTGACCATTATTCCAGCTTTTTTATCCCTAGAAGAAAACACCCTTGACCATCCCAGCAGAGACAATTCAAGAACAAACTCCTGACCTCTCCTGGCAGAACAGATGTGTTAGGCTGGAAATAGGTGTGTGTATTCTGTTCCTATCTGTGGAGCAGTTCTCTCTGTCCATGGGGCAGTTGTTTCTTTATCTCTCCCACAGCCAACCCTCCCTCCAGGAGATCTCTGCTGTCCATGGCCACTGAGTGTCCCTGCAGGGCTGAGCCAATCCCAGCATCCCATGGGGAGATGCTCCGCCCAGGGGAGGAGCCAAGCATTCCTACCTGGATCCAATCTGAGCCTGGCACAGCACAGCAGCCTTTGCCCCCTGCACTGCCAGAGGAGCAGCTTTCTGCTGCCCTGCATGGCCAGAGGGAGCCCAGGCCCATCTGCAGCAGCCCTGGAGCTGCAGAGGAAAACTCCCCCCTTGTGCAGGATCCCTGCTGCAGCAGAGCCACAGCTGGCACTGCAGGAGGGCTGAGCCCCCATGGCATGGGGCTGGGACACCCCCTGGCACACAGGGGGCAGGGCCTGCTCTCACTCTGACTGTGGGTTGGTTTCTTTTCTGTACTATTGCATTTTTATTTTTAATTTTCCTAATAAAGAACTGTTGTTCCTGCTCCCATATCTTTGCCTGAGAACCCCTTAATTTCAAACTTATAATAATTCAGTGGGAGGGGGTTTGCATTTTCCGTTTCAGGGGAGGCTCCTGCCTTCTTCAGCAGACACTTGGCTTTCCAAACCACAACAGCCAAGCCCAAAGCGCAGTGAGAGGAATGGGGGATTTGTCTTTCCAAACAAGCTGTGGGTCTGCTGGTGGATAAAATCAGCACGGGGAGATAAAAGAAACCATGGGAAGAATTCCACTCATTGATGAATGGAAAAAGATATTTGCTTTTACAAATAAGCTTTAGGTTTGCTGATAAACAAAATGAGACATTGAGAAATGAAAGAAACACCCCTAAATTCCATAAAAATTAAAAATAAAGAGGGAGGGTTATACATTAGAGGGAAATCTCTGGTATCAGGTATTTTGTGAAGTCTGACCCTCTCAAGTACCTCAGAAATGGGGAAAGAAAGAAGAGAAATGTGGCCAGGAAATTGGGATTAAAAGGAGGCTGCATCCTCCAAAAATGTGAGAGATCCCAGGGGAATGCCCCATGGCCTCTCCCTATAATATAATATAATATAATATAATATAATATAATATAATATAATATAATATAATATAATATAATATAATATAATATAATATAATATAATATAATATAATATAATATAATATAATATAATATATATTTGTTGTCACCTTATTGCAAAAGTTGCATACCTTCTTGATGATTTCTCATGGACAGCTCCTCACAGCACAGACAACAAACTCCAACCCTCTCCTCACCCAGCTAACCCACTCTTTTACAGCACTCATCCTTATTGGACACAGCTGTGGCCTGTTAAGGGCAGGCCTGTTCCTAATCCTTGGTGATCTGTACAGCTGCAACTCCTCAGGTGTGAGACTGCCTTCTGCACTATTTTTTTCCATTCAATCCCTCCACAAATATTTATAGAAGAATTTATATATTTATATAATATATATTTATATAAATAAATATTTCTATATAATATAATCTATATAATATAATCTATATAATATATTATATATTATATATTATACATTATATATTATATTATAAATACGTATTTATATATTACTTATACATTATATATAAATATACTATATTTACTTTTATAGAAATATGTATTTATTCCTATTTATATATATTTATATAATTAACTTTATATAATTTATATTTATAATATAATATTATTATATTATAAATCTGTCATATATACATATACATATATACACATATACATATACATATACCTATATATATATACACACATATACACATATACATATACATATACCTATATATATACACACATATACATATATACATATACATATATATATATATATATATATATATATATATATATATATATAATATTATATTTATTCAAGTAGGAAAAAGGCTCCTCTGTCTCCTTTTTGCACATCAACCTCTGGTGTTTGTGGATTAATTTTCCCAGCACAGCAATCCCCCTGGGCTGTACCTGTAGGCCAGGGTGCAGGTGTCCTTGTACTCCTGCAGCTTCACACACACCATGTGCAGGAACTGGTCCGAGTAGGCGCTCAGGTCGTGCATCAGCTCCATCAGGTCCTGCACCGTCTTCTCCACGATCACCGTGCTCTGGGGAGGGGACAAAAACCCAGCTGTGAGCAGCAGGTTGGAGAATCTTTACCTCAGCCCTCTCCTGCTTTGCTAATTGTCATCACAAAGGTGCAGCTGATGCTCTGCCAGTGGCTCCTGCGAGGCTGAACAAATGAGGGAAGGAAATGTGGAAAGTGGTTTAACTCTTGGGGTTTCTGAGACACTTCCTGAAGTTCACTGTTGAGAGTTTTTTGCAGGTTGAGGAGTTTTTGCAAGACAATGGCCACATTCAGCTGATGCACAGTCCAGCCTGCTGGTAATAATGGACAATGGACATGTTCACAAGCAATGAATAATGGACATATTCAGAAATGGGGTCGGTGTAATATCCTTGAGAAAGATACAAGAAGAAGAGTCATCAGGACTCAGCAAGATTTTGAGCAAGCTTGAGAAAGTGAGAAAAAAGAGAAGCCATGGGTGAGCCAGACAACCACAGCAAGACGTGTGAAAAATTAGAAAATCCAATCAGCATTTTATTTTAGACGTGTGAACAGCTAGGATTAACCAATCATGTATTAGCTAGAGTTGTGTGAACAGTAGAAACTTATTATAAATATAGCCCTTTTGGGGATAATAAATTTGGCTTCACTTGATCACATTGATGTTCCATTCCTGATCCTCCACACCCCACAGTTCAGCAGGTCTTTCCTTTATTAGGTTCAACGTCAAAAGGCAAAAATGTGATTTTCAGAGGTAGACACAGCCCAAAGTGCTGCTCCACATCCAACAGATCCTGGAATTACTGAGGTTGGAAGAGACCTCCCAGACCATCCAGGCCAACCTTTGATCAATCCCCACCTTGGCACCCCAAACAGAGCCCAGAGTGACACTAAAACCCCTGAGGAGCAGGTTTGGTTTCCTCCAGCCTGCAGGAAGGACCATACATCCAACAATGTCCAATGATTTCAACAGCTCCATAGGAATTCTGGGATTTCTGAGGTCACTTGGCACACTTTGTATTTATTTTGCCTGCTGTGTTTGATTTTGTTGCTGCAAACAAGACAGAGTGGAGGTCATGGAAATCCCAGGTTGATATAAATTGAATTATTAATGGTCTCAGTAGAGTGAAGGATTATTCCTCAACTGCAGCAAAGGAAGATACTGAAGTGTTTGGGAACCTTGGTTGATTTGAGTAATTCTGGACTCAAATTACATGGGAGGATCCCAGGGATTAGAAAAGAGCCCCCCTTCCTCTGTGTTCATCAAGATGTGAAGAGAAGTTGGGGACTCACAGCACAACCTCATCAACCCCCACGTGGCCACCTCTGCCACAGCCCCACCAGCCCAACTTCCACCTCTCTGCTGAATTAATTCCCAATTAATTCCCAGGGGCTTCACTTGGAATCTCAGCAAACCATGAAGGGTCTCCCTTCCCTTCTCCTCTCTTTTCCATCCCCATTTCCCATAAAAATCCCTCAGGATGGATTCTGAGTGTCCCAAATCCCAGAATCCCAGGATGTTTGGGTGGGAAGGGACCTCCAAGCTCATTCCAGGGACACCTCCCCTATCCCAGGCTGCTCCAATCCTTCCTTGGGCACTGCAGGGATCAGGGGCAGCCCCAGCTGCTGTGGCAATGCCAGCCCAGGCAGGAATTCCTCATTGCCAAGATGCCACCCATGGCTGCCCTCTGGCAGTGGGAGCCATTCCCTGTGTGCTGTCCCTGCAGGCCTTGTCCCCAGTCCCTCTGCAGCTCTGCTGGAGCCCCTGCAGGCCCTGCAATGTGCTGGGAGCTCTCCCTGGAGCCTTCCCTGCTCCAGGTGAGCACCCCCAGCCCTGCAGCAGCTCCATGGATTCCTCTGGATTTCCTCCAGGTCCTTCCCCAGTGCTGGGGCAGCTCTGCAGGTGAGGTCTCACCTGAGCAGAGTCTGATGTGGTTTCAGATTAAAGCCAAGCCCAGGATGGGCTGAGCAATGTGCTGAGGGATTGAAGTCACCACTGATCCCTCAGAAATAAGAAAGGGAAGAAAATCCTCCCTAGCTCATGTAGGAACACAGAAGATAAAAACAATTCCTTTCCTTTTTGTGTGGATAATGAGATTTTTCCTTTTCCCACCCTGGGTGGGGTTTCCAGCAGATCCATGGTATCAACTGATGTCCTGCAGCTTCCCAGGAGCAGGATCTGTCCTGCCAGGAATCCTCCTGGGCTGGACACAAAACCACACCTGGAGGAACCAAACCTGCCCTGGATCCAGCTCATTTCAATTTGTTTTCCTAACTCAGCATTTGGAGAAAAACAACAACCTAAAACCCACCAGTGGGTGTTAAAACAGAAAGTATTGTGGTTTTTATGGAGTTTTTCCCACTTATTTTCCTCCACAACGTTAAAATTCCAGCAAAGCTCCTGCCAGTACATGGATTTTAAAATAAACCCTACTGATTTAAAGGGAACACAAAGCTACTTGAACGATTAAAAAAAAATAAAGAAATAAAAAGGAGAAGAAAGGGAATTACCATATGAAAGAAGGCACTGCCAGATTTGTAATGGCCATTCATTTCCCTGAGACATCTTAACCTTCCCCAGAGCCCTGCTGCCACCTCTGCAGGTGTCCCTGGGGACGCCCAGTCTCAGGAGGCATTTGGGACAGCTGGATTCGTTAGCTGGGCCAGCCCTGGAGCTTCGAACATGCCCAAAATGAGAGGCAGCTCGCACACGATCCCAGAGCCACCACCCCGGTGCCTCTGCCCCTTCTGGACTCGTTAACAGCAAATGGATGTGATCAAAGCTTCATTTATGGCCAGGCACTTCAATGGAGCCTTTAAAAATAAAAACCCCACACTAACAAGGAAACTCATCCCGGGAACAATATCCAGCCCCTCACACCTGAATCCCAACACCACCCAGGGGATGCTTCATTACTCCTCCAGCAAGCTGTTCAAAGGGGCTGGGGGCTGCTAAAAATACAAAGAAATTCCTCCTGATGCCCTCCTGTCCCTCAGCTGTGGTGGGGATGAGGATAAAACAGAGAGCACTGCTGCTTATTGACACTGTGGGGTTTGTCTTTATGGGATTTGCAAACATTTCCATTATCCCTTGATTTGCTCCTGGTTCCCAGCCGGGCTGGAGCTTCAGGTGATGTAAAGGGAAGGCAGAATTCCTGCTCTGACTGTGGGGTGGCACACAACAAGCTGTTATTTCAGCAATGTGCAGAATTTATATATTCCAGATATAATGGAATATATAATATGGATATAATAATATGTATTCATATGTATATAATAATATGTATTCATATGTATATAAAATCCAAATATATATATATATAATATATATAATCCCTATATATATAAATCCACATATTTTTATATATATATATATTAATATATATATAAAATCCCAATATATTGGAAGATATATATATAATACATATATAATCCCTATATATATATAATCCAAATATATTCATTTATATATATTATAAAATCCCAATATATTGGAATATATATAAAATAGATGTAATCCCAATATATATACATAAATCAAATATATTAATATATATATATAAAATCCCAATACATTGGGATATATATAATATATATAATCCCTATATATATATATATATATATATATATATATATATATAAAATCTAAATATATTCATATATTAAAAAATCCCAATCTACTGGGATATATATAATATATATATAATCCAAATATATCCATATATTCATATATATATTATATATAATCCAAATATATATATATATATATATATAAATAAATTCCATATATATTCTGGAGATATACATCCAGCCATTCCTTTGGGATTTCAGTATTCCAGCCATTGCTCATTCGCTCATTCCTTTGGGGCTATTGCCCTGTGGAACCCCAGTGAAGTGGGTTAAAAATGACTGGAGAAACAGAGCTCTGGAGGTAAAATGACACAGCTGGGGGGGTGTTTTTAAGAGTTCCTTAAAAACACAATTTCAGGACAATAAAAGTGATTTTCAATGAGTCCTCAACATGAAGGAATTCAAACCAACAGCTCAAACCTCCAGAAGTTCACCCCTTGCCACCCCTACCATGGGCAGGGACACCTTCCACTATCCCAGGTTATTCCAACCCCCATGCAACCTGGCTGGGACTTTTCCAGTAATGAGAAGTGCTGAGTAATGACAGTGTCCTTAATTTTTATTTTCTAGCTCGCTGGTGAGAAGCACTTGGATTAGAGGACCAATCTTCCCCTGTGATTTATTTCAATTTTCAATTTTTTGCGGAAATCACAACTTTCCCCATGCCTTGGGAGGGAGAACCTCCATTCCCTGGCTGCATTTCCTTGGGGAAAGCAGACAAAAGATGGGAATATCCTGCTCAGAAAAACAGGATATTCCCAAAAGATGGGAATATCCTGCTCAGAAATGTCTCCACCACAACACAGCAGATGGAGGGAGAGACCTTGGCACTGGAAAAGTTGTCCCTTTTTCCTTGATTATCGCCCATCACAAAATATCTCCTCGAGATGCCTTGGCAGAGGAAGGCACCAGATGAGGGCTGCCTTAAAGGAGAAGAATTCATAAAGCCTGATCTCATTTTTAAGCTGGAGTTTAGCTGATCCCTCGTGATTTTTAAGCACCAAGCAGAGCCCAGCTGCAATTAAAGCAGGGCAGGAGAGAGGGAAAGTTTCAAAGCTCTTCTGGATTTGGGACCATTCCCAAAGGACAAAACTTAAATTCCTTAAACTTAAATACGTGCCCAGGTATTTTATAATTAAATATCTAATAAATATCAAGTGCTAATAAATATCAAGTGCTAATAAATATCAAGCACTGTCAGTGCCTTGAAGGGCAATGGGAAAGGGAGATAAAAACCAGGGATTTTTGCCTAAATTTCTCCCAAAAATGGAAGAATGACTAAATGAGCAGAGTCAGAGATGGGAATCACTGGAAACTGAAAAGCAGGAGTTAGGGAGCCAGTTTGGCTGGAATTTTGGGATAAATGAGCTGTTTGATGCTCTTTGGGGGCTCTAAAATATCCAACAGCAGCCCTGAGGGAGTGGGAATGGGAAAAGTTGGATCCATCAGGGAGCCAACCTGGAGCCCCATTCCAGCACAACACTCAAATAAAGGAGTAAAACAATAAAATAGAGGAGTAAACCCAACTAAATTCATATTTTTTAGCTAATCCTTCCCTAGAGGGAAGAGGAGAGTCTAAATTCCCTCTTCCACTGATCAGCGTTATCACATGGACTGATAACACCATTTCCCACTTTTCTTTCTGGCACACCCAGGTTTTACAAAGGGCTGGAGTTGTTGGAGTGCATCAATTCCATTCAAACCCATGTTTAGCAGAAAAATCTCTTTTTAGTCTCCAATCTGAGCCTGCTTTCCTCCCCCAGCCTTTTCCCAGGAAAATCCTTTATTCCAGTATCAGTTTTTTGCCCATTACTGTCTTTATACTCCACCCTATTACAACTTTGCTTCCCCTCTTAACTCCAAGGGATTTTTTCTTTTTTTCAATGCAGGTGATATTTTAATTTTTATGGCATTTATGCTGAGAGGCCCTGAGTGAATTCACCCCATGGATGTGAGCCCAGGATCTGCTGGAATTCTCTCTCTGCTTTAAATGTGATGTTGCAGGAGCCAAATGAGTGCACAAACAAGGTCTTGACTAAATCTTATTTACCTGGCACTGTGTGATCCAGGAAAGCTTTGCTCCACTGAACTGGAATATTGATGAAGAGCAAAATGTACATTTGTTTTTTTTTTTTTTGTTTTTTTTTTTTTTTAAAAAGAACATGAACCGTAAAATCTGCTCATTGCTGTGGCCATGCAGAAGAGTTTCCCTCCTTTAAACACTCTATTCAATATTTAGGACACAAAGTTAAAAATTTCTGGGGTCAGCCCTGCACAAGCCCGGTAAATGCAGAATAAATCAGACCCAGTTAAAGCACAGAGAGGGGAGGCTGCCACAAGTGTGGAGAAGTCACTGGGTGAAGTTTTCTGGCAGATCTGGTGAATTTATTCTGATTTTGAACTCAAATTCCACAGGAATTCCACTCTGAACTCAAAATTCCATTTTGAACTCAAATTCCACGCCCAAGTTATGCTGAAAAACCCTAATTCAACAAAAAGCCCCATCCCACGACCTCTGACCCTGAGATATCTAAAAGTGGTGGCATTTTATTCTCCAGCACCAGCAAAGTCAAATTGTCCACCCAAAACACACCAGAACTGTCCAAATCTCCTGAATTCCCCACAAAATGGGAATTCTCAGGACATCCATCCTCAGCCAGCACCCAGGAGCTCCCCAGCATCCCAAAAAGGGGTTGGAACTCAGCAGGATCAAGGTTAAGGTTGGAAAAGACCTCTCAGGTCACTGAGTCCAACCACCAGCCATGGCCACCACCAACCCACGTCCCCAAGTGTCACCTCCACGTGGCTTTTGAACCCTTCCAGGGATGGGGACTCCATCACTCCCTTGGGCAGCTGTGCCAGGGCTGCACAATCCAAGAATTCCCTGCCAAGGTGGTCTCAACACCCCAAAAACCCCCAGCTGGACTGGAAATATCCACGTGAGGAGATGCCTTTCCATAGTCTCCAAACCAATGAATCCCTGATCCCAAGCTGGCTCCTAACCCAGATTTGCTACAAACTTAAAAAGCAGGGAATGGGAAAATTGTCACTTGGACATGGATTTTTAAAATTAATTTTTTCCCATTTTATGTGCAGTGCAGAAGAGAGGGAAGGAAAATTTTGGTTGGCCCCAACTTCGAGCCCTGACATCATTCCCTGACTTGAGACACCAAAATCCTCCTGGAATGACCCAGCAGCCCCAGCACAATCAGGAATATCAGTGCCTTGGCAGGGAGATGGAGGGTGGTTTTTGAACCTCCACGCAGTTTCTGAACCCTTCCAGGAATGGGGAATCCATCACTTCCCTGGGCAGCTGCACAATCCAAGAATTCCCTGCCAAGGTGGTTTCAACACCTCCAAAAATCCCAGTTGAAATATCCACGTGAGGAGATGCCTTGGAGATAATCTCCAAACCAATGAATCCCTGATCCCAAGCTGGGAATGAATGAATGAATAAAGAAAATCCTTGTCCAAGTGACAATTTTCCTATTCCCTGCTTTTTAAGTTTGTAACCCAGCTTTGCCACAAACTTAAAAAGCAGGGAATAGGAAAATTGTGACTTGGACATGGATTTTTAAAATTCATTTATTCCCATTTTATGTGCAGTGCAAGGAGCAGGGAAGGGAAAATTTGGTTGGACACGGGGAAGTTTGTGACAGCCCCAAATTCCAGCCCTGACTTGAGACACCAAAATCCTCCTGGAATGACCCAGCAGCCCCAGCATAATCAGGAATATCAGTGCCTTGGCAGGGAGATGGAGGGGATAATTTAATTGGCCTTTTGTATCTCTCCCTTCTCTGGTCCCACTGAGTTCTGGAGCTATTATTAAAGGCATTTTTTAAGGTATTTTAATTTACTCCTCCAAATGGATTCCCATCCATTCACTCCCACCAAGTGAATGTTGTCAGGGACATTAGTGAGGTGATAAAATAGCTGCAGCTTCCCGCTGCTTTTAATGTGTTCCATCCAGCAGAAAAGTCATTAGCTCTTAGCCTTTAATACACCCTCTGCACTGCTGCAGAACTGTTTATCACTTACAAGTGCCAGGCTCCCCCTTTATTAATCAATATACATTTCTGCAGGGAAAAGGGACTCACAGCCAGTGATTCCCAGCCTGGTTTGTGCTGTAGGAGCTGAAAATCCCTGACATTTTCACCCCCCCATCCCTGAATATTCCTAGGAGTGGTTTTTACCTTTTTCACACAACTCCCCCAATTACAGGTGAGCTGGTGGCAAGGTGACAGGTTCCTTTCACCAGCGGTGAGTGGCAGCTTTCCCTCTCCTTTGTCAGGCCTGCTCTAGAACATCATTAGCAGACAAATGGGACGTGGAGCAGGGAATTAATGATGCTGGGGAGCAGAGCCCTCCGTTTGGGAGCTCGTTTTTTAATAAATGTTTTCTCACAGCTGGCCCAGTTTGGAGAATAAAACCCCTCAGTGTTATTTTTACGTGCTCTGAGATCTATTTTTTTTTTCCTTCACACAGTCTAAAAATGCCAATATTTAAAATATATTTATCTATTAAAAATGTCCTGCTGGAGATGGTGAATGTGAATGTTCACTGGGAAGACACAGTGACCATAGTAAAGGCAGGTGGATGATGAAAAACCAAAAGAAATTGGGAAAAAAACAATTGAGAAAGGTTTAGCAAGGCTGAGCTCCCAAAATAAAATGTTGTTGTGGCCCTGGATTGGTGCTGTCCAGTGAAAAGGCCATAATTATTATCTAAATTAAACAAAATTAATTATGTAATTATGATCTAAATTCAACAAAATTGATGAGAGTGCAAGAGACCACTGGAAAACAAAGGGTGACATCCAGGAGTGAGGGGTAAAGGCTTAAGAGGGACCCTGAGCTAAGCCAGGCTGAGCTCACAAATAGGTAATTTCACTGAAATTAGATGCCAATTTGTCAGATTTTTGCCATAAGTGTCTAAAAGTCTCATTGGAGGGGTGACAGAACGCAGAGTGACCAGGCCAACATCACCAGCAGTGACATTTTGCTGTAGGGGGATCCCAAACCACACTCAAACCTCACCTTTCAGCACCAAAATTCACCTTAAGCACCAAAATTCACATTTCTGCCTCACCCTTCGTTAACCCAACTGTAATTAATGAAGAATTCTTTGTTCACCAAAGGAATCCCTGGCAAACATGGGGACAGAGCAGAGGCCTTGCTATGGATTCATCCTCTGAGGCATCCCAAAAGGATTGGGATGTTAAAGTCACCATTTTATCTTCTGTGCATTGATTTTATTTTATTTATTAAGGCTGGTCCTAAATTTGAAGGAGAAAAATATTTCCAAAGGGGAATTTCCACCCCAATTCCCACACAAGAAGCCAGAGGTGGCCAAATTTGACAATTTGGTTCTTCAGGTGCTTCTCAACAGAATGGGTAAAAAAATTCCACATTTCCAGTGGGAAATTTCCATTTCCATGAGGAAATCTCAGTGCTGGAAAGGAATTTATACATAAAATCACTGGAAAAAGAGGAATTGGTTGGGAAAAGGTAAGAAAGGTGAAATTTTATCTTCTGTGCTTTGATTTTATGCACAGTTAAGGCTGGTCTTGAATTTGAAGGAGAAAAATATTTCCAAAGGGGAATTTCCACCCTGATTTCCACAAAAGAAGCCAGAGGGTGACAATTTGGTTCTTCTGGTGTTTCTCAACAGAATGTGCAAAATTTTCCACATTTCCATTAGAACATCCCAGTGCTGGAATGCAATTTATACATAAAAAGAGAGGAATTGGTTAGGAAAAGGACAGGAAGGAGAAAAATTTTTCCCTCAAGTAATTTGTTTAGCAAGACTTGAATTTCAATATTTTAGAGCACAGGAACAACTGAACTTTAGGATGAGCAAGGCACTGGAATTGCCATTCTCCACCAAAGGATTCCAAAGGATTTCAAACAAATCCAGTGCTGGGATGGAGAAATCCCAAAGCAGCCGAGGGCTCCTCCCTGCTCCAGGAATGGCTCAAAAAGCAAAACCATTGGTCTCGAGGCCTCCACACAAGAACAGAACTCAAATATCCTTAATCCTGCCAAATTTTAATTTTATGGAAACATTGGCAATATGCAGAGTTTCCTAAGCTGGAGGCTACGAAGAGAATTGCATCGTGTGCTGCAAAATGAAGGAGATTACAAAAAAAAAAAAAAAAATCTGTAATTTCACTTATTCTGTTGGTTTACATATTTTTTTGCCAAAAAAACAAAAATTTTTTTTGGTTACCAAAAAAAAAAAAAAAAAACCCAAACAAAAAAACCCAACCAAACAAAAAAAAAAACCCCAAACCCAAAACCAACCAACCAAACAAACCCCAAATTAACCACAAACAACAACAAAAAACCCCAAAACCAAGCCAAAAACCAAACCAAACCAAAACACAAAAACCCACCAAAAACCCAAAAACCGAAAAGCAAAAAACAAATCGATTTTGCGTTTTTGGATTGCGGCACGAGCAGGGGTGTGGTGGTTTGACCAGGAAGAAGTGGGACTTCTGGGATGCTGTGGTCAAACCAATGGGTGCTCGGATTTTGATATCGGCACCTGGTGTGGCCAGTGGGGTTTGGACACACCTCCGAGAACACACAGGGGTTAAAAGCAGAGCTTTGGGCCTGGGGGGCTCTCTTGGGACTTCGAGGGACGGAGGTCGGATCTCCCTTCCCCCGTCCAGCCGCTGCTGCTGGGCTGAGAGGGGCAGCCATGTGGTAGGCCTGGGCCTGGACAGAAATGGGGGGTGAGGAGGCCCTGGAGGATGGAAGGGTGGAGGAGCCCCAAGAGACATCGGGGAGCCATTCCCCCCCAGGAGAGAGAGAGGGAGAGCCGGCGATGACAGAATGTGATAGCAGCCGGCCCAGGAGGAGAAAGGGGGGGAATGCAGCGAGGGAGGAGGTGCTGGCCGGAGCAGCAGCGAGTGTGGGAGTGCTGGAGATTTGGGACAGGCAGAGACTGAAATTTTTAACCCCTTTCTTTCATGATTGGGACCTCGCAAAAATGCTGATCCTCCTCGGAGCTGAATAAGAAGAGAGATAGGAAATGAGATAACCAAGAACTAGGCCCGAGGGATGTGGAGAAGAATGGCTGAGTGGGGAGAGATGATTGGAGTGGCCTTTTGGCTGGACTTTTCTTGTTGGCCATAGACTGAACCAGTTTTATTCCTGTGACACAGAGACTGCACTTAGGGGGAGGCAGTGCCTCAGAACCAGGAGGGTTCATTGTGGGGACCCCTTGGCCCCAGGGGGTGGGAAAAAATGGGGGGGACAGACGTCCCGAAGGAGAGACTGTGCCCTTTTGGAGTGAGACAAGGCATCCTTAAAAGACAACCCTAAAAGCAGCTCTGGTCCATGCCAGTGGTGAGAGCACTGGGCATGGAAGGAAGATGTCACAAATGGCAAAAGGACTTTCCAGGCGGTGCTGAGTGACAGGGAAGCACACGAGGTTTCAGCGTGTTTCCAGGGGAAGCCTATGGTGCAAGAAGGACTCCTCTCCTCTTCATGGACTGAAGTTTGAGTATTCTAAAGGGTGATGCCAGACTGGGCACTTGGTGATTTGGGGGAATGTATCGGATTGGGAAATTTTGGTGGTGGGGAGGAGGAAAGTGCTTTTTGCAAGGTTTTCAGTTTTTTCCCTTATAGTTTTTTCCTTCTTTTCTTGTAGTTTAGGTAATAAAGTTTTCTTTATTTCTAAGCTGGAGCTTGCTTTGCTTATTCCTGGTCACGTCTCACAGCAGACACCGGGGAGAGGGTATTCTCATGGGGGCACTGGCTCTGTGCCAGGCCCAAACCATGACAAGGGGTCAAATTGACCAATTTAAGGGTGATTCACGGGGGTCTTTGCACATCCCAAAAGGGAAAATCCAGCCTGAATCCTTCCCCTGAAAAGCACAGACAGGAGAAATCTCAGGGCAGGGCAGCTGCACATGCTGGCACCACTGGTGATTTATTCAGTGAGTTCAGCCCTGTGCTCACACATCAAAGCCCGAGGAGATCACAGGAGGTCCCTGATGTCTCCAAAGGATTGTTTGGGAATTCCTTGTGCATGGAGGTGGCTCCCAGGATCCAAGAGCTCGTGTTAACATGGAACTCATCAAACCTCAGTGAGCACCCCAGAGCTCTGGAGATGTGGGAATGACAGAGCTGGGGAGGTGGGAGAACAGGCAACAGCAGCCTGTGATCCTGCCAGGAGAAGCAGGAATTACAACAAGAGATCTGTGGGCTGGGAGTGAAATTGGAATATTTTTAACCCACTGTATTCTACTTTTGTTGTCTCTTCTTTCCCCAGGCCCCTCCTGCTGACAGGTCTGAGAGTGGGGTCGTTCCCAAAGGAAGATGATTCCAAGGAGGAGCCATGGTGTGAGGATGTGTCCCAGCTTCTGGAAGTGGGGATGGATTTGGAAAATGCCAGAGGCTGCAGGGCACCTTCCCTTTTGGGCTGACGTTTTCCATAAGAAAAGCTCAGCCACACCACTTTAAACCGGCACAGAAATGGGATCACTTGGATTTGTGGTGGAGTTTCCATCCCTGGAGGTGTCCAGGGAAGGCCTGGAGGTGGCACTGAGTGCTGTGGGCTGGGGACAAGGTGGGGATGGGGCACAGGTTGGATTTGATGGTCTTGGAGGGCTTTTCCAAGCCTCAGGGATTCTGTGATTTTCTGGGAATCTCATAGATGGGACACAGACACTCCCAAAGCAATCCCAGAATGGTTTGGGTTCCAAGGAACCTTCAAAGTCCATCCATGGCAAGGACACCTCCCCTGTCCCAGGCTGCTCCAGCCTGGCCTTGGGCACTGCAGGGATCAGGGGCAGCCCCAGCTGCTGTGGCAATGCCAGCCCAGGCAGGAATTCCTCAGTGCCAAGATGCCACCCATGGCTGCCCTCTGGCAGTGGGAGCCATTCCCTGTGTGCTGTCCCTCCAGGCCTTGCAGTAAAGATAAATTCTGAACCACACATCAAGGACACCTTTGCTTCTTTCAGATCCCAACTATTTTTATCACGATTTTCCCAAAGACCTGCCCATTAATCCAAAAACTGAACCAAAACAACCCCAAAATTATTCAGCTGCACTTCATAGTTTCCTACACTAAACACTGAGCATTTCCACTCCCTGACCTGCTGGAAAGAAGTAAAAACAACTGAAGGAACTACTCAGCATTTTAGCAACCACCTGTTCCTAACTCAGGATTTCTGTCATCCCAAAGTTCTGTGTGATGGCAAAACCCCACTCCCAAAATCCAGCAGAAGAGCAGCGTGGAAAAGAAGATGTCTTTCCCCACCAAAACCCCACATTTTAGGAGGAATAAAGAATAAAGACATCAGACTGGGAAGTGAAAAAGCAACTGGGGCAGCTCATTACGGGAGATGGCTGGTAACGGCATTGCTGCCGTTGTTCAATCCTGGCCAGCACTGAGACGAGCAATGGAAAATGGGCTGGATGGGGCCATGGACTGTCCCTTCCATGTGGAATTTGTGCATCATTTCCTGACAGAGCCATCTCCCCTGCCCAGCAGCCAGAGCATCTCCGAGAGGCCTCCCAGGCAGTCATGGATGGCGGGGAAGCAGCGCTTTGTTTTATCAGCCGTTGTTTTCCCGTTTCTAATGACACTCCAGTGATTGTCCTGTGGATAAATCCATGCAGGGCATTCAGTGGGAAGGCCAGGGAGCTGAACTTGGCTGGGATGGAGCCATCCACACAAAACATTCATCTATTAACCAAGCAGCAGCGCTTCCAAACCCAGCGGGGTCACTGCGGAGCCCTGCTGGGAAATGGGAATTAACTGGGAGCCGAGATCGTTTGTCTCTGGGATGCTGTCATGTTTGTTGTCATTTTTGTTGTCATTTTTGTTGTCATATTCACAGATGAATTCCAGGATTTATTGGGAAGGCAGGTGGCACTCAAGATTGCTCATGGGAATGCAAAGAGAGCCGAGGAGAAATGAATCTCCCGCGGATGGAATGGCAGGAATTCATCTCCGATGTGGTTGCAATTAATGGCAGAGAATTTCACTCAGTTTCACACAGAAACAGCAAACTGGACTAGCTCAGTTACTATTGGATTACTACTCAGTTACTACCAGGATACTACTCAGTTACAGCTTTTTGTTTCATACCTATGTAGAACAAACATTTCCTGTCTTACCCAGAAAAACACACGGCCTGATGGGGAGCATGCAGTGAACAGGGAAGTGTTGGATAAAGGGGATAATCATCCCATTAATCATCCCCCATCTGGGGTCTGTACAGTGCAGGAAACAGAGAATTTGGGTCCAACACTGGGCAAACAAAGGACAATTTTTGGGGAGGAAAGAGGAATTTTAAATATTCAGTGGTTGCTGCAACACAAGGTCAGTCTGTAATTACAGATCTTCCACTTCAGCAATATGAAGGCGGCTGAGGGATGTGGCTACATCAACTTCCCAAAAGGAGTTTCCTGAACTCTCTCCAAGTGAAGAGCCAATTAAATACCCTTTAGAAAATCTTTTTTTTTTGGCTAAACTCTTTCACAAGCTCCTGTCCCTCATCAGAATCACAGCAGTTGCACCCTGTGTGAAAAGTGAGGACTTTTCACCCCGAGTCACACAAATCTCATCCTCACCTCCACGTCCCAGGAGCCATTCCCTCACCAGGAGAAATTCACAGTTGAGGATTTAGAGAGAATTCACAGGAATTTAAAGAGGGTTTTCTGAGATACTACTCAGTTACAGCTTTTTGTTTCATACCTATGTAGAACAAACATTTCCTGTCTTATCCAGAAAAACACACGGCCTGATGGGGAGCATGCATTGAACAGGGAAGTGTTGGGGAAATGGGATAATCATCCCATCTGGGGTCTGTACAGTGCAGGAAACAGAGAATTTGGGTCCAACACTGGGCAAAAAAAGGGCAATTTTTGGGGAGGAAAGAGGAATTTTAAATATTCAGTGGTTGCTGCAACACAAGGTCAGTCTGTAATTACAGATCTTCCACTTCAGCAATAGGAAGGTGGCTGAGGGATGTGGCTACATCAACTTCCCAAAAGGAGTTTCCTGAACTCTCTCCAAGTGAAGAGCCAATCAAATACCCTTTAGAAAATCTTTTTTTTTTGGCTAAACTCTTTCACAAGCTGCTGTCCCTCATCAGAATCACAGCAGTTGCACCCTGTGTGAAAAGTGAGGACTTTTCACCCCGAGTCACACAAATCCCATCCTCACCTCCACGTCCCAGGAGCCATTCATTCCCTCACCAACAGGGATTCAGAGCTGAGGATTTAGAGAGAATTCACAGGAATTCAAAGAGGTTTTTCTGAGAGACCTCAGGGTACAAAAGTGATGCTTGAGGGGGTGCTGAGCAGCTCAGTTCCCACAAAAGTAAAGCATTGCTGGCTGTGAGATCCTGAGTCCTTCCAAACCATCCTTGCCGAGACCACTCTGGGTGAGAAGAAGTTGGAAATGGCTTGTGATAAACCCGAGTCCTCTGAAAAACAGCTCAGCTTTCTGCTAAATCAATATCGACCTCAAAAAAGGTTTTGATGGGCCAGTGCTTAAGAAAAAGAATAATCTGGAATTCCAGAGGAAGGCAAAAAGTTTTTGATCACAACAAGTTGAAGGACGGCCCAAATTATTCCCACTGAGGTTTTATTTTCAGGTCCATGACTTGTCCAGCACTTGGAGCTCTAAAACCCCAGCTCCTGCACATTTTGGCAGGAAATGGGGCATGGAATCCCAGAGGGATTTGAGTTGGAAGGGAAATTAAAGATCCCCCAGTTCTGCCCCACTGCCATGGCAGGGACTCCTTCCACTATCCCAGCTTGCTCCAGGCTGGCCATGGACACTTCCAGGGATGGAGCATCCCCAACATCTCTTTGCTGATTGGGAGGACAGGGATTAATAATGATATTTTTCATTTTGTGGTGGAAAATGACAGAGCAGGAATTAAACAGGGAATGCCCAACAAGGGTTCAGCCTGTCCCTCAGCACCACGTTTGACACCACTCCTAAATGATAAAAAAATAGAGTTAAACAGAGAATTAATTAATTAATTAATTAAACCAGACCTGGCCAGGGCTCTCCTACAGAGTTGTAGCATTTCTTTGATTTGCACACCCTCTGGCAGTTTTCTTCACAGGACAGGCACAAAGTCCTTAAATATTTTAATTAAAGAGTGCATCTCAAAGGTGTGAATTCCCCAGTAAATCCTGAATCAGCCCCAGGAAGACCAGACCTGGTACAATTTCATGGGGAGAGGGGAAAGCTTTTTCCTTCTTTATAGTGCAGATCACACAAAGCAAAAAATTCCAGCACAAAAGTAAAATATTTGCAAAAAAAAATTACTATTCTGACAGCTTTGTGTGCGTGAGAGAGACATTTTTCTTTTCTTTTCTTTTCTTTTCTTTTCTTTTCTTTTCTTTTCTTTTCTTTTCTTTTCTTTTCTTTTCTTTTCTTTTCTTTTCTTTTCTTTTCTTTTCTTTTCTTTTCTTTTTTCTTTTCCTTTATTTTATTTTATTATTTTATTTTATTTTATTTTTCTTTTCATTTTTTTGTATTTTATTTTATTTCACTTCATTTTATTTAATTTTACTTTATTTAATTTCATTTTATATTTTCTTTTCTTTTATTTCATTTTTTAAAATTTTTTTTTTTTTTTTTTTTTTTTTTTGTATTGTATTTAATTTATTTTATTTTGATGGAAAGGCTCTATTTACAGATTAGAACCAGGAGGGGGAAACTTTTAATTTACTTCCCTCAGTTCTTTCAGATGTAAATTAGAGCGCTATAAGCCTTCCAACTGCAAAGTTTATCCACTTCAGGGGGAAGATTCCAGAGGCAGGGTGCCAGGAGGAATATTCCAGCGGAATGGCAGCATTCCTGCATTGTTGTTCCTTTTATAATTCTCCTGTTGTCAAATCCCTGCCTCCAAAATCCCAACTACTCCCACTGAACGCTGCTCGTCAGGGAGGGGCAGCCCCTGCCACACACACGGAAAAAAAAAAGGGATTTTTCCCTTCCCTTTCAACAATAGATTAATGTCTCTTTTGTTCTGCGCCAGAGCTGGGTGCCATATTTCAAAATGTGCTTTTAAAACAGGTATAATTAAACCTCTGCGAGAGGAGGGAGGCAGAGAAATGAGCAGCCAGAGGAGGAATAAAGGCATTTTAGAGGGTGCTGGAAAGAGCCTCATCCCTCCCTCTCAGCTACAATTACATTCCACAGTGGGTGCAGTGGGTGAGGGAAAAAGGAAAAAAAAAAAGTGATTATAAAAATGAACTTTTCCTGGAAAAATGAGCACGTTGTGAAAGGATGGCTCGTTTGAACGTCGCAGCACTTCAAAAGGAGGATGAATTAGTGCTGACAACTCAATAAAGTAGCCATCAATTATTCAAAATGTGATGGCTCTTCTCATGCAGCACTTGTGATTAGGGAAACATTTCAAAGCCCAGCAATGAGAGTTATTCTCCTCAATGAAATGGGTCTGGGCTTCAAAATGCGAGGGAAGAAAAATAATGGGATTTTGGAGGAGTCTGGAAAGAACACAGGGAAGTTTCTTCTCCTGGAGCCATCCATCAAGGGTTTCATGGGAGACTTTCCAGGCTGGATTTAGGATTTATGGAGTGGAATGGAACAAGGAGAGGGAAGGAAAAATATCTGTGGTGTGATAGGGGCACCCAAATGTCAGCTGATGGGTGCTGAGAGCCCAGCCCAACCACGACCCCAAATTAAAGTTCTGGTGTGTTTTGGAACAGCAAATATTAAACTTTCCTAGGAAAAAAGAGAGTTATGGAAGAACCAGGTTTCCCAGAGAATTTTGTGGAAGGTTTTGGTGTCTGAGCCCTGGAAGTGTCCAAGGGCAGGGCTTGGAGCAGCCTGGGAGAGTGGGAGGTGTCCCTGCCCATGGCAGGGGTGGCACTGGGTGGGCTTTGAGGTCCCTTCCAACCCAAACCATCCTGGGATTCCACGGAAGACATTCCTGGAGGAATGCTGGTGATGGAGTGTCGCCATGATACTTTCTGAAAAATCACTTTGCCAGGATTTTTTCTCCTGAGAAGCTGAGAAGCCTCAGAGGAAAAGAAAAACAATAATTATCTGCTGGTGTGGAATGCAACAGGTGAATCTGTGATTGCCCCATGTTGGTTGTTTTTAATTAATGGCCAGTCACAGCCCAGCTGGCTCGGACTCTCCGGTCAGTCACAAGATTTTATTATCATTCTCTTCTATTCCTTTCTTTTCCAGCCTTCTGATGAAATCCTTTCTTCTACTCTTTAGTGTAGTTTTAATATATAATTTTCTTTTAATATAATATAGATATAATTAATTAATATAATAGTATATAATTTTCTAGTAATATAGTATAGTATAATATAATATAATATAATATAATATAATATAATATAATATAATATAATATAATATAATATAATATAATATAATATAACATAACATAATATAATAATTATATTATATATAATCACATATTATTATTTTATATTATGTTATGTTATGTTATATTATATTATATTATATTATATTATATTATATTATATTATATTATATTATATTATATTATATTATATTATATTATATTATATTATATTATATTATATTATATTATATATATAATTATTATATATTATTACATATGATTATATATTCTATTCTATTCTATTCTATTATGTTGTGTTATATTATGTTATATTATATATAATATATCATAAAATAGTAAATCATCCTTCTGAACCATGGAGTCAGATTCCCATCTCTTCCCTCATCCTGAGACCCTCAAACACTACCACAATGGAGCAACACAGCTTCCTTAAAACAAAATTTATCAGGCTTTGCTTTTTTAGTTTCCTCCTGGAATTCCAGCTCATCCATCACCAAAACAACCCCAGAGAAAGCAAAGCACTGGTTTAAAATTGCAGAAATCTTGGGGAAGAAAAGGAACTGGAAGAAAAAGGGAAAAGTGGGTGAGTGTCACTCCTGTGGCACTTGGATCTGTGACTTCCCACTGGATTTTCAGCAGGGAGGAGAAGCTGCTCTGCCTCAGCATCCTCAGCATCCCAGGGCCCTGCTCTGCTGCCAGGGATTCTTAATGAGTTTGCAAATGAGGAATGTGCAGCTGGAGCTTCAAACTTAGCAGGCCAGGCTGAAAGTCTTCTCCTCTGGCCAGGGAGGTAACAGGGGCTGGGGCTGACACCACCCTGCGAGGCAAATTGAGGATTTATGAGAGCAGTGCTGCTGCTGAGGGAGCTGGCAGGGCTCTCTGGGTAATTAAAATAATCAATCAAGGCCTGGGATGGAGGCTGGGGCAGATATGTGTGGTTTACTCCCAACTTCTGAGGACAAGCCGAATGCAAGGGGGGAAAAAATGAAAATAAATTAAAAGGAATGGAAAGGCGAGGAATTTATGGGTCTGGGGAGGACTCGATGAGCTGGCACTGAAAATAAACTGCACGTGCTGAGTGAGGGTGAGGCTGGACTCAAAGGATGGAGAGACTTTAAAGCCCATCCCATCCCACCCCTGCCATGGGTGGGACACCTTTCATCATGCCAGGGCGCTCTGAGCCCCATCCAACCTGGCCTGGGACACTTCCAGGGATCCAGGGGCAGCCACAGCTGCTCTGGGCACCCAGGGCATGACCCAGGACATGGCAGAGTCATGCTGAGGTGAACAAAACACCTTGGTGGCCTCAGAGAGGAGCAGGATCATAATTTTGCTCCCAAATCTCAGTGGAAATGCTCCAGGCCAGGTTGGATGGGGCTTTGAGCAAGGACAGTGGAAGATGTCCCTGCTCGTGGCAGCAGGGCTGGACTGAAAGGCCTTTAAAGGTCCATTTCAACCCTTTAAAGTTCCCTTCCAACCCAAAATATCCCCCAATTTAATCCCTTTAAAGGTCCTTTCCAACCCTTTAAAGGTCCATTTCAGCCCTTTAAAGGTCCCTTTAAACCCAAAATATTCCCCAATTTAATATCCCCCAATCTGATCCCCTTAATGCTCCCTTCAAACCCTTTAAATGTCCCTTTCAACCCTGTAAAGGGCCCTTCCAACCCAATATATCCCCCAATTTAATATCCCCCAGTTTAATCCCTTTAAAGGTCTCATCCAACCCTTTAAACCCAAAATATCGCCCAATTTAATATCCCCCAATTTAATATCTCCCAATTTAATCCCTTTAAATGCCCCTTCCAAACCTTGAAATGTCCCTTTCAACCCTGTAAAGGTGTCTGCCAACCCTTTAAAGGCCCCTTTCAACCCTTTAAAGGCCCCTTTCAGCCCAAAATACCTCCCAGTTCAATATCCCCCAATTTAATCCCTTTAAACTGGGGAATTTAAATCCAACCCTTTAAAAGTCCCTTCAAACCCAAAATATCCCCAATTTAATGATTCATCAGTGAGCAAACGAGGGTTATCCAGTTCGTGACCAACCCCAAGTCCTGTCAGGGATTGAGGGGATCTCAAAGACCTCAAACACGGGGTTGTTCCCTCCAGGCCAGACGTGACTCACACCTGTGGGATGGTTTGTGAAGCCTGACTCTGCTTCTGCACATCTGAAGAGGACAAAAACAATTCTAAAATAATCCTGCCCGCCATGGGCACCGCTTGAAAATGTCCACACAGAACTGCCCTGCCCTGGGATGCACTGAACGTGCCAGTGAAAGTGGAGTTTTTAAAATAAATTAAAACCCTGACTAAACTCTGCCTAAAGCAGTTGGTTTTGTGCAGCTCAGAAGTCCTCAGTGGAGAACTGCAGCTGACTTACACAGGAACCTTCTCAAAGCTTCCACAAAGGCAGGAACTGCACTGAATGTCCCCCCTCAGAGAAGAAATTATCTGAAAAAATGTTGGAAGCAACAGGGAGAGTCAGACTCCCACCAAGAGATAATTCTGTCTCTCATTTGAAGCTAGAAAAGGAGATTTAGCCCAAATTCTGCACTTGGTGGGTTTTACCCTCTTGACATGAAACACACAAACAAGAGCTGAAAACATCTTGGTTGTAACACCACGCCAACTGCAAAACAAAAAAATTGAAATATGAGCCTCAGAAGCATCAAAATTGCTTTAAAATTATCCTTGAATGGGAAAAACCCCCATGGATCAGCCATGCCTGCTCCTTAATGGATGCTGCTGGCAGGGAGCCAGCCTGGAAAGACAATTAATTTGTTTAGACTGATAAATAAAAACATCCAGCCTCCATCAAAGCGTGCAGCCATCAGCATTGGTGAGAGCTGCTGGCTGGGACCATCCTTCTCCTTAATAACCACTCATTTGATGGGAATAAAACATTCCAGAAGCTCTCAGAGATGTCTCCTTGGAAGGCCACAAGTGAGTGGCTCCGTGCATGGAGTGGGTGCTGTGGTAATTAGCTCCAGCAAATCGTTATCCTCCAAAACAGCTGCACAACCCGACTTTTTAAGGGTTTATTTTTATTTTTTTGGTGATTTTCAGCTGCTGGAGTTTGGCCAAAAAATATCAGCAGCATCATCCACACCACGCTGAGATAAGAAACAACACAAGCTTTGAAGGAAAGGAAAAAGTCCCACTCTGCTGCTCCAGAGCGAAGCAATTTGGATTTTTTTGGAGATGGAGCAACAGGTTTTTAAGGCCAGTGACCACCTGGGTGGGAAGATTTATCACCTCGTTGAGAACCCTACAAGAACAGGCTGCAAGAAGCTGTCGAGGCACTTGTAGCCTAATTTAGGATCGATTTAAACAATTACAGCCTGAAATTTAATGCTGAATAATTTTGAGACAAATGAGTTTCACGGTGATTCAGCCGCTCTGCAAAGGAAAAGGGTTTCAAGTGTTTTACACTTGAGGAGGGAGGAATGGAAAACAAGGCAGTAAAATGGAATATTTAGAAAAGACAATTTTTTTTAAAGGATAATCTTTACAGGAGTGGGTGATTCATCTGTGAGCACACAATGCTTGAAAATCTTTTATCTCTCATCTAATTCAGCTCAGACATGTGCTGATAGTGATCCCAAAGCAGCTTTATCAGTGTGGGCTGATAAATTCCCCAGTGCTGTTCCAGCCAAAGTGGTTTCAGAGAGATCTTTGGGATAGCAAAGAGAGGGATGGTTAAACCAGGAACCCACAAACAGCAAAAAATAAACTGGGGGAGAGCTTCATTCAGCACATCTCCATCATATCCACGAGGGGATGGGGGCAAAGACTCCAGGCTCCAGCACTGCCATGCAGAAATAGCCTTTTTTTTAAACCCCCTTTAATGGAAAATCAATAGGATTTATTTTAGGGAGCTGTTTGGATGAGCTGGTTCAAAGAGGCAGCAATTTTTCTTCTCTATTCAGAGAATTGCCCTTCTCTGATGTCAGGAACAAGGAGACCTCCTGAGCACAGACAGTTTGACCAAGGATAATTCCAGTTCAAAATAATTTCCATCCATCAAGAGAAAAAAATTGTAGGAGCTGGATGAGAAAATTCCAAACCACTCTGAGTCTTTAACCCTGAATGAACTTTAAGGAAATATACTGACATTATAGAACACATTTTCATGAGAAATGAAGCCATGAGCCACAGAAAATACTTCATCCATATTAAGGCAGGTAAAGCTTGGGAAGGAAACAATCCAGGGATTCTGTGCAGTCCCAAAACATCATTTCAGCTCCTGCAAAGAGAATTTTGGCCCCTTTCTAAAGAAGCTGTTCCCCCCTCCAGTGACTTCTGGAAATGCTGTTCTGGAATTTGATGTTGTTTTGGTTCTGAAAGGACCATCCCAGTCCTGCTGCACCCAGACAGACACAGTCAGTGACCATTAAAACATCAAAAAGTCTGGAAATGGTAACAATAATACAGTTATTCCCATTATTGCATGAAATGATAATATCCCTGTGGATAATAATAATAATTTACAGATGTGAACTGGGACAGAAAAGGGCCACATAAACCCTGGGCTAAAGGCGCTGCTTCCTAAGAACTGGAGTATTATCCATCCCTGAGGAGAGGATTTCCCAGGAAAGAGGGAATAACTTCAAAAGATTAAAAGAGTTTGACATGACCAACAGCCAGAGTCAGTTACAGAATCACAGAATGACCAGGTTGGGAGAGCCCTTCAGGGCCCTGGAGCCCAGCCCAGCCCCTGGCACCCAGTGCCACCTCCAGGCTGGTTAAACACACCCAGGGGTGGTGACTGCACCCCCTCCCCGGGCAGCCATTGCAGAACTTTCTCCCCCTTGCTGGAAAAGCTTTTTGCTGCTCTCCAAGCTGGATTTCCCTCGGCCCAGCTCAGGCTGTGTGCCCTGGGTGTGCCAGTGCTGCTGCAGACAGAGCCCAGGGGCAGCTGGGCACAGGCACCTTTCAGGAGCTGTGAGAGTGCTGGGGGCACCCTGAGTCTCCTTTCCTGCAGGCTGAGCACCCCCAGCTCCCTCAGGGCTCCCTCAGGGTTTGTGTCCCAGCCCTTCTCCAGCATTATCACCCAGTGTCACCCCAGCCATGGCAGGGACACCTCCCACTGTCCCAGGCTGCTCCAGCCCCAGTGTCCAACCTTGGCCATTGCAGGGATCAGGGGCAGCCCCAGCTGCTCTGGGAATCCCTTCCCAAAATCCCACCCCAGGCTCCCTCTCCAGGGAATTCCCTCCATTCCCAGCTCTCCCAGCCTGGCATTGGATCCATCCCCACCCCGACTCCTCTCTAGGAAGGGATTTTGGGCTCTGGGGGCTTCACTGGCAATCTCAGCACTCCAGGAAGGGTCTCCCTTCCCTTCTCCATCCCCAACTTCCATAAAAATCCCTGGGGATGGATTCTGAGTGTCCCAAATCCCAGAATGGTTTGGGTGGGAAGGGCCCTTCAAGCCCATCCCATTCCAATGCCACCATCCCAGGCTGCTCCAGCCTGGCCTTGGGCACTGCAGGGATCAGGGGCAGCCCCAGCTGCTGTGGCAATGCCAGCCCAGGCAGGAATTCCTCATTGCCAAGATGCCACCCATGGCTGCCCTCTGGCAGTGGGAGCCATTCCCTGTGTGCTGTCCCTGCAGGCCTTGTCCCCAGTCCCTCTGCAGCTCTGCTGGAGCCCCTGCAGGCCCTGCAATGTGCTGGGAGCTCTCCCTGGAGCCTTCCCTGCTCCAGGGGAACATTCCCAGCTCTCCCAGCCTGGCTCCAGCCCTCAGAGCTCCAGCAGCTCCACATTTTTCCCTGTTGGATCCACAACCAGATCTGGCTGGACATGGACACCAGGGACGTCCTGAGGGGTCCCTCAGCTCCCACCTGCAGCAGAGGCCTCTGCACTCCCAGGATCTTCATGGTGTCAGCGTTGGCCAGGATCTTCAGGGGATCCGAGGCCTTGGTGACGCCCTCGATCTCCTTGTTGATCTCGGCCAGGACCTGGCTCAGGAAGATGTTCTTGATGTACATGGTGAGGAACTCCCTCAGGGGACACTGCTTGGCTGGGCCCAGCTCCATGGCCTGCTCGATCTCCTGGATAAACCTGCAACACAGAAAGGGGAAGGAGGAATTGTAATTAAAGTAAATGAATTGTAATTAAAGGTTAAAATGAAGATGTTTTAGATTTGTTGGCGTTGCCGTTGCCACTCCAACATTTCAGAAACGAGCAGTGTGGGAATGACCATGGACTGTCCCAGCCTGAGGGATGATGAGGAGAAAAGGTCTACAAGGTAGTTTTAGGGGAAAAAAAGAGAGATAAAATACAAACAATTGATGAGACAGACACTAAATTGCTGGAGAAGGACAGATAAAATCCACATCTCAGACACAATTCCCGTTTGTGCCAAAAAAAATTTGGCTTTTCCATCGGGGACATGCTGGGAAGATGTCCTTATAAAAAATCTGGCTTTTTAAAATTTTATATTTATATTTTAAAATATATATACAATATATAAGATTTTTATTTTTGTATTTTTATTTATATATATATATATTTAAATTTCTATATCCTTATAGAAAAATTTGGCTTTTTCATGTAGGACATTGTGGGGAGATATCCTTATAGAAACATTTGGCTTTTGCATTTGGGACGTGCTGGGAAGATGTCCTTATAAAAAAATTGGTATTTTTTATTTATATATTTAAATTTTTATTATATAGATGTAATATTTATTTTTATTTTTATTTCTCTATATATTTTTTAAAATCTCTATATCCTTATAGAAAAATCTAGCTTTTCCATTTGGAACACACTGGGAAGATGTCCTTGTAGAAAAAATTTGGCTTTTCCATGTGGGACACGCTGGGAAGATATCCTTATAAAAATAAAATCACAACTCAAAAAGCTAACATGCCACAAATCCCTTTAAAAAGCCAAGCTTCCTTCTGGGTGTGGTCACTTGATTCCCACAAGTGGGTTCCCACATCTCTAAACGGAACAACAGAATATTCCAGCTCAAAATCCAGAAAAAACCATGGAAAAAAAGCAATTTCAATGCACGACGCCATTATCCCCCTGCATTATGGATGCCTGTGTTATGGTGTATGTTCATCACCCTTTATTGTTCCATCCCAGGATCCCATTCCTGAGCACACAGAGCAGCAGCATGACTCTGGGAATATTTTAGCACCAAATGTTTGCCATCTCCTGCAAACTGTCTTTATTTCTGTGCTGCCATCTGCTTTACCACGGAGGAGTTTATTCCAGAAATTACCTCGTCATGTCTTTAACTACATCTGAGGCAGTGGAATTGGTGTTCCTCTCAAAACAATTAGGGATTGGGTATCAGGAGCCATAATGGATTGAGATTTGCTGTCCTGAGTTGTGGTGAGGAAGGTTTAGGTTCGATATTAGGAATAATTTATGCACTGGTTGGATATTAGGAATAATTTATGCAGTGAGAAATGGTCAGGAAGCAGAGCAGGGAAGTGTGGAGTCACCATCCCTGACAGAAAACAGGGATGTGGCACTTAGGACATGGTTTGGTGCTGAACAATGGTTGGATTTGATGATCCCAGAGGTCTTTTCCAACCTCAAGGACTCCATGATTTTACTCCTGACTACTGACCCTATTCTCAAACCCTTCAATGGGATCTGCTTAATTATCCATAATTTTCTACCTCCACATTCCTCACTCCAGAGGAGCTGCTTCCCTTCCTAGCCCTGACTGAGGAGCCAATTCCCATGGATGATTTCTTTCCAATCTGAGCTCTTTTCTCCCTAAATCCTCTCCTTGTTGGCTCCGTGGGTCTGGAGTGGCACTTTTGGACAATGCAGCTTCCATGGGGGTTCCCTTTGGAGCTCAGGTGGAAGATTGGCTCTACAAAGGGAGAGAGATGCTGCAGGGAGGGAATCACAGAGCAGGTGAGGGAATCCATAAATTCAGAGGGTTTTGGGAAAGCTGCAAAAGGCAGCTCAGAGACAGCAGAACTGTGATTGGAGCTAAGCAGCAGCCATGAGATTGGTCAGCAGAAAAATGATGTGAAAGTAGAAAAGTAATGACAAATAGAACAATGGTCTGTGTATTGATGCTTGTCTAGAATAACTCCCTAAGCTGCAGAAAAGTTTATCAGTGAGATATTCGGGAGTTCTAAGTTAATAACAGAGCTCTGTGCATTGTGTTTGAGGCTCACAAGCAGGGATTGGATTTGAAATAAGCCAGCATTGTTTAACCAAAGGTACCTGTGCTTACAGTGGTTGGATGGAGCTGCTGTCAATGTGCTTTTGCTGTGTGGGATTGGTCACAAAACTGTCAAAGTGAGCTGTGACATTGAGTTCTGTGTCTGCTGCCTGGGGTGTGAGCTGAGGGCATCTTCCCATTGCCATAGCCATGGAATGAGGCTGGTGCTGGAAAATCAAACAGCTCAAGGCACGTTCCCAGCAGCCCTGTCCTGTTTGTGATTTGTGCAGAGAGCCTGGCTGGTGATAAAAGGCAGCTTCATTCCCTGGATTTCACAGGGTGAGAATGGGAATCAGCTTGGTAAAACAGGGAACCAGTGGAGCTTTCTGGGGAAGAGGACAGAAATTCCACAGAGCTGATCCCAGAAATATCAGAGCTGATGTCACCAGCTCCGAGTGACACCACTCATGTCCTCAAGGGGACATTGCCAGGGTTGATGGGACTGTGTTGGACTCATTTACTGTGTCCTTTCATGGGTGTCAGTAAATCTCTGACTCTTCCTTTGTAAGTTTATTTACAGAGCACAAAACTCCCCCCAAATGTGAATTTTACTATTGAACCCCATTGAGGTGGTAAGCTCAAACTTACATGAATGAACATCATCCAGCAAAGTGACAGGAACAGCTTCTAAACACTTTTAAAATCCAGAAAATGCTCAAAAAATGGCTAAACCAAGTAAAAGAAGCCTTTTAGAGGGAGAATGGCCACGTGCAAACCACCAGAGCTCAGATGTGCTGATCTACAACAGGAGTGGCAACTCCTCACCCCACAACATCCTGATGGTGCTCCTGCACCACACACTCAGCACTGGAAAATGCTGTGTTCACCAAGAATTTTTGCTTCTCAAGGCCTGGCATCCATCACCAGCATAGAATTAATTTTGGTTGCATTAAAAGAAGTGTTATTAATAATTTAGTGATTATTGTATATTTTGATATTACAATTATAATTAAATTTATGATAATTTTGATTGTTTATTTATTATAAAATGTTTGATAATATATTAAAATTATCATAGATATATCATAATATATTTATGATAAAATATTTGTTTATTATAAAATTTGTTATTATTTTTCACATACTGTGCATAAAATATTACGTATAATAATAATACATTGTGAATTAGAATGAAAAATTTTGAATTTTAGAGAGATCTAGAGATCTGTGCCTTCATCTCCAGAAAACTTCTCCTTGATGTGTCTTGTTCAATTTTAACATTTTGGAACAGACAATACAAGAGTTCACCTAAAGCTGGTTAGGATCAAACCATATCCCTGTTTTCCTTGATAGGAGCCATAAAATAATCATGGATTACGAGGGAGCTGCCAGGCAGCACTGACTGAGGGGGGATTTGTGAGTGCTCAGCATCACTTGTGATAAAGAACAAATGATCAGGAAGCAGATTTCAACTGGACAGCAGCAGGAAGTTATTAAAAATGAATCCGTGCAGGGCATGGAGAACTGGAGGATGAGGATGGGAGTCCTTCAGCTGGGATGCTCAAGGATAGTTTGGTGAAATAATTATGGGAATGGAAACCAGTGAAGTCTTCATTTAATCCCAGAGATCTCTGCTGAGGGAAATGGGAGCAGAGAAAAAGTAAAGAAATTAAGGAATTATGGATGTGAGAGTGTGGCTTCCAGCAGGGAACAGCCCAGGAGTGCCTGGATTTGATAATCCAGTGGGACAAGGTGCTTTTTGCAGCCTCAGGGGACAACTGGGATCCATTTGCTGGGGTGTGCCAGAGGTGGTTCAGAGATGACCTCTCCAAATTTCCAGCAGGCAGAGTGAGTCCCACACTGCTGTATTTGCAGGATGCCCTGATGAAGGCAGGGATCATGAATCTGACTCCATGCTCTCAGAAGGCTCATTTATTACTTCATGATACTATGTTATATTAAAGAATACTAAACTATACTAAAGCATACAGAAAGGACACTTACTGAATGCTAAAAAGATAATAATGAAAACTTGTGACTCTCTCCAGAGTCCTGACACAGCTTGGCACTGATTGGCCAAAGAGTGAAAACAACTCACAGCAGAATCCAATGAAACAATCACCTGTGGGGAAACAATCTCCAACCACATTCCACATGAGCACAACACAGGAGAAGCAAATGAGGTAATATTGTTTTCCTTTTCTCTGAGGCTTCCCAGCTTCCCAGGAGAAAAATCCTGGGTGAAGGGATTTTTTCAGAGAATGTGAATGGCACACCACACTGCTCTCACACTGCTCTGCACCCCAGGCAGCCACTCTGGAGCTTCAGCCTTCAAAATCCTGCTGGGCACAGGACCAGGGGCTCAAGCAGGAGGCACAAAGTTCCAGGTGCAGGTGAGATTTGCACCAGGAATCCTTCTGGGACATTGAATGGTAGCACTGGTGCACTGTCCGTGTGCTGGACTGGGAAGGTTACTCAGAATTCCATTAAGAACAGATTAAAAATGGAAAACATGAATTTTTTTTTAAATTTAAGAGAATTTAGACAATTACATCTGCAATTTAAGAGAAATGAGAGTTGCCCCTGGATCCCTGGAATGTCCAAGGCCAGGCTGGATGGGGCTTGGAGCACCTTCGGATAGTGGGAGGTGTTGAGGTTGGAGCTGGATCATCTTTAAGGTCCTTTCCAACCCAAACCATTCCATGATTCCATGAATTAGGGATGCCAAGTCCAACTGTCACTAAATAAATGTGACACCAAGAGTGACTGTTCTGCCACCAAGTCCCACAGGGCTCTCTGCTTCCCAGCTTCCCTCTTCCTGCCTTCTCATCCCTCCTCTTTGTGGGAATTTCACCATCAGTTTGTGGAATTAGAAAAGGTAAGAAGATTTTTAGAAAGCTGGACAAGTAGGTTTGAGAAATAGAACAGAAAATTTAGAGCTAGCTGCAGCTAAAGTAAAAAGCTATAATTAAAAAAACCCTCTTATTTTCCATGGTTCCCAATCCCACTCGGTCATCCTGTGATTCTCTACCAGGAGCCCAACAGGTTTGGGAGCCCAAAAAACACTTTGGGATGGGAGAGAGCTGTCAGCTCAGGAACCAGCCCTTGCCTTTGGCTGGTCTTGCTGAGCTCTGGTTGGAATTGTGTCCACTGGGAATTTCGGCTGGAATTATGTCCATTGGGAATTTCAGCTGGAATTATGTCCATTTTGAATTTCAGCTGGAATTGTATCCATTTAGAATTTCAGCTGGAATTGTGTCCATTGGGAATTCTGGCTGGAATTGGTGTCCATTGAGAATTTCATCTGGAATTGTGCCCATTGGGAATTTTGGCTGGAATTGTGTCCATTGGGAATTTCATCTGGAATTGTACCCATTGGGAATTTTGGCTGGAATTGTGTCCATTGGGAATTTTGGCTGGAATTGTGTCCATTGGGAATTTCATCTGGAATTGTGCCCATTGGGAATTTTGGCTGGAATTGTGTCCATTGGGAATTTCATCTGGAATTGTGCCCATTGGGAATTTTGGCTGGAATTGTGTCCATTGGGAATTCTGGCTGGAATTGTGTCCATTGGGAATTTTGGCTGGAATTGTGTCCATTGAGAATTTCATCTGGAATTGTGCCCATTGGGAATTTTGGCTGGAATTGTGTCCATTGGGAAATCTGATTGGAATTGTGTCCATTGAGAATTCTGGCTGGAATTGTGTCCATTGGGAAATCTGGTTGGAATTGTGTCCACTGGGTATTCTGGCTGGAATTGTGTCCATTGAGAATTTCAGCTGGAATTGTGTCCATTGAGAATTTCAACTGGAATTGTGTCCATTGGGAATTCTGGCTACCATGAAGCAGAATTGTGAGCACTGCACTTCTTTAAAGGGGTTCAAATAAACCAAATTTGGGGTTATTTTCTATATTTTCTATGCCCTTTATCCAACAGTTCCTCTTGCTGAGAAACGTGGAGATAGAAATTCCCAGTCAAAGGAAAACTCACCAGAATTCAACCAGAATTTTTCCTCCTTCTCAGAAAAAAACCCAAGTATCTCAGATATGTTTCTCTAAAAAAAACCAGCCCCAGTTGGCAATAAAAGATCAGCCAAAGTACAAAAAACTGAAAATGAGTGTTTGAAATGGGAAATGTAGGGTGGCATTAAAGAGCCAACAGATATTCCCTATTTTCTGCCTGGCAGACGCAGGCACACACTGTGCTATTTATTTATTTCAATTTCAAATGCTGCTGGCTGCCTTTTCCCAACACAACTCAGTCTCTATAAAGAACAAGAAAGTGTTTAACAGCATGGGAAAAAAATACATCCTAAGAGTCCTCTCCAAAAACATTGTGTTACTCATCCAAGCCATCCGTGGAACTTTTAGATGTCAAAAAAGAAAGGTAATATCACCCACAGCTCTCCCAGAAATCAATTATTTATCTCAGAATGGTTTGGGTTGGAAGAGACCTCAAGGATTTTATTTCACCCCTGCCATGGCAGGGAAAAATTCAACAACCCCAGGCTGCTCCAGCCCCAGTGTCCAACCTTGGCCATTGCAGGGATCAGGGGCAGCCCCAGCTGCTCTGGGAATCCCTTCCCAAAATCCCACCCCAGGCTCCCTCTCCAGGGAATTCCCTCCATTCCCAGCTCTCCCAGCCTGGCATTGGATCCATCCCCACCCCGACTCCTCTCTAGGAAGGGATTTTGGGGTCTGGGGGCTTCACTGGCAATCTCAGCACTCCAGGAAGGGTCTCCCTTCCCTTCTCCATCCCCAACTTCCATAAAAACCCCTGGGGATGGATTCTGAGTGTCCCAAATCCCAGAATGGTTTGGGTGGGAAGGGCCCTTCAAGCCCATCCCATTCCAATGCCACCATCCCAGGCTGCTCCAGCCTGGCCTTGGGCACTGCAGGGATCAGGGGCAGCCCCAGCTGCTGTGGCAATGCCAGCCCAGGCAGGAATTCCTCATTGCCAAGATGCCACCCATGGCTGCCCTCTGGCAGTGGGAGCCATTCCCTGTGTGCTGTCCCTGCAGGCCTTGTCCCCAGTCCCTCTGCAGCTCTGCTGGAGCCCCTGCAGGCCCTGCAATGTGCTGGGAGCTCTCCCTGGAGCCTTCCCTGCTCCAGGGGAACATTCCCAGCTCTCCCAGCCTGGCTCCAGCCCTGCAGCAGCTCCATGCATTCCTCTGGATTTGCTCCAGCTGCTGCTGCTGCTGTCCCCAGGGCTGGGGTCTCACCTAGGGATAAAATCCCCCTGCCCTGCTGTGGGATTATCCCAGCACTCAGGGGGTTTTGCCAGCTGACATTTTTTCCATCTTAAACGAAGCTCTGGGCCACCAGGGCTGGAAGGGATTTTGGAATTTGCAAAGGTGACAGTTCAGCAGTGTTAATCCTCACGAAGCCAGAACATTGCTCTGAACCAGAATTAATTCCTGCAGCAGTAATGGCACTGTGACATGTGCTTTCATCAAAATTCAGCTCTGCTGATTAAACATCTCCAGGAATTTGGTCGTTGTACATCAGAATTATCGCAGCAGGTGAAGGTCACGGGGAGCCCACACTTGTGCTCATGACACTCTGGGGTTTTTTCCCTCCCTCTCTCTGTGTTTGCCAGACAAGGCTCAGGCCCTGAGCCAGCAGAATACAAATTTGGGAGCTCAGCCCTCCCTGCATCTGTGCGTTCATTTGGGTGTGGAGAGGAGGGCAATGCAAATGGGCACCTCTGCCTCCCCAGAGAGCTCTGCCCCATCTCCCATTTTCTCACCCACAATCAGGGGCAGCAGCACCTCAGGGAGATTTCCCCCCCTGCTGCAGCAGAGCCAGAATGAATAATTCTCCCTGGGGCAGAGTTTTTGTGGAAAACACTTTATTCAAAGCACACAATGCTTCCCAAACCCTGCCTGCTTTGAGGAACTCTGCAAAAGCTCTGATTTATCAGCACTCCAGGCACACTGCTTGTTCCGCAAGATTTTTGGGAAGGTTTAGGGCACTGGAAGAATTTGTGGAAAAGCACCTTTGTTTTGTTTACCTCGCTGAGTTGATTGACAATCTATAAATGATATTGTGCTCTCAAGAGCTGCTGCCCTCCATTCAAAGGACTCGGTGCCATTGCTTCAAAGATTGTATTTTGAGCATTGTAAAGCTCCTGATGGTGGGTAATTACAACAAATTATCTGAATAATTCTAATACTGCATCTACTCCATTACAAATGACAACCAGCAATTAAAGCCATCCCAGCCTTTCAGCAAACTAAACAGAAAAAAACACTTCACTCTTGACCTGGGCGTGCCCATAACTGATAATAAGCACCCATTCTGCTCACTGCAACAATAGTTCCCCCATCCTTGACAACTTCTATTTGTTTTTTTTAACAGGGGAAAGAAATTTTTTTAACAAAAATGTTCCCTAGGAGGCTCCCAAGAGATGCAGATGGGAAAAGTGGGGTTTGTGTAGTGAAGAACCCCACAGGTGATGGGGTCAGCAGTGGGGACAAGGCAGCTCAGGGGAACTTTTCTATCAGAAAATTAAAAGTTTGAGAAGAAAGATTGGCCTGGAAGCAGAAAACACAGAGAGGTTTTCACTGTCACTCCCACTTATCCCAACTGGATTTGTATGAAAAGGAGAGGAAAATAATATATTTTAAATTGCCTTTGAAATTCAACACCTGGAGGTAAAGACAAGTCTCCAACAGGATCCACCTGAGCTTTGGGAGTTGGAAAGAATTCTAGGAAAAATTTCATTTCAGCTTCTGTTTGGAAGAAGAAAAATGTCCCTGTTGTCACAGCACTGGACTTTTCATCTCTGTTTTCTGCTAACATACATTAAATTAGATGAACAAGTGGTTTTTAAATGCCTGGGTTGAAGGACCCTGTTCCATCCCTGGAGGTGTCCCAGGCCAGGCTGGATGGGCTTGGAGCACCCTGGGGTGGTGGAAGGTGCCCCCACCATGGCACTGATGAACTTTAACCTCCCTCCATCCCAAACCATTCCATGATTCCACAATTCTGTTCTATTCCAAACACTCAGTGCCATGAAAAACTTGGAATAAATTCCTGGGAAGGAGGTGAAACAACACTTGAGGAGCCAGGCCAAGGTGAGACACCAAAATCGCAATGTTAACATAAAACAGCAACCAGCAATCCAGGGATTCCCAGCAATTAATCAACTTTTATTACCTTTTATCAACAACTTTTCCTCAGTTCAGATGAATGACTGTGCTGCAGGTCCAGCCTGGCTGTCAGGGTGCACCACTGACCAATTTCCCCTCACATCCCTCAGCCTGGGCACGTCAGGAGGAATGATTGTCTCACCGATGGTTTGCAGTGACAAACTGCACAACCCCAGGGAATAAATGAGGAATTATCCCAAACTCCAGACTTGCCTCCACCCTCTGCCAAGATGCAGCACGAGGGGATGGTTTTATCTCCTCCCTGTAAGATGATAAAGCTTTAGAGTATATAAACTTCCCTACTCTGTGGAGCAGTTCTGAGTTTCTGTCTGTCCACCAGACCAGGCTGTCACTCACCCACCCCCAAAATCCACCAGGATTTCTTCTGGGAGAGCTGCTAGAAAATAACATCTGCCAACATTTCCCCCCTTCTTGTTGTAATTACTGTTATTTCTAGAAGGTCTCCAGCTTTTCTCTGCATAAGGAACAATTCTGTCTTGTATCCCCTGAATGAGTTCCCTGGCTCAGGTAAAAAATATCCAATTTGGGTATCCCAAAACCAAGGAACTTTTGAGGGACCTGCACTTGTTTACCAGCATTATTTCACTTTACAGTGAAATCCAAAACCAAGGAACTTCTGAGGGATCTGCACTTGTTTAGCAGCATTATTTCACCTTACAGTGAAACCCAAAACCAAGGAACTTTTGAGGGATCTGTACTTGTTTAGCAGCATTATTTCACCTTACAGATTGGATAAAGCTTTAATTAATAAGGACTCTTGGAGCTGTCTCAGACCTGTCACACCTCCAGAGCAAATCCATTTGTAAAAATACAACTTGGAGAGACAAAATTGCAATAATGGAGCTTGGTAAATAACAGTGAGAATTTAAGACTTCCAGTTTTTCCCATTTATTTTGGAATAAATCTGTACAGAATTCAGGACCATTCAAGCCTACACTTCACCCACAACTTCTTCCCTGGCAGTTCCAGCACCAGAATTTCCACAGACAGAGCAATTTCACACTTAGGTGTGAATGAGTTTTGTCTCTGAAAAGTTTGGAAGTTACCAAAGGAAAGGAACTTTTGGAAATGCTTTCCAGTGATATTCCACAAACTGCAATTCCTGCTGAGCCATCTGAAATTCAAGATTCCCAGGACCCAAAATAACGAAACTAAAGGCCAACTTCTGGCCTGCAAAATGTATTTATGCCTATTCTGCAATCTCTAAAAGTCAACAGGATTTCAAGTTAAATTCCTCAGGAATATCCCACCAAAAAATCATTTTGTGTCACAACCTGGTGCTTGAAAAACCTGTTTTTCCACAGGCTCACATCCCTAAAAGGCTTTTCCCTTTTACTTTCTTTTTGCCATGTGCCCATGAAAACCCTGCAAGTGTTTGTGGAGCCACATCTGATGAGTTTGAAGCAAATAATCCCAATAAAACAGGAATAAATGAGGGTCCTGCACTGTAATATCCAGGAATTCAGCAGAAGGGGAAAATGCAGCTTAGAGGGGAAGGAACTTCAAACCCATTTTTTGTAGCTCATCTCAGGAAACTGAAAAGAGGGGAACAGTTGAAATAAACAGCTCAGATTATTTTAAATGAAAATGAAACACTTTGAAAATCTCCCTTCCTTCTCTTTTAGCATCTGTGGGGGAGACAAGAATTCACCTCCATACCGAGGGAACAGCTCTGCTTTCCCCAAACCACAACACTTTAAACTGTGCAAAAGGTTTTACAGAAAAAAGCCCTGCAAGAAGAATCCAGGTAAAACACAAAGTGAGAGCTCCCACACTCCAAGGGAATTCCAGATTCCAGCTCACCACCAAAGGCTTTTCCCAGAAATCCTTTGAGTGAACACCACCACATGATGTAAAACACAACCATGATAAAAAATTAAATTATTCATCTTTCCTTTCATTGCTCTGATGGCTCCATGGGGGATGTGGGGTCATTCCAGGCTTCAGATCTTTGCTTTTAACAGCAAATCCTAAACACAGGAATCACCTTTTTTTGTTCTCATCCAGCACCAGGTCTCCTGCCTTCAATCAAAAATTCATAAAGCTTGATGAAAGCAACCACAGGCATTGTGTAACAATTTTTAAGGTAATAGTACCATAAAGTGGAGCTAAACCACACTGTATTTTCAGCCTTCAGGATT
This sequence comes from Ammospiza nelsoni, assembly GCF_027579445.1. Classification (NCBI taxonomy): domain Eukaryota; kingdom Metazoa; phylum Chordata; class Aves; order Passeriformes; family Passerellidae; genus Ammospiza; species Ammospiza nelsoni. Next base: position 1,897,107 of record NC_080637.1, read on the forward strand.
TCCCCCATTCAGGGAAAACCCTCACTGAAGTATTTTTTGAACTTCTATTTTTTGAGTCTTTCATAGACAGATTATAAATTTAGAATTTGTCAAGTTCTTTTTGCCTTTTCTTCCACCACAAAAATCAAAGATGCTTTTCTGGTTGTACCATGGGAGCTCTTCTGTTGCTCTACAGATATTTTTTTTAGCAATGTCAGAGTATTATTTCCTGTATTTGAAATCAAAGTTGGGGCTATTAAATAAAGTTTTAGCTACTACTGGAAGTTCATTTGTCAATAGCAAAGGAGCTGCTTGAAAAGCATCAGTTCCTGCATGACAGAATCTCACTTGTGATTGAGATTTAAATGTTCAATAATTCTTGTGGCACTTGGGGACATGTGGTGGCCTTGGCAGTGCTGGTCAATGGTTGGACTTGATGATCTTAAAGGGCTTTTCCAACTTAGTGAGTCTTAAACATGGATCTCAGTGTGGAACTTGGGTTTTGTTAAGGAATTTTGTACCTGAGATGGTTCAATTGAATCGATGGATCTGTTTTGCCCTTTCAGAACTTCTGTGGCCATGTGGTGAGCCCTGAGCTGCTCAGGGGATTGGATTGTTGGAACCCAGGACACTCCTCTGGCTGCCCTGGATTGCCCAAACCCCTGGCAGGGAGCTCAGAGACCCTGGCACAGAGTCACAAACACCTGTGCCTTTGATTTTGACCCATGGAAAAACAATTCCCAACTTTGTGTGAGGAGTTACAAGCCACAAGGGTTTGAGTAGAATGATAGTGAATTTGTCACAGGGTGAAAATGTAGAACTTTGGGGTTTTAGAATGGGGGTTCAAGAGGCAAGATGGAGGAATCTGCACATGCTCTGTCCTTCTTCCCCTTCTTTTTATCCTCTATCTTCTGCTGTGATGGTGGCACTTCTGGATTGGATTAGAGACAGACTGTCTAACATAGGTGGTAGGTATTGGGATATTATTGTAAATAAAGTACAGGTAATTTTTAGTATAAAAAGATAACACCACCCCAAGCTGGACAGACCTCAGCAGGCCAGAGAAAGAATTTTATAGATCAGAAATAATAAACAACCTTGAGAACAACAGCAGAAGAATCCTGACTCCTTCTTCGACTGCTGGGCTGGGAAAAGAGACTTGTACCTATCCCAGAGTCACTCTGACCAACAGAAATCCTGAGGCTGGATCCTGTTAGATCCCTCCTGGCTGCACTGTTCTGTTCCCAAGGAATCAATAAATCACTGGAAATTCACGTGCCATCATCAACCCCTGTGAGAAAATCAGAATAACAGTGCTCAGCAAGGTGGGGAAGCTCAATCCTCCTCCAGGAGAGCACGAGTGAAATGCTGGAAGGAAATTTAAGGTTTCCCAGAGAAACTCTGGCTGTCCCTGGATCCCTGAGGTGTCCAAGGCCAGGATGGATGGGCTTGGAGCAACCTGGGATGGTGGAAGGTGGATCTGGCTCATCTTTAATGTCCCTTCCAACCCCAACCATTCTGTGATCCCATGAAGGAATGAGCTCATCCTGCTTTGTTGGCTCAATGAGCACAAGCCTGGTTCAAAGTACCTCATTACCATGGAATTACATTAACACTCCTTTCAGCTATTCAGCCCCAGCTCTTGCAAATGTCAAAATTTCTCTGTTCCTTCAGCTTGTATTTCATCCAAAGGGAAGGAGGAGCTGGAGACATGTGAAATTTCTGACAGGCTGTTGATTTTCCCTTTGGATGAAGCATGTTTGAAAACTCCAAACTTGACTGATCTGCTGAAGCACACTCTCTGACAGACAATATAAAATCAATGCCTCACATATTAAGAGGGTTTTTTTTTTTTGGTTTTTTTTTTTGGTGTGTGAGAGTTTTTGTTTGTGTGGGAGGTGGCAGTGGGGGGGGGGGATCGCTTTATTTTCTGTCATGGAAAATGAACAGCCTCACCTTAAGGTTTTTATAAACTGTCATCTTTAATCAGACACACACACAGCAAGACTGTCAGTTCTCATAAAGCATCAGGGGGGAAAGAAAAAAAAAAGGCACAAAATGTGAAGCTGTTCCCCATCCCCTCTCTGTGTGAGTCCCCAATCCCTGTGATGGCCCCAGTCAGGAGGAAACCTTTCCTCAGCAGTGTCACAACAAGGAACTCTGCTGAGCTGTGTCTATCCTTCACTTTGTGAGGGAGGAAAAGGGTTGGGATTTGCCTGAGAGGAACATCCATCCCTGCTGCAGGCACACAGAAAGAACTGAACAGCTAAAAGCCTCCTAAACACTCATTAAATGGGGATAAGGAGGGAAAAACATTCCCAGAGGAGGTGTGAAATTGCTCCCTGAAGGTTCCCATTCAGGGCAATGCAAAGAAGCCATGAGTGGATGAGAAGTTGCACCAAGAGTGGAAATTCTAAAATAAAGTTTGGAGTATCCAGGTGAAAGTTCTCCTGGTGGAAGGTGGGAGGCTGGAAATAAATTATCTTTAAGGTCTTTTCCTCGTTTCCAGTGTTGAATTTTGTGTTTCTGTAATAAGGATTTGAGATCTCTTGGTGCTGGCACTGCTGAGGCCCCTCGAGGGCAGTGTCCAGTTTGGGGTCACCCAGGAGTGTCCAGGGCTGGGTCCCTCCTGGCAGGAAAGACCTGGAGGGGCTGGAGAGGGTCCAGAGAAGGGGAAAAGGAGCTGGGAAGGGTCTGGAGAACCAGGAGGGGCTGAGGGAGCTGGGAAGGGTCTGGAGAACCAGGAAGGGCTGAGGGAGCTGGGAAGGGCCTGGAGAACCAGGAGGGGCTGAGGGAGCTGGGCAGGGGCTGAGCCTGGAGCAAAGGAGGCTCAGGGGCCCTTGTGGCTCTGCACAAGTCCCTGCCAGGAGGGGACAGCCGGGGAACAGGGACAGGAGCAGAGGGAGCGGCCTCAGGCTGGGCCAGGGCAGCTCAGGGTGGGCACAGCAGGAATTTCCCCATGGAAAGGGTGGTCAGGCCTTGGCAGGGGCTGCCCAGGAGTGCCCATCCCTGGAGGTGTCCAAGGAACCCCTGGATGTGGCACTCAGGGCTCTGGGCTGGGGACAAGGCGGGGATTGGGCACAGCTGGGCCTGGATGACCTTGGAGGGCTTTTCCCACCTCAGTGATCCTGGGAATTCGTGATCTCCTGATCTGAGCCTCATCCTTCTCACCAGAGGCCCCATCTGCCAGCCCCAGAGAGCAGGAAGTGATTCCCTACACCACAGAAGCAAGAATTCCACTAACTAAGTGATATTTTCCCACCCTTTGAAGGGAATCTCTCACAATGCAAGACCTGATGAAATCTGGAGGGTTCTTTTCAAGGACCTTTAAGTTTCCCCTGCACTTTACAGCACCTCAGATATTTTTTTTTAATTTACCCTGATCCCATGCACATTACTCAGACTCAAACACAAACTTTAGGCAGTCAACACTCCAAGTTCCCTCTCCCAGCTTGAGTCAGCCTTGTTGATTTCTCTGAAATCAAGTATTTTAGGTTTGATTCAGAAAGTCAAAGGCATCAACTCTCATTATTTAGCAGTATTTGTGCCACAGGGGGACTTGACATTTTCTATCTCCTTCACTAATAATAAGCAACCCTTAGACTTTAAAATACCACAGATTTTTCTTAACCTATTTGGTGTGATATAGCATAGCTTAAATGTAACAAATTCATCTAATTTTCACACTCCTTTTGCTTCCCAAGACCAACAGTCCCTATATTATCAAGTATTAATTTTATAGTGTGCAATTACAAGATATTACAGCACATTTTAAGATAAAATTAGATTATTATTATTATTATTATTATAACCTTAGAGATGTAAAAGGGGTTATTGGTGAGATATGCAAGGGTTCTGAATTTTAGACCAATTTAGTGGTGTAGTTTTTAACACCAGCAGTACTCGATGCTCAAAGACCAAAGGATTTTAATGTCCCGTGACAACTCTGCTGTCCCCTCACAATATTTTCAAAATAAACAGGATTTAAATTCTACATCCAGCACCTTTCATCTTGACACATCTTGATATCGACAGCAGCTTGGCAGGATCATTCCCATAAAACATCCCTGCCATACTCATGCCCCTGGGTGGGTGCACTTGTCCTGCACCTTGGGCACTTCCCTTCCAAGGACAGGGAATTCCTGAAATCTGACATTTGACTGGAGAGGGACATTCTGATATCAACAGACAGCAAAAGTCCATCACCACCCTCCCCAGTTAGTCCCTAAAGGATTTTTTAATTTAATAGCAGAGCAATCACTCTTTTATTTGCATTAAAGTAACTGGAAAGAAAAAGAAACAGTTAATTCCAAATCTGCTGTCAAGCCTACTGCTTTCAGTGATGGAGATTGTAGAAATGAACAGAAATACTTCATTTTACATGAAAAGATCAAACTACTGCTGCTCTCTTCCCCTTGCCCCAAACAATCCCAAAAAGCAAGAGGCACAAAATTTTGCACACACAGGGCACTAAACTTTCATTTAGAAGTCACTGCAAGCATCCCAAACAATGTCAGCAGCGGCAAATTGGGAATTTTGCTTTTCCTTTTTGTTTTCCTCTTTCTCTGCAGACTCTGAACCCCAAGGCAGTGATCAGGACACCACTGGCACAGCCCTGTCCTGCCCACCTGGCAGAGGGGAGATCCCTCCTGTTCATTCTTTGCATCCCAAACAATGCCAGCAGTGGCAAATTGGGAATTTTGCTTTTCCTTCTTCGCTTTTTCCCTTATTCTTTGGTTTTCTATTTCTTTCCAGACTCTGAACCCCAGGGCAATGATCAGGACACCACTGGGGCACTCCAGTCCTACCTACCTGGCAGAGGGGAGATCCCTCCCTTTATTCTTTGCATCCCAAACAATGCCAGCAGCGGCAATTTGGGAATTTTGCTTTTCCTTCTTCCCTTATTCCCCCCTCTTTGTTTTTCTCTCCAGACTCTGAACCCCAGGGCAGTGACACCACTGGGGCACTCAAGTCCTACCCACCTGGCAGAGGGGAGATCCCTCCCTTTATTCTTTGCATCCCAAACTATGCCAGCAGCGGCAATTTGGGAATTTTGCTTTTCCTTTTTCTTTTCCTCTTTGTCTGCAGACTCTGAGCCCCAGGGCAGTGACACCACTGGCACAGCCCAGTCCTGCCCACCTGGCAGAGGGGATCCCACCCCTTTATCCTTTGCATCCCAAACAACGCCAGCAGTGGCAAATTGGGAATTTTGCTTTTCCTTCTTCCCTTTTTCCCTTATTCTTTGGTTTTCTATTTCTTTTCAGACTCTGAACCCCAGGGCAATGATCAGGACACCACTGGGGCACTCCAGTCCTACCTACCTGGCAGAGGGGAGATCCCTCCCTTTATTCTTTGCATCCCAAACAATGCCAGCAGCGATAATGTGGGAATTTTGCTTTTCCTTCCTCCCTTATTCCCATCTCTTTGTTTTTCTCTCCAGACTCTGAACCCCAGGGCAGTGACACCACTGGGGCACTCCAGTCCTTCCCACCTGGCAGAGAGGAGATCTCTCCCCTTCATTCTTTGCATCCCAAACAATGCCAGCAGCGGCAATTTAGGAATTTTGCTTTTCCTTTTTGTTTTCCTCTTTGTCTGCAGACTCTGAGCCCCAGGGCAGTGACACCACTGGCACAGCCCAGTCCTGCCCACCTGGCAGAGGGGATCCCAGCAGAGCCCCTGGAGATCCCAGGGGTGCCAGGATAATTCCTCTCCCCACTCCTCCTTCCCAAGGTCACGTCCTGGTGGGAAGTGACTTTTCCTTCCGAATCAGCGAGCACTTGGCTTTCTCCTCCATCCTCCAAACCCTTTAATTGCTGCTTGATCCTAATGAGCTGTGGCTGATGGTAATAAATGGAAACCCCCCTGGCCTCAATATCCAGCATCCCAGCACTGCTCAGCTGCCTTTGCCTCAGCACCACCATCCATCCATCTATCCATCCATCCATCCATCCATCCATCCATCCATCCATCCCCTCCATCTCCCACCCTTCCCATTCCTCCCCCTCCAGCCTGGAGACTGCAGACATCTGTTCCTCAATTGTCTGGTAATAAACACACTCTATAAAGCATATGTAAAATGATTATTACCCCGAGGAGCCAAGTGCCTTTCAAATGCCAGCTGAAACAAATAAACATTAAGAAGAAAAAAAAAATAAAAATAAAAGACATCAGAAAAAAAACCAAAAATCCCCACCAAACAAATGGTACGACAGACATCGCTCAGGCTGTTCCATGTTCCAGAAGGAAGGGTGTGGGGATTGCTCCTGTGATTCCTTCTTCCAAAGGGAGATGTTATTCCTCAGCCCAGTAACTCCAGCAAAGGATGAAGGAAGCAACTGAGCTCCTTTGATAACTTTTATACTTTGGCACCTCCCATGAAATGTAATTAAGGCAAATCAGAGGTGGGTTCTGCCTCCATTTCTAAGTGCAATTAGTTTCCAGGTGTAGTTAGGAAAGGCTATTCCCAGGAATCATCTCCTCTAGAACACCCACTTGTCTCTCAGAAATCCACTCTTCGTTTATTCTGTCTGTGGTGGTGTCATTAAGTGCTGCTAATTAATCTGGGCCTTGGTGTGTCTCAGCTGTCCTTGTGGAAATCAGGGACCCACATCCTGAACAGCACAAATCTCACTTCCCAACTCTGGCTCCCTGCTCTAAAGGAATTCAAAGGCAAGGAAAGCTTTGAAAACCATTTTTAGGTATTTTTCCTTACACTGCCCATGGTTTTAATTACTGGGATCCATTACTGGGAATGGATTCATTTGCACCCGGCCCAAAGTTTGACCCTGTGTTCTTCAAAAGGATCTGGAGCCAAGTTCCACCCTCAGTTTGTAAATAAAAAAGGATGAAAAAGTGGCTTTCTAAGCAGCAAATCTGTCCCAGTGCTCGTGCACCTGTGATGTGATCAGCACTGACATCTCTCATAGCAGGAGCACAAAAGAGAGAATTTCCCACTGGTGAGTGTGAATGCTCTGCTTCAACTCTCCCTCAGCATTCCAGGGCTGGATTTTATTTTAAATCCATCACTTGATGTGATGCTCAGGCTTTAAATCAGCACACCAGGGTCTGGTTTCTCAGGGAGCCAGTTTGTTTAATACTTTGAGAAGCACTCAGCTGCCCCATGAAATCAGAGAGTCCATGCAGTGCTGAAGCTCCTCTGGCAATGTATTTATGGGGCTTTAATAAAAACAAGGGGGGGAAAAACCGTTGTAAATAAAATATTGATCATTTGAATTCAAACCAGATCCATTTCAAGCATGTACAGGGGACAGGGATAAAAGATGAGGTGGGCAGGTCATAAAGAGCCTCAAAAAGGAGAATAAAACAGGTGGAAACTTCACAGCTCTGCAGGAATTACCTCCAGGAGAGCTGGACATTTAAAACAGGAATATCTGGAATAGAGCAACAAGGATCTAACCAAGAGATGATGATTTTATGATTCCACATGCCAGGAGTCACTGCAGGCACCAATATTTGAGCAAATTCACCCTACTGAGCATTTCAGCTCCAGAAGTCACTGCAGGCACCAATATTTGAGCAAATTCACCCTACTGAGCATTTCAGCTCCAGAAGTCACTACAAGCTTCAATATTTGAGCAAATTCACCCTACTGAGCATTTCAGCTCCAGAAGTCACTACAAGCATCAATATTTGAGCAAATTCACCCTACTGAGCATTTCAGCTGCTGGTGGGACAGGCCATGGCTATCCCATCAGGAACAGAATTCTTTAGGGAATTATTGTCAGGTTAAAAAATCCTGTGGTCACCCCAGATTCTCTCCACCCCATTCATCATGATTTAAATCTCTCAGCACATTAAACATTAAAATGAATAAAACCACATTCAAATGGGTTTTAGCCCCAAACTCTCCCACCCCACAGGGAGAAAAGGGCAAACTGGGTCATGCCATGTTTTCCTGAGGTTATTGATGAAATCCTCAACGCAAGGGAGTGAAGATGTTGCAGGTGCTTGGCATGAAAAATCCACTGTACACAGCTACCTTCATCTCCATGCAATTATTTTTTATGAGGCAAATGATTCCTCCTGCCTGACTTGCAGGCCGGGAATGCAAAGTGAAGTGTTTGGGAGAAATGCTATTTAAAGCAGAGCGCTTGTGTTTCACTCAGATGGGAGGAAAAAAAAACAACAGGGGAAAAATAATGCAGGAAGGCAAAGAGAAAGAATTTCAATCAATGGGAAAGATCTCATCAATAAAAATAAGAGCGTCACCACGCTCTGGGCTTGCAAGATGTCTGTAAATTCATTAATGATTTAGAAATTGAAGTCCACAACATCATAGTCACACCTTGAAGCACTGAATTTCACAGTCACACCTTGAAGAACATTAAACTTCAGTTGTCCATCTTTTCCCACCATAAAATACTATAAATTATCCTGTAGCAGTTTCATTTTTAGCACATTTCTTCAGTTTAAGAGACAGAGGTGGAAATGAAATGTGCTTATGGAATTCTCCACTTTGTCATGGGCACGTAGCAAGGAATAAACTCTTTTTTTTCAAGGCAAGATCTTGCACACCATAACACATTTCAGGATGTTCTCAAGATTATTCCAATCCCTGCTGTTTTAACACCAGAAATTTTGATTTGGAGGCATTTATGCGTTTTCCAAATGGGTTTTAAAGTCCTGAGAAGTCACAAATAAGCCAAGCTCTCAGCCACAGAGGTGTCAGGATGGGATTCCTTTCTCTGGGATCAGATTCCAATAATTTTTTTTTATTATTTTGTGACTTTTTGGGTTTAGCATTGCAGAGAAGCCCCTGTTGAGTGACTCAGGACAGTGAATTCACACAAACACAGGCAAGGAGGGAAATGCTCTCCAAAGGTGATGGGCAGAAAGGAAAACCAGGAAAAAAGAGGTGGGAGGTTGGCATGAACCAATCCAAACTTTGTATTATTGAATTTCCACAAAACCAACAGGACAAACCGTTAGAAAAGCAGCAAAATTCAGGTATCAGAGGTGAATGACACAGTGAGGTTTATTCAGGGCTTGCTCTGTTTAAAGCTCCAGCTGTGACAATTTTGGTAATCACAGGCTGACTGTGGATCAGGAATTAATTTGCAGTCCCCAGCCCACAGTGTTTCATCAATGAACTCACCTTGCAGCTCCTCTGACTTTTTAATGAACACAAAGAACAGCGAGAAACAATTTGTGGCAGGTTGCAAATAAACTTCCCCCAGCTTAGGTCAATAAGTGACACTGGCTGGTGACACAGGGTCACCCAGACAGGAAATCCCAGCTGACATCACAGCTCAGTCAGAAAAAGATTTAAAGATTAAAAATATTTATTTTTCTTTAAAGAAATATTTTAAAATATTTAGATATTAAATAAGTATTTTAGAAATATTAACTATTTCTAAAATATTTAAATTATTAATAGCAATAATTGGACATTTAAATATTTTTAAAATAATAAAATTAACAAATTATTTTGGAAAATGTTTAATATTAAATATTTCTAAAATAGTGAATATTTCTAAAATATTTAAATTATTAATAGTCATAATTAAATATGTAAATATTCTAGAAAATAATTAATAATGAAATTAACAAATTAATTTTGGAAAAATTTTGATATTTAAATATTTTGGAAATATTAAATATTTCTAAAATACTTAAATAATTAATTATAATATTTAAATAATTAAAATTTTCAGGAAAATAATATTAATAAAATTTAACAAATTAATTTTAGAAATACATTTAATATTAAATATTGAATATTTCTAAAATATTTAAATAACTAATAGTCATAATTAAATATTTCAGAAAAATAATAATAGAATTGATGAATTAAGTTTAGAAAAAATATTTAATATTAAATATTTTGGAAATATTAAATATTTGAAAATATTTAAATAATTAATAGTCATAAGCAATTACTTAAATAATAATGAAATTAACATATTTTAGAAAATATTTAATATTAAATATTTTGGAAATATTAAATATTTGAAAATATTTAATTACTTAAATATTTATGAAATTAACATATTTTAGAAAATATTTAACATTAAATATTTAAATATTTTAGAAAAAAATATCTTTTTACACACAACGACTTCACAACACCAACAACCTCAGAGCAGCCCCTTTGCTCTGGGATCTGAGAACTGGAATGTGCCCAACATCCCCACAAATCAAAGATTTAATTCTAGTTATTCTAAAGTTTTGCAGCTGTAGAAATGTGCAGATTTTACCTGAGCAGGGGGTGAAAGATGACGGTGATGTTCCTGGCTCCTGGTTTGCACACAAACTTGGACCCACCACCTTCAATTAAGTTATCATCTGGTCCTCCTGCAAAATAAGGTGGCACAAGTTGTCTAACAGATCTCGACATCCCTTGATTTTCAGAGAGTAAGTGCTAATTAAACATTTAGCGAGCGATAATTAAACGGGAATTAAATGCCTATTTCCTGCTGAAAGATCAGTAATTAACACCAGGCTTCGCTCTCTGCGCCCTCCCAGTGCAGGTGGGCTTGGAGGTGACTTTGGGCTCCTCATTCCAGAGGAACTGGGACATTTTGGCACAAAAACCACCAGATCCAGGTCCTGCACCTCAGGCCACGAGGCTCAGGTGTGTTTTGAAGCCCACAGGGATCGGAAAGTCTCAGCATTTTTTGCTGGTTTGTGACCCCAAGATGTGTCAGAAAGTCTCTTTCCTCAGCCCAAGAGCTTGAAGAAGGAGTCAGGGCTCTTCATTTCTCAGTCTCAAGGTTGTTCATTGTTTCTTATCTATAAAATTCTTTCTCCTGTCCAGCTGAGGTCCGTCCAGCAGGACAGACAGAGGCACTCTATCTGCCTCAGGGGTGGTGTTATCTTTTTACACTAAAAACTACCTGTACAATGTTTACCATAACTTCCCAATCCCTCTCACCCATGTCAGGCAGTGAGCTGCTACTCTAAACCAATCCAAAAGTGCCACCATCGCAGCAGAAGATGGAGGCCAAGAAGAAGAAGAAGAAAGACTGGACATGCCCAGTTCCCTCCATCTTGCCTCCTGAACCTCCATGCTAAAAACCCCAAAATCTGCTTTTTCACCCTGTGAGAACTTCACTAATATTCTACTTAATTTGTCATGGCTTGCAGATCTTCATCTGAGGTTGGTCATTTGCTCCATGGGTCATATCCAAACCACAGGGGCACCGTGGGCTCTGTGCCAGGGTCTGTGAGCCTGCTCAGGACAGCCAGAGGGATGTCCTGGATTCCCACAGGAAAGGGTCTGGAGAGCAGCAATTCCCAGAATTTTCCTGCTCCTCTGACTGGGGATGGCACAGTTCCAGCCTTGGTTGGGGTGCCAGTGACATTTTAACCCATTTATTGTATTTAACTCTCCCAGGAGTTCGTTCCTGAGAGGAATGGGGGATTTGTCTTCACAAACAAGCTGTGGGTCTGTTGGTGGATAAAACCAGCACTGGGAGATAAAAGAAACAATGGGAAGGATTCCACTGATTGACGAATGGAAAAAGATATTTGTTTTTGCAAATAAACTTTAGGTTTGCTGATAAATGAAATTAGACATTGAGAGATGAAAGAAACAATGGGAAAGAAAACCGCCTAAATTCCATAAGAATTAAAAATGAAAAGGGAGGGTTGCACATTAGAGAGAAATCTTTGGTATCAAGGGTATTGGGAAGTCTGTACCTCTCAAGTACATCAGCCAATTTGGAAAAACCCTTAAATTATGTAAGAATTAAAAATGAAAAGGGAGGGTTGTACATTAGAGGGAAATCTTTGGTATCAAGGGTATCAGGGAGTCTCTTCCTCTCAAGTACCTCAGAAATGGGGAAAGAGAGAGGGAAATGCTGCTGGGAAATTGGGATAAAAAGGAGGCTACGTCCTCCAAAAATCGGAGAGATCCCAGGGGAATGCTCCATGGCCTCTCCCTTTATTCCAATAAAGTAAAAAGGACTCCTCTGTCTCCTTTTTGGACATAAACCTCTGGTGTTTGTGGATTAATTTTCCTAACAATTCCCAACTCTGAGTCCTGTCATTCCTACCTGGAGCTTTCCCTTCTCTGAGTTCCACCTGGGTACAAACGGACTCTAAGCTACAGGAAAAATAAATTTACAGAATTTGGCAGAAAAACACAACTCAGGGAACATCATTTACACACCCCAGGCTCCAGAGTTTGGAAGGGCAATAAAACCTGAGCAGTGTCACTGTGTCACTCCTAAATTACTTCCACAGACACCAAAGTACCTTAAATTTGGATATTGGGAGAGAAAAGAGAGGGGAGGGAAAATATCAACTTCCTTAAAGCTCTGCATGTCCTGATAGCAACAAAGTCCACATGGAACCATTCCTGAAGAAAATATTTTTAGGACAACAGGCCAGACACCCCACACATAAACAAATCATCATGGAGTGGTTGGGGTTGGAAGGGACCTCAAAGCACATCCATGTCCAATCCCATGGGGACACCTTCCCCTATCCCAGGGTGCTCCAAGCCCCATCCAACCTGGCCTTGGACACTCCAGGGATCCAGGACAGCCACAGCTGCTCTGGGAATTCCATTCCAGGGCCTCCCCAAAAAGGAACTTGGGCAAAATTTGAATATCCCAGGTATTAGCAAGCCCTTTCCATATGAAATCTCCTTAAAGATTGATAATAAATAATAAATACAGAAGCCAATCACGTTTTTGGGACAGCTTTAGAGGCAGGGAAATGACAAAGTTTTGAAATCAAAACTACTTTAGGAGGTCATTGAAAGTTTTGACCCTGACATCCTTTGCCTCCAAAAGATTTCTCCAAATGGGAAAGAGGAGCAACTCAACCGATGAGAAATTGTCACTGTCATATTTTCTGGAAAAATCCCCTTGCTCAGGATCCTTCTCCTGGGAAGCTGAGAAGCCTCAGAGAAAAAGGAAAACAATATTATCTCATTTGCTTCTCCTGTGTTTTGCTGCTTTGGAATGTGGCTGGAGATTGTTTATCCACAGGTGATTGTTTCATTGGTTTCATCTGAATTGTTTTGACTTAACGACCAATCAGTGCCAAGCTGAGTGGGGCTCTGGAAAGAGTAACAAATTTTCATTATTATCTTTTAGTCTTCTGTCTGTATCCTTTCTGTATTCTTTAGCATAGTTTAGTTTAGTATTCTTTAATATAATATAGTATAATAAAATAATAAGTTAGCCTTCTGAGAATATGCAGTCAGATTCATCATTCCTCCCTTCATCTGGGAACCCCACAAATACAGGAGAGGAACTGACCCCAACCTTCTTTTCCAAGGGAATTTTATGTGCTTTAGAACGATCAATCTATAGAAAAAGCTCTTTGGTGACTGAATTTATTTGACCCTTCTGCAGCAATGTGGAAGGACCAAGCAGATCACAAAAACCAGCATTTCATACCCCTCTAGGTCAGGAGTGTTTCCTACAAGAATTCCCACAGATTCAAAGATGGGAGAGTAAAAGCTCCAGCTCTGAATTGCCCATGGAGTGGGAAATCCTGGGAAACTGGAAGTCTGCAGTCACAACACTTCCAGAGCTGACTCAGCTCCTCGAGTGAACCCTGAGCACACAGAGCTTCCTCATAAATCCTACCCAACATATGGACTTGGGAAGCACAAAGCGACTGAAAACAGAGTTCTTGAAACTTTCCTGATGGTATTTAGAAAGAGGCAGCTCTAAAAAAAAAAAAAAAAAAAAAAAAAAAAAAATCCATGGATTTCAGCTGGCAGCTTAAAGAGTGAACTCTCCCAACGCGGCAGTTTAATCGGGGAAGAAAAGAGGCGTTGAGTTCAAGGAAAGGAAAATTATTCACCTCCCCTGTTAATGTCAGATCCTGCAATTTCCAGTGGGCTCTGTGTCTGAACAGAATTATTGAAGGAGCCAGCCAAGCATGAGCTGCTGAGGCAGGGATGAGGAGATGCAGGCTCCAATTAAGAGAGGGGTGTTATTCTTGTTCCATCAAGTCACCCTGCACTAATCAATATTATTGACTGGGACGAACTCCACGGCGAGGAGTAAAGCAATCTGTCTGATCTGCTGGGCCAGATGATGATGGATTTGAGGAGAACAGAACCCTGGCACTGAGAGAAAAATGTGCTTTTACATCTCCTTGGCTCTCAGCCTTCCTTTAGTAATCGTGGGTGCTCTGCAGGTAGGTGCAGGACACAGCGGGGAGGGATTTTGCTTGTATTTAAATATTTTACCCCCAAAAAAAGAAGGTGAGGGTAAATCTTATTCCTGGTGATGCTTTGGACATCCCAACTACACAGCAGTGCAGCTTTAATGCCACTGCCCTCCCATCTCCACTGCTCTAAACACTGGAGGTTTGTTATGGAAAATCTGGGGAGTGAAGGATTCCTCTCCCTGTGAATTGGAGATCTCCACAGGGGATTCCTCTGACTGTATCAAGGTCTGGAATGTGTTAATCACATGGACCGGCCATGATTCCTCCACTGCAGCCAATTCCCTGTGCTGGAGAGCCACCAACATCTCCATAAAATACGCCAGGAATATTCCTCCATCCTGATTGATACCAGGAGCTTCTCCTGCAGGGAGGTGAAGGATTGTTCATCCAAACAACCCAAAACTGGCAGCTCTGGAGAACACAGGGAGCAGAGAATCCCACAATGGTTTGGGTGGGAAGGGACCTTAAAGATCACCCAGTTCCACCCCCTGCATGAGCAGGGACACCTCCCATGGCTGCAGAAGGTCCCTGAGGTGTGGGACAGAGCAAATCCAGAGGAATCCATGGAGCTGCTGCAGGGCTGGAGCCAGGCTGGGAGGGCTGGGAATGTTCCCCTGGAGCAGGGAAGGCTCCAGGGAGAGCTCCCAGCACATTGCAGGGCCTGCAGGGGCTCCAGCAGAGCTGCAGAGGGACTGGGGACAAGGCCTGCAGGGACAGCACACAGGGAATGGCTCCCACTGCCAGAGGGCAGCCATGGGTGGCATCTTGGCAATGAGGAATTCCTGCCTGGGCTGGCATTGCCACAGCAGCTGGGGCTGCCCCTGATCCCTGCAGTGCCCAAGGCCAGGCTGGAGCAGCCTGGGATGGTGGCATTGGAATGGGATGGGCTTGAAGGGCCCTTCCCACCCAAACCATTCTGGGATTTGGGACACTCAGAATCCATCCCCAGGGATTTTTATGGAAGTTGGGGATGGCAAAGGGAAGGGAGACCCTTCCTGGAGTGCTGAGATTGCCAGTGAAGCCCCCAGACCCCAAAATGCCTTCCTAGAGAGGAGTCGGGGTGGGGATGGATCCAATGCCAGGCTGGGAGAGCTGGGAATGGAGGGAATTCCCTGGAGAGGGAGCCTGGGGTGGGATTTTGGGAAGGGATTCCCAGAGCAGCTGGGGCTGCCCCTGATCCCTGCCATGGCCAAGGTTGGACACTGGGGCTGGAGCAGCCTGGGACAGTGGGAGGTGTCCCTGCCATGGCAGGGGTGGCACTGGATGGGCTTTGAGGTCCCTTCCCACCCAAACCATTCCATAATTCCATGAGGAATGGAAATAATGCTTTTCTTTCTGTCCTTATCCATGACTTAGAGATCCAATACAAGATGAACCAGAGATTCAGTTTGGAGCCTCCCAAACCAGAGCTGAGCTGGCAAATTCTGCACTGCCAGTGTGCCCAAAAAACATCCCAAACTTCCCCATCTCTGTGGCAGCACCGTTGTTGTAGCAGTTTCCTCTCAGGGCAAAGTTTGCTGGTTTAATCTGCCCAGTAATAAATTATGAGGAACAAAAGAAAAACAAGGCAAACTTGGAGATGAAGTGAAATTTGTCACAGAGTTAATGACACCCTCCTGCCGTGCTGGCAATGAAGTGTGCCCACCTGAATGTCACTGCCAGTGGTGACAGAGACAGGGCCATTAGTGACAGAGCTCGGTGTGTCTGAAATGGAGCCTAAAATGTCAGGCTTCAACATGAAAAAGGAGATGAGCAGGGAAACTGGAATCTCTGCAGGTGCTGAAAGTCAGAACAAACATTAGGAGAGCTTCAGTTTTCCGTTCTGCTGGGTACGTTCAAATTTAAATGTTTGCATGGAAATCTTCCATGTTTACAGAAAATGGCAGAGAATCTCGGGATGGTTTGGGTGGGAAGGGAACTTAAGGATCACCCAGTGCCGTGGTGGGGACTCTCCTGGAGCCCCTGCAGGCCCTGCAATGTGCTGGGAGCTCTCCCTGGATCATTCCCTTCTCCAGGGGAACATTCCCAGCTCTCCCAGCCTGGCTCCAGAGCAGAGGGAGGGGTGGAATTGGAAGATCTTTAAAGTCCATTGCAACCCAAACCATTTTGGGATTCTTTTCTCTCACTCTTCCAACGTGCCAAGGAGGAATCACACATTTCTCTTTGTATTCATCTGTTCCTTGAAAGACATGAGCACATCAGAGAAGAGGCAGCTCAGCCCCTTGAAAGATTTGCTGTGCAGGTTTTAAAATTCATTGCAAGTAATGAAGTAACTTTTTAACAACGTCCTGAGAAAAGCTCTCTCTGTCTCTCACACAAGAGCTAAAAAAGGGCGAGATTTCCTATGCTGTCACTTCAGGAGCCATCAGACGTTACCTCATTGTTTCAGAGTTTTATCTGCCTAAATGAGTTTTATCTCCCTAAATGAGTTTTATCCTCAGTCCTGCCACGTTTTCAATCCTACCAGTCACTAAAACTTTTCAGACACAGAGGTATTTGCCTGGTAAGTAAATCCCTTTCCAAAACATCCAAGAAATATTCATTTGGGATGAATGGAAACAGCAATATGCCAAAATCATGAGGTGCACAGGGAATCTCCAGCTCCCTTCCCATCCCTGTGTTAGAGATCAGCTTCACTGCTCTCTCTGCAATCCACCTAAACAGGTTCCAGGCATGGAATGAAGAATTCCCAGCCTCCCCTCCATGATCACAGCACCTTTCCTAGGGAGCTACTCCATGGGAATAAATCCAGGCAGAACACAGGAATAAAGAAGAATAAAGGAAGAAAAGAGGCTTTGAAGCAACAATTGAGCAATCAACACATCCAGTTCCCATGGCACGGTGCTTCCCAAAAGTTCTTGATTGTGTGGGAATCAACACCGCAGTTACTGCATGCACATCATCTTCAAGGCACGGAAATTCAAATTTCATTCGGTGTGAAGGGAGGAAAGCTAAAGATGCCCAGAGAGAGCAAAGCCGGTGATCATGAAACAGCTCAGCAGAGCGAAGGGATTCATCTGTGAACAACAACTGTGGAGTTTTATAATGGAAATCTCCTGAGTTTTTATATTTCTGTATGTTAGACCACCCAAATAAATCTCAGAATGATCTGGATTGGAAGTTCCAAAAGTTTCAAAGCCCCATCCATGGCAGGGACACCTCCCACTGTCCCAGGGTGCCCAGAGCTCCATCCAGCCTGGCCTTGGGCCCTTCCAGTGGCATTTTGGGGATTATTTCAGGCATGTTTTTCTGTCTGTTCTTCTCTAATGATGATTTTTGTTCCCTCTCCAGCCCCAAAGTGGCAGTGAGTGACCCCTGCTCTGACCAGCACGTGGGGCTCCCATTCCCTCTCCAGGAACAGGAACTGAGATGCACCAGATAACAAAATCCACCTCATCAGGACAGACAAGAATGAGCTCCAGCCAATCCTTGATTACTTCCTTGCTTGAGGGGAGATGCAATTTAGCAGAGGTCTGTGACAGAGGAAAGATTGCATTTCTTGTTTGCTTCTCTTAATCGCCTGCTCTTCTTTTAATCATGGCAAGTGGGAATTTCTACATCGGACCACGGGGAATAAGGGGCTGATGGTTACAAACACGCTGCACCCACATTTTTATAAAATCATCAGAGATCAGAGTGACATGGAACTCCAGAAGAGCCGAAATTGCTGGGAATTGTAAAGCACTGGGGCTGGAAGGGAGCTGGGAGGCGATTCAGTGACTCCCAGAGCTGCTCCAGCTCCCAGTGCCCTGTCACCAGCCCAAAAGGGACACAGGGGACACCAAACTGGCACCCCCTAAAGCCACAGCACGCCCTGCTGACCTCTCTCCACTCACTGTGGAAACTAAGCTCACCCTGGAGGTTACGGAATTCATCCCATTTCAGTGGTTCCATCAGTGATAAATTGTCACCGACATGTTTGATTAAAAATCATTTTGCTAGGATTTTTCCTCCTGAGAAGCTGAGAGGCCTCAGAAATGAAATGTAAACATTGGTTATCTGCTGCTGTGGGATGCAACAGGTGGATCATTGACTGGTCTCATGTGGTTGTTTTTAATTAATGGCCAATCACAGTCAGCTGGCTCAGCCTCTGTCAGTCACAAGATTTTATTATCATTCCATTCCTTTCTATTCTTAGCTAGCTTTCTGATGAAATCCTTTCTTCTTTTAGTATAGTTTTAATATATCATTTTATTTTAATATAATATATATCATAAAATAATAAATCAGCCTTCAGAAACATGGAGTCAGATTCTCATCTCTTCCCTCATCCTGGAACCCCTGTGAACACCACCACAATAAATTCCCAGCCATATACCTAGTGATATTCCCATATTCTCAGTGATAAATTCTCCCCAAAGCAGTGTTTGGGGTGATGCTCCCCAGAGTGGGAGTTTCCAACCTAAAATCTTTCAGTGAAACATTAAAGATGTAGGGCAGAAATTAAGGGATGGTCAAATCAAGTAAAGTGTAATGGCTGAAGCTTCACAAATCCTTTAGAGGTATAAAAATGGGAAAGAAGGAGGGGAAAGGGATTGGAATGAGATGTTCCAGGGCTGGAGCCAGGCTGGGAGAGCTGGGAATGTTCCCCTGGAGCAGGGAAGGCTCCAGGGAGAGCTCCCAGCACATTGCAGGGCCTGCAGGGGCTCCAGCAGAGCTGCAGAGGGACTGGGGACAAGGCCTGCAGGGACAGCACACAGGGAATGGCTCCCACTGCCAGAGGGCAGCCATGGGTGGCATCTTGGCAATGAGGAATTCCTGCCTGGGCTGGCACTGCCACAGCAGCTGGGGCTGCCCCTGATCCCTGCAGTGCCCAAGGCCAGGCTGGAGCAGCCTGGGATGGTGGCATTGGAATGGGATGGGCTTGAAGGGCCCTTCCCACCCAAACCATTCTGGGATTTGGGACACTCAGAATCCATCCCCAGGGATTTTTATGGAAGTTGGGGATGGCAAAGGGAAGGGAGACCCTTCCTGGAGTGCTGAGATTGCCAGTGAAGCCCCCAGAGCCCAAAATCCCTTCCTAGAGAGGAGTCGGGGTGGGGATGGATCCAATGCCAGGCTGGGAGAGCTGGGAATGGAGGGAATTCCCTGGAGAGGGAGCCTGGGGTGGGATTTTGGGAAGGGATTCCCAGAGCAGCTGGGGCTGCCCCTGATCCCTGCAGTGCCCAAGGTTGGACACTGGGGCTGGAGCAGCCTGGGACAGTGGGAGGTGTCCCTGCCATGGCAGGGGTGGCTCTGGAGGGGCTTTGATGTCCCTTCCCACCCAAACCATTCCATAATTCCATGAAGAGTGGAAATAATGCCTTTTTTCTCTCCTTATCAATGAGATCTAGGAAGAATTGAATAAAAGATCCAAGGTCCCTTCTCATCCAAACCACTCAGGGATTCTGAGCATGCTGGAATCGTTGTTCAGGTTTGCAGATCAAGCCAAAACCTGCTTCAAGCCTGAAGGAAAAGTGATTTCCCAGAGCAGGAGAGGCAGGTCTGGATTGCAGCCACAGGACTGATGTGGCCTCTCTGACCCTGATCAGGTTTCTGCATTTCAGTTCCCCAAAAGGGGAATTGAGATTGTGGCTCCAACTTTGCCCTGGCAAAGCTGTTCTGAGAAATGTCACAAAAAAGGCTCCCAACCTTTTATTCACTGCTTTAAATTCATGCTTTGACTTCAGCTTCCCATTAAACCGACAATAATGTCCCAAACTGACCAACAACTCCAAAATCCTGCCTGAAACAGCTTTTCCCCGTGGCACATCCCAGGATTTGGTGCCTGATTTGGATGCAGCCCCCCAGCCCCTGCTCTGCCATATTGCTGATGTTCCCAATCCCTCCCTGCTCCCCTATCCTGCCTTGTCTGAGATCCAACACCATATGCATTTAAATAAGTTGCTCTTTAATGTTTCAAAACCTGATTTATTAGTTGCTCACACTCCATCTGCCTTGAAAAACGGCGCCGTGCCTCGGCTTTCACAGCCTGCACAAAAGGTTGGGGTTCAATTCCAGGCTCCTTTATCATTTGATCACCGTGTCAGCCACATATGTAAAGTCTCCTTCCAGCTACAGAAATTGTTTAAAATGCATATTTCTCCTCTTTTGCTTGTTGTGATTTCTTTTTTTTTTATTTTTTTCCCCCTTCTCTCCCCCAGGCCACAAGACTGAGCAGCAGGCACTTTGATTAATGGATTTGTCAACTTGCATATTTAGGATTTTGTTGGTTTGCCTAAAACTCCCCGTGTACAAATGTGAGCTGTTCCAAAGCATGGCTGCAGCAGAATTCCTTATCCCGAGCTGGGAAAAGCACTTGGAGCTAATGAGCTGTGATTACTCACACCCTGCATCCCCTTCTCCACTGTTCTCTACTCAGAGCTTTCTCCCTTTATCTTATCTCCCGTAGCAGCAAATGGCTCCTACCTGAATTTTTTATATTCCTGACATGTTTTCTATTCAGTTTTAATGTCAGAAAGGAAAAAAAAAAAAACAAACCAATAAAAAAACCACCATGAAGTAACAAAAAGCAAGTGAAATAAAGAAAGATATTTCCTGACACAGTGTCATTTGCTGGTTTATTTTCTTACAAGCCATTTAACTCTAAAATCCCCACATTTCATCTTCCTTCGTTTTTTTTTTGTTTTGTTTTTTTTTTTTTTTTTTTTTTTTTTGGTTTTGGTTTTTTTTTTTGGTTTTTTTCGGTTTTAATATTTAGAAGCTCCAGGACACTTTAGACAAAGGAATTGGCTGGAATTACAGAAGGACAAAATGATTTGGGGTGGGAAAGGACCTTAAGGATTGTCCAGTTTCAATGGACAGGGACACCTCCCCTGTCCCAGGGTGCCCCAATCCTTCCTTGGCCATGGCAGGGATCAGGGGCAGCCCCAGCTGCTCTGGGAATCCCTTCCCAAAATCCCACCCCAGGCTCCCTCTCCAGGGAATTCCCTCCATTCCCAGCTCTCCCAGCCTGGCATTGGATCCATCCCCACCCCGACTCCTCTCTAGGAAGGCATTTTGGGGTCTGGGGGCTTCACTGGCAATCTCAGCACTCCAGGAAGGGTCTCCCTTCCCTTTGCCATCCCCAACTTCCATAAAAATCCCTGGGGATGGATTCTGAGTGTCCCAAATCCCAGAATGGTTTGGGTGGGAAGGGCCCTTCAAGCCCATCCCATTCCAATGCCACCATCCCAGGCTGCTCCAGCCTGGCCTTGGGCACTGCAGGGATCAGGGGCAGCCCCAGCTGCTGTGGCAATGCCAGCCCAGGCAGGAATTCCTCATTGCCAAGATGCCACCCATGGCTGCCCTCTGGCAGTGGGAGCCATTCCCTGTGTGCTGTCCCTCCATCCCTTATCCAGGTGACAAATAAAATGTTGTACAGTCTTCTGGAAGAGGCAGGCACAGAATGATGGAATTATTAAGGTTGGAAAAGATCTCTGTGATCATTGAGTCCAACCAAGAGGTCTAAAAATGCTTTATTTTTTTACCATGATGGTAAAAGAGAGGATTTTGGGGCTGGCATACAGTTGGGATCCAGCAGCCCCCAGGAAAGCTGTCATGGGCTTGTTTTCCATGTATTAATGAAGGAATCTGTTCTAATGAAGATAAATTCACCCATCTTCTGACAAGTCTTGAGAATGTTACAAACCTGGCAGGTAAAACAAGGCAGAATAAATCCTCCTCATTCCACAATGGGATGCCTCCATAAATCCCCACCAACAAAGGAACCTCCTGACTCCTCATCTGCCCCTGCATGGCAGGGAATAAATTCATTTTCCAGCAATGTGCACAATGATCCCCAGGAATATCCCAGCTTTTCCCCCTGGGAATGGCACTGGATTGCCCACTGAATTCGCAGGGAGCTGTCAGGCTGCATCCTTCAACCTGCTCACCCATAATCTCCTTCAGATGGGTTTCCCCACCTCCCCATCCCCCTTGCTTTGTCTGGCCTTTGGAATCCAATCAAAGATGAATTAAGACTTTGAGGGAGCAGCCCCCACCGCGGGGCCTGGCGACTCGCGAGCTCTGTGTTAATTTTGTTACAGCTTTTTTTATTCCTTGCATTTTCATGCAGAGTTGCTCCCCCTGAGATTGTCACTGATATTGGCACCAAACCCCAGGGGCTGCGACCAAACTCAAATGCCAATAAAGAGGAGGGGACTGGGCCCTCAGAGACATCAGGAATTGCAGGAAAACAGCCAGGATTTTAATCACAACTCCTTCAAACGCAGCCAGGGATTTAGAAACGCTGTTATTGTAGGATATGACCCTAATTCAGTGTTAATCAAAGCCACTGGTGGCACAAGAATAACCTGGTGATTTAATAAAACACCATTTCACAGCAGCCACTGTGTCAGGATCAGGATGTTTCCAATATCACAAATTCCAGGGAGAAGGTTGACCAGCCTTTTCCATATGTTTCTGTACATTTCTACCACCAGGGAATTGGACATTTCCACTACATAACAACCAAGAACTCGGTTTTATAGAAAAATCTTAATTGATTTCGGTATTTTTGTTTCCTTTTTAATTTTTGCTCCTGCTGCACAGGTATTAAGGATAAGAAAATTGGAAAAGGTTGTGCAGAAAAGCTGCCCCATCCCTGGGAACGTCCAAAGCCACTTTAGAGCACCCTGGGATAGTGGAAGGGGTCCCTTCCACTGGATCATCTCTGAAATCCTTTTTCAACCCAAATAATTCTATCAATTTATGAAAAGCAAGAAACTACATGAGGAAAAACCCCAATTATTACACATTTCCTTATTTTTAATTTCATTTAAAAGCTTCAACATTTAAAAGCTAAAGAATCCACACTCAAATGTTGCAGCTTCATCAGAAAAAAAATAACTCATTTGTGGTTTCTGCTGATTCTGCAGCTTCCAACTACAGGAACTGAGCAGTTGGTAAAGTCTGAAAATCTGGAATCTTGATCTTACAACTTCAAAATTAAAGGAAGTCTGTGCTCTCATGTTCAGCTGCGGGAAGCAGGAGCACCCACTGGTACAGGGCAACCAGAAATGGCAAAAGCAGAAAAGTCAACGTGGCATCAAGCAGATATTTTAAAAGAAGGGAGAGAATGACACAACCCACAGTTATTCTGGCACCTTGGAGCACATTCCAGGCTGTCCAAGCAGCCTGAAAATCCAGGCTCTTTAAAAGAGATGGAAGTCACTGCTCACTGGAGCAGGTTTGGGAGTTCAGAGGTTCCCCTGCTGCAGTGCAGGGAACAGAAGCCTCTCTGAGTCCTTCAGAGAGAGTGGAAATCTCTGTCTTAAGTTTCTCTCACCTGCCTCACCATCATCATGAAAGGGACACAGATTGGGGACCACTGGAGAAAAAAGACCCTTGTCTGAAATTCTGGTCTTGTTGGACAAAGGCGCTTGCCAAGGCCCTGAGGCCTGAGCACAGTGCTAAGCTCTTGTCCACAGGTGTGTTTGCTGTGTGCTACACTGGGCCCAGGGAAAGGAAAAGAGAGGCACTCTGCCCTCTTTGCAACAACAGCTCTGGAATTTACCCCACCTCTTGGCTTGGCTGGACTTCTCCTGAGGTTTTTGGTGGTCCCCACAGAAGACCCTCACCTGCTTTAAAACCACCATGACAGACGGACTGAGATGGAAGAAGCCTCTCCATCAAGGACTGAGACATGAAACCCTGTTGTCATTATAGTGCAAGAGTTCTACTATCATCATATTGCAAAGGTTCCATATCACCAGAGTTTCACACCTCCTTGATGTTTCTCACAGGCATCTCCTCTAGCACTGACTCTTCCTCATCCTCACAGCAGCCAACTGACTGCAGTTCCCACCAATCCACTCTTTTATACCACTGCTCTTACTGGCTGCAGCTGCGGCCTGTTAACATCAGGCCTGCTCCTGATCTTTAGTAATTGGTTCAGCTGCAACTCTTTAGGGGATAGGATTACATTCTATATCACCTTCATTCACCCATGCTATATCCCCTTACAAAATCCCCATGTGAGAAGGCCCCCTCTGCTCTTTCCAAGGACTGGGATTGAGACCCCCAGCCCGGGGGAGGTGTGTGGGGGAGGCAAGCTGACCAAAGCGAGATGGATGTTGCAGGTGTGAGCAGTGGACCAGAAGACAATGGCTCTCCCCCACTGCTGAGAACATGGACTGTGTGTACCCTTCTTTAAATACCATTTTGCCCCCAGAAAATACAATAGACTACTTTTGATTCCATTTCAAGATTCATCCCCTTCTCCCATCAAAAAAAGAGTATAATAAGAGTTTGAGTGAACTAGAACCCTGAGATCTCCCCAGATGTGACCTGGTGAACTCCATCAGCTGGACACTGAAGGTCTTAATCTCTACATTTGGTAGCTATGTACCTTCCTTTCTCTTCCACCCTCTTTTCCCTATTTTTCCTTTTTCCCCCAATTCCTCCCCAACGCATTTTGCTGTGGTAATTTCAATAAAACTGCATTTGTTTATGATTATTACTGCAAACCCCTGTGCTGTGTCAGTTTTTTGCACTGAGATCAATTCACGAACCATCACGAACCCCGTTTGTGAGGATGGATTGTGACAGGCAGAAATGCAGGCCTTGAGTTAGAGCCCAGCCAGGGCTGCACCCAGGATGAACCCAATGGCCCCAAAATGCACGAGCGCTGCCGGGGTCTCTCCCTGGGATCAGCTCTGCTCCATTTGCATTTAAAGGCTCAAGGTGGATCCATGGAGGAGATGCTTTGAATAAATCCCTGCTTTGTTCTGTAGCTCTGCCCAGCCTCTGTTCTGGGTCAGATTCTCAAGGATCAGGGTGGGATAAAAGCCCCAAAATTCCCAACATTCTGCTGGCAGGGAGCTGAGGGCTCTGCCAGGAGCTGCTCCCCATTCCCAGAGCACAGCAGGACACGTCCCTCATGGAGCCACCAGGGATGGAGGTGGAAAAACACCCCAGGAGTGAAGGACAAACCTCCCAAGGCACCAGAGGAGCTGCCTGGCTTTGCTAGCACTGAGCTGCAGGAAAGAACCGGGAAGGGAAGCAGCTGAAATCCGAGAAACCCATTGTCCCAACACCCATTGTTCCTAAAATAATGGGCTCCAGGAGCAACCCTTGCCTCAGGTGCTGCTTTTGACACACTTAACACACCTCAAGCCAGAGCTCTGAGCAAACCATTGCTATTTTTACATCTCTTTTTACCACATAACATCCTTCCCCTAATGACAGTTTTACACATATCCCTGTTCAAGAGACTTGTGCTTCATTTTATTTTTTCTTTTTTTCTTTTTTTCTTTTTTTTTTGGCAATAGATCACATGTCCCAGTGCTCCACACTTCCACACACAGGCTCCTTTCCCAACCATCTGCTTGTTGAACTAATTCAAACTATTATCAGTTTTACCTCCAGGAAAAGAGAACACACTGAGGTTCAAGGAGAGCTCCAATTGCACCAAGGGAGGGGAGAAAATGCAGCACAAAAAAAACCCCAGTCTAACAATGAGAGAAATGTCAAGAAATAGAAATGTCAAATCCCTTAGGGTGGGGAAAAAAAATAAATTCCAACTCCAGCTCATCTCCAAGCACTGTATTTTGCAATGAAATTACCACTCCATAGTCTTTCCTCAGGGAAAAGCTGTTCCAACTAATCAGAGCATTGGGTTTTTTTAAAGTTCAAAACAAATGCAGGGTTGTCTATGCAGAATTCATGCCCTGGCTGTCAGGAGCTGCCTTTAACTCTTTGCAAGCAAAAAAAAACCTCTTGAGTCTTGTCACCAAAAGCTGTGAAATGGCTCAATGTGGAAATAATTCAGAATATTTCAGGGTTCTCATGGATTCTCGTGGTTTGGGATGGAAAGGACATTAAAGATCATCTCATTCCACCCTCCTGGTGGAGCATCCATGGGGATCCATAAAACCTGTCTCTGTTTCCATATAAACCTTGGAGAAAAGGGGCTTTAACAAAAACAGGGACACCCTTTTCAGACAGAAACCTAAAAGTAATGTATTAAATATTAAATAAGGTCTGTACAGAACTGTGACTGTGAAGCTCTTGGAGTTGAGCTCCTTCATCCCTGATCTCCTTGTGTCATCCAAGGGATCTTTGCTCCTTCCTCACCCTCTGCCTGGCAAACTCAGCCAAATTCCAAGAGATTTTTAATTCCAGGAGCTTTGTCAGCGTCCCTGTAACAGCCAGGAATGGGAAAATGCACCAGACAGAGATGGAAAAATGTAAAATTGTTTTTGTTGGATAAATGAAATGCGCCATTGAAATGAAATCATTAAATTCATCTCCTCCCTGCAGATAAATCCAAAAGTGCTGCATCTCTTCTGACTGCTTTTTCCCAATGAATTGCTTTTTATTAGCAAAATCAGATTTAAGAGTGAGCAGAATTCCTTTGGAGTAGTCCCTCATTAGGTTTTTACCACCTCAAGATCTCCATTCTCTCCTTTACAACTATTTACACGCTGGAAATGTTTTTTTGCCTGCAACTAGGTACATTTAATTATTGATGAAACCTTCAACTTCCTTAATTGAAAGCCAGCAGGATGGTTTAACTTCATTTCTGGGATGACACCAAACATGCTGGTGGGTGGTGGCACTGAAGAAGTGAAACAGCTGCAGGTAATTCCAGATGTGGGGGCAGAGCACAGGAATCCACAGAATTCCTCTCCAAAACCATCCCAAGGCAAATGTGGGGCAAATAAAACCCCCTGCCTTCAAGGAGAACAGAAGCCCCTGCACCCAAGCCCAAACAGGCAGCTCCTTTTTGACCTCCACTCCTCACTGCATTTAAATAAATCTGTTTATGGCTGTTTGGAGACCTGAAAACCAAAGCCTCAGCCTGCCATTAATATTTTAATTGAAGCCATGAATATTCATGACGGGTTTGCTTCTTTAGAGGACAAGATCCGATAATTAAATAATTCTAATATGTAAATGTGCTCCTGTCATGACACCTTGCCTTCATCTACATTACAAAACTGAGGCAATTTTAGCTCTTTCATTATTTATGTAATTTTGGTTCTGCTGGCTGATTTTTTTTTTCTTCTGGACTAACTCAGGCTCTTGACACAGAAGGCAAATCTCAGTTACTGGACCAGTCACTACGGACTATTCCAAAGTCATCTGCCTCCCCTGACTTTGGCATTTTGGGAGGAATTTCATTTATCATTACTTTGACATGATCCAGCTTCTGTTTCCAAGCTAATTCCAACTGTGAACACCTGATATTTTTCACAAACCCAGGAGAAGGCAGCAACCACAAAGTCCTTTAGGATTTCAATATTTCTTAGACTTCAGCACCAATAAAAAGTACCTGGGTCAGGCTGGAAAGGGTTTGGAGCAACCTGGGGCAGTAGAAAGTGTCCCTGCCCATGGCAGGGGGTGGGATGAGCTTTGAGGTCCCTTCCAACCCAAATCATTCTGGGATTCCATGAAAAATGTTTGGTTTCTGTGAGAAAAAGAGTGGCAGCTATTTTCTAAAATAAATCCATTTCTTCCCTTTGCAGCTGTAACCAACAGCAAACTCTGGATGATTCCATCAAGTTTTCCTTGCAGTTGCTTTGAACCCCTCCCCATTTCCATACAAATTAAAACCTAAAGGATTTCACATGAGCACAAAAAGCTGGAAAGGGCATCCAGGGCCATTAATTGTCCCCTTCAGCTCCTCCACACAACCTCCAAGTTCTCCCCCTCACACCCACCCCAAGCTCAAACCCAGCTCTTGCCTTCATTCTTCAGACCTCACTTCTCTACTTGTTAGAAACACTTTTTTTCCCCAATTCCGGGTTAAAATTCCTTTTGGCCACTTCATTCCTGTCTGTGGCAACTCCAGTTTTCAGTCTGGAGATCGTGATACCTTTTGTAGGCAATGGGATCAATTTCCAGCATGAAATGGTCCTTTTTTCCCCCAGTATAAACAGATATAAATTGCATTCAACATTTCAGAGGATTTGTCCAATGTCTGTTGGGCAGCTTGGAGTAATTCTGGAACCAAATGTTGTCCTCATCCCTCACCTCATGGTTTGGGTTGGAAAGGACCTTAAAGATCATCTCATTCCACCCTCCATGTGGATCCATAAAAGCTCTCTCTATTTTCCATGTAAACCTCAGAGAAAAGGGGCTTTAACAAAAACAGGGACACCCTTTTCAGACAGAAACCTAAAAGTGCATTAAATATTAAATAAGGTCTGCACAGAACTGTGACTGGGAAGTTCTTGGAGTTGAACTCCTTCATCCCTGATCTCCTTGTGTCATCCAAGGGATTTTTGCTCCTTCCTCGCCCTCTGCCTGGCAAATTCAGCCAAATTCCAAGAGATTTTTAATTCCAGGAGCTTTGTCAGCGTCCCTGTAACAGCCAGGATTGGAAATTCTCCATTTCCAATGGGTTGGCTCCAAGCTTAGCTCAGTTCCCAGGTGCATCCAGGATTAGATTTCATCCCTTTTCCTTGGATTCCCGGATCCTGGAGGTGATTTCACCCTCACCATCACTACAGGGACCAACAGTCATTAAAACATCTCCTACAACAAACCTAATGAGAAAGCAGAGTCCTGAAGGGCAGTGAAAGGCACCAGGTGACAAAATGCCAATTAAATACCGACATCATTTGAGAACAATGTTTGACACAACTTGTGCTAATTTTGTATAACGTGACCTCTTGGAACGGGATGCTCTGAAGGACAAAGCAAAGGAAGGAGGATTCAGCACCTCAGACTGGAGTGTGCAGCTCCTGAGGGAAGGAACCATTCCCAAAAATACACTGCCACTACAAAAAAATCCCTCAACAACAGCTAAAAAACAAATTCAAAAATCAAGTTTGGCAAGAACAAATCCTAGAGTAAAAGCAGTGCTGTGGAAAGAGCTCCTGCTCCATCCCAAGCACCTCAAAATGGAGTATGCAGCTCCTGAAGGAAGGAACCATTCCCAAAAATAAACTTCCACTACAAAAAAACCCTCAACAACAGCTAAAAAATTAATTCAAAAATCAAGTTTGGCAAGAAGAAATCCTGCAGTAAAAGCAGTGCTGTGGAAAGAGTTCCTGCTCCATCCCAGCTCCAAACTGGACACAGAGAAAAGCAGATCCTACAGAGCTCTGTGCTGCCCTTGGCTCCCCAGAATGTCACCTTCCTGCTTGGAATATTTCCCACCTGAAGCCACTTCAGATGGAAAATTTTTTTCATTACCCAGATGTTCGAGATGGTTGCCACACATCTGGAGCAGCTTTGGACTGGTGTTACTGGACTTTTAGGGAGTGACATTTTGACAATGTTGATGTCCTGCCAGGTGAACCAGATGGGTTCATTCATTTCACAGAATCACAGAATAATGAGGTTGGAAGAGACCTCTAAGATCATTGAGTCCATTCCCTCTCCTTGGCTTTATTTGGTCCCATTCCCATGGAAAGGGGGGAAAAAGGAACTTGGGTAAGCAATTAATCTAATTACCTTAGAAAATAACGAGCTGTGTGCTGGAACGGAGCAGTCCTTGCTGGAAATGAGTCCCAGACAATCCCAGATGATCTGGAGCACCTGAACTGGGAATCTCAAGGACCTGAGGCAGCCAAACCACAGAGGCTCTCCCAGAAGCGCTCTGGGAGCTTTGCAGTCTCTTCCATGACAGGATCATGGAATGTTCTGAGCTGGAAGTGACCCACAAGGAGTCCTGAGCTCCATGGAAAGAGGCCAAGAGCTGCCACATGTTTGTGTTGTCTTCACAAAATCAGAGAAAATCTGGAGTTGGACGGGACCCACAAGGATCAAGCCCAACTCCTGCTCCCACAGGACCACCCCAACAATCCCAGCCTGTGCCTGAGCATTGTCCAAGCTCTTCTGAAGCTCCATCAGCCTTGGGAATGTCACCATTCCAGTGTCCAACCAACATCTTGCCAGTGTCTTTGATCATTGCCACCACACCCAGGTGGTTCCTGGGGAGCTTCACCAGCTCTGCTTTGGTTCTCATGGTACCACCAGGACAGACCCAGCCTGGAGGCCCTCAAACAAGCATCAACCTGCACAGGTTACTCAAAGTGAGTATTTTGACACATCCCTGCTTTCCCTGAGGGTGAAGAATGTCCTTGATAATCCCAGCTCATCCACAAGCCTTGGAGAGAGCGATGAAAACCATCCTTGGGGTCACACAGGGATTTAGCAAAGCAGGGTATGGGATGCTTGTACTCCTCAAATCAGCTGAAACACCAGGAAAACAAAAATAGTTTCCATATCTCAGTGTATTTCATTCCAGATTTCCATCAGGTGATGAAATAGCTGATTTAAGTCTCCTGCTCTGGGCTGAGGCTCTTCTTCAGGAGCCACTTGGAAATCCAAGTCCTTCATTTCCAAAATACAGCTTCAAAGAAAAAAAAAAATCAAAAAAAAGCAGTGGAGAGGAGCACCAAAGATCATTTCCTCCTGCTCATTCAGTATTTTCCCACTGAATGAAGAAAATGAATGCAAGGATTGAAAATTCCAAGCCAAAGATGAGGAGGAGCAGCACTGAGGATTTCATCAATTAAATGATGTGAGAAACAGAGAAAAGGAGCCAGAGGAGTCAGAGAACTATTTAGGTTGGAAAAGACCTTTAAAATCATCAAGTCAAACTATTTCTATATAAACACTACAATAAGCAGGGAATATTGAGAAGATTGGATTTTTCACATGAAATTTTAATTTAAAAACATCTTATCTAGAAACAGGTAAAAAACACCACATAAATCTTGGACTAAATCAACCAAATGAACTAAAAGAGATGCCTAATTCAAAATAACCAAAGAAAAACCTAAAATAACATGACTGATACCGCATTTATAGCCAGAGGTTTGTTCAAAACAGCAGAACCCCCAAAAATTCACAGAGGAAAAGCAGTGAGAGGTGCAGGTGAGCTGTGGGTAGAGACATCTCCAGCTCTGAATCCTCCTGCATCTCCCACAGCCAGCTGGGGGAAAACTCACCCATCCTTGGCCTGCTCCCCTCGTGCATCCCACAGTCCGGTCATACCGAACCATTCCTCCAAAACACACACATGTGTATATATATATATGTATTTATATATATATTTATGCACACATCAGTTCCTTTTTCACCTAATTAAAGCCAGCACTCAAGGCAGGATAACAAGATGTTGATTAATTTACTGATTTGATTCCAACACATCCTGGCTGCGTCAATGCCCTCCCTGCAGATCTCAGGAATAACCTTCACTCCTTGGAGCAGGCTTCATTTCCTTCTCCTTCTCACATATGCAGATGGGACAATTATCCAGACATCCATCAGGAGGGATTGCAAGAGCAAGGAACTCATTTCCAGCCCGTTTGCTGTGCACACCAGCTGAATGCACAAAGGGACAAACCTGGGGAAGGTTATTCCAGCCTTGGCAGAGCAAGGAGGAATCTGAGATATCAGCAAAGGTTTCACCATGGTGTAAAAATCCAGCTGGGCATGGACAGAAATGTGCCATGAAATCATGGAATCACAGAATATCCTGAGCTGAAAGCATTGCTGAGTCCAGCTCCTGGTCCTGCACAGGACAATCCTGAATTTGGACATAATCACAGAATCCCAGAATGGTTGTGAAGCCCCAAAACAGATAGCCTTCAAGAAATAATGAGTTAAAACATAGAATGTGAGGCATTTGAAGAAAGCATAGCATTTAAGAAACACATAGAGCAATTAATCAGCTAAAGCATGGAACACAATGACAGGAAAGAGAGACAGGGATAGGGGAACTGATGGGCTAAGCATGTTCAGAGCCAACAATGTCAAACTGACCCTAAGAACTTTGCCAGGTTATAGGGACCAAGCCAAGCACACCGGGAATTGGCCAAATTAAGAAAGAAGTTCAAAAGTTTAAGGAGGAAGACTCATCAGGAGACCCCAGCCCATGATGAAGGCAACCAGAACGACCACCAAGATGATCCTCAAAAGAGGTGTCCCCGCCCACGCTCTGCCTACGCCACGCCCCATATGAATATTCATGCAAAGATATGATTATGTATATGATCTGATGTAATCTTATATCCAAAAATTGTATAAAAGGCCTGCCTTTGTTACGAGAAACTTAGAAATCCATTTTGTGATTTCCCCGACGCATCGCAATAAAATACCTCCTGCTTATTAGACTTAAGCTGAGTCTCTTAAGCAGTTATTCTCGCCTTTTAGAGCAAAATTCAGCATCAGTTGGGGTGGGAGAGGACCTTAAATCCCATCCAGTGCCATCCCTGCCATGGACAGGGACACCTCCCACTGCCCCAGAGGGCTCCAAGCCCTGCCCAACCTGGCCCTGAAAACACAAGTAATAAATCACACTCTTTATCAGAACATGAGGGGCGTGAAGGAATCTGTAGGAAGCCAAGCATTGTTTTGCTTTTAGGGTTTGTAGGATCAAAAACCTACCTAGAAAAAAAGATGTCCAACATTTCAAACCGGGAAAAATTGAGAATTAAGGATATAAGACCTTATAATTTTTGTTGTCCTTAAAATCTGGATTTGCAAGTCTTGTGAATAAATATGGAGGAGATAAAGCACCAAATCCTGCAGGTCAGCCAGGCCACCCTAAACCATGAGCTGTGGTCCATGAAAATTCCAATGGGATCCTGTCATTGTGATATTTCCTGAAAAATCCCTTGGCCAGGATTTCTTCTCCTGGGAAGATGAGAAGCCTCAGCTTCTTCACTGGAATGTGGTCTGGAGATTGTTTATCCATGTGAATTGTTTTTAATTAAGGACCAATCACCATCAGCTGTGTTGGACTCTCTGAGTCAGTCACGAGCTTTCATTATCATTCTTGTTTAGCTTTCTGATGTCTCCTTTCTTTCTTTAGTATAGTTTCAGTATATAATTTCTTTTAATATAATAAAATGTAATGTCATAATAAATCAGCCTTCTGAGAACATGAAGCCAAATTCTCATCTCTCACCTCATCCTGGGGACCTCACAACACCACAGGGCCTCATAAACCAACTTCCCTCGTTTGCAGCTACTCAAGTTCAATAAAGAGAGGCCATAAATAAATTGGCCACTTCCCCACCACCTCTTTTCTTGCAGTTCTGGAGCTGTCACAGCACTGTGAAATGATTGAAGACCATCAGTTGAGAGAAAAAAAAATAAATTAAAAATTGGGAAGTCCTTCCAGCAATAAAAATGAAATTTATGACTGACCCAAAAGCTATTTTTTTGCAAGACAATATCTGCCAGCCCTCACAAGGACCACAGACCCCTAATATTTCCGCTCTGGGCCATATGTGCCATTCTCAGGCAAAAATAAATTTGTTAACAAGTCTGCAACAGCAGTTGGCACTTTCTTCTGCCAGTCTGTATGAACATCTTGAGACTTTCTTTAATAGGAAAAAAAAAGGAAAAAGAAAACGTTTTAGAAAAGCACAAACCCAGCAAAACACGCCTGAAACGTAAGGGGGAAAAAATAGTAATTCAAGCAAACATTTTAAATTAATAGACAACAGAAATGCTGGCAAAGTTTGTTGTTCATAAGCCTGGGGATCATGCAGGGGTCCTGAACATTTTAAACATTCAGTGTGACCATCTGTCACCAGCACAGGCACGGAACAGAACGAGCAATTACCAGAGCCCTTCTCAGACAGAATCTGTCAAGCACAGCCAGCCCGGCTGCCAGCAGAAATCAGAGTGATGAGATGGAGCTGGGCAAAGCAGCTCGTCCTGCTGGGAACAGGGATGGGCTGCACCTGGGCAGGGCAGGGCAGGGGAACAGCAGCCAAACCCTCCTGGTGCTGCTCAGGGGTGGCTGCGAGGGTGGTGGCCACAAGGACCTGGGTAAGAGATCCCACGGTGCTGGCACCACCCTGGAGCAGAAAAGGGGACAATTCCAAGATTTAGGGCTGAATTCCTTCTGGAATGTGATCCACCAGAATGACCTGGGATGGAAGGGAGCTTAAATATCATTTAGTTCCTCCCCTGGATACCTTCCACCATCCCAGGTTCCTCCAAACCCCATCCAGCATGGCCTGGGACACTTCCAGGGATGTGATGTGGCACTTCCAGCAGCCACAGCTGCCCTGGTATTTGAACCAAGTTTCTTCAATAATACATTTAATGACTTAATAATTGTAATAAAAGTACCCAGAGAGAAAGGAAACACCAGGGAGGAAAGATAACAGGACTGTGCAGGAATTAATGAATTTAAGGAATAAAAAAAAATATTATTCATACTGAAAGAACAACAGCAGTGCAGAGAGGTTCCTAATCAAAATCCATGAGGATGAGCTAAGGAGATCTTCCCACTCATTCTCAGATCATAGCTTAATGTGCAACAAGCAGGTGCTGATGAAACCAGAGATGAAATCATTGCCAACACACAGGAGAACTGGATACTCCACTCCTTGGCCACTGGAGCAAGAGAATATCATTTGCTACTGCCTATTTCAGTGCACTCAGGTA
Source organism: Ammospiza nelsoni (assembly GCF_027579445.1). NCBI lineage: Eukaryota > Metazoa > Chordata > Aves > Passeriformes > Passerellidae > Ammospiza > Ammospiza nelsoni. The sequence goes on from NC_080637.1 coordinate 1,931,592, forward strand.
CTGAGAATGTTTGCCAGGGGGTAAACACTGCATGACTTGGAATTTTAGAAGACAAATTCAAGTGTTTCCATTAATCCCAGAAGTCCTGGGGCCACACAGACCATGGAGCCATAAAGAGACAGGGGCCTGTTCCCAGTAAGGTCAGGACAGGAATCCTGGTAATATTTAAGGAGATGCCAGGAGAAGTATTATCTGATCTTACAAGAAGAAAAAAAAAAATGAAATTAAAAGATGAGATGAGGAAACACAGGAGAGGACAAGAAAATACTCTGAGACTGTATTAAAACATGAAATACAAAGTGACCACGATAAAATCCAGATGGGATTATCAAAATAACATCAGTAAATGTCAAAGCAGTGAACTCCTGGGCTGGTTTTTCAGCAGAAGATCAAGGAAAGGCCAAGTTTTGATAGAAGTGTTCCTCTACTTGAGTGATTTGTTGTCTCAATGACTGACTCCAATGCTGTCACGCTGTATTTAGAGATGATTAATGGAAATACAACCTCCACTCACCCTCCTTCCTGCAGAACTTTCCTGCATCCCTCCAAGCCAATATTCTTTGACAACTCTTACACCACATCAGCTCAGTCAGGATCAAATATTGACAGGAGCCTGGCAAACCCTACAGGAGGAACAGTGTTTTATTTAATGAAGTAATTAAAAGCTGCACTATCGATATCTGGGAGCGGAGATGTTGATCAGAGCACGAGCCTGCTTCTCATAATGACAAAATGTCTGTGATCCCGTGGAGCTCACAAAGGAAATGGGATTTCAGATGGATACACAGGGAAAGGATGAACAAGGGAACTCAGCTGCTTGGCTTGATAGGTGGGGTGCTCAGAACAACACAGATCCAGCAATTTCCAGTGATTTTTCTTTTTTTTTTTTTTTTTGTGGCATCTGATACATCTCCTCAATTGGCTCATTTATCACAGAATCAACTTTAAAACAACTTTCAAACTCTTTTTTATTTTTTCCCCCCAGAAAGACTTGCATTTTCTGACTGCTAATCTGCCTTATGGAAGCTGGATTTTAGCTGAAAAGTACATCAGTAAATTGGCATCCCCTACTGAGACAGATAAGAGCTCCGAGTCACTGAATAAGGACGCTGAAACTGTGACAGGTATCTCTGAAAGCTCTTTTGAAAATTCCTTTATAAATAGTATTTATTTGGCTAAAATACCTGATCAGCGCAGCACTTCTGTAATCTGACTGTTTGCAAAGTGCTTTAGTTCTTGAGATAAAAAGCTGCTACAGAACTCTGAGGATCATCTGGAGGAGCAGTTTCCATGTACATGTCAAACGCTTTTGTCCCCAGCCAGGTCTAATTTCATGGCAATTGGGCTCATTTTGAAATCGTTATTTTATTTTTTTTTCAGCTTTCCAGCTACACGTGAAAAGTGCATTAGGCTGGGAGAAGTCTCCAAAGCAGCAGAAAATCCTTGTAAGAGAAAAGCAGGAAAAAATAATAAAAAAAAAAATCAAGCCATTAACTGCATTCGCAGGGACCTGTTGACCATGAGACTGAGATTTTTATCAGGATAAAGGCACAGGGACACAAAGAATTCCCTTCCCTTCATGTGCCATCCTCTGCCTGGGCTTTGTCCCCGGGGTATTTACAGCATCCTCTGCTCCCACCGGATTGTTTTCCCTACATTTCAGCTGTTTCAAGTCTCAAAGAGTTAACGAGGCTTTCCCAAATGAGATCCCTGCAGGTGTCAGCTCCTTGGAAGCAGATAGGTGCAAAGGGCAGGCACATCCTTATAATGAGAGAAAGATTAAGAGGGGCAGAGAAAAGGAGCCAGCATGAGGCATAAGGAGTGCTTTGATGAATGATAGAGCCCGGCATTAATGAGATCTGGTAATTTTACATTTCCAGAAAGCCGTGGTCGTTAGGACTGGGAGGATCGTTGCTTTATTCGGCTGGAACAGAGGAAAGTTTAGGACAAAAGGCGGCTCATCAAGGAATCCTCTGCCCTTTGAGGGAGCGCAGCTGGGATTTGCAACATTCCCCATCCCTGCCAGTGCCAGGTTTGTTTGGTTGCTCTTTTTAAAGCTCCACTTGCTGCCACCCTCAGCAGACCAGGCACACCTTGGCCAACAACAGTCCCAGGCAACTCTGCTCTTTGGAAAATAAAAAAAAATAAAATTGTTGTAACGTCCCCTGGCTGGGAAATTCTCTCAAAGCATGTTTCTCATGAGCCAAACTCCACAGCCTCTGGGTTATTCTGCACCAGCTCATCTCTTTGCCAGGATTCTGAAGTAGCTGAGCTACTTCAAGGTATGAGGGGTAAGAACTCAACTACAGCTTTTCTCTCTGTTTAATCTTGGTGCACTTTGAGTTTTAGTCCTGTAGATAAACCAGTAAAAGCTGCTGTAAACAACAGCAACACAGAGAGATGCGGCACTGAAGGGTCAAGGTGGACAAACCCACACTGAGATGAATTTATTGAGAGCAGCCACGATGAGAAGGACTTGGGGGTGTCCTCCAGTGTGGGCAGCAGGAGAGGGAATTCTGTGCTTGTGATCCACTCAGGTGAGACCCCACCTGCAGGGCTGCCCCAGCCCTGGGGAAGGACCTGGAGCAAATCCAGAGGAATCCACGGAGCTGCTGCAGGGCTGGAGCCAGGCTGGGAGAGCTGGGAATGTTCCCCTGGAGCAGGGAAGGCTCCAGGGAGAGCTCCCAGCACATTGCAGGGCCTGCAGGGGCTCCAGCAGAGCTGCAGAGGGACTGGGGACAAGGCCTGCAGGGACAGCACACAGGGAATGGCTCCCACTGCCAGAGGGCAGCCATGGGTGGCATCTTGGCAATGAGGAATTCCTGCCTGGGCTGGCATTGCCACAGCAGCTGGGGCTGCCCCTGATCCCTGCAGTGCCCAAGGCCAGGCTGGAGCAGCCTGGGATGGTGGCATTGGAATGGGATGGGCTTGAAGGGCCCTTCCCACCCAAACCATTCTGGGATTTGGGACACTCAGAATCCATCCCCAGGGATTTTTATGGAAGTTGGGGATGGCAAAGGGAAGGGAGACCCTTCCTGGAGTGCTGAGATTGCCAGTGAAGCCCCCAGACCCCAAAATCCCTTCCTAGAGAGGAGTTGGGGTGGGGATGGATCCAATGCCAGGCTGGGAGAGCTGGGAATGGAGGGAATTCCCTGGAGAGGGAGCCTGGGGTGGGATTTTGGGAAGGGATTCCTGTCTGAGCTGGAATGTCCTGGATCCCTGGAATGTCCAAGGCCAGGCTGGACACTGGGGCTGGGACAGTGTAAAGTGTCCCTGCCCATTTTTGAGGCATTTTTTGAGTGTCTGCTCCAAGCCCTATGGAAAGTTTTGCCTTTACATCCTTCAATTCCCTTTATCCCTGTACTTGCCACCAAAAAAATCAAATTCACTTTTCCCTCAGCCATGGCACCACACAACAAATCAGCCTGACCAGTTTCCAGCCTGGTTTTTTTCCTCCTTTCCCCACCCAAGCAGGCCCTGTGGGCTGGATCTGCTCTCACCACGTGTCCCCCGCTCACCAGCCATGCCACAAAACTCAGCACTAACCCACAAGGAATCACCAAACCCCCAAAAAACCTGCCCTTTCTCAAACCTTGATGCTTTTTCCTGCCCTCACTCCCTTCAAATGGGAGATTTATTGTGGATGCTCCACCTTTTGAGGCATTTCAATTATCTCAAACCTATCTGGGTGTTCTGATTGACAGGAAGCCTCCCGAGGTGGCTTTGCTCCCTCACCAGCACTGTTCCTCCTCATAAATATTTACATACAATTTTCAGTTTTTAACGAATTCCAGATATTCAGACTTCTCGTTGAAGCTTCTTTGTATCTTTAGAAATAATTTTATCTGATTTTTTTCCTGCTTAACGTGTTGGTTTTGCACGTGGATAATGATCAGCACTGAGGAACAGTGGAGTCCTCACATCACCAGGGCCCTAACACAGATTTGCTTCTCCATTCCCATAAAATGCAGCTGATAAAACCCCAGGATTTTAAAAAATGATAAAATAAAATACAGAAAAAGCAGGTACTACCAAAACCTGAGTTATTCCCTTTTTTTTTCTGTCTTTCTCAAGTGTTTGACCACTCACAAGTCACGGTATTTTCTTTGGCTACTGTTCCAACCCAACCCCAAAAAAATCTAATTATTACCAAAGGATTAAACCAGTCTCTGTTTCTCTGAGGCTGGCTCAGCTCCCATCCCACTTTCACACTTCCCAATGTGGTCTTTTAGGAGTTCAGCCAGATTTCAGAAATCTGCCACATCTGATCACCTGTTCTGCTGCTTCCTTCCATCTCTCCATGTTCTTATGCCCCCCTTGGGATTTGTTCCCTCTGACATCTGTTCCTTCCACAACATTAAGCCAAATCACTTCTATGACGATTTGCTAAATATCAACCTCATTCTTACTGGTATTTTACCTTCCTCCCTAAACTTTCCACCTTCTCCTGATGGTGGGAGCGTGCTGGAAAAACATCCATACCCACAAAAACATTTACAGCCTCTCTTCTCCAGGCTGCTCTGCTGCTTTGTTTTTATTCCCTCAACTTTGTCCCCAGTCCTGAACTGAAGGAGAGAAGGTTGAGATTGGAAATCAGGAAGGAATTCTTCCCTGGGAGGGTGGGGAGGGGCTGGGATGGAATTCCCAGAGAAGCTGAGGCTGCTCCTGGATCCCTGCCATTTCCAAGGCCAGGCTGGATGGGGTTTGGAGCAGCCTGGGATGGTGGAGGGTGTCTCTTACATGGCAGTGGATGGAATGAGATGAGCTTTAAGATCCTTTGCAATCCAAACCCTTTTTTCTGCAGTCATTCCTCTGTTCACTTGGGATTTATTCCACAGCCTGTCTCTCACTATTCCCTAATTTTGCCACAGCCGTTTCATACAAACCTTTCCTTGCTCAATTTTCCCCTTAAAAGAGACATGTGGTCCATTAAAAGGCCAGATATTAATTAAATCTCAACTTTTTTCACCTCCTTCTCTCTTTGTTTTAAAGGGTTTTTTTTAATTTCTAACCTGCTTGCCATCCTTCAAAGTTATAAACATCTGCTGGACCATCCTGGCCTCTTGTTCAGAAGCTCTGCAGTCATTCTGTGATAATCCCAACAACAATTCCAAAACTAAGCCTTGAGCTGCCCCCACACAGGAATTCCTTTGGGGTCCCTGTACAAATCACCAACAGGACAGGGCTGCTGGGAACGTGCCTTGAGCTGTTTGATTTTCCAGCACCAGCCTCATTCCATGGCTATGGCAATGGGAAGATGCCCTCAGCTCACACCCCAGGCAGCAGACACAGAACTCAATGTCACAGCTCACTTTGACAGTTTTGTGACCAATCCCACACAGCAAAAGCACATTGACAGCAGCTCCATCCAACCACTGTAAGCACAGGTACCTTTGGTTAAACAATGCTGGCTTATTTCAAATCCAATCCCTGCTTGTGAGCCTCAAACACAATGCACAGAGCTCTGTTATTAACTTAGAACTCCCTCATATCTCACTGATAAACTTTTCTGCAGCTTAGGGAGTTATTCCAGCCAAGCCCTAATACACAGACCATTATTTATTTGTCTTTAATTTTCTACTTCTTACATCATTTTTCTGCTGACCAATCTCATGGCTGCTGCTTAGCTCCAATCACAGTTCTGCTGTCTCTGAGCTGCCTTTTGCAGCTTTCTCAAAACCCTCTGAATTTATGGATTCCCACAATCAGAGCCACCAGAGTGGGGTCAGTGCCACCGAGCAGAGTGTCCCTAATCCTGCTCCTTCGTCCACTGAAGCCATGCCAACTTCCCCCCATGGAGCTCCATCCATCCAGCCTGCCTCATATCCCACAGCTCCCGAAGAAAAAACCCCAGCTGCTCCTCCCAAACAGCTTAATCCTTCCTGGCACAGGAACAAACTGCAAGGAAAATGGGTTGTTAACAACTTTTCCCAACAGGAGCGATGTGGCTGTTGTATTTTCTGAAAAATCCCTTTGCCCAGGATTTCTTCTCCTGGGAAGATGAGAAGCCTCAGAGAAAAAGGAAAACAATATTATCTCATTTGCTTCTGCTGTGTTTTGCTGCTTTGGAATGTGGCTGGAGATTGTTTATCCGCAGGTGATTGTTTCATTGGTTTCATGGGAATTGTTTTGGCTTAATGACCAGTGTCAAACTGTGTCAGGAGTCTGGAAGATGTCAGGAGTTTTCATTATTATCTTTGTAGCCTTCTGTCTGTATCCTTTCAGTATTCTTTAGTTTAGTATTGCATTCTTTAATATAATGTATTATCATAAAATAATAAATTAGCCTCCTGAGAACATGGAGTAGGATTCATCATCCCTCCCTTCCTTGGGGAACCCCACAAATACAAGAGAGCAACACCAGGATTTACCCTGCCCATGGAACTGGGAGGTCACACATCCCAGGCACTGCTGTCCCCATGGGGTGTGACAAGTTTACAATCAGGACTGAAGGATTTCCCTGCCTCAGGAACAGGCAGGAGCTGGATTCAGTGTTACCATCATATTTTCTGAAAAATCCTTTTTGCCCAGGATTTTCTCCTGGGAAGCTGAGAGGCCTCAGAGAAAAAGGAAAACAATATTCTCTCATTTGCTTCTCCTGTGTTTTGCTGCTTTGGAATGTGGCTGGAGATTGTTTATCCAACAGGTGATTGTTTCATTGGTTTCATGTGAATTGTTTTGACTTATGACCAATCAGGGTCAGGCTGTGTTGGGACGAGTCACAAGTTGGAAGCAGTCACAAGTTTTCATTATTATCTTTTAGCCTTCTGTCTGTATCCTTTCTGTATTCCTTAGTATAGTTTAGAATTCTTTAATATAATATAGTATCATAAAATAATAAATTAGCATTCTGAGAACATGGAGTCAGATTCATCATTCATAGTTTCTGCTTTGGAATGTGTTTGGAGATTGTTTATCCAATGGGTGATTGTTTCATTGGTTTCATGTGAATTGTTTTTACTTATTGGCCAATCACAGTCAGGCTGTGTCTAGACTCTGGAGAGAGTCACAGGTTTCCATTATTATCTTTTAGTCTTCTTTAAGTATAATTTCTGTGTTCTTTAGTATAGTTTAGTATAGCATTCTTTAATATACATCATAGTCTCAGAGAAAAATGAAAACAATAATTATCTGACTGCTGCTCCTGTGTTTGCTGCTTTGGAATGTGTTGGGCATTGTTTACCAACAGGTTTTATTGGTTCCATATGAATTGTTTTTAATCAATAACCAATCTCAGTCCAGCTGTGTTGGACTCTCTGAGTCAGTCATGGGTTTTTATTATTCATTCTTGTGAAGCCTTCTGATGTATCCTTTCTCTTTCTTTAGTATATTTTTAGTATATCATTCTTTAATATACTATCATAAAATAATAAATCAGCCTTCTGACAACAAGGAGTCAGATTCTCATCTCTTCCCTCATCCTGGGCACCTCACAAACACCACAATTCAGTGAATCAGGCAGCACTCCAAATGCTGGAATCCTAATTGGAAATACCCATCTCCAGCAGGGAAGGCTGTTAACAGGATTTTAGCAAATAATATATTCTGCTCTGGATGCAATTATATCCCAGAAGTTTGTTTTCATTTCGTAACAGCCAATATTTTGGCTGTTTAAAATATTTTTAACAATGCCACACACTTTGCCAGATGTTCCATCAAATGTTATTGAGTTTTTAACACGCCTTTATTTAATATTAGATGTAAATACATACTTGGCTCCCTCTCTGCACAGATTTTCTAGTGATTCTGTGATTCCCTCCATCCACCCCCTCGTAAAATATTAATTTTTGTAATTATTGCAGCTCTTTCCTAAATCTGCTGATTCAGGTTTTGCAAAATCTGGGTTCTGTGATTTACCAGTGTTAATAGATGTTAAACTACTGAGCTCTTTTCCAATATAAAGTGCTTCTTTATCTTGGAAGGGGAAAAAAATGGGCACATTTGAAATCTGCAGAGCCAGTTTTAATGTTCTAAGTTCAACAAATGGGTAAAATTGAATAATTAGTTATTTAGTAGCTAGGAAAAATGATCTGCTGCTTTGGGGAGAAGATGATAATCACAGGATTGAGTGAGTACCAGAATGGGTTGGGTGGAAAGGGACCTTAAAATTCACCCAGCTAAAATTGATGGGCAGGGACATCTCCCATTATCCCAGGGTGCTCCAGCCTGGCCTTGGGCACTGCAGGGATCAGGGGCAGCCCCAGCTGCTGTGGCAATGCCAGCCCAGGCAGGAATTCCTCACTGCCAAGATGCCACCCATGGCTGCCCTCTGGCAGTGGGAGCCATTCCCTGTGTGCTGTCCCTGCAGGCCTTGTCCCCAGTCCCTCTGCAGCTCTGCTGGAGCCCCTGCAGGCCCTGCAATGTGCTGGGAGCTCTCCCTGGAGCCTTCCCTGCTCCAGGGGAACATTCCCAGCTCTCCCAGTCTGGCACTGGATCCATCCCCACCCCGACTCCTCTCTGGGAAGGGATTTTGGGGTCTGGGGGCTTCACTGGCAATCTCAGCACTCCAGGAAGGGTCTCCCTTCCCTTTGCCATCCCCAACTTCCATAAAAATCCCTGGGGATGGATTCTGAGTGTCCCAAATCCCAGAATGGTTTGGGTGGGAAGGGCCCTTCAAGCCCATCCCATTCCAATGCCACCATCCCAGGCTGCTCCAGCCTGGCCTTGGGCACTGCAGGGATCAGGGGCAGCCCCAGCTGCTGTGGCAATGCCAGCCCAGGCAGGAATTCCTCATTGCCAAGATGCCACCCATGGCTGCCCTCTGGCAGTGGGAGCCACTCCCTGTGTGCTGTCCCTCCAAGTCCCTCTCCAGCTCTCATTAATAACAATCAGAAAAATAAATTTAAGGTCCCAGTTGCACTTTTGTAGCCTCTTATTGTCTACAATACCTAATTCCACATGTCTCCTCTGCCAATGACAACAATGATTCCATAAGAAATCAACAGCCAAACTCGTATTTTATATTATTTTAAGGGATTCTGAGGGGACAAAGAACACTAAAACTGCACTGTTGTCTTCACAGATCAGCTGGACCAAAGAAAAGTCAGCTGAAAATGGTTTGTCCTTCTTGTTCTTGCCATTCTGAGCTGAGCTCTGGTCCATGAACCATCCAGCACTGCTGATAACTTGTTAAACACCAAAACCAGTCCTGAAATAATCTAAAAATTGGGGGAAAAATCAGAATGGAAAGCAAACAAATCCAGCAAACCAAGTTCCCCCAAACCTTTCACTCCTTCTCCTGGCTGGGAGCAGCTGGAACCCATTGATGCTCCAGCAGCAAGAGATGCTCCTCCAGCCAAGCCTCTTCTCCTCAGGGCTCTTTCAAGGAGCTGTGTTTGTGTTATTATTTATTTTTTAACATGAAAAAAAATCCCCAAAAATTAAAGAAACGACACCAGGAGAGCACAGGGAGCAGGAAATGAGAGACTGAATGAAAGGAAACAAAATTCCCCCCCAAACTCCAACCAGAGGCAGCTGCAGGGCAATTAAACTCAACAGTTTACAGATGTTCCTGGAGAATGCTCAGTCACAATGGCACCAAATTGATCTCCTTTCTTAAAAACTTGGGTGAACAAAGCTTACTTTTCTTAAAGGGCTCTCAAAATGAAGTTTACAGCCCTTTTTGTTCCTATTTATGCCACCAAAACGCTTGAACTTCACGTTTAACCCTTCCCTGCTGGAGCCTCTCTGGCTCCTCTTGCACAGTTTCAGGTCGGAGTTTTGGGAAGTTCAAGTGAAATTCAAGAATTTTTTTTTCTTTCTCATCATCCTCAACCATCCTCTCTCCCAGCAAAACCACACAACTGACTAATCATTCTTTCTGTTATCAAATTTTATTAGGAATTTTGGGAGCCACGGAGCAAAATAAGAAAATAAAAAGGAAAAAATAAAGAGAGGGAGGAGTCAAGGAATTAGAGTTGTAACAATTAATTAATTTTATTTTCTTCCTGCAGCCCTTTAGCACTTTGTGCCATATCTGAACTATGCGGTGCAAATCTTGTTTTCCAAGATTTTTCCTGATTTACTCAGGATTATTTCACTTCAGCTCAAGACCTGGGTTTAATTATCTTTTTCTCCCTCTTAATTTCTTTACAGAAATGCTCAAGTGTGGCCAATGTTTTCCTTCACAGAAGGAGCCAAATAAATATTAAATAAATATTAAATTAATATTCCTATGAAGTGTTAAAGGAGAGTGGAACCAGGTGGGGGTCCTGCTCCTCTCTCAAGTGACAGGAGGAGGGGAAACAGTCTCAAGCTGAGCCAGGGGATGTTTAGGTTGGATATTTGGGAATTTTTTTTCATGTAAAGCATCAGAATAGCCTGTCCAGTGTGGTGGTGGAGTGACCATTCCTGGAAATGATCAATAAATGGATGTGACTGAGCTAAACCTACACAGAGGTGAAGGAACTCCTGGGAAGACCCAGGTCAAAGCTAAACCCCATTAAATATGTGGTAAATTACATTTACACAGCCAGCAGGACACAAATGTGCTCAGAGCCTCTCAGCAGAGCTAATTAACCTCAGCACCCCCTGCTCAATCACAGCCTTGTCCTGCCCACACTCCACCTTAAATTCTGCTCAAAGCAACAGGAAAATCTCACTGCTCTCCACCAAATATTCCACTGGTGCCCATTCCAGAGTCCCCAGGACGCTCCTGTCTTTGGGAGAACACCAGGAAGTTCTGCAGCCTCCTTAAATCTCTCTAAATGAAGATTACTGAGGCAAAGTTATCCAGAAGCAGGAGTTAATTTTGATATGTAACTACATTTAATGAAGAATCATGGAACTGGGGGGAAGAAGTGTCCATGAGGGACTCAATTCCAACCTGAGAAAAATAAACTTCTGCTGTTTCCAGACAGGATGAACTCTTGTACCCCTTGTTTTCAGTTTGAGCAGAGTGGAAGGTGTTGAACACCAAAATCAAGCCCAAAAGTCCAAAATCAAGCAAAAATCAAGCCCAAAGTTTATTATAAAGATGCCTGGGAATAACTAAATCCTATTTGCACTTCCAGTTCCCAAAAAAACCTTTGAAGGATCGACACTTGGAGAAACAGAAGTGCTGCCTTTGTCCCTTCAGCTTCCACACTAGAATATCCATAAATCCATACACCCATATCCATAAATATCCATAAAATGCAAATATTCATATCCATTTATTCCATATATCCATATATTCCTATGGCATTTGCCCAGGAGACACCGAACAGGGCTGGTTTGAAGCTCTGTCTCTCATCCCTGGCCAGTGGCATCTGCCAACCACAGTGACCAAATTTTCCTTGTTTTTCCCTGTTTTTATTCCTCTCACAGCTGCTCACGTTCACAATTTTCTTCCCCCGGAATTTCTCATCTTTGCACCTCCTGCTCCTTTCAAATCTGGCTGATATCGATCCCATTAGTGGGGAGGGATGGACAGAACAAACCTAAAGGACTCATTTCCTTTAGGATGGGACTCATTTCCTAGAAAATCAAGCTAAAACCACAATAGAGCTGCTATTGAGTCAATTTTAAATCTATATTCATCTCCTGGTACGATAACATTCATTCTCCTCACTCCTGAAGAGACAGGGTTATTTTTTCCCCAAATCAAGAGGATATTGAAGAAATTATCACTGATAAATACCTGGAAGCATAGCCATGATCAAGATATCAATTTCTAACTCCTATCAGACATCTTTCATGTAGCAGAAAATTATTTCTTCAACGCCACTCAGAGAGGGACGAGTAGTTCAGGAAGGGCACCAGTAAATGATGGATTTATAAAACAATTGCATCCAAGAATACAAATAACACAGGAAAAAACTTGTATTCCCTCAAGTCCCACACTAAAGGATCATTTCTCTGCTTCCCTGCATGAGAGATTCAAGTCTCAGCACTTCCAGCCTTCCTGGAGATTCACACTCTGCAGAGATGAGGATTATTGGGATAAACAGAGTCAAGGAGGAAAAGGAACAAATCCCACGAGCCCAAATCTGCACTGCTGGGAGAATTGGTTTTGTTTAAAGACTCCTTAATTCCACAAAATACTGAGCATGTGCAAAATTTAGCATCAATATGAAACAGTGATAGTCGGAAAATATCTGGGAGAACCTCGAGTCCAACCTGGGACAGATCCCCAACTTGTCCCCAGGTGCCACATCCAGGGGTTCCTTGGACACCTGCAGGGAGAGACACCCCAAACCTCCCTGGGCAGCCCCTGACAATTCCTATCAACCCTTTCCAGGAGGAAATTCATCCCAAAATCCAACATAAACCTGCCCTGGCCCAGCCTGAGGCCGTTCCCTTTGCTCCTGTCCCTGTTCCCTGGAGCACAGCCCGACCCCCCGGCTGTGCCCTCCTGGCAGGGACTTGTGCAGAGCCACAAGGGCCCCTGAGCCTCCTTTGCTCCAGGCTCAGCCCCTGCCCAGCTCCCTCAGCCCCTCCTGGTTCTCCAGGCCCTTCCCAGCTCCCTCAGCCCCTCCTGGTTCTCCAGACCCTTCCCAGCTCCCTCAGCCCCTCCTGGTTCTCCAGACCCTTCCCAGCTCCCTCAGCCTCTCCAGCCCCTTCCCAGCTCCATTCCCAGACCCTCTCCAGCCCCTCCAGGCCCTTCCTGCCCTGAGGATCCCAGAGCTGCCCCCAAGGTTCCAGGGGGTCCCTCAGCAGTGCCGGCTCAGGGGACAGTCCCTTCCCTAACCCTGCTGGCCCCTCCATTCCTGCTGAAATCCAGGTGCCAGCGGCCTCCTGCCCACCTGGGCACCCCTGGGCATGTCCAGCCACTGTCACCAGCACCCCCAGGGACATTTGCAGCCCCTCTGGCCCAGCCTGTGGAGCTCCATGGGGTTGGTGGGACCCAAGGACACAACACTTGGCCCTGGTGAACCTCATCCAGCTGCTCCCAGCCCATGGATCCAGCCTGTCCAGATCCCTCTGCACTCTCCAGCAGATCCACACTCCCACCCCAGCCTGGTGTCATCTACAAAGTTCTGTTGACCTAAAGATGGAATCCCACAAATGAGAGATCTCAGAGGGGCTTTGCAGATGCACAGACCTGAAGATGCTCAGCAGCCTCACAAACTTGGGTTTGTGGTGAAATGCCACAATAAATAATCCAGAGTAATGGGAAAACAAATGGATCTGGGATGAGGTGAGTGACCTGTGCAGGCTGGGGAGAGGTTCTGCTCATTTCTGCAACACCAGGGATGTTGGGTTCTCTAGCTGCTCAGAGTGACCCTGAGATGTGTCAGAAAGTCTCTTTTCCCAGCCTGGCAGTTGAAGGAGGAGTCAGAGCTCTTCATTTCTTGGTCTCAAGGTTGTTCATTGTTTCTTATCTATAAAATTCTTTCTCCTGTCCAGCTGAGGTCCACTCAGCAGGTCAGACAGAGCCACTCTGCCTGCTCTGGGGTGGTGTTATGTCTTTGTACTAAAAACTACGTGTACAATATTTACAATAACTTCCCAATACCTATCACCCATGTTAGACAGTGAGCTTCTACCCTAAACCAATCCAAAAGTGCCACCATCGCAGAAGATGGAGGCGAAGAAGAAGAAGAAGAAGAAGAAGAAGAAGAAGAAGAAGGAGAAGAAGGAGAAGGAGAAGGAGAAGAAGAAGAAGAAGAAGAAGAAGAAGAAGGAGAAGAAGGAGAAGGAGAAGGAGGAGAAGGAGGAGAAGGAGGAGAAGGAGGAGAAGGAGGAGAAGGAGAAGAAGAAGGAGAAGAAGGAGAAGGAGAAGAAGGAGAAGGAGAAGGAGAAGGAGAAGGAGAAGGAGAAGGAGAAGGAGAAGGAGAAGGAGAAGGAGAAGGAGAAGGAGAAGGAGAAAGGCTGGACACACCCAGATTCCTCCATCTTGGCCCCCGAACCCTCATGCTAAAAACCCCAAAATCTACTTTTTCACCCCATGATAAATTCACTATAATTCTACTTAACTGTCATGGCTTGCAGATCTTCATCTGAGGTTGGTAACTTGCTCCATGGGCCATATCCAAACCACAGGGGCACCGTGGGCTCTGTGCCAGGGTCTCTGAGCCCCTGGCAGGGTCTGGGCTGCCAGGACAGCCAGAGGGATGCCCTGGGTCCTGACACAGGGATTTTGGAGAAATTTCTTTCCCAGCAGATTTTGGGTAAATCCCTCTGCTCTCCAAGGGTGCACCCATGTGGGGTCCATTGGGAGCTGGAAAACATCCCTGGACTGCACAAAGTCTCAATTAGTGCAAGTGAAAACTTTTAGGAACTGACACTTCCTCTAAGGGAGTTATTGCATGATGAGAGAATTAAATTATTTAATATCCGCTTATTTTACAAATTATTTTACAAATTAATTTAAAATTAGAGGTGGGAACAGGTTATAAAGCTGTTCTTATGAGAGAGTTCAATGCTATTTGAGTTTTGTGCCACTGTGGGGTGGTGGTCTCCGAGAAGGCCACAAATCCAGGAGTACAAGCAGGAAAAACCCAAATTTGCCCTTTTTTCACTGATAGAGCCATGCAAGAGAGGCAAATTTACAGCAAGCACATTCATAATAATCACATGTAGCTTTTCAAAATACAAACCCACAGTAAAGAAAAATACAAATCCAGTAGCAACAGCTACTGTAGAAGAGAAATAAGAGATAAGACATTATTTTTCATAATGAGTTTAAGCATGCACACCTGCAAATGAACACCTATATTTTAATTTTGCCACTGTAAAAACCAGAATAATCTCTTCAGGTATCAAATAAACACCCACAGCAAGAATCTCTCTCCACTTCTGTAACACAAATCTCTACTAAATTTTATGTCTAAATGCATTTTTCAGACATGGCAGATACAACATCCCATTAGGACTAATGTGGGAAAAAATTAGCAGAATCTTCAGCAGATTTTTTTTTTTCTGCAAGCTGTTTAAATTAGTTGCTATACATATGAAGTTTTTCTTTAAAAAAAAGAAGGAAAAATGAAGATTTCAAATTTATTTCCATGTTGCAGGCCTTGATCCCTGCAACAATAAGGCATATGGACATGTGATTAGTCAAAATCACTGCCATACATTCAGAGTATGGAAGTATTTACATTTTTACTCTGAGTGGACATATGGCAACATTAAAAGATTAAGATCTGTCAATATTTTAAATGCTTTTTTAAAGGCTTGTCTCTTGAGAAAAGGATGGAGAAAAACCCTTGATTACCACAGGCAGAACAATGAAAATCCACCATGTTTTTAGCCCTTTTGGAACCATTTTATTCAGCTTTTACCACAGTTCTTCTTAAGGACACTTAAACTCCAAATCAACATCATGAGGATTTTCTGATGATGCTCAAATTTTGAGGTTATTTCACCTGCGTGTTTTCCTGTGATATATCAATTTCTTCTCTTTTTTTCTACTGTTTAACTTCAATACCTGACAAAAATGGTGCCTGCCTGTGGAACAACTGATGTTTCAGAGCAGATAAAAATGCACCAGGTGTAGGAAAGCCCTGAGTACAACTGCACAGTGTGAAGAGATCAGGCCAAAGACATTTGCATCCAAGGAAAAACGCAGTTGCAGCAACTGCATAATCCATAAAATATTATATCCAACACCTCCTCCTCCTCTTCCTGGGCGCAGGAGGAGAAAGCTCCTTTGGATGTCACGAGAATTAGCTGCAGACACGGATGGAAATTCCATTTAGGATAAGAATCAGTGACAGGAAACAGCCAGGATGCTCAAATTTTGAGGTTATTTCACCAGTGTGTTGTTTTCCTGTGATATATCAATTTCTTCCCCTTTTTTCTACTGTTTAACTTCAATACCTGACCAGAATGGTGCCTGCCTGTGGAACAACTGATGTTTCAGAGCAGATAAAAATGCACCAGGTGTAGGAAAGCCCTGAGTACAACTGCACAGTGTGAAGAGATCAGGCCAAAGACATTTGCATCCAAGGAAAAACGCAGTTGCAGCAACTGCATAATCCATAAAATATTATATCCAACACCTCCTCCTCCTCTTCCTGGGCGCAGGAGGAGAAAGCTCCTTTGGATGTCACGAGAATTAGCTGCAGACACGGATGGAAATTCCATTTAGGATAAGAATCAGTGACAGGAAACAGCCAGGATGCTCAAATTTTGAGGTTATTTCACCAGTGTGTTGTTTTCCTGTGATATATCAATTTCTTCCCCTTTTTTCTACTGTTTAACTTCAATACCTGACCAGAATGGTGCCTGCCTGTGGAACAACTGATGTTTCAGAGCAGATAAAAATGCACCAGGTGTAGGAAAGCCCTGAGTACAACTGCACAGTGTGAAGAGATCAGGCCAAAGACATTTGCATCCAAGGAAAAACGCAGCTACAGCAACTGCATAATCCATAAAATATTATATCCAACACCTCCTCCTCCTCTTCCTGGGCGCAGGAGGAGAAAGCTCCTTTGGATGTCACGAGAATTAGCTGCAGACACGGATGGAAATTCCATTTAGGATAAGAATCAGTGACAGGAAACAGCCAGGATGCTCAAATTTTGAGGTTATTTCACCTGCATGTTTTCCTGTGATATATCGATTTCTTCTCTTTTTTTCTGCTGTTTAACTTCAATACCTGACCAGAATGGTGCCTGCCTGTGGAACAACTGATGTTTCAGAGCAGATAAAAATGCACCAGGTGTAGGAAAGCCCTGAGTACAACTGCACAGTGTGAAGAGATCAGGCCAAAGACATTTGCATCCAAGGAAAAACGCAGCTACAGCAACTGCATAATCCATAAAATATTATATCCAACACCTCCTCCTCCTCTTCCTGGGCGCAGGAGGAGAAAGCTCCTTTGGATGTCACGAGAATTAGCTGCAGACACGGATGGAAATTCCATTTAGGATAAGAATCAGTGACAGGAAACAGCCAGGATGCTCAAATTTTGAGGTTATTTCACCTGCATGTTTTCCTGTGATATATCGATTTCTTCTCTTTTTTTCTGCTGTTTAACTTCAATACCTGACCAGAATGGTGCCTGCCTGTGGAACAACTGATGTTTCAGAGCAGATAAAAATGCACCAGGTGTAGGAAAGCCCTGAGTACAACTGCACAGTGTGAAGAGATCAGGCCAAAGACATTTGCATCCAAGGAAAAACGCAGTTGCAGCAACTGCATAATCCATAAAATATTATATCCAACACCTCCTCCTCCTCTTCCTGGGCGCAGGAGGAGAAAGCTCCTTTGGATGTCACGAGAATTAGCTGCAGACAGTATGGAAATTCCATTTAGGATAAGAATCAGTGACAGGAAACAGCCAGGAGGGACTATTTGTACTGAAATACAAGCCATTAACTGCAGCCAAGCTAACGGCAAACGACTGCTCAGGCAAGTGCCTGCTGCAGATAATTAGTTTAGAACCTATTGGAACATGAATATTTTATCTGTGCGCCACAAAACTCGTTAGGGAGAGGAATTAGAGAGCCAGGACAGGCGGGGAGGGCGGCAGAGGTGATCTGTCAGCTCCCTGGGAAGAGATTTTCCTGGAGAAAACAAGTCCAGTCATTAAAGCCAAAGCATTGGGAGCCGGGCTGGGGGCACGGCAGGAGCGCAGGAGATGAGTGGGTTTGATGGCCTCGCCCTGTGCTGCTGGAATTTTGGGAATTTAGGGAATCAGCCCAGCCAGAACCCTCTTGAAGGAATTTTGGGAATTACCCCAGCCAGCAGCTTCCTCAGGGAATTTTGGGAATTAGCTCACCCAGCACTTTCCTGAGAGAATTTTGGGAATCACCCCAGCCACACCTTCCTCAGGGAATTTAGGGAATTTCCCCAGCCAGCACCTTCCTCAGGGAATTTAGGGAATCAGCCCAGCCAGCACCTTCCTTAAGGAATTTTGGGAATCACCTCAGCCAGCAGCTTCCTATGGGAATTTTGGAAATCTCCCTCAGGGAATTTTGGGAATCATCCCAGCCAGCACCTTCCTTAAGGAATTTCGGGAATCACCCAACCAGCACCTTCCTATGGGAATTTAGGGAGTTTTGGGAATCAGCCCAGCCAGCACCTTCCTATGGGAATTTTGGGAATCACCCAATCCAGCACCTTCCTATGGGAATTTTGGGAATCACCCAATCCAGCACCTTCCTATGGGAATTTTGGGAATCACCCCAACCAGCACCTTAAGGAATTTTAGGAATCACCCCAGCCAGCAGCTTCCTCAGGGAATTTTGGGAATTAGCTCACCCAGCACTTTCCTGAGAGAATTTTGGGAATCACCCCAGCCACACCTTCCTCAGGGAATTTAGGGAATTTAGGGAATTTCCCCAGCCACACCTTCCTCAGGGAATTTAGGGAATCAGCCCAGCCAGCACCTTCCTTAAGGAATTTCAGGAATCACCCAATCCAGCACCTTCCTATGGGAATTTAGGGAGTTTTGGGAATCAGCCCAGCCAGCACCTTCCTTAAGGAATTTTGGGAATCACCCCAACCAGCACCTTCCTCAGGGAAGTTTGGGAATCTCCCATAGGGAATTTTGGGAATCATCCCAGCCAACACCTTCCTATGGGAATTTTGGGAATCACCCCAACCAGCACCTTAAGGAATTTTAGGAATCACCCCAGCCAGCACCTTCCTCAGGGAATTTTGGGAATTATCTCACCCAGCACTTTCCTGAGGGAATTTTGGGAATCACCCAATCCAGCACCTTCCTCAGGGAATTTTGGGAATTTAAGGAATTTTGGGAATCAGCCCAGCCAGCACTTTCCTTTAAGGAATTTTGGGAATCTCACTCAGGGAATTTTGGGAATGACCTCACTCAGCACCTTCCCCAGGGAATTTAGGGAATCACCCAATCCAGCACCTTCCTTAAGGAAATTTGGGAATCAGTCCAGCCAGCACCTTCCTCAGGGAATTTTGGGAATCTCCCTCAGGGAATTTTGGGAATCAGCCCAGCCACACCTTCCTCAGGGAGTTTTGGGAATTTTGGGAATCATTCCAGCCACGCCTTTCTCAGGGAAATTTGGGATCACCCCAGCCAGCACCTTCCTCAGGGAATTTTGGGAATTTAGGGAACCAGCCCACCCAGCACCTTCCTATGGGAATTTTGGGAATCTTCCTCAGGGAATTTAGGGAACCAGCCCACCCAGCACCTTCCTATGGGAATTTTGGGAATCACACCACCCAGCACCTTCCTCAGGGAATGCTGGGAATTTTGGGAATTACCCCAGCCAGCCCATTCCTCAGGGAATTTTGGGAATCTCCCTCAGAGAATTTTGGGAATCATCCCAGCCAGCACCTCCCTCAGGGAATTTAGGGAATTTTGGGAATCACCTCATCCAGCACCTTCCTCAGGGAATTCTGGGAATCTCCCTCAGGGAATTTTGGGAATCACTGCATCCATCACTTTCCTCAGGGAATTTTGGGGCTCGTTTGCATCACCTCCACTCCAGGGATGTGAATTAATTTCTGAATTCCTCCTGGGAAATGGAACAATTTGCTCCCCAGCATGTCAAAGCTGGATGGGGCATTAAAACCTCTCTGTCTTCTCTGTGCTCAGTGAATCCCTAGGAAAGGGGAACATTAAAAAAGAGGATAAATGCATAATTCAGGGAATCCCAGAATGGTCAGGGTGGGAAGGGACCTGAAAGCTCATCCAGTTCCAGTGGATATTTGGGTGGAAAGAGAACCAAAAAAAGTTAATTTTACTTTCTATTTTCTATTCTTTTCTATTCTTTCCCCAACAGACAGAAAATTAAATAGAGATGGCCACGACCTTGAGGACACTGAGCTGTAAAAAATGTCCTGATGAGCTAAAAATGCTGAATTTTCAGTCCATGACTGAAACTGTTTTGGCTGGATCTGAGCAGGAGAGCTTTTAAATAAAATAGCAGGTAACAAAGTAAATTCACACATCTGAGGTTTCCCATTCCACATGGAGTTCCTGGGTAAGGAAAGCCCTCAAGCAACATCCTTGTGTTCACAAATCTCTTCTGATTTGTCCTCAAGTCGTTACCTGTTACATCCAACTCCTTAAATCCATCATTTCCAGCCTGAACACCATCCAATATACATTAAAAGTGCCTCTGATGCACACACTGGAATGATTTAAATCCACCTCAAAAACTCCTGGAAAGATCAGAACTTCAGATCTCTGGTGCTGCTTCCCTTGGATTATAAAATATTGCACACCTCTCACTGCAATCCTGACACCAGAACAAAGCCTAAGAAATATAAACCAGTGCCCAAATGACAGATTATTGCAAAATCACACAGGATGTTAAAAATCCCCAAACTGTTAAAAGTTATATGTTTATATCTATTTTTAAAAAAACCCCTCCTAATACAAGATTCACCTCATACAGAATGTCCAAAGCAGCAGCAGAGCTGCTTGAAAAAAAAAGCAAAGAAATGTAAATTCAGATATCATATTTATGTTGTAGAAAAACCCTACATTAACAGAATAAATCCATGGCAAATCATTCATAGCATGTATTTCCCCTGCTTTTTTTAAAATTCAAACCTGCTCCTATCAATCATTAATTGGAACATCATTATTTCTGGGAGATGAAGACATGCTTAAATCAGTCAGCAGCAATGCTTTTAATGACAACCAACTTGTTTAATCCCACTTTTTTTTTTCTCCCCAAAGCTGCATCAAAACAAATAATTTTGTATTTCTGGAGACAAGAACATGCAGAGCCCACCTCACCCCAGCAAGGAGGTGCTGGAAACATTTGTTCCTGGATTAGTGACCCACTCATTAAATCCATTTGTTTATTTTTTTCGGTTGTTCCAGTAATTGCTGTGACAACAGCAAGCCCCATAAAAGCTGGAGAGGTTCCTGATTTCAGTGCTGCCTCTCCTGGGCTGAGCCCAGCCTGGGTGCAGGTGGCAGAGCCCCAGTGAGGGTCCATATGGGGATCCATCTGCTCTGGCAGCCAGCCAGGGATGATGGAACAACCCCAGGATGCTGCAGTCCTCCCCTGATGATGCCTTAAATTTTAGTTTTTACATTTCCCAGCTCCTGTCCTGCATCAGTGTGTAGCTCTGAACTCCCTGCAGTGTTTGTGAGCTCTCCTCACAGTTTGGGCACACAGAACAATCCCTCTGCCCTGAGAACCAAGGACACCTCACAGCCTCAGGCCCAAAAAGCACAAACAAAAGTGAACTGGGAGGGGCAAACTGGGGGAATGTGACTCCATCACCTGAAGCTGCAATTGGACAATTAACCTCTGATATGCAAATGGACCAAACTTTTATCTGCCAAAAAAACTTGTGACCTTGTAACTGGTCAATCTTGGGAACCCTAATTACAAAATAACACCCTAACCTGTGAAGGAGGTGAAGAAGGTGGTGAAAAAGAAGGTGGTGAAGAAGGTGGTGAAGAAGAAGGACCAGCTAGTGCCCTAAAACCTCCATCTTAGCTTTATATATATTACTATATTCTAAAACCCCCAACTCCATGTTGTCCACCTTGTGGTATTACACACTTCTAATCAACTACTGGATTTGTAATCCCAGTTCTATAATTTAATTTTGGAAGCCTTCTCCATGGCCTCAGGTCAATGCAGTGCTCTCCTGGGAGTCAGAGTCTGTCAGCACCCAAAGCCATGAAGAAGGTGAAGAAGAAGAAGAAGAAGAAGAAGAAGAAGCTACTGCTCTAAAACCTCCACCTTAGCTTTATATATATTACTATATTCTAAAACCCCAAACTTCATGTTTTCCACCCCGTGATATCGCACGCTCTGTTCAAACTGCACACCCACAATCCCAGTTCCATCATTCCATTCTGGAAACTTCTCCTCAGCTCAGTGCAGGGTTCTCTGGGGGTCGGCGCCTGGCAGCACAGAAATCTCAAATTCTCAGCACCCAGAACTCCAACACTGCCTCTGCCAGGCTCTTGCACTGCCCAGGGTGTATCTATTTAGGCCTTTAATAAATCCCCACTTTATTCTCTGGCTCTGTCCAGCCTCTGTTCCAGGCAGCCTCTCAGGCATCAGCAGCACATCCAGGAATGACAAATCCTGGGATGGGATCATGGAACAAGCCCAGGACACTGCAGTGCCTCCCCCTCTGCCTGACCTCCAGGAGCTGGATTCTCTATTCGTGCTGCAGAAGTTCTCTGTGAGCCACTGAGTGCAGAGGAGCCAATTGTGAATCTTTCCTGAAATCTCTGGAGTTGGGAAGAAGGGATGAAGTAAACTGAGGTGGATTGGAACGT
Organism: Ammospiza nelsoni; assembly: GCF_027579445.1. Lineage (NCBI taxonomy): Eukaryota > Metazoa > Chordata > Aves > Passeriformes > Passerellidae > Ammospiza > Ammospiza nelsoni. The sequence continues at coordinate 1,953,700 of NC_080637.1, forward strand.
GCTGCCAGCAGTGAGCACCTACACAGCCCCTACTACACAGATACTACCAGCCAGAGCTGGGGCTTGCTGCTGGGAATAGCCACTCCAAAGCCACCACTGACACTGAGTCAGGGATGGAAAGAAAGATTCCAGTCTCCAGGTGGATCAGAAAGCCCCTTTAATGAAAGAAGTGGGTCTTTTATAATGTGATTTGTTAAGGTGATCCTTGATTGGTCTCCAAGTAGAAACATCTCACACCATTGGTGACCATGAACAGCACACTGTGGAAAACCTTAACTATAAACAATGGCTACAGAAAGAGAGATAATAATTGTTTTATAATTGTTTTGATTCTTTCTGTGGTGGTGATCACAGGGGTCCCAGGACAAGGGAAGAGATGAGGATCTGACTCCATGTTTCTGAAGGCTGATTTATTTTTTTATGATATATATGTTATATTAAAACTATACTACAAGAATACAAGAAAGGATTTCAACAGAAGGCTAGAAAGGAAAAGAATGGAATGATAATAAAATCTTGTGACTGATCAGAGTCTGAGCCAGCTGACTGTGCTTGGCCATTAATTACAAACAACCACATGAGACCAATCACAGATGCACCTGTTGCATTCCACAGCAGCAGATAACCAATGTTTACATTTTGTTTCTGAGGCCTCTCAGCTTCTCAGGAGAAAAAATCCTATCAAAAGGATTTTTCATCAATATGTCCGTGACATGTTTCCTCTAAGATTCCCAGGCTCAGCCTGGGAGAAATGATCTCAGTTTTTTCTTTGACTGAATTGAGAATCTCCACACACCACTGCTCCCAAAATGGGTCCAAGCTCAGTTCTTATGCAGCAGCTCCCAGGAAATTATTGCATGGAAGAGCTGGGACAGTGCCCCTACAAAGATCTGTGTCCAACTGCACTACAACACACTGAAACTCCAAACAGGAACTCAGCTCAGGCTTAACACATCAATGGTTTTGATGCATCTGACTTTAATCTCAAACAGGCATTTAACAGGAGCCTTTCCCACAGTTAAAAACCTTCCAGACAAAGCTGGGCCTCAGAGCCCACTGCTTTTATCAGTGGCACGAGGCAGGATAAGAAAGCCCTGAATGAAGCACAAGATTTATCCCCCTAATAACCTCAATCTGATCTCCACCTTCTTTCAGGCCGCTGAACGCACAGGAAACTGAAACGCGCTCCTCCAGAAAAATAAACCAGCAAGAAAGATAACGGAGCAGCTCTTTTATAGACTTAACCCAGTGGATCAATATCCTGTTGCTTAAGAAAAGGAATGTAAAAAAGATGGGGCTTTAATTTCCATTTCAAGACCAGGGTTCAGCATCACCCAGCATTCAGCAGCAGCTAAAGTGCTTTTTAATTTTGTCCTCGTGCCAGAGCATTCAGGGAACAACAAGCAAAAGCACAAAGCCAAAGTTCAAAGATTGAAGACACAAAGGGCAGCTGAGGCTCCTGTGCCAAGCTGTAACCTCGTTTTATTTGTTGCAAGGAGATGTATTCAGAAATTCCTGTTAATGGCAAAGAAAGAAAAGTGGGACAGAGGCACTCGGAAATCAAGATGTTGGAATGGGAGAATTTAGGGAAATGGGTTTCACACAGAAGGTAATGAGTGTTTGCTGGGAATCCTGCACCAGGACAGATCACTGTGCCATCAGAGTTTTGCAAGAATTCCATTTCAGCATGTGCTGAAAGGATCAGAGAGAGACTGGGGAGAAGAAGTGAAAAACAAAGAATGAATAAAAAAAAAGCTCATTTCTCAGGTCACTTGAGCTTTAAGAAATTCTCAGCAGTCCCAAAATGAATAGTTGGGATTGTTCTATATCCTCACCCAAGCACAGACAGGAGTTACATCCAGCTGTTCCCCAAAACCCATATTTGGGACAGCAGAGCAGGACTGAGACAGCAAAGCACACCCAGCTGCTGGCTCCCCTGCACAGCTGCTTTTTGTAGTGACTATAAAACAGCTCCAGAGTACTCACAGAGCCTGATTTGAATTTTTCAAAGCAGCAATAGCAAAAATAGGTCCCAATCCTACTGAATCCATTGGGAAAGCTTTCAAAGGGAATCGCAGAGATGGAGAGCAGAGCCAGGGGAGTCCATCCATCCTTTCACAGTCACTCCTTGCTGGCTGGAGCAGGGAAATCCAGGAATCCTCCTCCAGCACTGGAGCTGCCATTGCAAAGTGAGCTGGATTCTCCTCCTCTTCCTCAAAATGGGATACAGGTAATTCCTTGGCTGGAAACTGGGGATTTTGGATGAGTGACAAACCAGAAGGAGAGGGGGGATCCCTGCAAGGTGGAATGAAGCTCGATCTTCTTGCAAAAACAAGCAAATCAATCTTCAAGCAAAAAGAAGACAGGAAATGCAAGAACCTTCCCAAAGTTAGGAATTCCTGGCTGGGAATTCCCAGAGAAGCTGTGGCTGCCCCTGGAAGTGTCCAAGGCAAAGTTGGACAAGATATCATGGAATGATATCTTGGATATCCAAGATATCAAGGAATGGTTTGGGTAGGAAGAGAATTTAAAGCTTAAATTTAAGCTTAAATTAAGGTTAAGTTTAAATTTAAGAATTAAAAGCTTAAATTTAAGAATTTAAAGAATTTAAAATAGGTTGTAAAATACAGCCTTTGGTGCTGCACATCAACGAGGTAAATCCCTCTCTGCTCCTTTTATTTCTCTGGAAAATCAACATTGAGGTACTTCAGACAAAGCTTATACTGAATAATAAGAATATTTCTGTAACACTTCCTAGCCTTACATGAGGATGGTGTTTAAGAATAAAGTTTTTTGTTAACTTTTAGTATTGTTCACTTAAAAAGCTGGAATTGGTCTCAGGCAAACAGGGATGGTTTCCATAATATGTGGAAACCGGGAGAATAAATGAGTTTAAGAAGAGATGAGAAAAACAGAGCATAACCAGGAGGATGGAAATACAGAACTAAATCGGGATGGCAGTGTTTGCAGAAAGCCTTGGGAGTTTTCAGTAATAAACACAACTTCAGCTCAGCAATTAAAAGAAATGTTTATAAAAATAAAGCTGTTCTTAAACTTATAATGTTCCTTCAGCAGTTTCCTTGGGGAGCAGAGATGTAATCGTGTATAAACAGCTGAAATTACTCTTGTTTGTAAATTGTGTCATTGATTTTCATGTCCCCTGTGTGGCAGTTCCAGGAGAAAACTCAGCACCAATTCATTGATAAATGATCCCAAAAAATGGGTGTTTTTTCCACCATAGGTGGATATCACTGAAAAAAAACAAAATTATTTTAGTTTTATCAAGTTCCAGCTGCCAAAATAAAAAAGTGTATCACAATGCCAGCCATAAATGAGTTTGGAATCAGTTGTAAAGGATCCTTGTTCAATTAAAGCCTTACAAAACCATGAACCAATATATCAATAATCCTATTATTTATCACACAGCTCTAACAACATGAAAGGCATAAAATACAGAGAGAGGAAAACACTTTACACCTGCCCACAGCTACTCTGACTTCCAGAGTCCTCTACAGCCTTAAATTGCTGCTGAAAAACCCAAACCTGAGCTGATTTTAGAGCCAGACATGAACTTCATAACCTGATTTGGATCTGCTGAGCTCCAGGGTGAAATTTCTACCTCAGATGCTGCTGTGGCCATGTGGATGATAAAAAATCCAGATTTCAAAAGTCCAGTTGGGTCTGCAAGCAACTTCTGTGTTAATTTGCACTGTGGATCTTGAGTCCAAAGGCTTTCCATGGCTCCAGAGCCCTCAGGGGATAAAACAGGCTCTGCCAACCCCCAAATCTCCTTTCAACATCCCTTTTCTCACTCTCTTCCAGGGCTGCTAAAGCTGAGCTTGGATTCAGCTGCTGCTCCAGAGGGAAGAATTCAGAGGCAGGAGATGCTGAACTCGACAAATCCTGAGGGCCACGGTGCTTGAATTTGATTTTTAATATATCCTAAAAACAGATCCCAGCAAGAGGAAAGTACAGGAGGAAACAAAATGCTTCCATCATCCCTTCCAACATCTCTTTTCTCACTCTCTTGCAGCTGCCCAGTGCTGCTAAGGCTGAGCTTGGATTCAGCTGCTGCTCCAGAGGGAAGAAATTGGAGGCAGGAGATGCTGAACTCTACAAATCCCACTCAAATTTGATTTTAATATAGCTTAAAAACAGATCCCAACAAGAGGAAAGTACAGGAGGAAACAAGGGGCAGAGCTTCTTCCTAACAAGTGGATTCTTTGCCAAGTGACACCAGGGTAAAGAAGCCACCAGGGCTTTTGGTTTAAGGAGTCCAATTAAATCCAGGCCTCACTAATGAAGAGTGCACACAGGAATTTGTTCTTTCCAAAGTGCTTTGCAACTGGGTTGTTTTTAAGATGGAACCTGCATTTTCTTTATTTTATTTGCTTTTTGGTTGTCTTTTGAGGGTGTAGCTTGGAAATCAGACCGTGGGTGAGGCGGGATCTTGGAAAAACAGGAGTGCCCTGGTGTCACAGACATGCTTTATGAAAAATCCTTTCCTTAGGATTTTTTTTTCCCCAGAGAAACTGAGAGGCCTCAGGAACAAAATGCAAACAATGATTATCTGCTGCTGTGGAATGCAACAGGTGCATCTGGGATTGGGCTCAGGGGGTTGTTTCTAATTAATGGCCAATCACAGTCAGCTGTATTGAACTGTCTGGTCAGTCACAAGATTTTATTATCATTCCATTCTTTTTCTATTCTTAGCTAACCTTCTGATGAAATCCTTTCTTCTATTCTTTTAGTAAGTTTTAATATAATATATATCAAAAAATAATAAATCAGCCTTCTGAAACATGGAGTCAGATCCTCGTCTCTTCCCTCATCCTGGGACCCTGTAAACACCAGCACACCCTGGTGCCAGAAGCAGAATATTGACTTTTTAACAGGCCTGGAGACAGCAGAAGAGGATGGAAGCACCTTTTAGCTGCCATCCAAACCAGTGAAATGTTAACTGTAACTCCCCTTGACAGAGCACATCTGCCACTGACAAACACCCCAGGACAGGTTTTGTCTTCCCTTTAACGAGGCTGGCACTAATTAAGTCTAAAGCCAGCAAAGTCTGTGGCAGGACTGACTCAATTGTGCACTAAAAGTTGGGCAAAAATTCTTGGGAAAGTGCTCAGTGCACACAGAAACTGAGGCAGGAATTGGGGGAAAGATGTTCTGAAATTCAGCAGCTCAAGTGGCTTCAGGCAGAAAGAGCCTGGGCTGGGGTGCAGAAAATGCATCACAAACCCCTTTGCTCAAATCTTACTCCTTTATTGAGTCTAAAATGCTCACACATCCATGGGTATTTGTATGGAATTCTAGCATAAATATACTGTTCTAAGTGTGGGGAAACTTCAGGGATCATAGGAATTTAATTTGGTGCCTGAGCATCTTCATCCTGTCACCTCTCCTGCTATGTTACTGGGCACCACTGCTGGTTACCTTGCAATTTCTGCTAATTACTAATGAATTACCAAAATGCTCCTTGCACTGGACTGGGATCTTTTGTTCTACCTGGGGAAAAGCAAATTATTCGTAATAAAGGGTCACAGGTAGGCAAAAACCTCAAGGGAATTCAACAGAGCACGGAATGATTTGAGGAATAACAGAGCCACAGGATTTTGTGGTGGCGCTTTGCACTCCTCATGGAATCATGGAATGGTTTGGGTTGGAATTGATCTTAAAGACCATCTAGCTATAACCTGAGCATCATCTCTGCTTCCAGAATCACATCCCATGTTCATTCCTGCCAAAACACCCATTCTGCTGAAATGTGGAAGTTTTTGTTTGGCCACAGAGAAAACAAAAAGACAAACAGAGCCCACAGAAGTAACAAAGGTTAGGCAGGATTAAAAGCCCAAAGCTTTACCCTGGACCTTCAGAGCCAGTGTGGATCACCCTGCACACATTCAGGCACAGTTTGTAGTTGTAACCAGACAAAACTGGGACAAACTTGTGAGAATGGGGCAATGTGGACATACAGGGGAAGAACATGGAGAAAAGGGAAGAAACAGAGACAATAATCAAACAAACCCCAGGTTAATGAGGCAGTGAGGATTTATTCCAGGGATAAACAGGCAGTGCTCTGCCCTCAACATATTTGTTCGTCCTCCCTCCCTAACAAGTCCCCACTTTCCCAATATTCCCAGTCTTGAATACCGATTCTTAATGCTGTCTCATTATCACTGAAGGTTTAAACTGTTAATTCCAGCCCTGCTTCAGCTGAAATGCAGGTTTGTGCCCCAGATGGGAGTGGAACAGGAACAGGGAGGGTGTGCAGGTGTTAATGTGACTCCACAGCACGAGGACAAACCCAGCAGAACAGAGTCCTTGATTAAGGCCTCAATGAAACCATCAGGGCCCATCAAGCACCCTGCTGATGAGCAGCTATTTGGCCACACACAGAGCTGTGATTTCCATCCACTTTAATAATCAGGGAGTTGGGGTTTACTGTTAATGTGACATTGATGAAGAGAAATGACGCTAATGTGACATTGATGAACCGGAATGACAGTTCAGCCTTGATTAAAATTAGCCCCAGTTCCTCACACAGGACCAGCCAGGAGGGCTTGACACACAGCTCAGATCTTCCAGAGAGGGTGAAACAAAGGCCAAGGTGAGGGGAAAGGAGTAGAAGGGTGCTAAAAATGCCAACAAATATTCTCTGATGAAATACAGGATAATTCAACAAAGTTCAGCATCTCAAATCTTTCCCCTGCTCAATTCCCTGAATCCACAGACAAAGAGTCAGAGTTAAAGCTTAAAGTGGAGGCAGAAAGTGCCCACCTGGATCATCCTCACCTTCACAGCTCCTGGGGACACCACTGGGCACCAACATTTTGCTTTAGCAGGTTCACAGTGATGCCTCAGGTTTAGCTTTCATATTTTTCACATTCTGTGCTGCTTTAGTGTGTGGGTCTGGGCTCCATATTATGGGATGGTGAGAGCAGGGAGACAAAAAAATTCATGCTCCAGCTGGGCACCAAGGACAAATGCCCCAAATCTCAGCCCAGGAGCACAAACCCCGTGGGCTGGAGAGAGAAAAACAAGCAGGGTGGGACTGCCTGGGCTAAAGCTGCAATGGGACAATGAACTGCAAGGTGCAAATGGAGCAGAGCTGATCCCAGGGACAGACCCCGGCAGCGCTCGTGCATTTTGGGGCCGTTTTGGGTCATCTTGGGTGCAGCCCTGGCTGGGCTCTGGTGCTGCCCAAGGTGCAGCCATGCAGGAGATCCTTTTCATAAATCCCTGATTTATTCTGGAACTCTGTTCTAGGTCAGCCTTCTCAAGGCATCAACAGATTCTCAGGCTGTTTTGGGTTGGAAAGAACTGTAAAGATCATCTTGTTCCACACCTTCCACTAGAGCAAAGCTCACGAAGCCAAGGCTGAAAGTCCAAGGCATGGAGACTCCTCAAGAGCCCCAGAGGAAGCCAGCACTGGACGTGGAATCAGCACAGAGCAGGTTTGCTTGAGAATCAGGAAAATAAAGCTGTGACATTAAACAAACCAAGCCCAGCCCTTTGAAATCAGAGCTGTAACAGCAAACAGCAAATCCTGTTTCTATAGGGAAACGCACACTGGCTCAGCAAAACTGCCTGAAGGATGTTCTGAAGGATGCAAAGGAAAAAAATTAAGGAAAAATATCAAGACACAACTGCTCAAGTCTGGATTCTGTTCACCAGAACATGTTCATAAGGTTTACACTTACATTGGCCCCTCATGTATTTCAGCATTAAGTTCATCTTAAACTCTCTCCATAGGGAAGTTCCTGAATGCTGGAAATACTCAAAGGATAAGAGCCTTGTTCAAACCCCTCTGCACCAGCTCAGAGCAGCCAGCACTCACAGGAGTCAACAGCAATCACCCAGATTTTCCTTCCAGCTGTGAATGAGTTGAAATGGCCCCAACCTTCTGTAGTTACACTACTTGTTCCTTTTATAAACAGAAATATTCTCTCATTCATGATATAATTTCCTAGATTATCCATTATTAAAATTCCCCCTCTCCAAAACGAATTTACATCTGAGTTATCTCATTACTTCTGAACAAGCCAATTATTGCCTCTAGTGAGCAAAATAATTAGACTTGTGCTCCCTGCATTCAAGATGTTCTCCAGCAGCCCCAGAACACAGAAGTACACAATGCAAAAATACAAATACACAGAACACATCAATGGAGCAGCTTTTTTTCCCTCCTGAACATTGTTTACCAACTGAATGGGTTCATTTTTTTTTTATATATACACTCAGGTATTGAGGGCACGATACAGACCTGAAATTTAAACTCTGCCCATCAGTCAGGTCTAAAAGAGCAGAGGACTTCCCTTGGTTTGTTTTTCCACCACCTGAGTCAGAAGTCTTCCCTCTCCTATGACATCTGTGTGGACAAAAAATTATAAAACACTGCCCAAAGCTGAGAAATATTTCCTAGAGGTTGGTGATGGGATTCATGGGATCTCAGGATGGTGTGGGTTGGAAGGACATTAAATCTCATCCAGTGCCACCCCCTGCAGGGGCAGGGACACCTTCCACCCTCCCAGGGTGTTGCAAGCCCCATTCAGCCTGGCATTGGGCACTGCCAGGGATCCAGGGGCAGCCACAGCTGCTCTGGGTACCCTGTGACATGGTTTCCCCACCCTGCCAGCCAGGAATTCCTTCGCAATATCCCAATCTAACCCTGCCCTCTGGCACTAGGAATCCATTCCCCCTTCTACTGCCCCTCCAGGCTTTTGTCCAAAGTCCCTCTCCAGCTTTTTTGGGGCCCCCTGTCTTGGTTGAAGACAATTTAAAGAGGTGGACACTCTAAAATAAAGCTACCTCCACTTAAATTCAACCAACCCCCTTCCACCAACAAGCAATGATTACTAACTGATATAAGTGAAAAAACAACAAGCGAAAAGGCAACAGACAAAAATGGAAAAGTACACAATCATTAGGTACAAAACCACTAAATTTCAGGAACCCAACGGGAACAAAGAGAGCCCAAAATGGAGGCAGGGCCCCTCCCCAAGATGGCGGCAATGCCCTCCCCAAGATGGCGGCAATGCCCTTCCCAAGATGGCGGCATTCCCTGGCAACCACAGGGCTCGAAGTGATGCCTGTCAGAACCCAGGACATCCCTCTGGCTGTCCTGGAGGGCTCAAACCCCTGCCAGGGGGCTCAGAGACCCTGGCACAGAGCACAAGACCCCTGTGACCTTGGTTATGACCATGGAAAAAATTACCAACCTTATATGAGCATCTGCAAGCCATGAAAGTCTAAGTAGAATAATAATTAGTTTGTCATGAGGTTAAAAATAGATTTTTGGGGTTTTTTGAATGGGGATTCAGGAGGCAAGATGGAGGAATCTGGGTGTGTCCAGTCTTTCTCGTTCTTCTTGGCCTCCATCTTCTGGGTGATGTTGGCACTTTTGGATTGGTTTAGGGCAGAAACTCGCTGTCTAACATAGGTGATAGGTATTGGGAAGTTATGATAAATATTGTACACGTAGTTTTCAGTATATAATGTTAACACCACCCCAAGGTGGTCAGTGTGCCTCTGTCTGACCTGCTGGACAGACCTCAGCAGGCCAGAGAAAGAATGTTATAGATAAGAAACAATAAACAACCTTGAGAATGAGAACTGAAGAGCTCTGACTCCTTTGACTGCCAGGCTGGGAAAAGAGACTTTCTAACACATCTCGGGGCCACTGTGAGCAGCAGAAGTCCCGAGAATGCCTTAGGATTTGAGCTTTTCTATTTTTCATATATTTGTAATCCTGCAGCTCTTTAGTGTATAACTCTAAACTCCACATCCAGTGTGAGCTGCTGCTTTCCTATTTTGGGCAAACACAACAATTCCTCTGCAGGCCTGGCAATCAAGGACACCTCACTGCCTCAGGCCCTAAGAGATGGAAACAAAAGTGCATTGAGGGGGATCAAACTTGGGGTAAATGACTTCATTACCTGAAGCTGTAATTGAAATATTAACCCCTAATATGCAAATGGATCAAACTTTTAAAAGTGTGAAAACCCGTGACCCATGGTCCATTTTCTGGATGTAGGCCCTGGGCAGGCTTCATCTGCCCTAAATGTACCTGAAGGCCCTTCAAGAAAAAAAAAATTAAAAAAAAATATAAATGAGATATAAAAATAAATATACCCACTTTTTATTCCCTTAATTTTGCCTGGTCTCTGTTTTTAGGCAGTGCCAGCAAGGCATCAGAAGGACAATGGCGAAATGGTGTCAGCTCTCTCCCTCAGGACGCCGCTCCCCTGCTGACCATGTGGGCTGGGAGATAAAGGGGAAAAGATGGTGGCCAAAAGAAAGAAAGGAGAAAAGGAAAGGGGAGATAAAGGGGAAAAGATGGTGGCCAAAAGAAATAAAGGGGAAAAGGAAAGGGGATATAAAGGGGAAAAATGGTGGCCAAAAGAAAGAAAGGAGAAAAGGAAAGGGGAGATAAAGGGGAAAATATGGTGGCCAAAAGAAATAAAGGGGAAAAGGAAAGGGGAGATAAAGGGGAAAAATGGTGGCCAAAAGAAATAAAGGAGAAAAGGAAAGGGGAGATAAAGGGGAAAAATGGCGGCCAAAAGAAAGAAAGGAGAAAAGGAAAGGGGAGATAAAGGGGAAAAAATGGTGGCCAAAAGAAATAAAGGGGAAAAGGAAAAGGGAAATAAAGGGGAAAATATGGTGGCCCTCACGGTAAGCCTGGGGATGGAGAGAAATTCTAGTGGCAGATAAAGCCTCACCAGGGTGTGTGGGGTCAGCCCTTCTTCAGGTTACCAGGACAAAACGCATCCCAAAGGGGCAAGAACACAAGGGAAAGAAAAAACAAGGCAGGACATGCCATAAAACATGTCCACTGCTCACATAAATCCTGGGAGAGAGGTATAAAACATCTCCTGTCTGAAGGAGTGTCCTGCTCCCACATGAGGACAAGAGGATTTTTTCACACCTCGTTGCTCTGGAGGAGAGAGGGGAGAGATGCTGCAGCAGCCCAGCTCACAATTCCATTAAGGACTCTCTGCCAGCTGTCAGGATGAACCCACGGCCTTACCCTCAAGAATTTCTGAAGCAAAAAAGATTCATTTTAATCTTCTGTATACGAGTTAACAAGCAGAGAAAATCAGATCCCTCACATCTGCTTCTGAGGCCTCTTGGATACTTCAGCGATTCCCTGCATGAGCTTGAGCAGGAATTTCTCCTGCCACTGAGCATTAACAGCACAGCAGACAACATATTGAGGGCAATAAAAACAATGCAACCCTCATTTATCAGCTTGAGGAGAAGGTGTCGAGGCAACCAGCTGAGAAGGACCCACCAGGAAAGTCAGAAATAGAGAAGATGAAGACGTTTGGGGTTTTGCCCTTTGGGTGGAAACGATGCTCAACTCCAGCATGAAGTGCAGAGAATTGAGGGAAAGCTTTGCCTCCCTTTCCTTCCCTCTGTCCCAGCACTGTTTATGTGCAGTGTTTGACAGGACTTCATGGTCTGATTTTGCTGCCAAGTGAGGTTTGAACTTCTCTCTTTGGCATGTGCCCTCCCCTGCACAATCCACAGCCTAATGCATCACATTTCCCAATACATATTTATATATATTTTTAATGTATTATGTCTCTCAGTAAGTATATTTTTAATTAATGAGCTATTTCAAATGGAAGATGAAAAGCAAAATCTCCTTTTCTTTTTGGAAGGGTGATCCAATAACACTGACAGTACCAGATGGCTTCCTCCTCAGAAAGCCAGACAAAGCAAATGCATCCATAAATGTCCAGAATGTCAGAAGCAGGCATCAAATAGATAAGGTCCAAGTAAATACACACAGCTCTTGCTTCTCAGAAACCAGGAACATTTGCTAGTCCTGTCAAAGAACAGATTTATTATTTTTTAATAATATTTCCCTTCTCCAATACACTGAGAATTTCTGAGCAGGGCTGAAAGCATGGAGAGGCTTTGGTCTCAATGGGGAAATAATTCTGCACAGCTGGTCTGATCTGTGAAAACCTTCACCCAACAGCAGCAGCTGTGCTCAAAAAGCACAGGATATCTCTGTAAAAACCCAGCACTAACCATCTCATGTTAAAAACCCTAAAAAAACCCCAACACCTTTAATTTGGGGTGTGGAGAACAGTCAAGATCATGCTCAAGCAGTGAATCTAAGTTTAGGGTTATGGACTGGCAGCACAGAACACCAGCAGGTTTCTAATTTATCTCCATGGATCAGGTTATTCCTAATTTATCTCCATGGATCAGGTTTTTCCTATATAGTTCAGGTGCTCTTGGAGAACCCAAACCATTCCAGACCAAGGCAGGCACCTGTGTCACTGCCATCTAAACCATCTCTGCCTCCTGACTTAATTAGCTGTGAATACAGATAATTTCTTGATGAGTTTTCCTGAGTAACCCCTTACAGCAATATCCACTCAATTTAATCTGAAACCCACGTTGTGGGAAGGAATCTGGTTCTGCCTAAGGGCACTTTTAGGGAGGAGTAAAACAGACCCCACAGATGTGAAAGGCTTGTGCTCCATGACCTGCCAGCCCAGCAGCCTCCTCTTCTCCTCCCCTGCTCTAAAATATCCATTTCTTGCCCCAAAATACCCATTTCTTTCCCTGAAATACCTATTTCTTTCCCAAAAACATCAATTTTGTGTCCCAAAATACATATTTCTCTGCTGTCTCCGCTTCTCCCTTGTGAATGCTGACAAAAACTTACTAAAAGCATATTTATGTGTTTTGTATAAAATGTTTTAGGTAAAAAGTCGTAACATTACCCTGGATTTTGAGCAAATTTCTACAGAAAGCAAGGCAGATGCAATTCCATGTATTGAGGCTCCCCAGTTTCCAAAGTCTATCAATCCCAACAAATTTTGGGTCCTCAAAACATGGTGAGACCTCCAGGACATGAAATTGCATGAAAGACTTGACCCCTCAATGCCTTCACCCAGGGAAATTCAGAGCCTGGCCCTGTATTTATTAAAGGATCAGGCACCACAACTGGGATAAAATTATTTTTCCCCAATTTGGAGGGCTCAGCCCAAGCTGAACACAAACATCTCAGCCTAAGAGCTGGTTTGGGATATTTCTAAGACACTGAGGAGAAACAGAACCATTTTTAAGCAAAATAGGTCCATTAAGTGACTTGGAAAGTCAAGTTCCACTTTTAGTGAAGAAATGAAACCTCCACGTATGCGCCCAAATTTTCAGGATTTGTTCACTTTCTCCAAGTCCCTCTGCAGCCCCTTTAGGCCCTGGAAGGGGGTCTGAGCTCTCCCTGCTCAGAGTTTTCTCTTCTCCAGGCTGAAAATTATTGGGGAAAAAGGGAGGGAATGAGGGAAACAGGGGAAAGAAGGAAGAATTTATTTTATTTTAGCAACAAATAAAAGAGATCACACTGGAAAAGAGCCTGGAAGCCAAGCAGAGCCCTCTTCTCCAATTAAGTATTTCAAATTAAAGCCCTGCTCTGCTCTCCACGGGAACATCAGCAACTGGACACTGAGTGTGCCATATGTGGCTATTATCAAATTAAAAACAAAATCCCTTTTTCTGCAAAAACAAAAAGTGAAGTTAAAACACTTCCATCCTCTGGTTTTCTGCATAAGCACGATCCAAAAACATTAAGTGGGTTAAACACATTAAATAACTGTAATAATCTGCTCTCAGAGTGCAGAGTAATGGAAATCTTGCAGCAAGGCTTGGAATTAACCTGCTTAATTTCCCTGGTATTACATCCACCACATCCATCCCCTCACTCTGCCTCACAACTGCATCATTAACTTCCCATCCAGACATCCCAACCTCTCACTCCAACTTGCCACTTCTTCATCCAAATGTATTATAATTTGCTTATCCACTGCCATTTTCATCAAGTTCATATTAAAACAGAGAGAAAGAGGTTTAAATCTTCTTCCTCCACATTTAATTCAATTGTCTGGCATGACTTTGTTGTAATGACTCAGTGCACAAGACGTGGTTTATGCTTGGCTTGGACTAATTCAGAAGTTTCTACATCCAGTAAGGGGAAAAAAGACTGGAAAAGTAAAGATAAAATGAAGCATTTTTAGTCCTGGCAATAAGATATTTATGGCTGTACCCCAAGTAATTTCCTACAAGCTGAGAAAGAGCTGGCTAATGCATCATCCAACACACCAACCCAACAGGGCTTTGCTCAGAATATTTCCAAAAAAACCTCCCAGACCAGTAAAAATCCAGGAAATCAGCTGGGATTGATGTGAATTTCCTTTATTCCAGTGGGAAAAGAGGAAAATTCATTCCTTCACTCCTTCTGTGATTTAATTCTATGTGATTTTATGGGTTCCCTGCTCATGCCAGGGGTTGGAACTTGATGATCTTTAAGGTCTCCCAACCCAAACCTTTCCATGGCTCTCTGATTTTCTCTACCTACTAAATACAGAGTTAACAAACAACATTAAAAAAACCCAACCCAATCACTGTGGTTCCCACCTAAAGCAGATTTTGTGTAGCCCTCAGAGATCAGATTCAATTACTAAACCAGGCCAGAAAGGCAGCCTGGGACTGATTTTTACTAAGGAAAAGATGGTAAACCAAGTGTCCCCTGGATAAATTACACTAATTACAATTTAAGATGTTTTTTAAAGTGATAGGGATTGTGCTATTACAGCATGGAATTAAAAATACAAAAGAAATGAAAGAAATTTTCAACTAAAATCTATTTTCTCTGGTCTTTTACTAGTGGGTTCACAGTGCACTATTAAACCAGGAGAACATAACATCCCAATTAACTTGGTTTTAATCACTCCTGGCTGAGGAGAATGCGAACAGAGTCAATAAATGAGGATGTATCAGAAATGGCACCTTGGATGGAAGATGAAGCTTTACCTACCACACTCCAAATGCTTCAAAATTGCCTTGAGATGTCTCTCCAGGCTGGGAATTCTTTCCCTGGGACAGATCCATCCTCACCCATGGCAGAGATCCCCCATCCAGAGCAAACCCTGAGGGATTTGCTGGCAGTTTGTTAAATCCATCCTAATGAGATCCACACTGTTAATTCCCTTAAACCTTTGTCCACTGGGGGATTCTGCCTTGTCCTTTGGGTCTCTGTGGAAATCATTCCAAATCGATTATAGCTCCATTTGCCTTGGGCTGTTTCATCCACAGAGTACAAGAGTAAACCCTAAATGTCAATTCCCATTTTTATAAATTCATGTTGAGTCATTTTTGGTTGATGCCTTGGATGGAGATTCTTTGAGTGAGCAAAAACCACTCCTTCACGACAGATGTTTAAACTACTACAAATAATTTTTTATAAAATTTCTACGCAAGGACTCCAGTTTTCCAAAGGAGTCAAAGCAGAGGCAGAGAAGCACACAATTCTGAATCCAGGAATTCCTTAATCTCCCTTTTTGTAGCAACTTTTTACTGGGAATGGGTGTCATGGACATATTTTAGGAAAAATCCTTTTGTTAGGATCGTTCATCCTGAGAAGCTTCAGCTTCTCCATGTTTTGCTGCTTTGGAAGGTGATTTGGAGAATTGTTTGACCAGCATGTGAAATTGTTTTTATTTGATGACCAATGACAGCCACCTGTGCCGAGGTTGTGAGCAGGCACAAGATTTTATTATCATTCCATTCCATTCTATTCCTTTCAAGCCTTCCGATGAAATCCTTTCTTCTATTTTTTTTTAAGTAAGTTTTAATATATCATTTTCTTTTAATATAATATATATCATAAAATAATAAATCAGCCTTCTTAAACATGGAGTCAAGATTCTCATCTCTTCCCTCATCCTGGGACCCCTCTGAACACCACCACAAATGGGAATGGAGCATTTCCTCCTCAAGTTCCCAGACAAGAAATGCCAATTTTTTTCCTGCCCCAAGCAGGGTTTATCTCTGTATTTCAGATCTCTATCACCACTCAACAGAAGGAAAAATAAAGTTATTCTCCCCTTTCTGCTTTGTAGCAGCAGCACCTGAAATAGGAAAAGCATCTTTTGTCATACAAAGGTAAAGGCCAAGCTCCAGCTGGTGACTTTTTGTTAAATTCCTAAATTGGATCCTCCAGTTACAAAAGTCATAAAAATAAAGCCTTTAGAGACACAAACACTTCATAGCTGCAGGAGACCAGGTGGATCTGAGGTGTGCAGGTGGCACAGGAGCATTTTTACCCAGTCCAGTGGCTCAGGGCACCCCCACCCCAAAAATCCCTGTGCCAATGAAAACACAAAGCCCTGTGGTCTGAAGAGTTCAGACACACAAATGTGTGAACAGGTCAAAAATGCTGGATAAAAATCATAGGCTTTGATAAAGAGTCATGGAAAAACCAATAAAATCAATTATATAAACTTCTCTACATGAAATGAGTTCTTGAAACAACAAGAAGGATAACGAGCTATAAATATTTGAATAAACCCCATCCCTGGCTTTTCTCTGTAATACTTGATTCTGTATTCCAGAGAAAATGGGAGAGCAGAGAGAAGTTTTGCTGGGATTGATGGAATAATGCCAAACTGGTCCACTGAAACTCCAAGTGAGACCTGAGGTGTTTGTAAGAGGAGCTCACCCAGGCTCCTACTCACACCTCTGAACAAACATTTGGCTTCTTATCAAGCAAGGAAGGGCCTTTTGTTGAGGCATTTTTTTTCCCAGATCCATAGAATACCAAAAGCCCCACCAAATTCCTCAAACAGGGTTAAGAGACATGAATTAAGTGTCAGATACAGGGAAATGCATCTTGTAAAGCATCATCTCCTCTTTACACACACACACCCCAGCCATTACCACTAATTGAGTTCCAGCACTTCCAGGGAACTAATTAGGAAGTAAAGATTGCAAGGAATTCATTTTTATCCACATTTAAATGTGAAAGTTGCAGTTAGGAATATCTTGAGGTTGGTTTAAGTCAGAGAGGGGAATACTGTAAGAGGTTGGTTTTGTTTTCTGCACCAAAATGCTTCACTTACAAATTAACTCACATGGAGAAATAATAAAGGTGGAAACAATAAAATAATAATAAATAATAAACATGGAACAATACAGCCTGTTATTCCAGAGATGGAATCCCAGGATGGGTGAGCTTGGAAAGGACCCCAGTGGGTCACGGGTCCCACTCCCTGCCCCAGCAGGGCCATCCCAGGGCACAGGGCAGTGTCCGGGAATGTCCCCAGGGAGGGAATTCCAGCCCCACTCTGGGCTCCCGTGCCCACGGATCCCCATGGATGGGCTCTGTGCCCATGGATGGGCTCCTGTGCCCATGGATCCCCAGGGATGGGCTCTGTGCCCATGGATGGGCTCTGCGCCCATGGATGGGCTCCTGTGCCCATGGATCCCCAGGGATGGGCTCTGTGCCCATGGATCCCATGGATGGGCTCTGTGCCCACGGATCCCATGGATGGGCTCTGTGCCCATGGATCCCCATGGATGGGTCCCTGTGCCCATGGATGGGCTCTGTGCCCATGGATCCCATGGATGGGCTCTGTGCCCATGGATCCCCATGGATGGGTCCCTGTGCCCATGGATGGGCTCTGTGCCCACGGATCCCCAGGGATGGGCTCTGTGCCTATGGATGGGCTCTGTACCCATGGATCCCCATGGATGGGCTCTGTGCCCATGGATGGGCTCTGTGCCCATGGATCCCCATGGATGGGCTCTGTGCCCACGGATCCCCATGGATGGGCTCTGTGCCCATGGATCCCCAGGGATGGGCTCTGTGCCCATGGATGGGCTCCTGTGCCCATGGATCCCCATGGATGGGCTCTGTGCCCATGGATCCCCATGGTTGGCTCTGTGCCCATGGATCCCCATGGATGGGCTCTGTGCCCATGGTTGGCTCTGTGCCCATGGATCCCCATGGATGGGCTCTGTGCCCATGGATGGGCTCTGTGCCCATGGATCCCCATGGATGGGCTCTGTGCCCACGGATCCCCATGGTTGGCTCTGTGCCCATGGATCCCATGGATGGGCTCTGTGCCCATGGATCCCCATGGATGGGCTCTGTGCCCATGGATGGCTCCCTCAGCCATGTCCCCCTGCCCTGAGCAACCCCAGCTCCCTCAGCCTCCCCTGGGCATGGAGATTCTCCAAGGCCCTTCAGCACCTTGGTAATTCTGGAGGAACATTCGGATTTGATGACCTTTGAGGGCTTTTCCAAGTTTATGATTCCATTTCACATCACAGCTCCTGAACTCTTTAAGACTTTAAATTTTGTCTGCTTACACTTCCAATAACTTGAAGCCAGCTCCAGATAAACCCTCACATTTCCACAGCAGCTAAAAAAGTGCCCACACTGATTTCTGTACAGCCACCTGTCACCATAATATTTTCTGAAAAATCCTCTTTGCCGAGGATTTTTTCCTGGGAAGCTGAGAAGCCTCAGAGAGGAATGAAAACAATAATTATCTTATTGCTGCTCCTGTGTTTGCTGATTTGGAATGTGGCTTGGACATTGTTCACCAACAGGTGAATGTTTGATTAGTTCCATGTGAATTGTTTTTAATTAATGACCAGTCACCATCAGCTGTGTCAGACTCTGAGTCAGTCACAGGTTTTTATTATTCATTCTTGTGAAGCTTTCTGATGTGTCTTTTCTCGTAGTTTAGTTTAGTATAGCATTCTTTAATATAATATACTATCATAAAATAATAAATCAGCTTTCTGAGAACTTGGAGTGAAATTCTCATCTCTCACCACATGCTGGGGACCTCACAAACACCACAGCCACTCAGTGGGCACATCCCTCCTCACCCTGAGGTCAAATGGGCATCTCCCCTTGCTGAGGGCACAGCCCTGAGTGCTGGAAACCACTTTTTACTGGAATTAGAGCTTCACCCCACCACATGAACACATCCTCCATTTTGGAAGCATTTCCATAGTCCCTCCCTTGTGTGAGGCAAGAGAACATTTAAAAACACTTCCACATTCATTAAGCAGACAAAGGAAGTGCCATTTGTTGCCACAAAAATCCCACTTTTCGACGCCATTGAGGTGCAGTGAATGCAGGGCTTGCAGGGAGCTCATCCAATAACTCCTGATGACAATTAAGTCAAACACAACCACACGATCAGTGCAATTAAAATCCCCAAAGAGGAGCACAGATGTACTCCAGGCCCCCAGTCACTTACAGGATTTTTTTTGATATTATGTAAAAATCCAGCTACTGAGCAGCAAGGCTTTGGTATTATATTATTAAGTAATTACAATGAGATATGAAAACACTAATGAGATCTGTGGTGAGGATTTGCTGCACACCCAATGTTTCGAGGGAAAATGAATCAGTCTGGCTTTCTCCAGCACTCTTGGAACAACCTCCTGCAGGCAGCTGCATGAGTTTTATGTGGAGAAAACACAGAAAAATCTGGTTTCAACAACTTCCCCGCCTTTGTGGTGACTGCAAGGCTCAAAAGACTGGCAAGGGAAGCGGGAAAATTCGGGAAATTGATATCCAGAACATGAATTTAAATGCAGGCCTGGTGTGCACATTCATGTGGGGAATGCAAATACCACTTGGAAAAGGGAACATCCTCCCTGTCCTCTTTGCTTTAGGAAATCACACAAATGTGGGACATTAATGACTAAACAGGATGACCAATCTCTGCCTGGTGTAAAATCAGATGAATTCTTGGGGAGGAGGCTTCACAGGAGCCCTCATCCCCCAAACTGGGCCAGTTAATGCACTCCTGGTCACCACTGGAGACACAAATCCCAATAATTCTGTGACAGCACCAAACATTTGCTGAAACTCTGAATGAAAAGAGACCCCTTGTTATAAAGAAAGAGGCCTCATAATTTTAGGAGGAGAGAGGGAATATCCACAGGATAAAAACCATGTGAAGGCAACAATCCTGGGACTCCTGAGAAGCCCTAAAACTCCAAAACGCTCTGGGAAACAGAGGCAATGAGAGAATCTGAAGAAAATGAGAGAAATGTCTCTCATTTTGCCCAAAATCACATTTTCTGGTGACAGTTAACTTGGAAAGAACAGCCCTAGAACCCTTCCAAGGCACCTTTCTCTCCTCCTTCAGCCAACCCAGATCCTCCTGGCAGCCAACTGCCAGCTCCACCAAATTTATCAGGGTCAGAAATAACCTTTCAGGCCTGGAATAACTCAAATGGATCCGAAAGCCCAGCCTTGCCCTTTGGAGAAGAACATGGATTCACCAAGGCTGTGTCCCAAAGGAGATGACCACGAGGATCACCCCATGGAGCCTCCACTCCTCACATCATCATCATTATTATTATTATTATTATTATCATAATTAAGCTGGAGAGGTACTCAGGGCCAGTTGGAGAGGGAGGTTCTGTTTTCCCACTGCTAGGTGGTCCACTCCAAAATTTGTCAATTAATGCATCCTCTCAGGTCAATTAAATTGGAATAATCACCAAAATGAGCCCCTTTAAAGATTGATTTCAACATGCACATGATGCCTTTCTATGACTTCACCTGGTGGACCTATAAAGAGAATTTAAATTATGCCATCCCAAACCATCATAGGGAGCCACTCACTCCAGAATGGACAATTCCATTCAAGCTTCAAAACTAACAAAAATTCAGAGATAAGAGACTTAAAAACCCATTTTAAATCTCAGAAGGATTCAAAGCTCAGGGGAAAAAAAAAAGAAAATAAAATCTTACACCACCCCATGAAGTGATTGCCCAGAGAAGCTGTGGCTGCTCCTGAAAGTGTCCAAGGCCAGGTTGGACAGGGCCTGGAGCACCCTGGGATGGTGGAAGCTGTCCCTGCCATGGCAGGGGTGGCACTGGATGATTTCAAGGTCCCTTCCAAGCCAAACCAGTCTCTGATTCCATGATTTTCACAGACATCGCTTTTCTCCACCCCCAGCCTCCATAAAAACACCCTTTTCCCTGCTCATCTCCTCACATTATTACTGCATGTAAAACCCTACCCAAGGAAACTCTCCTCACCTGGAAAACGTCCATATTTCTGTGTTTTGATAAGAAAATATTCTAACATTGTCCATGATATATTAAACAAAAACTCCAACAGCAGTTGATGCACTTGGCTCACAGAGCCCTTGAGAATTTGTCAGCTTTTGTATCTTCAGACCCCTAAATCACATCCCTTCATTGATTGAGGTTCCATCTCCATCCTGCAGAAGAGAATTACCTCCTCAGCAAACATTTATCTCCTCACAAAAGGCAGGGAATAATGGAGCCATGAAAGCTGTTGCCTTTTTTTTGGCAGTAATTCCTCATCTATGATACACACATGGAAACACAGGAGATCAACACCTCCAATTCCTGTGCGTGTAAAATGGATAACAACCAACATTAAATCAAACGTGTAGCATTTTAATCCTTTAATTAGGTAAAAAATCACTTTCTCCCCAACAGTTTTTCCTTATAAGGAAAAAAAAACTCAAGACATCTACAGATCCTCCAACTGTTATTCCAACTCAAAGCCACAAAAGTCTTTGGAGCATCTGGCGTGTTTTGTGCTCCGTGGCAGCCTCGTTCTGTGTGAATTGAGTGATTTATTACCACCTAACCCCAGCCTCTGATGAGATTGTGCTGCCAATTTGTGCCTCCTTTTTGGAGAGAGGGCTCTGCAAGCCGGGCTTTGGGCTGAGCGTGGTGAATCTCAATTAAAGGCTGACCTTTACAAGGCGAGGGAAATGTTAATTCATGCTCACCTAAATGGCTTCAGCCCTCTTTAAAGCCGAATTTTCTGAGCCTGCCCACTCCTCTACCGCTGTAAAGTTCCATTTCAACATGATTAAGATAAAAACCTCTTGGGCTGCAAGGGAAAAAAAACCCCAAGTGCTAATACAGCTGTCTGGGGTGCATTTGTTATGCTCCTTGAAAAACAACGGTGTCGCGTTTTGAAGGGATTTCAGGCACAGATGAGAGGCAGCAGAGTGACAGGGCCAGAGATTAAACACTTCTTTACCCCCTGAACAGGTACAAGAGCAGCAGCAGCTCCCTCCACGCTCACCCCCAAGGTCTCTGCTGGAATTTGCCATCCCCTGTGATGTGGAATTACATCCTGGAGAAGCCCCAGCTTGAAAGGGATCAAACTTGCAGAAGAGGCAAGAAAGTGGCTCAGCCCCCACAGATAATTGCATTGGGCTGTGTTTTAAATTAGGATTATACACTCCATCAAATGGGAGGAAAAAGAAAGGAATGTTTCAGCAATGTATTTATCAAGGGCTTGCTAAGCAAGCTGGTGAAAACAAAGAAAATTGACCCACAAAAATGGGGAGAAACTTCAAAATGAAAAGAAGAACTCGATGAAAAATTCAAATGTCAGCAAGATTTCAATAGAAAAACATAAACATCCATGAGCATCTCAGGACTTTACATTGTCTAAAAGGCCAGAAGAAAAAAAACAAAAAAAAATACAATGTCAATTAATCACTGTAGAAAGGAGATGGAATCACAGAATGTCCTCAGGTGGAAGGTGCCCACAAGGATTAGAGTTCAAATATATATTGTGTGTGTATATATATAAAATATATATATATATTATAATAATATATGTATTATATAAAATATATATTATATATATTAATTCTCTTACACATTGTGTGTAGAGGAGATTTATTATATATAATATATATAAAAATTAAAGAATATATAATATCTATAATAAATCTCCTCCCAACACAATGTATAAGAGAAATGTATTGAAGTTTTGGCCCATATGTTGACTCAAAATCAAAATTAAAAAAAAAAGAAAAAAAACCAGGATTAACTGATGAACTTCCACCAGCTTGAATTATGACCCACCTGATTTGAACTCCCATGGATATTTTGTTCCTCATTCCACAGCCTAACTCTGTGCTGTTTAAATAAATTTAGGTTAAAGCACAAATTCCATAGTTCAGTACTTCCAAAAGCTTGTTCCTCCTGGAAAAAAACTCCAGTAATTGATATAAAGCAGGGTGTTATAGTTCACAGGCATAAACATTCCCCACCTATTCTGTTCTAATCTGCATAATACAAGATAATTCCATGTTGTCTTTGTAAATTCACCACAAAGCCCTCAAATGCTTCAGTAATCCAGATTCAAAGCTGGAAAAGAGCTGTAAATAAGTGCCTTGAAAATCAAGGATTGCCTTGTAAACGAGGCAAAGGGACACAGCGAGTCCCAACTGTAACAACACAACCCAGCCAGTCCTGCTGGAGCAGCTTCCAGGAGAATGAGTGAGAGTGGAGAATTCCAGGGATTTTCATACAAGGAGGATGGTGCTTCCTCACATCAACAGGGAAGAGAAGCATGGCAGGGGTGGGAGAGTTGTGAGGATGGAGAATCCAGGCTGGCAACAGAAATCAAAGCTGGTTCTGGTACCCTGTGAAGGCTGAGATAGAAGAGAGACTAGATGGAGCTAAAGAATAAAGCAGGGATTCATTCACAGGATCTCCTGCATGGCTGCACCTTGGGCAGCACCAGAGCCCAGCCAGGGCTGCACCCAAGATGAACCAAAACGGCCCCAAAATGCACGAGCGCTGCCGGGGTCTGTCCCTGGGATCAGCTCTGCTCCATTTGCACCTTGCAGTTCATTGTCCCATTGCAGCTTTAGCCCTGCAGTCCCACCCTGCTTGTTTTTCTCTCTCCAGCCCACGGGGTTTGTGCTCCTGGGCTGAGATTTGGGGCATTTGTCCTTGGTGCCCAGCTGGAGCAGGAATTGTTTTGTCTCCCTGCTCTGTGCACAGAGCTCACCATCCCTGAATGTGAACCCAGCCCCACACACTAAAGCAGCACAGAATGTGGGAAATATGAAAGCCAAACCTGAGGCATCAGACAGCATTGATTCTCCATCTCTATTTGAGAAGCTCCTCTCCTCATACACCACATTGATGCCCATATTTTTATATTTTTGGTTTTCCTGTTCCAAAAGGACCATGTGGCACCTGAGGGGTGTTTGGGCTCTGAAGTGAGAGAAGTGCAAGGGTTAAAGATTCAAGAAAAGGATCCTGAGGTCAAGACCCAGGTGGGAATTCCCAGAGCAGCTGTGGCCTGAGGGGCTCCAGCAGAGCTGCAGAGGGACTGGGGACAAGGCCTGCAGGGACAGCACACAGGGAATGGCTCCCACTGCCAGAGGGCAGCCATGGGTGGCATCTTGGCAATGAGGAATTCCTGCCTGGGCTGGCATTGCCACAGCAGCTGGGGCTGCCCCTGATCCCTGCAATGGCCAAGGAAGGATTGGAGCAGCCTGGGACAGTGGGAGGTGTCCCTGCCATGGCAATGGGGCTGGAACTGAACTGGGTGATCTTTAAGGTCCTTCCCAACCCAAACCATTCCATGACAGTGACACTCATGGCGCTCACTGGCACCAAACATCACCCCTGACACCAAAATCCCTCCTCCTGCCTTACCTTGCTCAAAGTCCCCGACACAAAGCAGAGATTTCACAGCCCCAGCCTGACTTTCAACACCTCCCAGATCCCTGAGAAGTGACAAGAATTAAGTGGGAAATTCAACCCCCCCAAAATGTTCTCCAGGATTAACAGAGATGCTTTTTCACAGACTCGACTGCTGGCTGAGGTCAGCCTTTAATAAGCAGCAATACACACATTTAGACACCTGGAAGGGATCAAAAATGTTGTTGAAAAGGAAAGAAACAAACCCACATGGATGGGAAAAGGAAGGCTGACCCCACCCAGCAATGGGAACCTGTTGCTGCAGATGAAATGCCAAACGTGCTCTCCCCAACACCGGGAGCTCTTTGCACTGACAAAGCAAAGGGACCCTCCTGCCTCCTTTTTTTAGGCATCTCCCTCTGAACCATTGTGGCTTTAATAACAATCTCTGAGGAAAAATCAAGAAACAAACTATTTTCTTACACATAATCCCCCTTTTGCTGTCAAGGGCCCGACCCCAGTTTGATAATCTCATTTCCCGAGAATCAAAACGCTGGAAATTTAAGCTTCCTAGAGTGTTAATTGCAACCCTGCTCCATCGCTAATCAAAAAATTGGATGTTTTGCATGAGAATGCTGCCTCTAATTAATTCTCAGTCATAAAGCAGGCTGGTTTTAATAACCCCTCCTTGATTGGGCAGCCTTTGAAGAGGCCGTGGCTCTAATCCGCTACACCGGGACCAACACACGCCGAGGAAACCAGGAGTGCATTTCCAGGGGCTGGGGGAGCTGGCAAAACCCTGAAAATCCCTGCTCTCCCCAGGCTCAAAACCAGCTGTGATCCTGCTCATCATGAGACAAAAGCAGTGATGTGGCAGGAAATTCAGCATATCACATCATCACATGGTTTATTCCCCATCCTTTCCTTCAGGAATATTTTTTAACCAGCACAGGCCACTTGTCACCACATCTCCTTTAACCAGACATGAATCCTGCTCGCTCTCCCCCTCCCCAGCACCTCTGACTGACAACACATTATCACCCCCATCTCGCAGGGGTGCTGAACCGAATTTTCATTATCCCAAATGTCAGCTTTGGTTTCTGTCACCGCTGAGCACAGCTGGCTCCCTGCAGCAGCCCCTGGGTGAATCCAAATGGAACAAGGCACCTACAAATAACTGCATTTTCCCTGGACCTGGCCTTACACGGTGCCCTTGTCATAGCACATCCTCTCTGCCTCTGCTGCTAATCTTAATTAGCAGAGTTTCACATTGTTTTTTTTTTTATAATTGGTTAAAACCTTATGGTAAGGAATTTTTCAGGCTGGGGTGGAAAGTGGATGAGCAGCAGAGGGGGGCGTAACATGAACCCACTTCCCAAATTTAGATTTGTGTCTGAGGGGTATCAAGGCTTTCCATTTATCACCCAGCCAGCAAGACAAAAATCAGTGCATTTTTTAATTCTAAAAGTTATCCACCATAATTTATTGCGTTATTACACCAGAGCTTTGTTTTACTGCCCCATTTGTCATCCTTTCCCAGAGGTGAGCAACCTGGAAGGTCCCTAAAACCCCAGATTGGTTTGTCCCTGCAGGCCTTGTCCCCAGTCCCTCTGCAGCTCTGCTGGAGCCCCTGCAGGCCCTGCAATGTGCTGGGAGCTCTCCCTGGAGCCTTCCCTGCTCCAGGGTAACATTCCCAGCTCTCCCAGCCTGACATTGGATCCATCTCCTCTCCAAGACATTCATGGGCCCAGGGGCTTCACTGGCAATCTCAGCAAACCAGGAAGGGTCTCCCTTCCCTTCTCCTCTCTTTTCTCTCCCCATTTTCCACAAAAATCCCCCAGGATGGATTCTGAGTGTCCCAAATCCCAGAATCCCAGAGCAGTTTGGGTGGGAAGGGACCTCCAAGCTCATTCCAGGGACACCTCCCCTATCCCAGGCTGCTCCAATCCTTCCTTGGGCATTGCAGAGATCAGGGGCAGCCCCAGCTGCTCTGGGAATCCCTTCCCAAAATCCCACCCCAGGCTCCCTCTCCAGGGAATTCCCTCCATTCCCAGCTCTCCCAGCCTGCCATTGGATCCATCCCCACCCCGACTCCTCTCTAGGAAGGGATTTTGGGGTCTGGGGGCTTCACTGGCAATCTCAGCACTCCAGGAAGGGTCTCCCTTCCCTTTGCCATCCCCAACTTCCATAAAAATCCCTGGGGATGGATTCTGAGTGTCCCAAATCCCAGAATGGTTTGGGTGGGAAGGGCCCTTCAAGCCCATCCCATTCCAATGCCACCATCCCAGGCTGCTCCAGCCAGGCCTTGGGCACTGCAGGGATCAGGGGCAGCCCCAGCTGCTGTGGCAATGCCAGCCCAGGCAGGAATTCCTCACTGCCAAGATGCCACCCATGGCTGCCCTCTGGCAGTGGGAGCCATTCCCTGTGTGCTGTCCCTGCAGGCCTTGTCCCCAGTCCCTCTGCAGCTCTGCTGGAGCCCCTGCAGGCCCTGCAATGTGCTGGGAGCTCTCCCTGGAGCCTTCCCTGCTCCAGGGAACATTCCCAGCCCTCCCAGCCTGTACCAATCCAGAAGCAAACATTTCACTTCTGTTCTTGCCCCCACCTTTATTTTTTAATGGCAGTTGTCAGAGAACTTGTGTGGCCAACTTCAAGGGGAAAAACACATGGCCAAAGTCTTTCTCCTGCAATTTCAGTGGAAGGAAACAGAAGAATTCCAGCTCTAAACCACTTGCAGCAGGTCCCTTTCTCCCTCTGAGGGATAATGTGAGCCTCATGCTCTGCTCTATTTCAGTCCAAATCAAAGGGGTTAATGACAAAGCATCACTCTGATCTTCACACATTTTTAAGGCTATTTAAATTAAATTCTTATGTGGAAAAGTTAGCGTGAGCTAAACTTTTATAAATTCCTTTCTTTTCATGCATATGTTTCTTTGAAGATCTTTTCAGGAAAAAAGATTTCCTAACAAGTCACCCTCCCCCTGCTGCCACTGAAAAATCATCCCTGTGGATAAGGCTGTTGGGAACAGAAACTGTGCAGTGTTCACAGAAGACAGAGTGTCACATGCCTGCTTTCCACTAACCTGATTGAACAATTAAATTGTATTTCTCTTTAAAAGGGATAAAAAAAAAATATATATATATCTATTAAAAAAAATCCAAATGCAGATCTTGCTGTGGTCTGGGATTCAGGAAGATTAATGAGCAACCTAAAAGGGAACAGCAGCTCATAATAGAGACAGAGGTTACTGCATTTTTAACGTCAACTTCAAAGGGAAATTTTCTTGATGCTTCAACTGTGAAGAATCTCAGCAAAGTCATCTCATCTATTGTCCCCACTGCCTCCCCACACTGACTTTTTGTCACCTATTGCATCATGTCCAGGCTCTTCCAATTGAGCTGCAAAGGGCAGCAGGACCTTGGCCATCTTCACATTAATTCCTCTTTTGTCCTTTAATTCTTTGTCAGCTCCTGGGCTTTGTTCTTGCCCAGCTCCCTGAGCAGCTCTGCTGCACCCTCCTCTCCTGGAAATGCTCCAAAATTCTCATCCCAAATGCTGCCCCAACATTTGTCTTGTATCCCTAAGGAACCACTCTTCCATCAAATCTGGTTCTGAATGAGCTCCAAACCCAGGACAGGAGCTCCTTAAAACCCTCAGTGTAATAGAAATAACCACAAATATAGAAATAATAGAATACTGTAATAGAAACAACCACAAAAATCCCCCAATCTCAGCCACGAGGTACCTGGAGGAGGACACAGGTATGGAGAAGGTCAGTTCTGTTCTCTGCTTGTTTTTAAAGGCACCTGGACAACTGGGAATGACAGAAAGCAACAGGACTCATCCCAAAGGGATGGGAAATACTGGAGCAAGTGCTGTAAGTCCTGATGGCCCCCAAAAGCTCAAAATTCTCAATAGCCACAAAATTCTGGGCTTTGAGCTCACACTTGTCCTGCAGTTTGTAACAGGGAGCTCATAACTAAGGAGAAGGAACCGAAATCCTCCTGGAATCAAACCTGGTAATGGGATGGAACATTAACCTCATCCCCCTGACCTGGGGGACATTTCCTGCCCATGTGACACTTTTGGAGGTGAGAAGCTGAATCCCAAAAGGCAGAGAGAGCTGTGAGCTCAGCACCTCCCAGGCGTGTGAAAGGTGAGATCCCAGCTGAGCTGGCAGTACCTCCACATCCCTTCATCCCCACAGGCTGTGGGGTCAGGGGTGGGCAGCTGGCACCAGGATATTTTATGAAAAACCCTTTTGTTAGGTTCTTTTTCTCCTGAGAAGCTGAGAGGCCTCAGGAACAAAATGTAAACATTGGTTATCTGCTGCTGTGGAATGCAACAGGTGCATCTGGGATTGGCCCATGTTGGTTGTTTTTAATTAATGGCCAATCACAGTCCAGCTGTATTGGACTCTCTGGTCAGTCACAAGATTTTATTATAATTTCATTCTTTTCTATTCCTTGCAAGCCTTCTGATTAAATCCTTTCTTCTATTATTGTAGTAGTTTTACTATAGCATTTTCTTTTAATATAATCTATATAATAAAATAATAAATCAGCCTTCTGAAACATGGAGTCAGATCCTCATCTCTTCCCTCGTCCTGGCACCCCTGTGAACAACACCACAGTCACCCCCAGGTTCCTCCTTCTCAGTCCACCCAAAAGGATCTCAGAATTCACCACAGAGCCATTACACCCCTGATCATCAGTGCTGATTTCACCTCTGTCACACACATTTTCTGAAAAATCCCTTTGCCAGGATTTCTTCTCCTGAGAAGCCTCAGCTTCTCCATATTTTGCTGTTTTGGAATATGATTTGGAGAATTGCTTACCCAGCACATGAATTGCTTTTAATTAATGGCCAATCACAGCCCAGCTGTGTCAGACTCTGGTCAGTCATAAGTTTTTATTCTCATTATTTTCTAGCTTTCTGATATCGCCTTTCTCTTTCTTTAGTATAGTTTTAATATATAAATTTCATTTAATATAATATCATAATATAATAAATCAGCCTTCTGAGAACTTGGAGTCAATTCTCATCTCTTCCCTCATCCTGGGACCCTCAAACACCACAACAATTAATAACCACACACTTCTGCAGTCACCCAAGTGAATCAAGCTGTCCCAAGAACAATCTCTGCCTCTCAAGGCTTTTTTCTTACATCCTTGTGGGTTTAAATTGTTGCTGAGGACAGGTCATGAAAGGAGGAAGGGAACACAAAGGCATTCAAAAATCCTCTTGCAAATTATAAAAGATCCTCAATTAACAGCCACCTGAAAATTATCATGGACAAGAGTTTCAGCAGAAATTCTGCTCTTGGTCATTACATCTGAAGAACAGAAATTTTCTTGTTATGATTAGCTCAGGAAGAATCTGGAATAGATGACACAAAGAATTTGTCTTGGGATATTCCCTGGATTCTGCTGCCAAACCCAACCACTGGATCATCCAGGAGAAACAAGGGAAATGATGCCATGCAAGAGCAGGAACACTTCCCTGGGCACACACAGCACTGCCATGGGCAACAGAAACCAGCAAAGCAGCCCAAGTGCCCCCGTTCACCATCTGCAAACCCTGTGAAGCTCCTCAGGTGCACAAAACACAAAGAATTGGTCAATTTAGTCCATCCAGCTTCAAACTGGAGCTGCCTGAGCTCAGCTCCCAAAGCAATGCAGGGCAAGTATCACAGTAAAGATACAGATAAATATCCAAGGTAGCTTTCATGACCTCCAGGTCATGAAAGGAGGAAGGGAACACAAAGGCATCCAAAAATCCTCTTGCAAATTATAAAACATCCTCAATTAACAGCCAGCTGAAAATTATCATGGACAAGAGTTCCAGGAAAATTTCTGCCCTTGGTCATCAATGTAGTAGTTGAAGAACAGAAATTATTTTCTTGTCATGATTAGCTCAGGAAGAAACTGGAATAGATGACACAAAGAATTTGTCTTGGGATATTCCCTGGATTCTGCTGCCAAACCCAACCACTGGATCATCCAGGAGAAACAAGGGAAATGATGCCATGCAAGAGCAGGAACACTTCCCTGGGCACACACAGCACTGCCATGGGCAATAGAAACCAGCAAAGCAGTCCAAGTGCCCCCGTTCACCATCTGCAAACCCTGTGAAGCTCCTCAAGTGTAGAAAACACAAAGAATTGGTCAATTTAGTCCATCCAGCTTCAAACTGGAGCTGCCTGAGCTCAGCTCCCAAAGCAACGCAGGCTAAGTATCACAGTAAGGAAATATATCACAGTAAGGAAATAAATTGCAGATAAATATCCCAGATAACTCCAACACCCAAACCCAGTGCTCAGGGTGAGGTCATTTGTATTTCACCTTTTGTTTCAGGAATATTTTTTAAGACCTTGACCTCCAGCTGTAAAAGCTGAGAGAATTAAGAGAAACCCTTCACAACCTGATAATAAACAAGAGCTTAAATCCTGGAGAGAGTCAGGGCAGAGATCAATTCCTGCCAGAGGCTGGGCAGGAAATTCCAGCTCGTGCAGGAGGGAATTCTGCAGTTGCCAAGGATCCCTTTGCTCACCTTGCAGCTCCCCACTCCGGCTGTACAGCTCCCTCCTCTGCTCCCTCAGGTAGGCGCTCATGCTGATGGCATGGGATGAGGATTCAAACCTGCAATCCAAAGGAATTCACTCAGTTTCAGGCACTGGAAGCACCACTCAGCTCTTAAAAAGATATAAAATTAAAATATAAAACGTATAATTTACAAAATTAATATAAATATAAACAGAATATCACTATTAATATAAATAAAACCAAATATAAAATATGAAATGTCTTATTTATAAAATTAAAATAGAAAACATATACTATTAAAATATTCAATGTAAAATATAAGTACCCTTGAGCTCTTAATAATATATACATTTAAAATATAAAATGTATTATGTATAAAATTAATATAAATATAAAAATATTAATATTAAATATAAATATAAATATATAAAATGTATTATTTATAAAATTAAAATATAAAACATATATTATTAAAATATTCAATGTAAAATATAAGTACCCTTTAGCTCTTAATAATATATACATTTAAATATAAAATGTATTATCTATAAAATTAATATAAATAGAAATTAAATATAAATATAAAAATATACAACGTATTATTTAGAAAATTAAAATAGGAAATGTATATTATTAAAATATGCAATGTAAAATATAAGCACCCTTTAGCTCTTAATAATATATAAAATTAAATATAAAATGTATTATCTATAAAATTAATATAAATATAAAAATATTAATATTAAATATAAATATATAAAAATGTATTATTTATAACATAAAATATAAAACATATATTATTAAAATATTCAATGTAAAATATAAGTACCCTTTAGCTCTTAATAATATATACATTTAAATATAAAATGTATTATCTATAAAATGAATATAAATATAAAAATATAAATAGAAATTAAATATAAATATAAAAATATAAAACGTATTATTTATACAATTAAAATAGGAAATCTATATTATTAAAATATACAATGTAAAATATAAGCACCCTTTAGCTCTTAATAATATATAAAATTAAATATAAAATGTATTATCTATAAAATTAATATAAATATAAAAATATTAATATTAAATATAAATATATAAAATGTATTATTTATAACATAAAATATAAAACATATATTATTAAAATATTCAATGTAAAATATAAGCACCCTTTAGCTCTTAATAATATATACATTTAAAATATTGAATGTATTATCTATAAAATGAATATAAATATAAAAATATAAATAGAAATTAAATATAAATATAAAAATATAAAACTTATTATTTATACAATTAAAATAGGAAATCTATATTATTAAAATATACAATGTAAAATATAAGCACCCTTTAGCTCTTAATAATATATAAAATTAAATATAAAATGTATTATCTATAAAATTAATATAAATATAAAAATATTAATATTAATTAAATATAAATATAAATATATAAAATGTATTATTTATAAAATTAAAATATAAAACATATATTATTCAAATATTCAATGTAAAATATAAGCGCCCTTCAGCTCTTAATACGTAAAATTAAACTAGAAAATTTATTATTTATAAAATTAATATAAATATAAAAATATTAATATAAACATAAATTAAATATAACTAAATATAAAAATATAAAATGTATTATTTATAAAATTAGAATATAAAATGTATCTTATTAAAACATTAAATGTAAAATATAAGCACCCTTCAGCTCTTAATAATATATAAATATTCTCTTGGAAATTAGGGACCAATCAATTATTATTTACTGTATGGCTCTAATAATCCACAAGGACTAATCCAAATATTTTCCAACCATTTCTGCACCATCCAGAGGATTTTTGGCACTCATAGAAAAGGCCCCAAACTGGGCCCTGGTCTGACACCGCAGTGGTCGAGGACACCTCAACGTCCCTGTGACCACAACAGTCCCGTGGCCAAGGGATGTTCCCCAGGCAGGCACTTCCCAAAAAAAACCCCAAAAAACAAAACCAATCCTGGGTGTTGGAACCCTGATTGCTGAGAATTTTACAATTTCTGTACTCTCAGGCACTGACCCCCAAGAGAACACTGCATTGACCTGAGGCTGTAGAAAAACCATCCAAAAATGAAAAATAAAACTAAAATAATGAGTGTATAGTTTGAATAGAAGTGTGTGATATCACAGGGTGGGAAAAATAAGAGTTTAAAATTTTAGAATATAGTAATATATACATAAAGCAAGATAGAAGTTTTAGGGCAGAAGCTGGCCCTTCTTTACCTTCTTCATAAGTTTGGGTGGTTATGTGTAATTGGATAAAAACGTCTCCATTTCGGTGGTTTTGTGTAATTAGATAAAGTCCCCATTACAAGCCACAAGTAGTTAGCTATTGGGTTAAAAGTAAAAATCATTTAAGTGACATTTCTTAATTAGACAGCTTATCCTTAAAAAACCTTGTCGAAAGAGATACGTCTCCATTTTTAGCTTATTAAAATTAAGGGCTACAAAACTCACAGCTTGTGAGACTGTAATACACATAAATAATAAACATCTGAGTCTAACAAGAAATACTGTCTCACACATTTAATTCCAACCTTAGCAGAAAAAAGAAGGAAAAATTGCATTTCCTGGGAGTGCCTGGATGGGCTCTGGGGACCAGGGAGAAGGAAGCACCTTCAAACAGCCCCAGCGACGTAATGCCTTGAGAATCTGAGCTAGAGCAGAGGCTGGGCAGAGTTCCAGAATAAAGCAGGGATTTATGGAAAGGATCCATGGATCCCCCTTGGGCAGCACCAGAGCCCAGCCAGGGCTGCACCCAAGATGACCCAAAACGGCCCCAAAATGCACGAGCGCTGCCGGGGTCTGTCCCTGGGATCAGCTCTGCTCCATTTGCACCTTGCAGTTCATTGTCCCATTGCAGCTTTAGCCCAGGCAGTCCCACCCTGCTTGTTTTTCTCTCTCCAGCCCACGGGGTTTGTGCTCCTGGGCTGAGATTTGGGGCATTTGTTGTGGTATTTGCTGGGTCCCCGGGATGAAGGAGGAAATGATGAATCTGACTTCATATTCTTAGAAGGATATTACATCATATTACATTACATCATATTACATTACATCATATTACATTACATCATATTACATTACATCATATTACATTACATCATATTACATTACATCATATTACATTACATCATATTACATTAATATTAATAAAGTATTAATATAATATTTATATTATATTTATATTATATTTATATTAATATTTATATCATATTATATCATATTATATCATATTATAGTATTTTACAGTATATTATGCTGTAAAAAGCTATACTAAAGAATACAGAAAGGATACAGACAGAAGGCTAAAAGATAATAATGAAAACTCCTGACTTCTTCCAGAGCCTTGACACAGCCTGGCACTGATTGGCCAATGAGACAAAACAATTCCCATGAAACCAATGAAACAATCACCTGTTGGATAAACAATCTCCAGCCACATTCCAAAGCAGCAAAACACAGGAGAAGCAAATGAGATAATATTGTTTTCCTTTTTCTCCGAGGCTTCTCATCTTCCCAGGAGCAGAATTCCTGGCGAAGGGATTTTTCAGAAAACAGGACAGTGACAATTTGTCCTTGGTGCCCAGCTGGAGCAGGAATTGTTTTGTCTCCCTGCTCTGTGCAGAGCTCACCATCCCTGAATGTGAAGCTCAGACCCACACACCAAAGCAGCACAGAATAGGAAACATATAAAAGCCAAACCTGAGACAGCAGACACCTCAGGTTTGGAAAGGAAACTTCTGCCTCAAGAAGACCTCGAGATGTTGAGGATTTGCTGCAGCACCCCTCAGTCCCTCCCCAAGCCCACAGCTCAGGAAGGTGGAATCAGCCTCAGAGGGACACTGGGAACAAGAGCATCACACCGGGGACAGGGGAAAGCATCTCACAGCTTTCCTGGGCACTAGTGTTAAGATTATTACTATTAATGAGGCTTTTCTGCTTTAATTTGGACTCTGAGTGTTGCTGTTATTGCAACTGAACTAGTAATGATTTATCAAAATACAACAAACCCTTCTGATTTTAATTAAAAGGGCTGTAAATTCTTGGCTCTGTGCTCCCCACGTGCTCCTTTCTGTCCTCAGTGAGACAACAAGAGCAGCATTACCCCACAGCTCTTTCCAGGCACCAAACCCAGACCTCATCCCTTCTTATCCACAACCATCCCCCAGTTTTTCTCCCCTATTTCCTTTCTTTTCCACAGCCACCCTCCCGTTTTTCTCCCCCATAATTTCCCTTCTTTTCCACAACCATCCTCCAATTTTCCTCCCCCATTTCCCTTTTTTTCCACAACCATCCCGTTTTAATCCTCCATTTCCCTTCTTTTCCACAGCCATCCCCCAGTTTTTCTCCCCCATTTCACTTTTTCCCCCACAACCATCCAGGCTTTCCTCGCCCATTTCCCTTTCTTTTCCCCAACCATCCCTCAGGTTTTTCTCCTCCATTTCCCTTCTTTCCCACAATCATTCCCCAGGTTCTTCTCCCCCATTTCTTTCCCTTTTTTCCCCACAGCCACCCTCCAGTTTTTCTCCCCTATTTCCCTTTCTTTTCCACAACCATCCCCCAAGTTTTTCCTCCCTTATTTCCCTTTCTTTTCCACAGCCACCCTCCAGGTTTTCTCCCTTTTTTCCACAACCATCTCCCAGTTTTTCTCCCCTATATCCTTTCTTTTCCACAACCAGCCACTTTTTCTCTCCAATTTTCCTTCCTTTGCCACATCCTCAAGCTGCCCTTCCCCACATTCCTGTTCCCACTCAACTCCTTGTAACTGCCTTCCCAATGCTGATCCTCCCACAAAGCCTTCAAAACATTTTTGTTTTCTTTACAACTACACAGAATTACAGCCAAGTCTGGCACTGATTTATTGGGTGTTTAACTCTTGCCTGTACAATTCACTCCTGTCTTGTTTCCTGATTTCTATCTTGGAAAACTGAGCTGGCAACCTGAGCATGCCCTTGGCTACTTTTGGGAAGAGAAAAAAGTTTAAAGAAAAAATTATCATGGCATAAATTATCCAAATTCCCCTTCATCAGAAGCTTTTTCAAGCCAACATTGCAACTAAATAAATATTATCTTTTATTATACCAATTTTGAAGGAAATAAGGATTCTGGGTTCCTTCTAAATACCAGCTCCTGATTTCCAGACAGCAGGACACAACTTCCCTCTATTCCTTGAGGACATAACTAGCAGAAATATTTAATATTAATTAAATTAGGTCAGTATTTAATATGAATTAAATGAGCTCACAAGCTACCACAGGACACAGCACCAACACCTGCATCCCGCAGTGAGCAAAACACGAGGTGGAGCCCTGCCCTAAGAGTGCTGAGGAATGAAATGCAGATTTTGTGGTGACAAGAGGAGAGATTTGGACAGAGCTAATGGAAAGGAGCCTGGCACAGAAAGCACTGAAGATGGGAGGGGAGACAAGAATAACACTCCATCAAACACGTACAAACCTCAGTGGGCTGAGAAATTCCATTTCAAGGGAGATTTCCATAGATATGGTGACAGCTGACAGATAAGCAAATGAGAGATTCCAATAAGTGCTGCTGTCACTGCAGGGATGGCATCACTCGGTGACAGCACAGGAGTGGGGAGAGATGCTGCTCCCACGAGGTGATTCACCTTCCCTTGAACAATCACAGCCACCTCCTCTCTGCTGACAAACTCTGCCCAGCCTCAGCCTGCTCCAGGTGAGCCACAGCAGCCTCATCCCTCCAGCTTTAATCCCAAACTTAGTCCTCAAACCCCCAAAAAAACCCTCACTGAATCCTTGTACACCCAGGGACATGGGATGAACTCCAATATCCATCTGCAGGTCAGAGTAAATTCCAAGTGGAATTCTCAGCCCAAAATGGCCATGAGGGGGTTAAAAAAAAAGGGTGAGAGGTAATAATCATGGGCTGACAGGGGAAGGAGACAACACTTAACCTGTAATAACAGCAGGTTGCAGGAGAGCTCATGCTGGGAAAGCAGACTTGGATTTACAACTAGAATCTCAGGTAGTATGAGAGGACATCTACTCTTTTTGGGACATCTACTCTTTTTGGGAGCACAAAACAGCACTTCTAGGTCCTCTCCAAAATCCTCAAGAGGCCCAAGAGGATGGCCAGCACAGGCAGGTGGTGGAAGAGAAGAAAATTCCAGCACAGCTTCCCCAAATCCAAGTGTGAATCTCCTCTCCCACCGGCACTGCTCAGCAGCTCCTCACTCCTTACTGCTGCACAAATTTGCTCTCCCAAATCCTTCCCTTGGCCACCCAGCCTCTCTCATCCTCCTCTCCCTTACACTCTCCTCCCAACCACTTAATTCTTTGCAGCCTGACCGCTGAATTAAAGGAGTTAGTGACAGGATTAAGTGCTTAGTCTATGCAGTAATTACACAGTTATCTTAATTCCCTTTGTCCAGCGCCCTTTATCGCTCCCTCTAACAGCTCCTGAATTTACCACGGACAAAGAGAGGCAGAATGGATCACTCCATGCTCTGCAGCAGCTCCTGTAATGGGATTCCCAGCCCTGGGAAGAGCTCAGCTCTAAAGCCCAGCGCTGAATCCGGAACAGATCTTCAGCTCCGGGCATTAAATCCCCATCCAGGAGCTTCCACACCTCTCACACTGTGAAAGTGCCATTACCAGCAGCACTCCAGGGACCAAAGGCAGCTTAGCAGAGCTTTAAAAACCCCCAGCACTTACTTGAAGAGAGGGTTCTTGGGTCTCTGGGGCTTCTTCTTGGCGAAGAAGGCGGCAAACTCGCGGCCGGAGCTGGCGTAGCTGAGCTGGGCCGAGGGCTCCGAGGCTGCACGGGTGTTCTTCATGTCCAGGTACTCAGTCAGCAGCATCTGGGGGAGGGACAGAGCTCAGCAAGGCTGCAGGACACAGGGCACCAGGCACACAGCACCACCAGGCAGCTTCAGGAGGCTTTAAACAGTCCCTCATGCACAATAACATCGTGGCACATCAGAAGGCTGCAAGCAATCCCCCATACACAGTAACATCGTGGCACATCAGAAGGCTGCAAGCAGCTGCTCTTCTTGTTCTTTGGCCCAACCTTTTACACCCCTCATGTTCATGCAGGGCACCTGTGTGCCCTCTGGGGTTGGTCAGCACACCTGGGCACTCCTTGGCTCATCACCTGCAATGCTGCTCACCTGCTCTTCACAGCTGTAGCCAATTAGGGGTGAGGCTGGGCTGCAGCCCCACTCCCAATTACCACAAATTCTGTACCTTCACCATCCATCCATCCTTCCATTGTCACAGTTGAGATGGCCACAATACCCAGATTGTCACCAGTATCAGAAAGCTTTACCCCATACAGTAACAATATGCCACTTCAGAAGGCTACAAGCATCTGCCCTTGTTCTTTAGCCCAACATTTTATACCCCTCATGTTCATGCATGGCACCTGTGTGGTGCCATGCTCGAACCCTCTGTGGTTGCTCAGCACCCCTGGGCACTCCATGGCTCATCACCTGCAATGCTGCTCACCTGCTCCTCACAGCTGGAGCCAATGAGGGATGAGGCTGGGGCAGCTCCACTCCCAATTATCACAAACACTGTGCCTACACCTTCCCACCCAACCATTCCATCATGAGGTTGAAGCATGTTCTGGTGATGCCTTAGAATTTAAGCTTTTATATTTTTCAAATCCTGTACAGTGTTAAATGTTACAGCCCATGTCACAGCTGAGACATTCACGACCCACAGAGTGTCACCTTACAACATCAGAAAGCTCCACCCCATACACAGTAACACCATCCCACCTCAAAAGGCTTCAAACCTCTGCCCTTGTTGTCCTTTAGCCCAACCTCTTATACCCCTCATGTTCATGCATGGCACCTGTGTGCCCTCTGTGGTAGCTCAGCACACCTGGGCACTCCATGGCTCATCACCTTCAGTGCTGCTCACCTGCTTCTCACAGCTGGAGCCAATTACAGATGAGGCTGGGGCAACCCCACTCCCAATCACCTCAAACTCTGTGCCTACACCATCCATCCTTCCATTGTCACAGCTGAGACAGCCACCATACCCAGAGTGTCACCCTACAATGTCAGAAAGCTTTACCCCATACACAGTAACACCAATCTACTCCAGAAGGCTTCAAACCTTGGCCCTTGCTGTTCTTTAGCCCAATCTTTTATCCCCTCATGTTCATGCAGTGCCCCTGTGTGCCCTCTGTGGTAGCTCAGCACCCCTGGGCACTCCATGGCTCATCACCACCTGCTGCTCACCTGCTCCTCACAACTTTAACCCACTGGGGATGGGCTGGGGCAGCCCCACTCCCAATTATCACAAACTCTGCTCCTACAGGACAGAGCTCAGCAGCTGGGCTAAAACACGCTCACTGTGTCGCTGGAATTTTTAGGTTCTGAGTAGGAAAACGACCAAAATTCACAAAAATTCTAATTGACAGAAACATGGCTTTGTTTTTAACAAATATATCCCGAGGACTGGCTCTAATTTGGGTACAAATTTATTTGATATTCCTTAGAATGGTTTGGGTTGGGAAGGATTTTCAAGATCAGTCCCACCCCTTGCCATGCCCATGTTCCAATTCCCGTCCAGCCTGGCCTTGGACACTTCCAGGGATGGGGTTTTTGGCCAACTCAATCTGCTCCAAGTCC
Source organism: Ammospiza nelsoni (assembly GCF_027579445.1). NCBI lineage: Eukaryota > Metazoa > Chordata > Aves > Passeriformes > Passerellidae > Ammospiza > Ammospiza nelsoni. The sequence continues at coordinate 1,993,188 of NC_080637.1, forward strand.
CAAAAGGAGCCTGCAAAAAGTTCCCAAAATGATTCCATCCATGAGAACCATGGGAAGATGGTGGGTGGGCTTTATACACTGATTATAAATATAATTAATGCTCTTAAAAACAAAGGCTTGCAATAATGAGCAGTGCAGTCAAAATACCTTGGCTTATAAATGCATTTATTTTAAATACCTTGGTTTATAAATGTATTTATTTAAAATATCTTGGCTTATCAATGTATTTATGTGCTTAAATACTTCCAACATATTTATATGGAGAAATAGGAAACATCCATATGTGTGCTGGGGGTCCCATGGGATGGAAAATACCCTGGAAAGCTGCAAAAATTGTCCTTTAATAGCTCCCAACCCAATCATGCTTCTTTTATCATTGAAAATATGAATTCCCACAGCTGCCAGTGGAGTTTAGGATGGATTTTCCAACCCCAAATCACTCAGTGAAGGGTTGGGGGTTCCCTTTGTGCCATCTTCCCTCCTGTGAAACCTTTGCAGCCCAATATTTGATATTATTCAAAGTGCAGAAGTAAAACTAGACTCCAAATGATTCCATTTCAATTGCATTGTGTCTGAAGATGAAACAAAAGCCCTCGAAAATGGACTTTTGTCAAAGTCTGTTTATTTCCAGGAATTTTTACCTACTCACAGGCTGTTGGGAATGTGTTCTATGTGAATAATTAGCCAGTCAAAGCCCATCAAAGAGAGTTGGAGGTAATGAGAAGAATTCATCACTCCTGTGCTGCCTAAGTTGAAACAAATTACACAGGAATAAATATCCAGGCAAATGGAATCGTGCCCCTAATTAGAAACAATTTGGGATGGCTTGGAAGAAAAAAATAATAACACAAACACACAGAGAAAATCTGATTCCTAAACCAGCTCAATTAAAACTTTACCTGAGCACAGGCTTTGAAAATTTGTGTTTATTGGTAAAAATAATCACTGTGCTAATTTTTGACACTAATTTAGCAAAACCCGTTTGTATTCACCTATTTGCATTTCATCTTCTCCACTTAAATTAACAACCTGAAAATCGCCACGAAAATCTAATTAAACCCTCAAACTTAATCAAGTTGGGGGAAAAAAAAGGAAAAAAAATTAAGCAATTTGTTCTTCCATTATGGATGAAACCTGCTTATGATGGATTCCACGATTCTGGTGTCACTTTGTATCCAGGAGTGGGGGATATTAAGTGTGAAATCCAGGATTACAATAAACCAAGAGAGGTTTGGGGTGGGAGCAGAATGAATTATCCCTGTGGGTAAAAGGCGAAACAGAGAATTGGGATAAGAGTTTGCTCGAAGATATACAGAAAATGCCAAAAATTGGGAAAAATGAGAGAAAAAAAATGTTAATTTATTGTTAATTTACTCAATGAAATGATTTACTACACAAGGCTATGAAAAAGTCAGAAGCTGTAAAAGCTGATTTTGATAATTATCCTTAAAATTAATGGAATTATGGAATGGTTTGGGTTGGGAGGGATCCTAAAGCCATCCAGCGCCATGGCAGGGACACCTCCCACTGTCCCAGGCTGCTCCAGCCCCAGTGTCCAGCCTGGCCTTGGCCATTGCAGGGATTTGGGCACCTCTGAGAAGATAAAAACAGGGAGACAGGAATTGGGAGCTCATTCTTCAGTTAAAAACTTCAAGTGTAGCAGAAACTGGGCCAGGCAGATCAAAGCTCTTTCTGCTCCAGTGCCCTGAATCCAACAGTTCCATAAATTCTTTGGGATGAAGGAATTAACTGGAAATGTGGCTGAGCAGTGACAGGACACAGCCAAGGGACAGGAGAAGGCTCCAGGAAGAGCTCCCAGCACATTGCAGGGCCTGCAGGGGCTCCAGCAGAGCTGCAGAGGGACTGGGGACAAGGCCTGCAGGGACAGCACCCAGGGAATGGCTCCCACTGCCAGAGGGCAGCCATGGGTGGCATCTTGGCAATGAGGAATTCCTGCCTGGGCTGGCATTGCCACAGCAGCTGGGGCTGCCCCTGATCCCTGCAGTGCCCAAGGCCAGGCTGGAGCAGCCTGGGATGGTGGCATTGGAATGGGATGGGCTTGAAGGGCCCTTCCCACCCAAACCATTCTGGGATTTGGGACACTCAGAATCCATCCCCAGGGATTTTTATGGAAGTTGGGGATGGCAAAGGGAAGGGAGACCCTTCCTGGAGTGCTGAGATTGCCAGTGAAGCCCCCAGACCCCAAATTCCCTTCCTAGAGAGGAGTCGGGGTGGGGATGGATCCAATGCCAGGCTGGGAGAGCTGGGAATGGAGGGAATTCCCTGGAGAGGGAGCCTGGGGTGGGATTTTGGGAAGGGATTCCCAGAGCAGCTGGGGCTGCCCCTGATCCCTGCAATGCCCAAGGCTGGACACTGGGGCTGGAGCAGCCTGGGATAGGGGAGGTGTCCCTGGAATGAGCTTGGAGGTCCCTTCCCACCCAAACTGCTCTGGGATTCTGGGATTTGGGACACTCAGAATCCATCCTGAGGGGTTTTTATGGAAAATGGGGAGAGAAAAGAGAGGAGAAGGGAAGGGAGACCCTTCATGGTTTGCTGAGATTCCCAGTGAAGCCCCTGGGCCCATGAATGTCTTGGAGAGGAGATGGATCCAATGTCAGGCTGGGAGAGCTGGGAATGTTCCCCTGGAGCAGGGAAGGCTCCAGGGAGAGCTCCCAGCACATTGCAGGGCCTGCAGGGGCTCCAGCAGAGCCCCTGGAATGTCCAAGGAAGGACTGGAGCAGCCTGGGATGGTGGAAGGTGTCCCTGCCATGCCAGGGAAGTGCAATGGGATGAGCTTTAAGGTCTCTTCCCACCTAAAACCATTCCATGATTCAACACAGCACATTTGGCTTCAAATTGCAGCAGAAAATTGAAATCCTTCTCATTTCTCAGCAGTATTAACTCATGGGCCAGGCTGAAAATCCTGGCCGCTCGTGGCCTCCAAAAGCAGCCTCAGGTTTCCCTTTCTCCTGCCCTGGGACATCCCTGGTGCTCCCCAGGAATCTCCAGGGGTTCCCTGGGTCTGGGCAGCCCCAGCTCCCCTCTTGTTCTGCCCTCATCATCCTCATGGAGCATTTTCATCCATCTCACATCTCCCTGTTCCAAGCTGTGCTCTGGCCCTGTGCTTATTAACAACCACAGCAAGACACAACCTGAAAATCCACTTTAAAAGCACAAAAAACCCTCAGATATTAAAAATATCCACTTAAAACCCACCCAAACCAGGCCCTTCCTGCCTGTGTAAGCCAAAGGAACTTTCCTGAGCAGCCATGTAAGGGATTTCCTGATTTGTTCCCACAACACCTGCTTAGGAATTGCTGAGGTATCAACCCAAACCTCGTTAGACATTAATCACGTGGCTGCACAGAGAGATTTCTGAGGGGCTGTGGAGTTTGCAGCATCCCACTCATCTGGAACAAGGATTTGGAGTTTGTGCTCCCTGGCTGAATCCTGCCGTCCCTGGGCTGTGTTTACATCCCTCAAATAAATAAAGCTGTGCATAAACGCAGAGCAACAAAGCATCCAGCTGCTCTCTGGGAATGAGAATTAATAACAAGGGGTTGTTTAAAAAAAGCAATTTTTATGGATTTGGAGGTGTAATTAAATTTTGAAGTTCTGAGAGGTTGGGGCAGTGTGTGTGGCCTGTCTGTCACACTGAGGTGGTGGCACTGGCTCTGCTCTGTCCTTCTGCAAGACTTGCACGAGGGCAAATCTGATCCTGGGACACTCCACACCCTCATTTGTGGGAAATGTAGAGAATTCTCAAAGCCTGACAGAGAGCTCACACCTGTATGCAAACTTTGAGATGGGAAATGCTGAGTTAGAGATGCCCTGGAATGGGACAGGCATTGCTGAGAGAGGAATGGAACTGGAAACAAGTTCCAAAGGGTGGCCTTGAAAACAAGAGTGGAACTGTGGAGAAATAAAACTGTGAAAGATGCACTGGAGTGGCACCCATGAAGGGTAATTTTATATTATTTGCTTTAAGGCATTTACAGCATGGTGTGGCTAAAGCTGATAGGCCAAGAAAAACTTAAAATGTATTTAACACTTAAAATGTATTATAATGTAATTAGGAAATAGTTGGTAACAGTAATAGTAACAGTAATTATGAATTTACTTTGTGGATATAAGGTAGTTACAACTCCACAATTATTTTTTTCTCATTGTGATGGGGTGAATTATAGTATCTGTATTGTCTCACCCTTCACATGAGAGTAAAAATGGAATAAAAGTTTTTAAAATGTCTCTCAGGTTTTTTTTTCCCTCTGAATCAGAAAATGGCCAAATCCAACACACATTTTCCTTCCTTAGTTGGGCCCAGGATGAGCTATATAGGTTTTTATGCCTTTATACCCAAGATTGACCTGAACAAAGCATTGGAAGTAAAACACGCCTGGCCAGGGTGACAGATAAATTAATTCAGTTTTTTTGTACCTTTTGTGAGGGCTGAGCTCTGAATAAATTCTATTGTATAAATTAAAAGCTTTAATTGGTATTTCACACCCTCACATCCCCTGAATTCAGATAGAAGCTGCAGTGTGGACACTGCTCCATCACCAAACCAGTTTCAAACTCCACACCATAAATCCTGATTTTCCTCATCCTTCCTGTGCTTGTGGGGTCCAGAAAATCCAAGGAAAACCAACACACCACGAATTTTTCAAGGGTGAATGAGAATCCCAGGTAATTACTGGCCTCTCCACCTCATATTGATCAGGGGCAATACCACAGAACAGATGATAGAAGATTCTATTAAAAAAGAATTAAGGGGGAATAATAGAATTCATGTCCAGCAACAGGGATTTCCAGAAGATGAAAAGGTCCTGGTTAAAGTATTCTTATGATGGTGACAAATTCAGCTTTAAATAAACAGAGATAAAGATTTATGTCCACCAAGGATGTGACAAAAGCCAAAACACCACAAATCAACACAGAAATCCAGGCAGGTGCAGGACAATGTTCAACTAGAAATGAGAAAATCACTGACACTGGATTTTACAAGCTCCCAGAAGTCTTAATTCTTCTTTTAGTCCTCTGCATTCCAAGAGAAATATCAGATTATTTCAGCATACTTTTCTTTTGTTGGATGGAAAACTTCTGATTTTCAGTCTCAATTCTCATTTTCTGTCTCATCCTCATTTTTAAAACAGCAGAAATTAGAAGGATATCATTGATAGCACATAAAAAGGGTTTTTTCCAGAAAAGCTGACGTTGCCTCTGGATCCCTGAAGTGTCCAAGGCCAGGCTGGATGGGGTTTGGAGCAACCTGGGATAATGTTGAGGTTGGAACTGGATGATCTTTGAGGTCCTTTTCAAGCCAAACCATTCCACGATTCTTTATATGTGGCTTTAAATGTTAAAAATTTAAATTCTTTAAGTGCTAAATTCTTTAAATGTTCTTTAAATTCTTTAAATTTAAATAATTTAAATTTAAATTATTTAAATGTTGCTTCAATCCCTTTCTGGATTAAATGGGCCCGGCTCACATTCCTATGGAAAATTATTAGAGAAATGGTCATAAATTAAAATGTTTGGGGAGAAAAATGGCAAGCAATACAGTGAACACAGGAAATCACATCTCCTGTTAGTGCTTTTTATTCCTCTTTTCAAAAATATAATCAATGTACTGGGAGGATTTCAATGTCAGCAGAGGGAAACTTCTACAGAAGTAGAAATTTTCTGTAGAAAGTTTCTGTAGAAAATTTCAACAGAAAGTAAAGGAAGTCTTGATCTACAGGATTATTGTGTAAAGTTGAGTCTGGAAAATTTAGGGATATTAAAAGTAATGGGAATTAATCAGTTCACTGGAAATGGCTGCGAAAAGCAGAGCTTTGATCTCACATCTGTAAAACCAAATCAAACCCCATCATGACAAACCAAGAAATCAGGGAAAAGAGATGGAAGGTGCACAAGAGCAGCTGGAAATTTAATATTAAAAGTCCCATTAAATGGTGGCTTCAGTCACCACCCTGACCCACAGGGTGTCAGGACTGTTCTAACTCTGGCAGTGGTTTATTTTATTTATACTACTGCATTTATATTTTTAATTTTCCTAGTAAAGAACTGTTATTCCTGCTCCCATATTTTTGTTTGAGAGCCCCTTAATTTCAAAATTATAATAATTCAGAGGGAGGGGGTTTCCATTTTCAATTTTACACTTTCATTTTTACATTTTCATTTTTACATTTTCATTTTTACATTTTCATTTTTATATTTTTTTACTTCAAGGGATGCTCCTGCCTTCCTCAGCACACACCTGGCTTTCCAAACCCAGACACAAGCTCTGGAGACAGGAGAGAACTGTTCACAAAGTGCCAGAACCAGAAAGCTCAGAACAAGAAAAGCTCAGTGAGGCAGCAGTTTGTAGCTAATTACCAGGAATTTGCTGTATCAAAAGTCTGGATAATTAAAATGCTGCAGGAATTGTGGCATTTAAATAAAAAAAAAAAAAAAAAGAGGAAGAGTTAATTGAATGGGAAGAGCTCTGAGCTTCCTGTGTCAGTTCTGTCACACGGAGAACATGGGCTGAGCACACAGCTGGCAGACACACCAAAGGGGAAGCAAGAAGGGAAGTTTGAAGGAATAAAATTTAAATTTTTTAAGGGCTGTGAACACCTGTAATGCAGCTCAACCTGCTTTATCTAATCTTCTTGTTGCTCCTCCAATTCATTTAACTGAAACATAATAAGAAAATCCCCTTAATAAAATTAATTCTTTAAAGGCACCTCACAATTCTACTCCTGTACAAGAAGAATTCCTTTTTTATTATTTAAAAAACCCCTCCCAAACTCTGCAGATAATGCTGTCAGTGCATTATCAATTATCAACGATAATGCACTGATGGCATTACCAATGCTAATTGGGAATTACTGCACACCTGGGAATTTTCATCTCCTTCCAGGGAGAGAGGAAGGGAAGGAACAAACCCCAAAATTACTTGAAAAGCATAACTTTCACCCAAAATGCCACAGCAGCAGAAGGGACCCTGCCTCAATAAAAAGTGCCCAATCTAAGGATTTAAATTGAGGTGGTTTGGGTGGTTTTTAAGTGGATATTTTTAATATCTAAATTTTCTTGCTTTTAAAGTGGATTTTTATGTTCTCTTGCTGTGGTTGTTAATAAGCACAGGGCCAGAGCACAGCTTGGAACAGGGAGATGTGAGATGGATGAAAATGCTCCATGAGGATGATGAGGGCAGAACAAGAGGGGAGCTGGGGCTGCCCAGGCCCAGGGAACCCCTGGAGATTCCTGGGGAGCACCAGGGATGTCCCAGGGCAGGAGAAAGGGAAACCTGAGGCTGCTTTTGGAGGCCACGAGCTGCCAGGATTTTCATATTAACCCATGGGTTACTACTGCTGAGAAATGGGAAGGATTTCAATTTTCTGCTGCAATTTGAATTTTTTTAAATTTTTTTTTTTAATTTTTTTAAATTTTCTGTGCTATGTTGAATCATGGAATGGTTTTGGGTGGGAAGGGACCTTAAAGCTCATCCCATTGCACATCCCTGCCATGGACAGGGACACCTTCCACCATCCCAGGCTGCTCCACACCCCACCCCAACCTGGTCTCTATAAATGGGAACAAGATCTGAGCTGTCCTTTTCCCCCTCCATCCTTTCCTGTATTTCTGCTGGTTTATTTATATATTTTAATAAAGGAGAAACAAACACTGGTGACAAATTTATTTCAGCTACCAATAGTCAATTTGACTAACTGGGTCATAAAACAATTGGACAGCATTTATTTTTCTCCAGGCACCTCAGCTGTTCTGCAAACACAGATTACAGTGGCAGAAACCATCCCAGTAACAAGGCCACTTCCTCATTGTGCTATCAGCCTCTTGGCACCCAAACAAAACACAAAACAAACACAGAAAAAGAAATCCTTTTGGAGTTTTTGACAAGTGAGCCCAGCCAGCTTCAGGGTGGTAGTTTGTAATTGCTACAGTTTTGATGAGCAAATAAAAATAACTTTGTGTGTGTGTTCTTACATATTATGTCTGCACATATATTTACACGAAAGGAAGGGAGATTTAGATGGGATATTAGGGAGAAATTCCTGGCTGGGAGGTTGGGAAAGGGCTGGAATAGAATTCCCAGAGAAGCTGGGAATGTCCAAGGCCAGGCTGGACAGTGGGCTTGGAGCAGCCTGGGATGGTGGAAGGTGTCCCTGCCCATGGCAGGAGGTTGGAATGAGATGATTTTCAAAATCCTTTCCGACCCAAACCATTTGAGATTATTTTTGAAGTCCTTTCCAACCCAAACCATTCCATGGTTCTACAATTCCAGTCCATCTTTAGCACATTCTTCTGATAGAAGTGACAACTTGGTGAAATAAATCTGGTCCAGCTATGAGCCAAACACAGCCTAAAATGCATCAAAACATGGAATTTGATCAAAAAGGTGCAATTACCACCTGCTTTGTAGATGGCACAAAATAAAGCATTTCCTGGAAGGATTCAATGCCCCTCTCAGTTTGCCTGGACTTCCTTTTGCTCACCCAGCACAAAAAAGGTCAAGGAGGAGTGGAAGAGTTGAACAAGTAATTGAGTACAGATTTCTGCTCTGCAATTATAATTTAGCCAAGCTCCAGTGGCTCTGCACAGTTTGGAGGTGGGGAAGAATACAGCTAGAAATTGATACTCCTAAGTGAAGTAGTTAAACATTTTTAAATCACAAAGAAAGGAGTTCCTCCACTCCTGTTTGGTGCCATCCACCTCACAGGGAAGAATTCTAATGCACAGCAAACCCAGGGCTGTGCTGAACCCATTTCTGCAGCTCAAACTGCCACAGAAAATCCAGCAAAGAGAGGGGAAAAATTAAAAAAAAAAAAAAAAAAAAGGCAGCATGTTGCTTAAATACCAAGGATGTTCAGTGCTGGGTACTACAGCACACTTTGTGTATTCCATGCCTTCAGCTAATTGCTGAAGACATCCTGCTCCAGTGTGGATGGGAACAGTAATGTGCCCTCAGTCTTCATTAAATGCCAGCTCTTAATAACAGACTCCACAAGGGCTTTAATTGCATTTAGTGGCAGCTTCTGAACTTTAAAAGTTGTTAATCAGATTTCTATGGAAATGGGATGACAAGGAAAGGTTAAGTACAGGTTGCTGAAATTTCAGCAGTTGCAGACGTATTGCCCTTAACAGGAAAGAGAAACTACCAACCTTGACAGGAACTAAACATCTTAATTAAATACTCACAAGTACAGTACTTATTTCTGCGTGAAGTTCTATTTTCAAATGTCAAATTTAATCAGGCACTTGACAAAAACATGTGATATCCCTCCAGCACAAGGGAACAAAAATACCTGGGGCTGCTTCCCTCAGGAAACACCTGCACATCTCCCAGCTCTGAGCTGCTCGTCCCAACCACCAGGAATTCAGGTTTTATGGCTCTGGAAGTGCAGGATTCCAGGGGAGAAAGAGGATCTCCCATTTTTCAGCCTGTCAGCTCTGCCTGCTCGCTCCATTTATCCCTGGAACAAGGCTCACGCTGCCAAACAAACACGAGGGTCCTCATAAATCTGACTCGCAGAGATTTATGCCCCTCCAGGGCACAGCCCATCAATTAGCACCAGTCAAAAGTACACAAACTTGTGCAGCAGGAGGAAATTCAGTGTGTCTGCAGCAGGCTTTGGTGCCAGACACTCCTGAGAGCAGCCAGAGTGCTGCTTGCTGCTCCCCAGTATCACAGGCTGGGGTCTCTGTACAAATCACACAGACCATTCCTTGCTCGATTTTCCCCTGAAAAGAGATGTGTGGCCCACAAAAAGGCCAGATATTAATTAAATCTCAATGTTTTTCACCTCCTTTCTGTCTATGTTTTGTAAGTTTCTTTGATTTCTAACCCACCAGCCATCCTTCAAAGGTACAAACCTCTGCTGGACCATCCTGGCCTCTTGTTCAGAAGCTCTGCAGTCATTTCTGCAATAATCCCAACAGCAATTCCAAAACTAAGCCTTGAGCTGCCCCCACACAGGAATTCCTTTGGGGTCTCTGTACAAATCACAAATGAGATGGGACTGCTGAGAATGTGCCTTGAGCTGTTTGATTTTCCAGCATCAGTTTTATTCCATGGTTATGACAATGGGAAGATGCCAGAATTCAGGCATCCCTCTGGCTGTCCTGGATGGCCAAAACCCTGCCAGGGGGCTCGGAGACCCTGGCACAGAGCCCAAGATCCATGTGGGTTTGATTTTGACCCACAGAGCAAATTACCAACCTTATATGAAGATCAGCAAGCCATGACAGTTTAAGTAGAATAATAGTGAATTTATCATGGGGTGGAAAAGTAGATTTTGGGGTTTTTAGAATGGGGGTTCAGAGGGCAAGTGGAGGGATCTGGCCATGTCCAGCCTTTCTCTTTCTTCTTCCTGGCCTCCATCTCCTGCTGTGATGGTGGCACTTTAGGATTGGTTTAGAGCAGAAGGTCACTGTCTAACACAGGTGACAGGTACTGGGAAGTAATTGTAAATATTGTACACGTAGTTTTTAGTATAAAAAGATAACGCCACCCTGGGGGCAGCCAGAGTGCCTCTGACTGTCTTGCTGAGCAAACCTTGGCTGGACAAGAGAAAGAATTTTATAGATAAGAAACAATGAACAACCTTGAGACCAAGAACCGAGGAGCTCTGACTCCTTCTTCCAGTGCCAGGCTGGGAAAAGAGGCTTTGTGACACATCTCAGGGTCACTGTGACCAGCAGAGATCCCGAGAGGAAGATGCCCTCAGCTCACACCCCAGGCAGCAGACACAGAACTCAATGTCACAGCTCACTTTGACAGTTTTGTGACCAATCCCACACAGCAAAAGCACATTGACAGCAGCTCCATCCAACCACTGTAAGCACAGGTACCTTTGGTTAAACAATGCTGGCTTATTTCAAATCCAATCCCTGCTTGTGAGCCTTAAACACAATGCACAGAGCTCTGTTATTAACTTAGAACTCCCTCATATCTCACTGATAAACTTTCCTGCAGCTTAGGGAGTTATTCTAGACAAGCATCAATACACAGACCATTGTTCTATTTGTCCTTACTTTTCTACTTTCACATCATTTTTCTGCTGACCAATCTCATGGCTGCTGCTTAGCTCCAATCACAGTTCTGCTGTCTCTGAGCTGCCTTTTGCAGCTTTCCCAACACCCTCTGAATTTATGGATTCCCACCCCCAGCTCCAGCCTTGAGCCACCCACGATGCTCCCAGTGACCACTTCAAGCCCTGGGCTCCCTCCCTGGTGCTGATAATTTATTTTATTTGCACATTTATAACCTCCAGACCTGCTAGAACCAATATAAAAACTGAATATGGTGCTCAGACAGGAGTCCAAGGCCTGTTTTAAATCTTAAAGTTGAGATTTATTCTCATGAACCTGGAGGATTTCAGTCTCTGATTTCAACTCACTGGCAGGGACATGTGGATTTTATTATCACATCCTGCCCTTCCCTGCAGGGCTGTCTAGCAGCCACCACAGCTGTAGGATGCACAAGGATCCTTTATGGCAAAATATTGTAAAATAAATATTTTGTTCCAGTCCTAATCTGAGGGAAGAGCAGCTGCACCTGGGATTAGCTCAGAGGCTGAGCAAGGGATTTCAGGAGAAGAGACTTTGGCCTTGGAATAGTAAAGAGTGAGAGAAGAGTGTAAATAGAGAGAAAATAGTGAGAAAGAAATGGTGGAAGGACAGTGAAAGTTAATTAAAGTGAGCAAGAGAACTACAGAGCCACCAGTTGCTTCATCTTCCTTCAGATCAATTAAAAACATCATCAGAGTGACTTGAGAAAAGGAGGATGAGCAGGGAAACTTCCACCCCAGGAAACTTCCACCCCTTTCTTTCTAATCTGCTGCTGTAACAGGAGACATCACCCAAAAAGGGATTTACAAACCAGTGTGAATGAGGAAAACTGGAGTAAAAAAGGAAATCTGCTATAGTTAAACTCAGAGTTTTGCCTCATTATCTATAAATGATTTTTAAACAGATGTCACAGGAAGGGCTGTGATGCTGCATTTAAAAAATCTCACATTTTGTAGGTTCCTATTTCATGTCAGAACTGACTTTCAGAGCTCCCCCTTTTCAGATTTAAGACCCTGGCACCCACCATCCCCCTTGCACCAACCCCAAATGCTTCCCTGACCCCTTTTAAACCCACACTGGCATTTCCTAATTGACCAAAGCCTCCAAGACCCAACCACATCTGAACTCACGAGGAAAAGCACCTGAAAGAGAGACACGGCCCCAAAAATTAGAGGCATGAAGAGTTGCTACAAAAGAACAGCAAAATTCCAGGGCAGGAATGGAGGTTTCTGCAGAATGAGCCCAGTGCCACCAAGAGGTTGATGAAAGGCCACGTTCCCCTTTGACACCAACCCAGCAGCCTCCATTTCAAGCCCAGCTTTAAGGCCACTGAGGGCTTTGAAATGAGAGCAGAGCTACAGAACCTCTTTGTCAAAGCTACAATAGCCATGGCTTTGTATCCATCCCCTTCCCAAACGGGTGGGAGGTGCAGCAGTGCTGGTTTTGGAGGTTTAAAAAATCACTTTTGAACAAGGAAAGTGCCCCTGAGCTCGTTGCAGAATTACCTGTAAGGCTTTGGGGGTCTTTGACATTATTCCAAATACTCTGAAGCCAGAGGGGGGAGCTCACAGCATAGACAAAATTCCCATTTTCAGGCTTGGAGGGGAAAAAAAAAAAAAAAAATTTCCAGCTGTTTCCAGCTGCTGTGCACGAGGCATTGCAGCTTCTAAAGCATCCATCAGCATTGCTCCCTCCTGCCTTTTATGATGCTCTCTAAAGGTGCAGCACCAAAATGCCAGTGTTAAGCAGATTATAATGTTTGTGAACATGTTCCATTCCAGCAGATCCCTGAATGCCTTTCTGCATCAGGGAGCCTTTTCCTCCCCCTTTCATCAGCTTATCAAATGAAGCTCAACAGTAGCAGCTCCATCTAATGATACCAGGGGCCTTGTAATGGGATTAGGAAAAACACCATCATTACTTTCAAGGAGGAATGTGACCTTCAAGACACTTCTGACTCCTTTAAAGGGATGGAGTAGGAACAATGAAATTAATTCCTACACAGGGACGAGGAATGGGCAGGGAGAAGCAAGAGGCTTTCAATTCCCAGGTAGAGATTATCTTTCCTCCTCTGTTATTGGCAGGTAAAAAAGCCAAATTGATTATCAGAATGGAACTGAGAAGGAAAAGGCAGAGCTGGGAATGTTCCCCTGGAGCAGGGAAGGCTCCAGGGAGAGCTCCCAGCACATTGCAGGGCCTGCAGGGGCTCCAGCAGAGCTGCAGAGGGACTGGGGACAAGGCCTGCAGGGACAGCACACAGGGAATGGCTCCCACTGCCAGAGGGCAGCCATGGGTGGCATCTTGGCAATGAGGAATTCCTGCCTGGGCTGGCATTGCCACAGCAGCTGGGGCTGCCCCTGATCCCTGCAGTGCCCAAGGCCAGGCTGGAGCAGCCTGGGATGGTGGCATTGGAATGGGATGGGCTTGAAGGGCCCTTCCCACCCAAACCATTCTGGGATTTGGGACACTCAGAATCCATCCCAGGGGTTTTTATGGAAGTTGGGGATGGCAAAGGGAAGGGAGACCCTTCCTGGAGTGCTGAGATTGCCAGTGAAGCCCCCAGACCCCAAAATCCCTTCCTAGAGAGGAGTCGGGGTGGGGATGGATCCAATGCCAGGCTGGGAGAGCTGGGAATGGAGGGAATTCCCTGGAGAGGGAGCCTGGGGTGGGATTTTGGGAAGGGATTCCCAGAGCAGCTGGGGCTGCCTAACCTGAGCCTCCAGCTGAATCCTCCACTCAATTCCAAAGCACTCCCCAGCCCTGAGAACTCTTTGCCCTGCTGGACCACACTGGATTTGGCAATTGTTCAAATGATTTCAGATAAAATTTCTGCAGCCATCACTGCAGCCATCACTCTGTTTGCCCAGAAGAGTGAAAGTGCTGCTGGATTCACTCTGTGGCTTCCACACCGAACCCAACCACACTTGTCATTGTTCCCTTCAGTAAAAACAGTCCCTCAGACTGCCCAAAGGAAGTGTAAATGCAGCAGCAACAGGAATCCACTTTAAAGCTGAAAGCCTCACACAAAACCCCTCCACTTTGTGTTCTTAGAGGATTTCAGCAATGCAAAAAATTCAGAGCCTCTCCTGAACAGCAGCCTGACATCTCCATCCTGCCTTGGCTGCAGAACACCTCTGTCACTGTTTGAGGTGTGAATTCACCCAGATTGTCCCCATTGCCTGGCCCTGCCTGCTGGAATTCCACACAGGATATTTTTAATGATGATCTTATTGCACGAGAGAGGTGGGGACAGGTTTGGTTTGAGAACTGAATGAAAAGAGGTGAAATGTTTCATGTCAGCAAATAATGTGGGCCAGAAGGCTGGATATCTGAATTAAGGTTCCAACAGCCCTGAATATTCATTTTCTTGGTGCATGGCACTGAACAGCAAAGAAGGAATGGATAATTCCAGAATGGATAATTTCAAAATGGATAATTCCAAAATGGATAATTCCAAAATGGATAATTCCAAAATGGATAGCTCCAAACAGAGCTGGCCTTGCCTGGGAGAGGAGCAGGAAAACACAGTGCATGTGTTTAACACCTCAGCCCTTCCAAAACACCAAATCCTGCACTGGCAAGGTCCAGGCTGATGCAGAATTCCTTGGAATGTGTGTGCCACTGGCAGGGGAATGCCACAGGGTGGAGCCAGGACAAAGCAGATGGCTGAGCATCCACTCTGCCAGTTTTCCAAGCACTGAAGAGCTGCTTGCTCAGAAGAAAAGCTGCCAGGGCAAATTCCACCCTTTGAGATCCAACCACTCCCCCTGCACCAGCTCCCTCCTGCTCTGAAATTTCTGAGGTTAAAAGTGCATTTATTTACTCACCCAGCACTTCAAGCTACCACAATTATACAAAAAAAACCTTCTTGCATCCCTTGTAACTAAAAAAAAAAAAAAAATTAAAATCAAGAGGCCTGTCAGTCCATCAGTGTACATGTCCAGTTGTGTCACGGTACATTTAACATATATAAATACAACTTCAGCGAAAAAAAAAAAGCTAATTACTACATGGCTGCTAACCATGAACAAGAATTAGAAGAGACAAACCTACATTAACTTGTCTCCATTTCAGATAATTACTTGTGAGGTTTTTTAAGACATTTGTGACTCACGAGGGAGTCTGTGAATTTACTGTCTCCTGCAATCTAATAATGTTGGCAGGCAGGAGAGTCACCTATTTATTGGTGTGTGACACCAATCCCTTCCCATGGATTAATAAAAGCTCTTAGTTAGGAGTTCTCCATCCCCCTCCCAGTAAACATAATTATTTCAAATCAAATAAAATTTAAAAAAATAATCAGTTAAAAATCCCCACAGCATGGAGGTTGAGAGAGGGAGAGGAGAGGAGAGGAGAGGAGAGGAGAGGAGAGGAGAGGAGAGGAGAGGAGAGGAGAGGAGAGGAGAGGAGAGGAGAGGAGAGGAGAGGAGAGGAGAGGAGAGGAGAGGAGAGGAGAGGAGAGGAGAGGAGAGGAGAGGAGAGGAGAGGAGAGGAGAGGAGAGGAGAGGAGAGGAGAGGAGAGGAGAGGAGAGGAGAGGAGAGGAGAGGAGAGGAGAGGAGAGGAGAGGAGAGGAGAGGAGAGGAGAGGAGAGGAGAGGAGAGGAGAGGAGAGGAGAGGAGAGGAGAGGAGAGGAGAGGAGAGGAGAGGAGAGGAGAGGAGAGGAGAGGAGAGGAGAGGAGAGGAGAGGAGAGGAGAGAAGAGAAGAGAAGAGAAGAGAAGAGAAGAGAAGAGAAGAGAAGAGAAGAGAAGAGAAGAGAAGAGAAGAGAAGAGAAGAGAAGAGAAGAGAAGAGAAGAGAAGAGAAGAGAAGAGAAGAGAAGAGAAGAGAAGAGAAGAGAAGAGAAGAGAAGAGAAGAGAAGAGAAGAGAAGAGAAGAGAAGAGAAGAGAAGAGAAGAGAAGAGAAGAGAAGAGAAGAGAAGAGAAGAGAAGAGAAGAGAAGAGAAGAGAAGAGAAGAGAAGAGAAGAGAAGAGAAGAGAAGAGAAGAGAAGAGGATGGAGGAAGTTCCATTACTCAGCAGGACACCAGGACAGGGAGATTTGTCACTTTTATTTACAAAGGATAAAAGGAACAGGCTTAGGAGTGACCACACAGGGTGGAACAAAGCTCCAGGCCCAGGAATCCAAGAGATCCAGAGTGCATTCATTAATATCTCAGAGATTCAAATAAAAATGGCATCGAGAAGAGAAGGATCCAAGAAAGGCCAAAAAAAAATAAAAATAAATCCAGGTCCACAGGTTGCAGCCAGACAAAGGAAAGGCAACAGGCACATTTTAAACACTCTGAGCACTTGGAAATCCTGCAGACACACAAATCACTGTCAAGGACGAGCCAGCAGCTCCCAAGTGCTGCCTTTATTCCCTTCCATTAGTCTGCTGCAGCTCCCCCGCTCCTATCAGTCAGAAATGCAGCACTAATATCCACCTTCATTTTCCAAAAGTTTCCATGCATTACAGCCCAAGTGTAAATAATTGATAAATCAAGGCAAGTGGGCTGCTGGGGCATGGCTGCAGTGAGGATAAAGCTTTTAAGAGGAGGAGGATGGGTGCAGATCCATATAAAAACACACAATTCCCCTCTGCCAACGGGGAGTTTGCAGGGAAACCACCCCCTCCCCTCCTCCTTCAGCTTCCCTTGATTTTAATATTGGCCCTTCAACCAAAAGCTCATTTTAATCCAATTTTAATGTCACTTGAGTTCTTACAAATAAGGAGACCACACAGGGAGCTGATGATTTTAATTCTGGCACTTAAATCACGAGTGTGAAGTTAAATGCAACACATCCCTTCCCCCTCCTGCAATTCCACACATTTAATTGCCACATTCCTCCCAACCCCAACCTGCAGGAACTGAATCCCACAGGAAAAGTTGCACAGCCCTGGCACCCCTGAGCAGGTGGATTGGCTCTCTGCTGTTTCACACATCTCTGAGTGGTGGGGCTGTGATCCCAGAGGTTTTCCAGGAATCACAAAAAACTGGAATACACCTCAGGCAATCACCCAGTCCATCCCCAGCACTTCCCAGGAATGCTGTCCTGTCTCAGAGATGGTTGGAAGTTCTTAAGGAGGATACAGAAGCGCAATAAACATCCCAAAATCACTCCCTGCTTACACACAATCTCCACTGGGACAGACAGGAAAAAAGGAAAACATTGAGTTTTTGAAACTTAAATGAAAAAGCTTTTCCTGTGTGCCATTCACATTCTCTGAAAAAATCCCTTCAGCCAGGATTTTTCTCCTGGGAAGCTGAGAAGCCTCAGAGAAAAGGAGAACAATTCTTATCTCATTTGCTTCTCCTGTGTTTTGCTGCTTTGGAATGTGGTTGGAGATTGTTTATCCAACAGGTGATTGTTTCATTGGATTTCTGCTGTGAGTTGTTTTCACTGTTTGGCCAATTGGGGCCAAGCTGTGTTGGGACTCTGGAGAGAGTCACGAGTTTTCATTATTATCTTTTAGCCTTCTGTCTGCATCCTTTCTATATTCTTTAGTATAGTTTATTATAGTATTCCTTAATATAATATAGTATCATAAAATAATAAATTAGCCTTCTGAGAGCATGGAGTCAGATTCATCACTCCTCCCTACCATGAGGTTCAATACAAATCCAGTATTCCTGCTGGATGAAAACAAAGCCAACCAAAGGGACAGGGATGCACCAAGTGGCCTTAATAAAATGACAACTCTCCTAACAAGAGTACCAAACCTTCTCAAATCAGGCTGCAGAAGAGATTTTAGACAATCTTTTTGTTCTTAGGAAGCCCAAACCCTCCTGTGGTATTTTCTGAATTCCCTGTTGTAGGGAGGAATGAATGAATGTGACTCCATGTTCTCAGAAGGCTGATTTATTATTTTGTGATACTATATTATATTAAAAGGTACTAAACTATATTAAAGAATACAGAAAGGATACAGAGAGAAGGCTAAAAGATAATAATGAAAACTCCTGATCCTTCCAGAGCCCTGACACAGCCTGACTGTGATTGGTCATTAAGTCAAAACAATTCCCATGAAACCAATGAAACAATCACCTGTTGATAAACAATCTCCAACCACATTCCAAAGCAGCAAAACACAGGAGAAGCAAATGAGAGAATATTGTTTTCCTTTTTCTCTGAGGCTTCTCAGCTTCCCAGGAGAGAAATCCTGGGCAAAGGGATTTTTCTAGAAAATGTGACAGTGACACCCTCCTCTGAGCAAATGACTCCCAGTCAGTTCCAGTCTCCCTGGCCAGGCTTGAACTCAGCCCTTCCTATGGGATCACACCCTGAAAAACTCAATTTCACTCCCCTTTCCAAACTTCTTGATGGATTTGAAGCGAAAGTCCTCCCTCCACCTGAGGTTTTTCCTAAATCCTTGATCACAGAATCCTGGAATCATTTAGGCTGGAAAAGACCTCTCAGATCATCAAATCCAACCATCACTATGTTCACCATTAAAGCCCATCCTCAAAAGTTGATTTTGGACACTTCCAGGGATGGGGACTCCACCACTGCCTTGGGCAGCTGTGCCAGGACTTTAAAGGGCTTTAAAAGACTTTAAAATCCTTTCAATGAGGGAATTTTCCTGATACCCAAACTAAACCTCCCCTGGCACAATTTGGCAACCATTGCACTACAGAATTTCATAGTATTTCATGTATTATTTTCTTCAGATAATACAATAATCCCAAAATATTCAGAGTTGCAAGGGACCACATAGTGATAAATACACTTCATATATATATATATATATTATATATTATATATTATATATTATATATTATATATTATATATTATATATTATATATTATATATTATATATTATATATTATATATTATATATTATATATTATATATTATATATTATATATTATATATTATATATTATATATTATATATTGTACATTATGTATTATATATTATATGTTATATGTTATATGTTGTATGTTATATGTTATATGTTATGTATTATATATTATATATTATGTATTATTAAATTATTCACTTATATATTTCTAAATATTTAATTTAAATTTTTATTAAATAAATATATATTTCTAAATATTTTCTATTTCTAAATATAAAATATAATATATTTATATATTTTTTATATTTTTTATATAAAATAGTCCTACAATAATCACTAGGTTTCATAACATTTTCTTCAGATTTGTCCAACTTTTCACCTTATTTTGATTCCCTCAGACCTGACCTCATTTCTGGTACCACAGAGAGGGAGAGGAGGGTGACAGCCCATAATAAAATTCTCTGCAAGAGGAAACAAAGCCCACAGAGAAGCACCTAAACCCCAAGGATTTGATTTATCTCCTTAAATCTGACATTTGTCAGGCAGAGCAGACAAGGAGTTTCATTCACTTCACCTGTAAATCTGCCCATAATTCATGTGAAACACCGATTTTTGGGATGTATTTCATGCCTGAACATCTCCCCACTTTAGTCCATTTCTAGCTGTACATTTTAAACCCATGCAGAGACAGTAAATGATGAAGAAATGGTAGAGTCACCATCCCTGGGAGTGTCCAAAAAACCGTGGATGTGGCATTTAAGGGCATACTTGAGTGGTGACCATGCTGGTGGTGATGGTTGGACTTGGTGATCTCCAAATTCTTTTCCAACCTTAATTCCAGCCTTAATTCCATGGTTCCAAGAACATGGAGCTTGGCACAGGGAGTTTGATTCAAGCAGCAGCTCCTCCACTCAGCTTCAGTCCCAAAACCCTTCCCCACCCATTCCCTGCCCCACAGCCCTGCTGATGGCCCCTGTCCCACCCTGGAAGTGCCCAAGGCCAGGCTGGACAAGGCTTGGAGCACCCTGGGATGGTGGGAGGTGTGCTTGCCCATGGATTGGGTGGGAACTGGATGGCTTTAAGGTCCCCTCCAACCCAAATTATTCTGTAATTCTGTGTCTTGGAGCAGGAAGGAGCAGGAATTGCCACTTCCCCTTCCCACCCATGATTTTATCATTCCTCCTCATCTGTTCTCTTCCTGAGGGAATCCAACCCAACTTTCCCAGCCTTTCTTCCCAGGGCAGAAGGTTGTCCTAAGATATTTGTGTATTCTGTCCCCACGTGTCAGAGGTGGGGCAGTTCTCTCTGTCCATGGGGCAGTTGTTTCTTTATCTCTCCCACAGCCAACCCTCCCTCCAGGAGATCTCTGCTGTCCATGGCCACTGAGTGTCCCTGCAGGGCTGATCCAATGCCAGCATCCCATGGGGAGATGCTCCGCCCAGGGGAGGAGCCAAGCATTCCTACCTGGATCCAATCTGAGCCTGGCACAGCACAGCAGCCTTTGCCCCCTGCACTGCCAGAGAAGCAGCTTTCTGCTGCCCTGCATGGCCAGAGGGAGCCCAGGCCCATCTGCAGCAGCCCTGGAGCTGCAGAGGAAAACTCCCCCCTTGTGCAGGATCCCTGCTGCAGCAGAGCCACAGCTGGCACTGCAGGAGGGCTGAGCCCCCCTGGGATGGGGCTGGCACACCCCCTGGCACACAGGGGGCAGGGCCTGCTCTCACTCTGACTGTGGGTTGGTTTCTTTTTTGTTCCATTGCATTTGTATTTTTAATTTTCATAATAAAGAACTGTTATTCCTATTCCCATATCTTTTCCTAGTAAAGCACTATTCCCATTCCCATATATTTCCCTAGTAAAGAACTGTTATTCCCATTCCCATATCTTTGCCTGAGAGCCCCTTAATTTCAAAATTTTAACAATTTGGAAGGAGGGGGTTTATTTCATTTTCCATTTCAGGGGAAGCTCCTGCCTTCCTCAGCAGACACCTGGCTTTCCAAACCAGGACAGACTGCCACCAATACTGACCCACAGGCTGTCAGGTAATTTCTGACTCTGTCAGTGGTTTTTTTGTACTATTATATTTGTATTTAAGTTTCCTAGAAAACTCTTATTCCTATTCCTCTATCTTTGCCTGAGAGCCCCTTAATTTCAAATTTATAATAATTCAGAGGGAGGGGGTTTGCATTTTCCATTTCAGGGGAGGCTCCTGCCCTCCTTAGCAGACACCTGGCTTTCCAAACTAAGACAAAGCTGAACATGCTCCAAACACCCCTTGCCCCAATCCTAATCCCTTCCTGTCCTGCAATATCCTTCAGGGGAGTCCAGAAAATTCCTGGCAGACACCAGTGAGGCTGCCAGCATTCCTTTCTATAAAATAATATAAAATTTCCTTGGATATCCATCCTTTATTCTCCCCACCATCTCCCAGTGTGGATCACACTTTGCACATCCACAGCAGCTGCCACCAAGCCTCCTAAAAATGACACTTTCCTGCCTTTGCCTCTTTCAGAACCATGGAATCTCAACAAATAATTTTATTTTCCCCCCTCACTGCACTTATGTAAACATCTCACAGATCCATCAGCCCATTCCTGCCCCAAGTAACACAGAAGATTTTGTGGCAGGCATCAAAATTTGCTGACACCCCTGCTGTCACAGCCCTGCTCAGCACCACAAGGATCATCACCAAACCAGAATTAACCTTTCTTCCTTCATTTATGATAATTTCCCATCAATTCTTAAGTTTACATCTCCTGGTCAGGTTTTTTTAATCAATTAAAAACAAAACAAAAAAACAAAAAAAAAAAAAAACAAAAAAAAAAACCCAGCAACCAACAAAATAACCCCACTGCAAAGTTCTTTATCCATTTCAAGTGCTCTGAGTGATTAAATAAATAAATAAACCTCACAAGAGCCAATTTTTCCACTACATAAATAATTTGCAGGCTCTTTTGTAGATGTAAATAAGACATTTCTGCTTGTTCTCCAATCCTCAGCTGGAGGCTTTAAGGAGAGGCTGCTGATTTTTCCTGGCTCCTCAGTGACTTCAGACTCCTCCTTCCTAAAAAAACTCTTCTGACATCGTGCCTTGGAGCTTAAATTCAGTTTTGAATTCTTTCTAAAGCCTCCAGCTCTGCCTGGCTGTTTTTATTATCAGAAGGGAAACTCTTATTTAAGAGTTTCTGGGTTGTTTCCCTGTCTACACTCTCACAACTCCAGACCTGTTTCAAAGAAATCATTTCTCTTTCCCATAATGTTGAATTTTTTTTTTCCTTTTTTAACACAAAATCTTGTGCAATTCAACAAACCCACGATGCCTTCTGCAGGTGTCTTGTTTTTAAGGGTCTGAAGATCCATCAAATAGATTTGCTCCACAAAACCCACAACAGTCATCTCTCCCTCCTACAGCCTCCTCTCAAAAATATCTCAGCTTATCAGCTCTCTTGGGGCTCCATTTCTACATTTTAAGTTATTTGTGCCAAATAAAGACAGCTCCAGCCTTGGCAGCTGCAGTGTTTGTGTGTTTGGTGTTTTTCTTCCTCTCCAAAGCAAGGTCATTCCAAGTCTGGACAAGTGAGAAGCAGCAGCCAGGGAGGAATTTTGCTTTCTTTGCCTGTTTAGGAGTTTGGAATTTGAGTTTTTGCTTCATCTCCTTTTCTGTTGATTTTATCGATATTCAGCCTGCTCCTCTGGATGTTTAATCACAGAATATCCTGAGTGGGAAGGGACTCATCCAGTTCAAACACCCCAAAATCCCACCCTGAGAGCTTTGTCCAAACATTTTTGGGAATGTGCCCATTCCCTGGGGACCCTGTTCAGTGCCCACCACCCTCTGGGGAAAGAAATTTTCCTAAAATCCAACCTAAACCTCTTGACAAAGCTTAATTCCATTAAATAAAAGGAGAAATTCCACTCCATTCCCAATCCTTGGTCCCCAGACAGAATTCCTGCCTACACCTCCAGTTCCTACAGCACAGGGGGTTTTATTTTTTTTTTTTTATTTTATTTTATTTTATTTTATTTTATTTTATTTTATTTTATTTTATTTTATTTTATTTTATTTTATTTTATTTTATTTTATTTTATTTTATTTTATTTTATTTTATATTATTTTATTTTATTTTATTTTATATTTTTTCCCTGGATGTGGCCCCCTCTCCCTCTGAATTTTTCTCTCCCTAGACAGAGGAATTCTTTAAATAAAGGCATGTTCCCCCACCTCCCACAACAAGTCTGTCTTCCCTGCCTGGTCTGCAAACAGCTTTACAGATTCCCACTGACATTTGTCATCTCACCACCTTTGCATAATGCACTCTGTAATTTGGCTTTCTCCATCACAAGGGAATCCATCCACCTCGTTTTTATTTCACTTTTAAGGTTTATTCAGTGTTCTCCTTTTCATGCAGTGGCTTCATCTTTAATTTTGATGCCATTTTGTTCCTCCTCCTTGCAATATGGTGTTGTTTGCAAGCCATTTGCTCACTGATGGGGACAGGTAGATAGCAAATATTTACTTTACCACCCAGGACAAATATTTGACATCTATCACCACCCAGCTTTCAGATGGATAAGAAAATGGGCCCTCTTGGATTATCATGACAACAAGATGCAGCCACATAATATCCCTTCATCCACCTCTGATTGAAGAGCCATCACGGATTTTAGACATTTCCATTTGTAAAGATAAAACTGCAGAAAGTGTTTTCTTTGCCACTGTCCTACTACCTTTAAGATCTCTTATTTAAGTTATGTTTCAGAAAGAGCCTATTATTCATTTTTGCTCTCTTAAAAGAAACAAAAAAAAAACACCACCATTTGTTCTCTCTGAAAAATAATCAGTATAAAATCTCCTTTACTTCACAAATTTCACAGGAGCAAGCTCTGGATTCAAAAACTCTTCTCTTTTTTGGAGCAGTTCATGAGTTTGGAGAACCAGGGAAGGAAAAAAATCCAACACAACCAAAACCCCAAAACTTTTCTGCTTTTCCCACATCCTCTGATGACAGGTTGAGGGTTGGACAAGATGGTTCTGTGATTCAATTGGAGCTGTAAATCACCCTGTAAATCTATTTAGGGCTGGGATTTCTTGGGAATCTGTTCAGCAGGTCAGGAATGGAGTCTCAAAGGTCTCTTATTTAACATCTCCTATTTAAGTTATGTTTGCAGGAGGGGCCTGTTATTCATTTTTGCTCTCTTAAAAGAAACAAAACAAAACAAAAAATTACCTCCACCACTTGTTCCCTCTGAAAAATAATCAGTAAAAAATCTCCTTTACTTCACGAATTTCAGGGCAGCAACCTCTGGACTCAAAAATTCTCTTTTTTTGGAGCAGTTCATGAGTTTGGAGAACCAGAGAAGGAAAAAACCCAACACAACCAAAACTCCAAAATTTTCCTGCTTTTCCCACATTCTCTGGTGACAGGTTGAGGGTTGGACAAGATGGCTCTGTGATTCAAATGGAGCATCCCAATTAGGTTTGGGATTTCTTGGGAATCTGTTCAGCAGGTCAGGAATGGAGTTTCCAAGGTCTCTTATTTAACATCTCTTATTTATGTTTGCAGAAAGGGCCTATTATTCATTTTTGCTCTCTTAAAAGAAACAAAACAAAAAAACCACCACCACCATTTGTTCTCTCTGAAAAATAATCAGTATAAAATCTCCTTTACTTCACGAATTTTGCGGGAGCAAGCTCTGGACTCAAAAACTCTTTTTTGGAGCAGTTCATGAGTTTGGAGAACCAGGGAAGGAAAAAAACCCAACACAACCAAAACCCCAAAACTTTTCTGCTTTTCCTACACCCTCTGATGACAGGTTGAGGGTTGGACAAGATGGTTCTGTGATTCAATTGGAGCTGTAAATCACCCTGTAAATCTATTTAGGGCTGGGATTTCTTGGGAATCTGTTCAGCAGGTCAGGAATGGAGTCTCAAAGGTCTCTTATTTAACATCTCCTATTTAAGTTATGTTTGCAGGAAGGGCCTGTTATTCATTTTTGCTCTCTTAAAAGAAACAAAACAAAACAAAAAATTACCTCCACCACTTGTTCCCTCTGAAAAATAATCAGTAAAAAATCTCCTTTACTTCACGAATTTCAGGGCAGCAACCTCTGGACTCAAAAATTCTCTTTTTTTGGAGCAGTTCATGAGTTTGGAGAACCAGAGAAGGAAAAAACCCAACACAACCAAAACTCCAAAATTTTCCTGCTTTTCCCACATTCTCTGGTGACAGGTTGAGGGTTGGACAAGATGGCTCTGTGATTCAAATGGAGCATCCCAATTAGGTTTGGGATTTCTTGGGAATCTGTTCAGCAGGTCAGGAATGGAGTTTCAAAGGTTTTGATTAGGAAAACAGAATACAGGACACTCCAGTTCTTGGAGCAATTAGATGCCTTGTCTTTAAAAAAATGTCAATTCCCCATTTTGAGTGCAGGGCAATTTCCCCATTTTCTCTTTTTCAACAAGGAGAAAATGTTGTTATCCATTTGTTATCCATTCCCACATGGAAACACAACAGCTCTGACACAGGTGCTGGCTCCTGCAGTACATCCAACCCCTCCACTTCAGGAGAAATGACATTTTTAATCCCCAACGTGACAGATTTTGTTAAGTAAATAATGAACTGTTATCCCCAGATCCCCCTGTTTGCAGGTTGACAAACAGCAGAATACAAATGACAACTTTATTTCCTTATCCTCCCGGTCCAGAAGTGCCAGAGATACTCAATAAAGCACACTTGATATTCCATAAAACACACTCTGAACCTTGGGAGATTCAGGCTGGGCTATTTCCCAGTAAAGATATGAAAATGAGCTGCCACCACCTTCCGGAATAGGCTGGACTTGTGTTTATTTTTTATAAAATATTTATAATAATCACAGAATATCCTGAGTGGGAAGGGACCCATCAGGATCATCCAGTCCAACTCCTGGCCGTGTTCACACACTTTAAAATCTCTAAGATTTTAGGGATTTTATAAAGTTCAAATTATATAAAAATCAAATTATATACAATTCAAAATATATAAAATGCAGAATTAAATAAAATATAATATAAAAATATAATATTATCATGTATAATTATTAAAAATATAATATAAGATAGTATAATATAATAGTAATATAATATAAATGTAATATAATATGATATAAATGTAATATAATATGATATAAATGTAATATAATATAAATGTAATATAATATAATATAAATGTAATATAATAAAAATAAATATAATTTATCTAAATATTGCCTTTATCCTGGAGGGTGCTGGGCAGCCTGGCCAGGAGCCAGCAGAGCCCTCAGCCCTCCATCAGCCCATCCCATTAATTGCTCCTCTGGATCAGGGCCAGAGCTCCCCACCCCATAGGTCAAACCTCCCTGAAAACCCTGCAAATTCAGGAAAACCCAGCTCTAACATCAGATAGGAACAGGTGATTTCTAAACTCATGGCTCAATCTTAGAACATTTTGGAAGAATTCTGTCAATTCTGACAGATTATGGCACGTGGATTATTCACCTCTCTCAACAATTCACAGCTTGCAGGGCAATATTGGAAATAAATCTCTCTCCACCTCAAAATGCTCTTTTTCACTGAAGTCCTCACAAGACTGATATAACAGTGACTAAATTGATTTTTTTGTTGTTTTTTACTCCCAGTAAAAAGTGTGGAGAGCCCCAAATTGGAATATGAAATTTAATTTATAAGTTTTTTTAAACTTAAATGAAAAAGCTTTTCCTGCTGGCTGAAAACAAAGCCAACCAAAGGGACAGGGATGCACCAAGTGGCCTTAATAAAATGATAACTGCCCAAACAAGAGTATCAAACCTCCTCAAATCAGGCTGCAGAAGAGATTTTCAACAATCTTCTCCATCTTAGGGAGCCCAAACCCTCCCGTGAACAAATGAGTTCCAATTCCTCACAACTGTGCTCAGCAGAGGAAATCATCCCCAACACACACAATCAATAGAAAGCATTGCAGACAATAATGCAGCAGAAAGGAAGGAGCAGAGCAGGAAATTCAGGGAAAATGGGAATTTGGGGAATGAGGAAAACACACCAGGCAAGCAGTGAACAGCTCCTGAAGATCCACTCCAAAATAACCCAGCTTGTTCCATCAACCAGATCACAGGAGAACAAGGAGCTGAGAGGATATTACAGCACCCAAAGAAAATAAGATTTAAATCCAGGATGTTTTCAATCTGTGCAGGAAAGCAGCAGCATCAAGTTGTACAAATTGTATTTTAAATTTATGTATTTATAGAGGATAACCTCACCCTCCAGTGAAACACAGCAGCAACATGGAAAGGGAAATCACTAAAATATGAACAGATTATCCCAGCAAAAGTGATCCTAATCTGATGCCTCAGGTTTAGCTTTTATATTTTTCCCATTCTCTGCTGCTTTAGTGTGTGGGTCTGAGCTTCATATTATGGGATGGTGAGCTGTGTGCACAGAGCAGGGAGACAAAACAATTCCTGCTCCAGCTGGGCACCAAGGACAAATTGTCACTGTCATGTTTTCTGGAAAATCCCTTCACCAGGATTTCTTCTCCTGGGAAGCTGAGAAAAAGGAAAACAATATTATCTCATTTGCTTCTGCTGTGTTTTGCTGCTTTGGAATGTGGTTGGAGATTGTTTATCCAACAGGTGATTGTTTCATTGGTTTCATGTCAGTTGTTTTAATTAATGACCAATCATGATCAGGCTGTGTTGGGATTCTGGAAAGAGTCAGGAGTTTTCATTATTATCTTTCAGCCTTCTGTCTGTATCCTTTCTGTATTCTTTAGAATAGTTTAGTAATAGCATTGTATAATATAATATCATAAAATAATAAATCAGCCTTCTGAGAACATGGAGTCAGATTCATCATTTCCTCCTTCATCCTGGGCACCCAGCAAATACCACAACAAATGCCCCAAATCTCAGCCCAGGAGCACAAACCCCGTGGGCTGGAGAGAGAAAAACAAGCAGGGTGGGACTGCCTGGGCTAAAGCTGCAATGGGACAATGAACTGCAAGGTGCAAATGGAGCAGAGCTGATCCCAGGGACAGACCCCGGCAGCGCTCGTGCATTTTGGGGCCGTTTTGGTTCATCTTGGGTGCAGCCCTGGCTGGGCTCTGGTGCTGCCCAAGGTGCACCCATGCAGGAGATCCTGTGAATGAATCCCTGCTTTATTCTGGAACTCTGTTCTAGGTCAGATTTACAAGGCACCAGCCCAAGGCTGGGATGGTTCAGAAGCTGAGGGAGAAGGCAGCAGGAATTTGGGTGAGTGCAGAGGCCACACCTGGAGCATCCAGCACAAGGGACAGCCTGGAGCAGAGAAGGCTCAAAACTTACCAAAATCACCCATTTTATGATTCTGTAAAAATTCAGATAGAAAATGAGGCAGATAAAACAAAAAATTACTTTTTTCAACCCAAAGTCTCCTTTAAAACAAACACAACTACACAACTAAAGGAAGAAGTCAGCTCTGCTTAAGAGAAACTCTAATTTGGCCCCAACTTCTTTGCTCCAAAGGGATGGTCAGGCTCCCAGCAATTAATGAGCCATTTTCAGGACTGCAGAAATAAGCTGAGGTTCAGCAAATACGAGGTGGAAATGATTTCAGATTCATTAAAGTGCACGGGCTCTGTTGTGCCAAGCCAGCACATCTCTGCAGCGAAGTCTCCCAGGCAGCCTCACTGGCCTCCCTTGCAAACCCAAATTAAGCAGGTGCAGAAATGCCAACATCATCAGGATCCTCCCGAGGTGCTGGGCCTGGGGTTATTTTGACACAGCCAGGCTACTTAGCAAGGCAAAAAACCCTGCAAATACAAATCAATTACAGCCCAAAAAAGATCAATTTTTCCTCTACAATAGAAAAGCCATTGCTTCTTTTGTTGTTCCTTAATGCCACATTAGCACAACATCCCCAAAAACCTCAAACATGGCACTATGAAGCTTAAAAGGACCAACAACCCCTGTAATAACATTTTTACTGGGCAGCTCTTTCAATATCCTGCAGAGCCTTTTCAAGCAGACACCCAAAAAACTCCAAAAGTTTCAGTTCTCTGCTCACAAAATTGATCAAAAGATCAATTTTTTCCCTACAACAGAAAAGCCATTGCTTTTTTTTTTGGTTTTTTTTTTTTGTTCCTCAATGCCACATTAGCACAACATCCCCAAAACCTCAAACATGGCACTGAGAAGCTTAAAAGGAGCAACAACCCCTGCAACCACATTTTTACTGGGCAGCTCTTTCGATATCATGTAGAGCCTTTCTGAGCAGATAATTCCACCCAAAAAACTCCAAAAACTTCAGTTCTCTGCTCACAAAGGTATTTTAAATACTCTCCACACCTTCAGGAAGTTTTGCCTTCACAATATCTCAACCAGGACTCCAATGGAAAGATAAAGAATTTGGAAAGATAAAGATTTTTTCAGGAATTCACGGACACTGGAGGACAGGGAAGGTGAAGGTGTGGAAGAGCCTCTTGTCTGTTCCTCAAATAGAAAATAAAAAATCCAAATTGCTGAATTCTCCCTACATTTAACTGCATTGCCCTCCCCTGGATGTGTTTGCTCACTGTGCTGCTCCTGTTTGCCAGCATCTACTCCTTCAGCAGACACTGAGTTACAATTTTGAGGGGGCTGGAGCTTGGAAATGTCAAAGGGATTCACATTCCTTCTACAGCACCTTTCAAAATAAAGCCAAAAGCCCTCAGGATCATGAATACAGCACAAAATTATGCATCCAAAAGAACAATTCCCTGCCAGATCACACAATAATCCTACACAGGCCATGAGGAAATATCACAGGAGGCTGCTTTTAGACCATCAATTAATCTGTGAACCCTCAAGTTGATCTTTAAGGAAATGGGTGATTTTATAGCTCACAGCAAAACGAAATGTAAAATGGAAGAATGTTTAAGCAAACCTTCAGTTTGAACTCCTGGCCTTAAAAAAGCACTCCCAGAAAATGCCAAGGCTGGCACCTCCCAGGGGGCTGAGCAGAACACAAGGAATGACCCATCCAATAAAGATTTCTGGAAAGGCAGAGCACATTGTGGTGACCTCGGGATAAATCTTATAAAATCTCAACCTGCAGAATCCCTTCAGTCCCTGTTTGGTGTTGGGATTTTCATCCAAGTCAATGTCCAAGGGTGTTTGGGTGGGCTGTGAGCACCCAAAATCGTTCTGCAGCTGCTGTGGGAGCACAGAGCACACAATCAGTGCTAAAATTCAGATTAACATATGGCTGGCTCTCAGAAAACACAGCCAAGAGAGAAAGCAAAGGGAGCAGAGGCAAACCAGCAGATAGGAGGCACAAGAAACAAAGAACACAGCTCAAACTCAGTCTCTGAAGAATATTAAACCAAAGAACATTATGCTGAAAGAATCATTGCTGAGGAAAGAGGGATTTGGGAATAGCAGGATCAAATTCTAACCTGCTTTAAACAACCTGCAACCTCAGAGAATTCAGGGAATCACACAGGTTGCCATTAAGGGAAGGCTGACTGTACAAATTCCTGCAAATCCCATCCTCTGATCTGCATAAACCCAGATGCACTCAGGTGCCTGTTGCACAAAGATCACAAAACCACTGAAAGGGCTGGGAAGGGACCTTAAAATAATCCAGTTCCAACCCCCTCATCCCTCCAAACAGCTCCAAAAGACTAAATCTGAAAATTGCAAAATAATAATTAACAAAGAGTCACAGTTCTGCTGCAGGTAAATTAAGGAGTTGCTGGTGTGACAGCCCAGTCCTGAGCCACACATGAAGGCAGGGATGGAATTTTCTCCCCTTCAATCCCACTCCCCACTAAAAATTGGTTACAATTACAATTATAATTGTAACCAATTCCAATCAATGTAATTGGTTTTTAATTTTTTTTTTAATCCCTGGATCAGGATGCTCAAGTTTTGATTGCAGGGTGATGTTTTACAGGGTTTTGGCTTGTTTGAAGAACCAAAACCTCACCATGAACTGAAGTTATTTTCACCGTAATTTTCACAAATGTGCCATCCTCTGGAATCTTTGGGTTTTTCCCACTGTTCCTCTTGAGTGTGACAGCAAAAGTGAAAATTTCCTAAAAAATACTTTCAAATCTCTGTTTTCTAAATGCCCAAGCAGTCCTGGTGAGCACTGAAGAACTGCAAGGCAGGCAGGACACTGAAAAATCAGAGTGGGCTTGGCAGAGATGAAAATTCTCACAGATCCGCACTTTAAAACTGGTCCCACTAAAAAGAAAAGTGTCCTGTGGGAGAGCTGCAATCCCTTTGAAATGCAGGCTCTGAGTTTGGTTCTATTTTTTTGTAATTGTTGTATGATTTTATGTAGAGATATTTATGTATAGAATGCTTGGAAAGGTTTATATATTATATTTATTAAAGTTTTTGTAAATATATATCGTGCATATATATAGTATATTTTATATATAATATATATTATATATTTATAATATATATAATAGATAATATATATTATATCATAAATAATATATAATATATATAAAACATGCTATATTTATATATATTATATATAGTATACAATATATATTGTATATTATATATATAGTAAATATATATATAATATATTTATTAAAGTTTATGTATTGATAAAATAAAATTAATTTTTTTGTTGTTTTGGAGAGTTGCATGTTATGTATTTTGAGTATTAATTAATAAATTGTTTTATGTGAGAGAAATGGTATGAGATTGTTTATTTAGTTAATAACTCAATTGATTTGATTGTTTGAAGGTTGTTTTGAAGTAGTTTGAGGTAAAAACCAGGTTGTAATTAAAAAAAATTAAGTTTAAAGTCATTATTATAGTTAGGTCCATATTGATTGATGAATTTTTTAATGTTTATATTTTTTATTATTTTTATGTAGGAGGAAGGAATCAGCATCACTTTTCCTGAGAGATCACAAAGTTTTGGGACCATTCTCCACCACAGCTGTCACATGCACAGAAATCTCTGGGAACATCTTCATTTTTTTCCACCTTAGCACCACAACGGGCTCTGAGGCAAAGTCACCCTCGTGAATTAAAGCAAATCATCAGGAGAGGAACAATCCAGAGGCACCATCATTTATCACTCTGGCAGGAAAGGGGCTGGAAAATGCAGTTTTTTCTGGGAGGGCACCACCCTGATTAAGCAGCGAGGGAATGAGCACCAAATGCCTGTAATAAAGTGAGATCATCCCTTTCCTGTGTCCCAGATAATTCTGTGCTGTTCCAGTGTCCTTTGTCAGTAAAACCAGACAGATCCTGGCTACTACACTGAAGGGACAGCTCTGATTTATTTATTTACTGACCTGCTGGGAGGTGTAACTAATTTGGATTATTCTCCCTGTCACGGGCAGCAAATTCCAACTGTTTGAGCCCAGGAGAGGAAATTAATGACACAATTAACCTCTGTGCAATTGGAGTGCATCAGACAAGAGTTTTCATCTCAGGTGTTGCACGGCTTGGAAAAGACACATCCAGCCCATCCATCCAACCTCCTGCTCCAAGCCTTTTCCAAAGGAGCTTCAACACAGGAGAGTTGGTCAGAAAAACAGCTCTAGCGTCTATTAAAAAAAGGAAAAAATTACACCAAATGTTATTTTTCTTGGAGGTTTACCTTCCTTTAAAATCATGTTATTATAATATAAAATTAGATCTGGGATTTTCCAAAGAATCCAAAGTAATTAGTTGTCCAATTCCCACTAGATTGCCAAGGGAGTTAGATCCTAAATGCCTTTGGCTCTTTTTGGAAAACCTCATCCATCACAGAAATTCACAGGGTGGCTCACCAGAAACTGCAGAAAAGCAAGGTCTGAGTTAACACACTGAGAATTAATTTTATAGCACTTTGCAGGGCTCCTCAGTCAGGGCTGCACTGGGAATAGTGGGCACCACCACCACCACATTTTCCACTGGAAAATAACATTTCACCCACAGGAGCTGTGGCAAGGAGTGATCAGTGACATTCCAGGGCTCTGGAGCACTAAAAATAAAGGGCAAAGCTCCACTCAGTAAAAGCATTGGGCCCACAGAGTGGAGCACACAGGGATTTTTCCTTCTCTCCTTTAATATTTTGGGGTTTTTTCCAAGCCAATGCAAAGCAGAGGGAGTGCAGCTTTTCTGACTGGAAAATATGGATTAACAATGCACCACTGTTGTTTTTTAATCAGATTGTAGCTCCCAGCTTTAACCAGGGCACAGCCACAGCCACAATTCCTCAGTCTTTGCCAGTAAATGAAGACCCCAAAGAGCTTTCCAAGGAATTTCATCACATTCCAGGTGTCAGGTCTATCCTGACTCTGTTTTCTTTTTTGTACTACTGTATTGTATTTGTGGGGCTTCCAGATGAAGGAAGGAATGATTAATCTGACTTCATGTTCTCAGAAGGCTAATTTATTATTTTATGATACTATATTATATTAAAGAATGCTAAACTAAACCATACCAAAGAATACAGAAAGGATACAGACAGAAGGCTAAAAGATAATAATGAAAACTCCTGACTCCTTCCAGAGTCCCAACACAGCCTGACCCTGAATGGTCAAAGAGTGAAAACAACTCACATGAAACCAATGAAACAATCACCTGTTGGATAAACAATCTCCAACCACATTCCAAAGCAGCAAAACACAGCAGAAGCAAATGAGATAATATTGTTTTCCTTTTTCTCTGAGGCTTCTCAGCTTCCCAGGAGAGAAATCCTGGGCAAGGGGATTTTTCCAGAAAATATGTGTTTGGACATTGTTTATCCAACAGGTGATTGTTTCACTGGTTTCATGTGATTGTTTTCACTCTTAGGCCAATCAGAGCCAAGCTGTGTTGGGACTCTGGAAGGAGTCAGGAGTTTTCATTATTGTCTTTCAGCCTTCTGTCTGTATCCTTTAGTATAGTTTAGTATAGTATTCTTTAATATAATATCATAATAAATCAGCCTTCTGAGAACATGGAGTCAGATTCATCATTTCCTCCTTCATCCTGGGCACCCAGCAAATACCACAACAAATGAGCCAAATCTCAGCCCAGGAGCACAAACCCCGTGGGCTGGAGAGAGAAAAACAAGCAGGGTGGGACTGCCTGGGCTAAAGCTGCAATGGGACAATGAACTGCAAGGTGCAAATGGAGCAGAGCTGATCCCAGGGACAGACCCCGGCAGCGCTCGTGCATTTTGGGGCCGTTTTGGGTCATC
Organism: Ammospiza nelsoni; assembly: GCF_027579445.1. NCBI lineage: Eukaryota > Metazoa > Chordata > Aves > Passeriformes > Passerellidae > Ammospiza > Ammospiza nelsoni. The sequence goes on from NC_080637.1 coordinate 2,027,220, forward strand.
TTGGGTGCAGCCCTGGCTGGGCTCTGGTGCTGCCCAAGGTGCAGCCATGGAGGAGAATGGATGTTGAAGCTCCTTTGAATAAATCCCTGCTTTATTCTGCAACTCTGCCCAGCCTCTGTCCTAGCTCAGCTTTCTCAAGGCATCAGAACCAGTCACTGCCTTTAAAGGCACTCACACAGGGACAAGTATGAGCTCAGCATATCAAAAGAGAGGTTTATAGTCCCATAAAACATGTCCACAAATGCTGATGAACTCCTTGTAGCACCTCCTAATTCCAGCTGACAGCAGGGATGAAGTGTAGCAGACACTGACAGAAAACCGAGGACAAAAAAATCCACACCAGAGTTGACAAATCTGTTCAAAAATGGTTAAAATAAAAATACTGCACAAATCTGCAGCAGAATTTCCATTTTTTCCACATCATCCCAATATTTATCATCTCCAAGAAGGTGAAGGCTAACAAGCCCTGCACAGGGTGGGAATCCTGCATCCTTTATTTCCAAAACTCACATTCCTGTTGGAATCACAGAGTCTCATCAGGTGTGATGGTCACTTCACACCCCTCTCAGTCCTTGTCAGAGAATCTTCCAACTTGAGAAAGCAAAGCTTCCAAGTGGCATCACTGGGGAAAAAAAAGCTGAAAAAAATTCTGTGCTCTCAAGTTGTATCAATTAAAAAGGATTTAAGGATGGCCCAGGGTTCACAAGGCACAGGTTTTGTGCCAACTGCCAAATATCAAAGTAGGGAATGTGTCATTCCCTATCCTGCTTTCCCAACCTTTTCCTCTCAGCCTAACACTCAGCAGAGCTGACTTTGACTTTCACAACTCCACCAAACAGCTTTTTGAAATGATTTCTCTCTCCAAGAATTTGGGCACCTTTTTCAGCACCTTCAGCAGAGCTGAAGTTGCTTTTAACTCGCATGGGTTGAGTTGCATGAATATTTAGGCATAAACTCTAAAAACCCCTTTAAAACGATAATAAAACTAAATGTGATAAACAATTAAAAGGAAAATCCACCTTAAATGAAGTTCAGAGCAGCCTGATGCTCTACAGCATGGAACAAAGATGATGAATTTTTTTCCTTGCTCATAAACTTGCAAATATTTTATTAAAGGAGTTAATATTTTTAAAAATTTCCCCCAAAGCCCATTGACCTCCTCTGCAATGAGCTGCACAAGTGACTGTTCAAACAAATAATTTTTGTGCATTGTTCAAACACGTAATTTTTATTCTGGGCTTGATTTCTTTGAACTTCAGCATAAATGTTGGTGTTTGTGAAATGCATTGGATCAACAGCTCCAGGATAAAAAGTGCCCAAACAAAAGCTGTTAATGCAGGAGTATGGGAGGAAAATTCTGCTTTGTCACCCTGCTAACAGAATATAAAATCAAAAATGGCACAGCTTGGTCACCAAGGGCCATCCTGGGAAAGAAAAGAATCCAGTGTCTGCAGCCAGCTCAGCTCTGGAGCTCATCCAGGTACCTGTTACCACATCATTCAGTTAGTTTTGAGCAGAGCTCAGCCAGGATCATCCTGTCAAAGAGAAAACACATCAATCTGGGGCATTTCTACTTCATATTCTCTGTTTTTAAAAGGCTAGGATGCCATTGCTATTGCAATTGATTCCATGATATTTCTCTGCACTTCCTAACACGTTTTTTCTTCTGTATCCAGGCCATTTCCACCATCCCAAATTCCAACTGCATTCTTCTTAAGAGCTTAGCAAAATTACCAATTCTTTTGCTGTTTGAAATTGCAAAAAGACTTGAATTTTTTAGGTAAATTGGAGCAAAGCTATAAAACATTTTAATAGAGAGGGGAGGCATGACATTACAAACCTTCTTGGAAGGCCAAAATTTAAAAAAATACCTTCCTGCAAAATCAGCTCGTCCTTTTCTAGATCAAGAAAGATGAAACTCTTCCTGGGCCATAAATTTCCCCAGAAATTCTCATGTTCTTAGCAGCACATATTTGCAGAAAACACTGTAACACCCTGCTGGATTTATTCCTGCATGTGCTGAGCTCATGTCAAATAACAGGGGAGGAGGGAAAAGCATCAAGTGACCTACTCTAATTATTTAAATTCCATTTTTAAATATCAGCATTCTGAGGGGTGGAATTCTCCCTCCTCACTGTCTCCTGCTGGAGCCTGAGTGAAGCTGTGTTTGTTTTTTAAAGCTGCACACAAATCCCTTTTATGACCAACATTCTCTCAAGGAGATGAGCATTAATGAGCCAAACAAGTCCAAGGGCAGCAGCTCCACACACTTCAGACCATTTTAAAAGAACCACAAAGATTGTCAGGCCCATTATTTGGAGGGTGACCACAAAGCCATTAAATATCTGTGGAGCCACTTTGTGCAAAATAACTGCTGTGGGTTCAAACCATCACCTTGTGAACTTGCAGCAATTTCAGAGATTGCTCTGGCACTTCAGCCAGGATTTATGGCACATTAACAGCTCTTATGAAAAGAGCTGATTTGACTTTCTGAGCACCAACTGTGGCACAAACATGCTTTTAAATGGAAAGGTTTATACCTGTGCTGAGCCACCAGCAAAAACCACTTGGGTTTTCCATGAGAAGCTCCAGGGAGCAGCTTCAGCTGGAAGAAAAACCTTTCCCTTGCCAGGAAAAATCCTTTTCCTTTCCTTTTCCCTCCCTCCCTGCTCCTGTGCCAGCCCTGCCACAGTTCAGGGACCTGAGAGAGCACAAAAGCAAACCTTGGCCAAATCAGCTCCTTCAAATCAGATTCCTGATTTTAGAGGAGAATCCTGCCAGAGCAAGGAGAACATCTGGGCTGGGGAAAGGAACAGAGGGATGGCAGAGGTGGGATGGAGCTGAAACCTCTCCACGCCTTTCCCACCGAGGAAATGAGGCTGCCCTGATGCCTCAGGTTTTAGCTTTTATATTTTTCACATTCTGTGCTGCTTTAGGGTGTGGGTCTGGGCTTCAAATTATGGGATGGTGAGCTCTGTGCACAGAGCAGGGAGACAAAACACTGAAGGAGATACTTTGAATAAATCCCTGCTTTATTCTTTACCTCTGCCCAGCCTCTGCCCTAGCTCAGCCTTCTCAAGGCATCAAGCCAAGGCTGGGATGCTTCAGAAGCTGAGGGAGAAGCCTGCAGGAGTTTGGGTGAGTGCAGAGGCCACACCTGGAGTGTCCAGCACAAGGAACAGCCTGGAGCAGAGAAGGCTCAAAACATAGAAACGTGGGCCAAAATCACCCATTCTATGAATCTGTAAAAATTCTGTTTCCTTGGCTATTTGTTGAAATCAGATCTTGTGTGAAGAGGAAATGATGCCCCAGGTTTAGCTTTTATATTTTCCACATTCTCAGCTGCTTTAGTGTGTGGGTCTGAGCTTCACATTATGGGATGGTGAGCTGTGTGCACAGAGCAGGGAGACAAAACAATTCCTGCTCCAGCTGGGCACCAAATGGTCACTGTCATATTTTCTGGAAAGGTCCCTTTGCCAGGATTTCTTCTCCTGGGAAGCTGAGAAGCCTCAGAGAAAAAGGAAAACAATATTATCTCATTTGCTTCTGCTGTGTTTTGCTGCTTTGGAATGTGGTTGGAGATTGTTTATCCAACAGGTGATTGTTTCATTGGTTTCATGTGAGTTGTTTTCACTCTTTGACCATTCAGGGTCAGGCTGTGTTGAGACTCTGGAAAGAGTCACAAGTTTTCATTATTATCTTTTAGCCTTCTGTCTGTAACCTTTCTCTATTCTTTATTACAATTTAGTATAGTATACTTTAAAATAATATCATAAAATAATAAATCAGCCTTCTGAGAACATGGAGTCAGATTCATCATTTCCTCCTTCATCCCAGGCACCCAGCAAATACCACAACAAATGCCCCAAATCTCAGCCCAGGAGCACAAACCCCGTGGGCTGGAGAGAGAAAAACAAGCAGGGTGGGACTGCCTGGGCTAAAGCTGCAATGGGACAATGAACTGCAAGGTGCAAATGGAGCAGAGCTGATCCCAGGGACAGACCCCGGCAGCGCTCGTGCATTTTGGGGCCGTTTTGGTTCATCTTGGGTGCAGCCCTGGCTGGGCTCTGGTGCTGCCCAAGGTGCAGCCATGCAGGAGATGCTGTGAATGAATCCCTGCTTTATTCTGGAACTCTGCCCAGCCTCTGTCCTAGCTCCAAACTGAACTCACCTGGGTGCCCAAGGGAACCAGGATTTTATGACATTAATTCCCTTAAAAACCAGACAACTACTCAGATTCCCACAGCAGAGCCATGAAATTCATGTCCAAATGCTCTCCCAGGAGTCCTGGCCAAGTGTGACCCAGCAAATGCAATTTAAATGCAGCTTTTCTGCAAGATCACTCCCCTGCCCAGCACCATGCCCAGATGTGAGGCACAAAATTATTTAATTTCCCTGCTCCCTCCATCAAATGCAATTCCCTTGGATAAGGAAGGATATGAGGATGGTGGAGCATCCTTAGGAGAGGTTTCTCCAGGCTCAGTGTCTGCTGTCTCCAGCTCTGCAGCAGCACAACAGGAGTGTGTGGGCAGAGAGGAGGCTTCAGTTCCTCCCTCCCCAGTTTCCTTATGGTTTCAGCAATGTTTGGGCTGCTAAATGACACCAATTTTGGAAAACACAGGAAAGCATTAGACAGAAAAACCCCCAAAAAAGGAACATATTAATTGTCAGTGTCTTCTCAGCAGACAGCTCACCAGAGAGCCTGCTAAAGATTTATGTCCCAGAGAAAATAGGTGTGAATTTCCCTCTCTTCTGTGGGAGGGAGAAAAATACAGACCCCAAAAAATTGGCAATCATCAACTACAAATTCAGCACTAAGAAAGGAGTGAAGATCTCTTCATTGGAGGCAGAGAGCTGCAGCCTGAGCTGTTACCTGGTCATGTCACCAACAGGACAAGTCACTGGTGGCTTCTCCTGCAGCAGGGTCCTGCAGCATTCCCTGTGTGCTGTCCCTGCAGGCCTTGTCCCCAGTCCCTCTGCAGCTCTGCTGGAGCCCCTGCAGGCCCTGCAATGTGCTGGGAGCTCTCCCTGGAGCCTTCCCTGCTCCAGGGGAACATTCCCAGCTCTCCCAGCCTGACATTGGATCCATCTCCTCTCCAAGACATTCATGGGCCCAGGGGCTTCACTGGGAATCTCAGCAAACCATGAAGGGTCTCCCTTCCCTTCTCCTCTCTTTTCTCTCCCCATTTTCTGTAAAAATCCCCCAGGATGGATTCTGAGTGTCCCAAATCCCAGAATCCCAGAGCAGTTTGGGTGGGAATGGACCTCCAAGCTCATTCCAGGGACACCTCCCCTGTCCCAGGGTGCTCCAGCCCCAGTGCCCAGCCTGGCCTTGGGCATTGCAGGGATCAGGGGCAGCCCCAGCTGCTCTGGGAATCCCTTCCCAAAATCCCACCCCAGGCTCCCTCTCCAGGGAATTCCCTCCATTCCCAGCTCTCCCAGCCTGGCATTGGATCCATCCCCACCCCGACTCCTCTCTAGGAAGGGATTTTGGGGTCTGGGGGCTTCACTGGCAATCTCAGCACTCCAGGAAGGGTCTCCCTTCCCTTCTCCATCCCCAACTTCCATAAAAATCCCTGGGGATGGATTCTGAGTGTCCCAAATCCCAGAATGGTTTGGGTGGGAAGGGCCCTTCAAGCCCATCCCATTCCAATGCCACCATCCCAGGCTGCTCCAGCCTGGCCTTGGGCACTGCAGGGATCAGGGGCAGCCCCAGCTGCTGTGGCAATGCCAGCCCAGGCAGGAATTCCTCATTGCCAAGATGCCACCCATGGCTGCCCTCTGGCAGTGGGAGCCATTCCCTGTGTGCTGTCCCTGCAGGCCTTGTCCCCAGTCCCTCTGCAGCAAAACATGGAGAAGCTGAAGCTTCCCAGCTTCTCAGGAGAAAAAATCCTGGCAAAAGGAATTTTCATAAAATATGTCAGTGACAGAGCTCAATTAGCTCCACACAAAATGCCAAATTTAAGTTAAAATTTAAACAAATTTCCCTCTTCTCTCACTGATGGAACAACATGACCAAGGGCTATGCTGTCTGTGAGACAGGGAAATAACTTCAAATGGTGTTTTCCTGAACAAGGCTGCTCTAATATTTTGACAAACTGCTTTTGTTTGTTTGTTTGTTTTCTAGCACTCCCCTACCAACTGGAAAAGGTCACTCTGTGTTCTGTGCTACTCCTCCATTCTCAAAGAAGGTCAAAAATATTTCATATCTGCATGTTTTGTACCTCAACACTGCTCAACACTGAGCCACCTCTCACACTACATCAGAGTGCCTGGCACAGTTATTAGGGAGAAATGCAGAAATTCAGCTCCAAAAAGGAGCTGCAGAAAACAACTCCTCCCCCACAAACCCCAATTTGCAGCCCACCACGAGCTCCTGTTATTTGGTGAAGACATGGAGAGATGTAACATGAATTTTCCTGAATTTCACACGCAGAGATGCACAATGCACAGGTACAGAACATTATCCCTGTGAATTCCACTTGTGTGAGATTGTTCTGCTGTGCTGACTAAATTCTATTCACTGGGATTTGAAGGAATTGTATTCATTGGGATTTGAAGGAATTGCATCACTTGCATTTGAAGGAATTCCATCCATTGGGATTTGAAGGAATTGCATTGATTGGGATTTGTAGGAATTCCATTCATTGGGATTTGAAGGAATTCCATTCATTGGGATTTGAAGGAATTGCATCATTGGGATTTGTAGGAATTGCACCATTTGCATTTGAAGGAATTGCATCATTGGGATTTGTAGGAATTGCACCATTTGCATTTGAAGGAATTGCATCATTGGGATTTGTAGGAATTGCATCACTTCCCCGATCCACTCCCACAAGTTTTCAGCCTCCCCCATCAGCTTTAAACACTTATAAAACTGAGTTTTCTGCTCCCTCTGCTGCATATATAGGATTTCCTCACCAAAGTTATCCTTACACAGAAAAGCAGGTTAGAGATAATTTAGGCTTTGGGATCAAAGGTTTTCTTACATTCTGAGGTAAAAATATTTTAAGCCACTCCAGTGGAACTAAGGTACAAACACCAACAGGATTTTGAACAAAGAAATGCAGCATTTTCTCCCTTTCATGCCAGTCAATGCTCATCTCTTACCTTAAACCAGCAAGAGATTATGGATGTTAAAGTGCTGCTTTTATGCATTGTAAAAGCTCTTCTGGAAGCTTTTCTCACTCCCCCTGGCACCCAAGAACAATGAAACCTTTCCAAGGGGGTTGGTTTTGTTTTTCTTGGCACACTTTTCTCAGAGATCTTGGTCAGGCATTGTCTGCCCAGCACAGAAAGCACTTGGAGTGCTCACAGCTCCACAGGTTTGATTTCTAGCAATGCTGCTCAGGAACAGCCGATGGAAATCACTCCAGATTTCACCACACACCAGGGCTGAACCCATCCCAAACTCCCACAGAGGACAGGAATATCCAGCCTTGATGTTCTGCTGCACTGAAGGATCAGTCTTGGGAGTGCTCTTACTCCAAGCTTTTGTCTTTCTGGAGCAAAATCTGCAGAACTCAAAGTTTTTCTGGGCCTCATGGGTCACAGGAAGATGGCTGTAGATTTCCCATCCCAAACCCATCCCACATATCCTTAAATTTAATTCTTACCTTTTATTCTTCCCTTATTTATTCCCACTTCAGTTCTGTGACATTTCTGTTGTTCAGAAAACCCCTCCTGAACCTCTGGCCGAACATTTCCAAGTAAATTTTTGCAAGAACGGTATCCCAAACTGCACCAAGGGAAATCCAGCTTGGAGAGCAGCAAAAAGCTTTTCCAGCAAGGGGGAGAAAGTTCTGCAATGGCTGCCCCTGGGTGTGTTTAACCAGCCTGGAGGTGGCACTGGGTGCCAGGGGCTGCCTGAGGGGTTGGGTTGGACTCCATGGTCTTGAATTCTGTGAATTCTGTCAAATTCTGTGAATTCTGTAAATTCTGTAATTCTGTGAAAGGAGCTGCAAGTTTGTGGCATAGTTGGAAAAGTGATGGAGATTCCTTTGATAGTAATTCCTCTAGAAAGACAAATCTGTGGGTAAGGAGTCAGTGAAGGGGATTGAAGACCCACACTTTGCATTTATCATATCCAAGTATTTAAAGTCATTGGGATATTTGGGTAAGGAAAAACAAAATCACTGCACAGTCAAACAATCCTGCAGAACAACAGCAACAAACCAGCCCCAAAACTGAAAAAGTGACTCAGGGCAGGAGGCAGAGAGCATTTTCCATCACCAGCCCAGAGCTGGAATGACCAACATAAATCCTTCCACCTCCTGTAAATAATGCCAGGCTCACTTCTTTGACCTCCTGTCTTATTTGTTGGGATTCTTGTGGAAGGAAGAAATGATGAATCTGACTCCATGCTCTCAGAAGGCTAATTCATTATTTTATGATACTATATTGTATTAAAAAATGCTATACTAAACTATACTAAAGAATATAGAAAAGATACTTATAAAAGGTTAAAATAATAATAATGAAAACTCATGACTCTCTTTCCAGAGCCCCGACACAACTTAATACTCATTAGCCATTGAATCAAAACATTCACACCAAAACTCTAATGAAACAATCACCTGTCAGTAAACAATTTCTAACCACATTCCAAAAGAGCAAAACACAAGAAAAGTAAATCAGATAATAATGTTTTGCTTTTTCTCTGAAGCTTCTCAGCTTCCCAGGAGAAAAATCCTAAGTGAAGGGATTTTTCCAGAAAATGGGAATGCCACAACCTCCTCTATCACACGGCAGGTGAAGTTCCACATCGGTGCACTATGTATAAAGGTAATCTCCAAATAAAGAAATAAATAAAAATATACCAAACATGTGTTTAGTGTAACACAAAACATACAACCCAGCAAGAATGGGAGAACAGAGATGTGACAGATGAGAGCTCTGCTGCTTGAGAGAACCTCAGATCCCTGGGTGAGAGGCACAGCACCTGAATAAAGCCTAAGCAAGGCACAGCTTTAGTCTCTTGCAGTTAAGAGGAAGAATCAAATAAGAATTTGCTGCAAACACGCCGGCAGCAAGTGTCTGAGCTGCCTAAAGCCAGCCATAATGACAGCAGAAGACAAGCCATTAGAGCTGTGACACTTTATAAGACAGGCATGACATGGTAACACAGAACAAAAATGTCACTTTGAAAGCTGCTGATAAATCACTTGGTAGGCAAAAGGAATCAACCTTTCCAAACACCATAAGGATGAATCCACAGGAATTTTTTTTTTTGCTGATATTTAAGCTCTTTGGAGTTTTACAATCTGTTGTAAATGTGGCCACTTAGCAAAAAAAAGCAAAGCTAAATCCCAGCACTGCTGAGTTTTGAGAACGACAGGTATTCTCTGGCATGGTTCTGAAGGGGTTTTGTAATTTTTTTTTTTTTTATTTTATGGGGGTTTTTTTGTATTATATTTTATTTGTTATAGCTACAAGCTGAAAATGTGCCACCTGAGGGATTCTTACCTGTCAGAACCCAGGACACTCCTCTGGCTGCCCTGGATGATTCCAGACCCTGCCAGGGGGCTCAGAGACCCTGGCACAGAGTCACAAACACCTGTGCCTTTGATTTTAGCCCATGGAAACAATTCCCAACTTTGTGTGAGGAGTTACAAGCCACAAGAGTGTGAGTAGAATGATAGTGAATTTGTCACAAAGTGAAAAAGTAGAATTTTGGGGGTTTAGAATGGGGGTTCAAGAGGCAAGACGGAGGAATCTGGGCGTGGCCTGTCCTTCTTCTCCTACTTCTTGCCCTCCATCTTCTGCTCTGATGGTGACACTTCTGGATTTGTTTAGAGTAGAGACAGACTGTCTAACATAGGTGATAGGTATTGGAAAATTATTGTAAATAAAGGACAGGTAGTTCTTAGTATAAAAAGCCAACACCATGTTCCAGGTTGCAAGGCAAGATGTATTCCATCACCATCTGTATGGCAGCTGTCTTTTGTCAACTGGGCAGTTTTCTTTATCTCTTCCATAATCACTCCTCCCTCGGGAGGGGACACCTGCTGATAACAGCTATTGAATGACCCTGCATGGCTGATAAGAGCTACAACATCCCATTGGGAGATGGGAGCCCAGAGGGAGGAGCCAAGAATTCCTACCTGGATATAATCTGGGGATTCTGGAACAGCAGCACAGCTTCTCCACTGGGTTTCCCAGAGGAACAGCAGCTGCCTCTTCTTCCCCTGGATCTTCAGAGGAAGAGACTGCACCTTTCTACAGGATCCCTGCTCCAGCAGAACCAGCCCCAACACTGCAGGAGGGCTCAGCAACAATTCCAATGGGACTGACACCAACACCCTGACCCACAGGGTGTCAGGTTGGGTTCTGACTCTGGCAGTGTTCTAATTTACAACATTGTTTATCTTATCCTTTTATTTTCTTCCCTATTAAAGAACTGTTATTTCCTGCTCCCATATTTTTTTGCCTGAGAGCCTCTTAATTTAAAATTCATAGCAATTGGGAGGGCTGGGGAGGGTTTACATTCTCCATTTCAGGAGAAGCTCCTGCCTTCCTTAGCAGACACCTGGCTTTCAAACCAAGACACACCACCCCAAGGACAGGCTGTGCCTCAACCCGACCTCCTGGGCAGACCTCAGCAGGTCAGAGAAAGAATGTCACAGATAAGAGAAAATAAACAACCTTGAAAAGCAGAACCAAGGAATCTCGACTTCTTCTTCAGTCGTGGGGCTGGGGAAAAAGACTTTTGATACCCTGGGGTTCATCTCAACCACAGAAACCCGAGCCTTACCTGCAGGACATCCTGGATCTTCACCCACACGTCCACCATGTCGTAGAGCTTGATGTCCCCATCGTGCTGGCTGCAGGGGGAGGCCACAGTCTGCTGCAGGTGGCCCAGCACCACGGCATGCGCGGCAGCCACTGCGTTGAACTTGTCAAAGAGCAGCTCCAGCAGCTCCAGCAGCAACCTGGCAAGCACAGAAACAGCCCTGTTCAGCTTCTGGAACCTTCCACAGGCTCACAGCAGGGCAGGGGGACAGGGCACTGTGGGGTCGTGTCCTGTTTTGTCACATGCTGAGGTCACCTCTCTATGGGCTCAGGAGACTTGTTGTATTTGTGGAGTGTCCTTGTGGCAGGAAGGAATGATGAATCTGACTCCATGTTCTCAGAAGGCAAATTTATTATTTTATGTTATATATTATATTAAGGAATATTAAACTGTGTTATATTAAAAAATACAGAAAGGATAAAGACAGAAGGCTAAAAGATACTAATGAAAAACTCGTGACCCCTTCCAGAGTCCTGGCACAACTTAGCCCTGATTGGTCATTAATTAAAACAATTCACATGAAACCAATGAAAAAATCACCTGTGGTTAAACAATCTCCAACCACATTCCAAAGCAGCAAAACACAGGTGAAGCAAATGAGATAATATTGCTTTCCTTTTTCTCTGAGGCTTCTCAGCTTCCCAGGGAAAAAAATCCTGGGAGAAAGGGATTTTTCCAGAGAATGTGAATGTGACAGGGACTCACTTCAGCTCAGGTTTGATATCTGAACATTCCTGAGGATTTTTCTCCTTGTTCCCCTCCCTATATCAGGATTGCTCACTTTAAAAATGTCCTGTGTAGGGCTACAGGGAAGACAAAACCCATTAGTAACTCCACAGTAATTAAACTGGACTAACATAATATTAGAGCCCATTGTGAAGGCAAGGAGGGAAACAACCTGCTCTTCTCCCAGAAAAAAGTATGACAATAAAAACTAACTTACCCACAGAACCAGGATAAAAGGAATTCTTTTTGAGTTAATTAAAGTAATATGGCAGGTTTCAAATCACAGAAAGCTAAAATATGAGCCCTCATCACTTGCCATGATTTTACGCCTATTGTACTCCCTATATAGCTTATATTGTTTTACTCCTATTTGTTAGAGCTATAACATCATCTAAATGCACTGCACTGTACCTGCTCCTATAGTTCCCTACTGCCCAATTATCATAATTAAAGCACCATTGCGAAGTCCTGAACAGTTTGTGACGAGGCAGCACTGTGGTATTCACATTTTCTGGAAAAATCCCTTCACCCAGGAGTCTTCTCCTGGGAAGCTGAGAAGCATCAGAGAAAAAGGAAAACAATATTATCTCATTTGCATCTCCTGTGTTTTACTCCTTTAGAATGTGGTTGGAGATTGTTTATCCAAGAGGTGATTGTTTCATTGGTTTAACGTGAATTATTTTGACTCATTGGCCAATTGGGACCAAGCTGTGTTGGGACTCTGGAAGGACTCACGAGTTTTCATTATTATCGTTTTAGCCTTCTGTCTGTATCCTTTCTGTGTTCTTTAGTACAGTAAAGTTTAGCATTCTTTAATATAATATAATATCATAAAAAAATAAATTAACCTTCTAAAAACATGGAGTCAAATTCATCATTTCTCCCTGCCACGGAGCACCCTGCAAATACAATAGAGCACCATCACATTTTTTACTGGTGGAGAGCAGCAAAATCCTGCTGGAGCTGCCTGCCGTTTAATGAGCAACTCGAGTCCCCACATAACCCCACCAAAACGTGGAGATAACACTTCCCAAATCCATATGTTAGTCACTTGTAGCTCTGACAGACAGGCTCCATCTCATTTCCTGCAGCAGCTTTGGAGCCACCACATGCTCTGAGTCTGCCCAGCAGGAGCTGCGAGCCCAGGGCAGGGCAGGAGCTGCTGCTTCTCCTTCTGCAGCACCCCCAGTGCTCCCAGGAACAGGGAATGGGATTGGGGACACCCTCAGGATCATCCCAGGCTGCTCCAGCCCCAGTGTCCAGCCTGGCCTTGGCCACTGCAGGGATCAGGGGCAGCCCCAGCTGCTCTGGGAATCCCTTCCCAAAATCCCACCCCAGGCTCCCTCTCCAGGGAATTCCCTCCATTCCCAGCTCTCCCAGCCTGGCATTGGATCCATCCCCACCCCGACTCCTCTCTAGGAAGGCATTTTGGGGTCTGGGGGCTTCACTGGCAATCTCAGCACTCCAGGAAGGGTCTCCCTTCCCTTTGCCATCCCCAACTTCCATAAAAATCCCTGGGGATGGATTCTGAGTGTCCCAAATCCCAGAATGGTTTGGGTGGGAAGGGCCCTTCAAGCCCATCCCATTCCAATGCCACCATCCCAGGCTGCTCCAGCCTGGCCTTGGGCACTGCAGGGATCAGGGGCAGCCCCAGCTGCTGTGGCAATGCCAGCCCAGGCAGGAATTCCTCATTGCCAAGATGCCACCCATGGCTGCCCTCTGGCAGTGGGAGCCATTCCCTGTGTGCTGTCCCTGCAGGCCTTGTCCCCAGTCCCTCTGCAGCTCTGCTGGAGCCCCTGCAGGCCCTGCAAAGTGCTGGGAGCTCTCCCTGGAGCCTTCCCTGCTCCAGGGGAACATTCCCAGCCCTCCCAGCCTGACATTGGATCCATCTCCTCTCCCAGACATTCATGGGCCCAGGGGCTTCACTGGGAATCTCAGCAAACCATGAAGGGTCTCCCTTCCCTTCTCCTCTCTTTTCTCTCTCCATTTTCCATAAAAATCCCCCAGGATGGATTCTGAATGTCCCAACTCCCAGAATCCCAGAGCATTTTGGGTGGGAAGGGACCTCCAAGCTCATTCCAGGGACTCCTCCCCTATCCCAGGCTGCTCCAATCCTTCCTTGGGCACTGCAGGGATCGGGGGCAGCCCCAGCTGCTGTGGCAATGCCAGCCCAGGCAGGAATTCCTCATTGCCAAGATCCCATCCATCCCTGAGGATCTGAGAGAGCACTCTAAGAGTCGTCACAAACTAGAAAAATCTGGAGTTTAAAAATCTGGGAGCAATTAACAATATTTTTATACACAAATGTAAAAGATGGCAGCACAAAGCTACTTGGAAAAGCTTATTAAGGATGGAAGGGAAAGAAAGTTAAATTTTAAAAGTACCAAGAATGAGATCAGCAGTGGCTGTTATCAGATCTGCAGCTTTTCTAGCCAGGTTCTACAAATCATTTCTGTCTTGTACAACCAGAGGGGCTCTAAATCATTGCTGCATGGAGTCTCAAAAGGAATTACAGCACAATTTCCCCAAGCAGGTCCTCAGCCTCATCCTTGGTCACAGAATGGTTTGGGTTGGAAGGGACTTCAGGGATCATCTGACAGCCTAATGAACAGTTCAGCAGTTCTGGGCACTGCACTGAGCTCAAATTTGGGGTTTTACAGAGCTCTGTTGAAGCAGCAGGGCCTTGTTGTTCCGATTTATTTTTCCCCTGACAGTAGGAAAGTCTCTGAGATTTGATTTAAAAAGTGAAGCTAATTTAAGGGGTGGGGACACCCTTCCATCCTGCAATTTGTTCTTTTCAATATAAATGAATTCACTTGCTTGCTGTAAACTTCAGGTGTGATTTAGGTTTAGAACCAGTTCTAATTATGTCTGTACTCCACAAGAATTCAGGACACTTTCCATGAGCATCTTCAAGGCTCACACTCTGCAACAGCTGCCAAAACCCATTAAACCTTTGTGTGCCTCACTCAACCCTCTGGGCAGGTTAATGGCATTGATATATGGCCTGATCCAATTTATCAATTCCAACAGACAACCAGGAGCCACACAACATCTCCAGACTGGTTCATAAAACAAGGATCAAGAATATGTTCCACTCCTGGCATCAGAAACTCAAAGTCTGCCTTCTGACCCATCTAAAAAAATCTTATTTTCACTGTATCAGCACTGTAACTCTACAAAGTCTTCAAAACAGAATTGTTTCCCCACCAGTGCTAATGAGAGGAATTTAAAAAGGCGTTTTTATCAGTTGATGTTTTCCTTGGGAGTGATTTTCCACTACAAATATTGCCCATAATGAAGATACACACTTTACTTTTCTGCCATTAATTCCCTTTGGACAATGATCACAACAATGTGGAGATGAATATTTCAGCTGGAAGAGATTCCTGCTGGAATCCTTTAGCTCCAAAGGCCACTTGCAGTGAATTCTGAGGAGCAGCACAATCACAGTGCCCAGCTGGCTCCCACACCTTGCTATTAATGTAAAACAATTAGAGACTTGGCCATACATTGGTGATGGAATTAGTTCCATACATGATTTCAAAGCTTTGCACCTGCATCAGCTTAATTGGACTCAGCTACACTCGAAATCACCGAGCTGAATTTTCTCATTTCAAGCCATATTATCAATTAAGACTTTTTAAAAAAATTTTTTTTATTGCAGCAATTGAGGGCTGGGAGTTGAAATCTCCTTACCTAGGCTGGTTTTCCTGGGAAATGTTCTCCCCTCTCTGGTAGCCATTGTCAGCCACCTGGGTGGTGGAGCGCTTCACGATCTGCTTGAGCTCCTGCTCCAAGCGCTCCTGGATGGCTTTCACTGTTTCTGGGATCTTCTTCAGCTTGGCCAGCCCCTTGATGAGGATCCCCATGAAGACAGCACTGTTCTCCTCTGGATCCAGCTCTGTGTCCTCTTTGATTTCCAGCAGGCTCGAGTCTCGCACTGGAAGAGATTTTAATTTTCATTTTAGCAAGAACCCTGAAGAAGCAGCACGGGAGCTCCTCCGGCTCCACAGAACTCCCAGCACGTGGAGGAACCAAAAATGAACAAAGAAACCAGAAACAGTTGGATTTTAAGGGGAAGCAGTGGATGTTTCTGTTTGCTTGGGAGGTTCCCTGGACATAAACCCAGCAGCCTGCTCATTGGATTGATTTAGGAATGTTGTCACCAGTTGTTGTGGTGTTGTGATGGTCCTCAGGATGAGGTGAGAGATGAGAATAGACTCCAAGTTTCCAGAAGACTATTCTATTCTATTCTATTCTATTCTATTCTATTCTATTCTATTCTATTCTATTCTATTCTATTCTATTCTATGGAATTATATGGAATTGTATTATATGGAATTATATGGAATCATATGGAGTTGTATTATATGGAATTGTATTATATGACAATGATATGCTAAAACTAAACTAAAGAAAGAGAAAGGAGACATCAAAAGGCTAGAAAAGAATGAATAATAAAAACCCATGACTGACCAGAGAGTCTGACACAGCTGGGCTGTGATTGGCCATTAATTAAAAACAATTCACATGCTGGGTAAAAATTCTCCAAATCACATTCCAGAGGAGCAAAACATGGAGAAGCTGAAACTTCCCAGCTTTCCAGGAGAAGAAATCCTGGCAAAGGGATTTTTCAGAAAATATCACAGTGACATAGGAACAATTCATGGTGTGAATTCCAATCTAGGAAATAGAGGAAGTCTGGTGCAATCAAAGATATTCATAAATGAGAGGGTACAACATCCCTACAAATCCCTGAATGTGTTTCAAGGAGCTAAAACCCCCTCAGTTTCCTCCCCAGCTGGTTTTCCTTGCTGTTTTCTTCACAGGAAAGGAATTTTCATTACAAACACTATCAAGCTTAAGAGACTGCTGATGAATTCAGCAAAGTTTACACTGCCCAAGTGACTGATTGTTTGATTTTATCTTTTTCTGCTTTATTACGTCTGTCAAGGGGTTGATGAAGTTCCTCAAATCTTCCAGCAAGGCTTCTGGAAGGATAAAGTGAGAAGAATGAGAGAGGATATTGCAGATATGGTCCTGAAGTACCAGGGATTGCAAAGGGAGAAATCCTGTTGCTAAGAGACAGGGGATGGGGAAGCAAGAGAGACTCTGCTTGTTTTAAGTAGGTTCATTAAGCAACATTTCTTAATTTACAGATAACACCCAGCAACAACAAAAGCATGCCTCTGTTAAAGACTGGGTGAAACATTTAATAAATATATTTAAACACTTCTGTGAAGTACGTGTCTTCAAGGCAAGCTGAATTAAAAACATCTTGGAAGATCTACAGCCACTCTGTGCCATCCACCACTCCAGATCCTTGGATCAAAATGAAAACCCAAAAGCTGTTTCATCTGACTGCGGCTGAGCTCTGAAAAGGCTGCTGGGTGACAGATGACTCCCATGGTTTCAACTCCTCACCAGATTTTTTTTTTTTTACTTTGAAACTTTTCCAGGAAGCTGAAGAAATGTCAAAAGATCCAGCAGAAGGGTGGAAGGAACATGGCAGGAGTGAGGAATGGTGCCTGGAGCTGGGCTCTGACCAGAGGGGCAGCACCAGGGCTAAGGGAGAGCAAGATCAAGAAAACAATGGCACAAGCATGGTGCCAATTTATAAATAATAAAATAAATGGGTGCCAGTTTACACCAACCTCGGGCTCAATCAATCAAGAGGCTGCTTTTCTTCCTGCAGTGTGATCCCAAACTCTGCACCTCTGCCTCAAACCAAGCTCATGGCTCACATGGTCTCACATCTGAACCCAGAGCAGCAGGTGAGAGTGAGGAGAGGACGGATCCTGCTCTGGAGCCAGGCTGGGAGGGCTGGGAATGTTCCCCTGGAGCAGGGAAGGCTCCAGGGAGAGCTCCCAGCACATTGCAGGGCCTGCAGGGGCTCCAGCAGAGCTGCAGAGGGACTGGGGACAAGGCCTGCAGGGACAGCACACAGGGAATGGCTCCCACTGCCAGAGGGCAGCCATGGGTGGCATCTTGGCAATGAGGAATTCCTGCCTGGGCTGGCATTGCCACAGCAGCTGGGGCTGCCCCTGATCCCTGCAGTGCCCAAGGCCAGGCTGGAGCAGCCTGGGATGGTGGCATTGGAATGGGATGGGCTTGAAGGGCCCTTCCCACCCAAACCATTCTGGGATTTGGGACACTCAGATTCCATCCCCAGGGGTTTTTATGGAAGTTGGGGATGGCAAAGGGAAGGGAGACCCTTCCTGGAGTGCTGAGATTGCCAGTGAAGCCCCCAGAGCCCAAAATGCCTTCCTAGAGAGGAGTCGGGGTGGGGATGGATCCAATGCCAGGCTGGGAGAGCTGGGAATGGAGGGAATTCCCTGGAGAGGGAGCCTGGGGTGGGATTTTGGGAAGGGATTCCCAGAGCAGCTGGGGCTGCCCCTGATCCCTGCAATGGCCAAGGTTGGGCACTGGGGCTGGAGCAGCCTGGGAAGGTGTCTTTGCCCATGGCAGGAGGGTTGGACTGGATGACCTTTAAAAAGACCCTTCCAACTCCAAACTATTCCTTGATCCTCTGCCAATGAACACCAGGAAGATCAAAAACTAGTTTTTTTTCTCTCTCACACACTCCTCTTGCAATTAAATGTGAACAAGTTAGAGGACAAGCAACTAGAAACACCCAGAATTCAGCAATTAAAGAAAAAAACAAACATGAAAAAAAGCAAAGATAAAATAAAGGCACCAATTGGAATTTAACAACTGGATGCAGAAGTGCTCCTGCTCAAAGCTCAGCTCCATCTCAGACCTTCCACCCCACAGAGCTGCCGAGGACTTTGTGGCTGCAGGCCTGGTCTCTGCCCACTCTGTTATTGTTATTTGTTATTCTCCAAAACCCACAGCAGAACTGAGGCACAGACACAGAAAATGAGCTCTTTGGAACCAGAGCTGTGAAAAAACACTGGAAATGCTACGGAAAGAAAGGTTTAGACTATTATTTTTTTGTTTCTCTGAGTTCAATGCAGATACTCCCCATCCCCTCAGAGGACAGGTCTTGTCATGAGGCTGCACCCCCTCTGTAAGCAGCTTGTAAATTATTCTTAATATCACACAATGAACACCCAAGGGGGAGGAAATGGAGCTGTAGCCAAATGTGAGGACAGCATTTAGGAGGAGTAAAAGCAGCAATCTTGCTGAGAACTCTGCCAGCACACTGAGACAAACTCTTCTATTTTCCAAAGAGCAAACCAATTTCCAGCATCCTCAAATAGTCAGGACATTGATTTACATCTCTCACAAACAAGAGCAAAGTGAGCAATTCGATATCTGGGAGCTGCACACGGCTCTGGAGGCTCTGTCAGATCTGGGGGTTTGATAAAACAGTGGGAACACTGAAAATACACTGTTCAGTGTGTTCCCTGCACATTGTCCCATTAAACAGCAGCCCTGGGCAGCTTTGGGGGCCCATTCATCTGTGAGATCTGACAAGATCCCAACCCTGGGTAACTGTGCTGTCCTTTTCTCCTGTCTTTTACACTTCAAACATCCTCCTCTGCCATTTAATGTCATTAAGGGGCTGTTTGATCACAAAGCTCTGGCCCAGGAACAAGCTCCTCCTGTCCCCTTCTTATTGGATTTGCTGGGAAATGTCCCAGTGAAGGAAGGAATGATGAATTTGACTCCATGTTCTCAGAAGGATAATTTATTATTTTATGATACTATATTATATAAAGAATGCTATACTAAACTATACTAAAGAATGCAGAAGGGATACAGACAGAAGGCTACAAAGATAATAATGAAAACTTGTGACTCTCCAGAGTCCTGACACAGCTTGGCACTGACTGGCCAAAGAGTGAAAATAACTCACATGAAACCAATGAAACAATCACCTGCTGGATAAACAATCTCCAACCACATTCCAAGCAGCAAAACACAGCAGAAGCAAATGAGATAATATTGTTTTCCTTTTCTCTGAGGTTCCTCAGCTTCCCAGGAGAAAATCCTTGCCTTTCCTGAACCCACTCCGACTGGGCTGCTCCTCTTGTCCTAACAAACCTCTTGTGAAGCAGAACATTTAAATGCATCTCATCAAAAGCCTTATAAGACAACAGCTTGAAGGAATGATGGTATTGCCACATTCTCTAATAAAATTCCAGCCACTTTCACAAATTTTTCATCACCAAACCATTTTTCATCTGAAAATGCTCAACTCTGTGTTCAAGCAGGCAAAAGTTGAGCTGTGGGTTAAAGCCCTAATAGCTGAACAATGACCAGAGTTACAGAATTTACTGATGCCAGCTCTGATGATGCCCTACAAAAACCTCTGTTCCACCTGGGATTCATTTGCTCAGCACTGCCATTTCCCAAGGAACCACCCTGCTGCAAAGAGCTCTTTAACAGCTCCTGTCTGATCCCTAAAAAGCCAACTTTGGGAGCTCATTTAAGCAAAGCAGCTGAAAAAAAGGCTCTTGGGTCTTGTTTTTCATTCCAGTGAACAGACAAAATTTGCTGCTCCTCATTATGAAGGTTTCATTATCCATGAGCTTTTATGGGACTCTTGTAAAATGTAATGTACTATTTTCCATGATTTATGTCCTGCTGGTGATATCCTTTGTACCTTCAGCCCTTCCAGAGAAAAGCACACGAGTTCCTGGTGGCCCAAAGGCACAATTTCAGATTTGAAGGAACATCACCTGCTAATTCCTGGTGCTGAATCCTTGTTCTGGCACGTTCATGGAGCTACAAATGGGCAGTTCCTGTAGAAATGGGTCCTTGGAAGATTTTGGGAATTTTCTGCTCTGCATCACTACCAAACTCAGAAGAAAACCCAAGCATCTATACAAGCATCAAAATTAAGTCTCCAAATAAAAAAATAAGTGGACTGTAGCCAGGTATTTGATGTTGGGGCCACACACAGGACCAACTCATGAAATTACACAGAATGAGCAATTATGTGTTACTGTCCTGGCTTTCACCACATGGATCTAAAATCTCCTTGATTTTCCCTTTCTTTCCTCAGACACTTCCCCAGATCATTCAATTCTAAGAAAAAAATGATAAAGGCAATTTACCCAGGCCATAAGAAGAGAAGAAATCTTTGGAAGATTTATTGAGCACGATTGGAGTGGAGGCACCTGTGACAATGAACTGGCACAGAGGCACAAAATGTCACCTCCTGGTGATATCCTTTGTACCTTCAGCCCTTCCAGAGAAAAGCACACGAGTTCCTGGTGGCCCAAAGGCATAATTTCAGATTTGAAGGAACATCACCTGCTAATTCCTGGTGCTGAATCCTTGTTCTGACACGTTCATGGAGCTACAAATGGGCAGTTCTTGAAGAAATGGGTCCTTGGAAGATTTTGGGAATTTTCTGCTCTGCATCACTACCAAATCCAGAAGAAAACCCACTTCAAAATCCTCATAATCTATACAAGCATCAAAATTAAGTCTCCAAATAAAAAATAAATTGACTTCAGCCAGTTATTTGATGCTGGGACCACACACAGGAACAACTCATGAAATTACACAAAAAAGAGCAATTATGTGTTACTGTCCTGGCTTTCACCACATGGATCTAAAATCTCCTTGATTTTCCCTTTCTTTCCTCAAACACTTCCCCAGATCATTCAATTCTAAGAAAAAAATGATAAAGGCAATTTACCCAGGCCATAAGAAGAGAAGAAATCTTTTGAGCACGTTTGGAGTAGAGGCACCTGTGACAACAAAGTGGCACAATGGCATTTTTTAGATTCACCTTGAAAATTGGATATTCCAAGCTCTGGTTCCTGCAGAGATTCTGCAGGAGCAGCTCTGGAGGTCTCCACATGTGGAGAAGTCTCTGGTTCTTGAATAAAGAGAACCAGGAGCAGTTCCTAGACCTGGCCTTAGAACCACCACATTGCCTGCCCATACAAACTCTCTTTGCTCCAAAAACCATTATAAATAAATATAAATAAATAAATAGCAATTAATTAGCAATTCAACAGTATTTATTGTCACTATCAGCTCATCTTCTGCTGGATTTCTAAGAATTATTGTCCCATATTTCCCAGGAAAAGGCACCCTTGGGTTTGTGAGCACCTTTTAGAGTTCCAGGAAGAGCCTGGCAAAGCAGGAACCTTCCTAAATACCCTTCAGAGTACAGAAAGTTCAAGCAGAGAATTATAAATTCATTTCTGTGAACTGGCATGAAGGGAAAGTGTTACTGGTGAGCTGCCACATCTCCAATCCTCAGGTGAGCATTTCCAAAGGATTTGTTTGTTTTACGTGCAGCAGGAACAGCTTTAATTTCCTTATAAAGATTCTACAGCACAAGGTAACATCTCCTCTGGGAAGGGAGAGCAGGAAGGACTCCAAATTTTGGCATCTTTGCTGGGATGGGATGAATGAGTCAGTGCTTTAGAATGGCACCCATTAATATGCACAGACACTTTGTTTCATCAATAAAAAAGCCAAAGAACTTAAGTGACTACAGGCAGAAACAGCTTTTGTTATGCATAGGCATAAGTTTGAAATTCTCTGCTAGTTGTGCAGTCCTGGAAAAGGCTACTTTTAAATAAAATTACAGGGGGGAAAAAAATCTACATAAGTACATTGTGCACTTGAAGCAGAACCATATGCATGTTTTATGCAGATCAAATGTTTTCTGTTAAAATCCACATCTTTGCCAGGCTAAGGGACACTTGCCCAGCACTTCGGTGAGTGACGCAGAGCACAAGGAGGAGCCAAGGAAAAGATTTTCTGGTGCACTGGGTGAGAAGAGCAAGAAGGGATCTGCTAAATAAAAAGATCAGGAGGGGCATCTCCTGCTCTGTTCCCCAGCTGTGAGGTGAGAGATCCCCATCAGCTCCATAATTTCAGACCTTTTGGGTTTTATTACTACACAGAAGAGCAATATTTTAATGGGAGAAAGTAGCAGACACTATCAATATCACTGAAAAATGAGTATTTTAACATTTAAAGGGGTTGGAACTAAATGGTCTTTTAGATCCCTTCCAACCCAAACAATCCTATTTCCAGTGAGGCTGGGATTCAGGTTTTTGTGGTTTATTTCCTCAGTTCCTCAAAATCCTGTGATCTTTTGCAAGAAAACTGAACTGAACTTCCCACTGATCACAGAGAAGAACAGGAATTCTTGAGTTTCTCCCTCAGAGTTTTCATACTTTCAATTTTCATATATTTTCATTTTCTCTTCCATATTTTGTGCAGTTTCCAGCTCTGGAAGTTTGTGACTCCTCCCAAACCTGCAGGACACAGAAAAACAGCCCCAGGCTCCAAGAACCAGCCTGGCAGGAGCAGAGCTGATGAACAAAACCCCTCCAGGAGCAGAAGATAAGAATAATCAGACAGAACAATCTGAGAGGCAAGTGTGACAAAACTAGAAACAAAAGGACAAAAGAATTAATAAGGCTGAAAAGAGAAGGAAATATTCTCTGCATTTGAGGAATACTGAAACAGTCAGGTTTGAAAAGGGGAAGAGACTGGAGGTCACTTCTGTATTATTCATCAAGGACAACCCCACTTATTAATCTCCTGAAACAATACAAAGATTAATTTCCCCTCTCTGCAGCCCTTCCAAAAGCTCAGACAAAAGCCCCCAGTGAAAAAGAGTTTTCCTTGCTGTTTGTTTCAGTAACAGGAATAAAAGATCAGCCCCAGATTATTCCTGTGTACAGCCAGACCTTTAGTCAAAGTTACAAAGCTCCCGCAAGGAACAGATTTGACCTTTTGGCTCCCACACAATAAAAAACTTCAGTAATATCTCCACAAACCTGGCTGCCTGCAGTAAATAATGCTGAGGAAAGCACACAAGAATGAACCCACTGCAAATCTATGCTGCTCAAGAGATCAAGAACACCATCAAGGTGAGAACAGGCACAGGAAACTGAGTGTGTTTAAGAAGCTGGAGAGGGAAAAGATGATTTTCCATGAGGAAAAAAAGCCAAGTTTTGCCCCTGGACACAGCACCCACTCGTTCTGTGACAAAATCACCTCAAAGGTTTTCGTCTCCCCTGAGCCATGAGGGGATGATTTGTCTCCTCCTGCTCCAGCAAAAACAGCTGAAAATCTACAAATGAACATAAATACTTAAATACTCACTGCTGGAGCTTCCAGGAGTACTGAACTGGGAAGTCTCAAGGAATTTCCGAGGTGTGGATAAATTGGTGACATCCATCAGAGGCACAGGAGAGGAGTCTTTCACAAGGGACCTGTGGGAGGGGAAAGAATTAAAGCAAACAGTTGATTATTATTTATAATATTTATTTACAACAAATATCCACATATTCCTTACATTTTAAGCCTAAGAAACAGATTAAGCCTAACAGATGTTCCCATTTCCAGGCCTTCTGTCAACTTCTAATCCTCCAAACTTCTTTATTCCCTCCAGAAACCTCCACCCTTTTTTCCTGTCCTTCACATTCCTGTTTTGAGCCCACCATGTACATCCCTTCCCAAATGAACCTCCTTATTCAAAAATTGAAACATTTAAAAAATTCACATTGTATTAATTGACAAAAAAGTGCCACAGTGTCCCAGCTGCTGGACATGGCAGGGGGACACAGGCAAGAAATCATTTTTAGGAGAAAGAAATATGGAAGGCTCCTACAATGGAGCTCAGGATGATTACTTAGAGGTGAAAATGCTCATGGAAATGTGAAAAAACAAAGGTTAGGCTTGGTATCCTGCAGAGGAACCACGCAAAGCAACAAGGCACCCTTGCTTCAAGAGCTGGTGTTATCAAATATTCAAAATGTGCATCAGGGAAAGTGAAAAAAAGAGAATCCAGAGTAAGAGAAAAGTGCCTGTAGCAACCACAAAATACAGTTAATTAGCAGTCCCCCAGTCTGGGTGCACCAAAGCTTTGTGGCTGTTTTTAATTAAGATGAATAAGGAAGAGACTGATGACTTGGTAGCAACCCTCCTTCCTAGAAATTTCAATTTCAACCAATCATTTCTTTCATTAATTCATTTAATGCAACTGGCTATCTTGCCTTGTATTTTTGGCATGCAGATTTTTATTCATTCTCATAATAAAATGTTGATTTATCTTTTCTTTGTATCTCTATCAAGTGCTGGCTCCCCTTTGGTTTCCCACCTCTCCTACTGTGCAAAAATGATCTCTCAAAACTGCCTCTCTCTTTTCCAGCCACTTTCTTCCTTCCCTGAAACAACTCAGAAGTAGGAAATTCAGGGGAAAATAGCCTATATTTACTAAATTTTCACTGACAACAGGCACCAAACAGGTAAGAAGTTCCAACACCTTTAAAACACCTTGGAAGACATTGAAACCAACACATTTCAGCTCAGACACTGAAGTATTGTGGCCTCCATCTCATCACATTGGTTGGGAGGCTTTTAAATTGTGGATATTTCCTAAAAAATGAGCAGCTTTTCCCCGACCGGAGCCTCATGAGCATGACATTTGTAGGAGAGGGATAAGATCAGGAAAGGGAGAGAATGCACAGAGGAGCTGTCGGAAGCAGCAAAACCCCAACCAAAAAAGAGAAGCGCTGAGAAAAGTGAAAGAATGTAAACAGGCTTGGAGGTGCATCAACAAATCTGAATTTTCTGCTCTCCAGAGCCACAGAGCTGAGGGATTTGCATGTGTCTTGGGTTGGAAATGGGGGTGTGTGTTCTATTTGCCACCTGTCAGAGGTGGGGCAGTTCTCTCTGTCCATGGGGCAGTTGTTTCTTTATCTCTCCCACAGCCAACCCTCCCTCCAGGAGATCTCTGCTGTCCATGGCCACTGAGTGTCCCTGCAGGGCTGATCCAATCCCAGCATCCCATGGGGAGATGCTCCGCCCAGGGGAGGAGCCAAGCATTCCTACCTGGATCCAATCTGAGCCTGGCACAGCACAGCAGCCTTTGCCCCCTGCACTGCCAGAGGAGCAGCTTTCTGCTGCCCTGCATGGCCAGAGGGAGCCCAGGCCCATCTGCAGCAGCCCTGGAGCTGCAGAGGAAAACTCCCCCCTTGTGCAGGATCCCTGCTGCAGCAGAGCCACAGCTGGCACTGCAGGGGTGTCACCACATTTCTCTTCACAGATAAAAGCAAGGCACAATTCTTCCCAAGAACATTCTTATGTCATTTGCTGTGCCTGTGTTTGTGCCAAAGTAGAATGCAATATGGAGATTATTTACCCACAGTGATGGTGTTTTGTTTCCTTGGCCTATCAGGGCCAGGTGTGTGTGTGTGTGTGTCAGGACGGCTGGGTGACAGTCACAAGATTCTGTGCAGTGTGTGCAGAGTTGAGTGCTTGGCAGATTCAGTTTACATGTAATGTAATATAATATAAAATAATAAAATAATTAATTAGCCTTCTGATATCCATGGAATCCTCCTTATCATCCTCTCTCCTCAATGGGGATTCCCTCTGAATTTGATACAGGAGGGCTGAGCCACCATGGAATGGGACTGTGCCACCACCCTGACCCACAGGGTGTCAGCTCCTATTCTGACTCTGGCAGTGTTGTCTTGTACTACTGCATCCATATTTTTATATTTTCTTTTAATTTGTTTTTCCCTAATAAAAAACTTATTCCTATTCCCGTATGTTTGCCTGAGAGCCTCTTAATTTCAAAAATTATAATAATTCAGAGGGAGGGGGTTTAGGTTTACATTCTCCGTTTTAGAGGAGGGTCCTGCCTTCCTCAGCAGACACCTGGCTTTTCAAACCAAGACAGATTTCCACCAACACCCTGACCCACAGGGTGTCAGGTAATTTCTGACTCTGTCAGGTTCTTTTTCTACTATTATATTTGTATTTTAATTTTCCTATTAAAGAACTGTTATTCCTGCTCCCATATCTTTGCCTGAGAGCCTCTTAACTTCAGAATTATAACAATTTGGAGGGAGGGGGTTTAGAGTTTCCATTTCAGGGGAGGCTCCTGGCTCCCTCAGCAGACACCTGGCTTTCCAAACCCAGACCCATGGCAGAGATGCAGTTTGGGGTGTCGGGGGTGTTGGGGAGGGCCGGGCTGTCGCACCCGAGGCGCGCTCTGTCGCGGCCGCGCTGCCCCACGCGGTTGGTGGAGCGGATGTAGAGGTGCCGGTGCAGCTCGTCGATCAGCACCAGGTGCAGGTTCATCTTCTTGCTGTGCAGCTCCAGCCTCAGGTCACTCAGCCCCTCCACCTGCAGGAGGGGACCCTCCAGGGAATCCACTGCCGACACCTGGGGGAAAACAGGGGACATAATTTAGACATCCATTCATTCAACCCTCGCCATCAATTCGTTCAGTTTTGCAATTTTCTGTGACAATTATATTTTCTGGAAAAATCCCTTTGCCCAGATTCTGCTCCTGGGAAGCTGAGAAGCTTCAGAGAAAAAGGAAAACAATATTATCTGATTTACTTTTCCTGTGTTTTGCTGCTTTGGAATGTGATTGGAGATTGTTTATCCACAGGTGATTGTGCATTGGTTTCATGGGAATTGTTTTAATTAATGACCAATCACAGTCAGGCTGTGTCAGGACTCTGGAAGGAGTCACAAGTTTTCATTATTATCTTTTTAGCTTTCTGTCTGTATCTTTTCTGTATTCTTTAGAATAGTTTAGTTTAGTATACTTTAATATAATATAGTATCATAAAATAACAAATTATCCTTCTGAGAGCATGGAGTCAGATTCATCATTCCTTGTTGGAGACATCTTATGGAAAACCCTTTCCTTAGGATTTTTGCTCCTGAGAAGCTGAGAGGCCTCAGGAACAAAATGTAAACAATGATTATCTGCTGCTGTGGAATGCAACAGGTGCATCTGGGATTGGTCTCATGTGGTTGTTTGTAATTAATGGCCAATCACAGTCAGCTGGATCAGACAGAGAGCCAAGCCACAAACCTTCGTTATCATTCTTTCTTTTTCTATTCTTAGCCAGCCTTCTGATGAAATCCTTTCTTCTGTTCTTTTAGTATAGTTTTAATGTAATATATATCATAAAATAATAAATCAGCCTTCTGAAACATGGAGTCAGATCCTTGTCCCTTCCCTCAACCTGGGACCCCTGTGAACACCTTCACAATTCCTCCCTTCATCTGGGAACCCCACAAATACAATAATTTTCCTCTTGGATTAGGGAATGTGTGAGACCCAGGATTATTCTAACCTTAAAACTCTTCTAAAGCAGAAAATCTTGAAGTAATATTTTAATATTTCTTTATTTCTATTCCCAAATAAATTATATAGAAGGGTCTGACATCCAAATGATTCAGATTTAATGTGCAGCCTTCAAATATTAAGTGTATGTACAAAACAAGTTAGTGAAAACACAGTTCTTAAATAAAAATCAAAGCACGGTTTATCCCCAAATAAGAGGATTATTAAGTAGAAAAGTGTTAGAAGAAGATAGTGACAATGCTGTTTGATGGCTGCTATTCTTTCCATTACAGAAACACCAAAAAAAACCCCCATTATTCCAAATTCAGCAAATGGGGAGAAAATGGCTTTAATTTAATTTGTTTAAACTCATGACTGAAAAAGCTTGGGAGACCTCATCCTTCAGTCTGCACAAGGGCTATGTCCCGTGGCTACACCATTTGAATATCTGAAATAACAACCAGCTGACATCCCATGGGCACTGAAATTCCCTAATTTTCTTTTCCATCCTAAAAATAAACATGGACAAAACCCAAACACAGACAAAACCCACCAGGAAAGACAAATCAGTGCCTAAAAGCAACACTCTCCCTGTGCATCCCTCCCAGTTGGTTTTCTATTTAACAGAGATTTCCAGTTCCTAATAAATAAATGATGGCATCCCTCTGCAGCTTCCAAACTCTCAGTGCTGATGTTGTAAGAAACTGGAAAGAGCATGTTTGGCATGCAGAGGTTTAAAATAAAATTTAAAAACCCATTCCCTGCTAACTGAGGGTGCTGTCAGTGAAATAAGACATTTTCTTGCACTTCAGGATCTGGGTTCAGAACAAACCTGTCAGCCAAACATTAAAAATTAAAAGCAAAGATACAGCGAGTAGGCAGCCCAGCCAAGGGCTGCTCCCTCAGTACCAGTAAATATTAACTCTGCTGAAAGAACATCCATCACCAGAGTATTCCTTTACTGGCCTCCAAGCCCAGAAAAACTTGGAATATCCATGGGACAGCCGAGCTTTGTATATTAAGTTTTAAATCTCCTCACTTGCCACACTACACTGTCCATCTTCTTCCTTCCCAGTATCCATCTGGGAATAGCTGGCAAAGTTTGGCCATCACACATCATAAAACCACCCCAAAAATGATGGAAAAACCTCAATTTCCTTCTCCCCAGAGGAAGTGGCAGAGCTCACCCAAGTGGAGGAGCTCAGCAGAGACCGCATGGGAAACTCAGGCAGAAGTGGAAATGTGAATTCCTCTCCTCTTCCTTTGGTATTATTCCCCAAATTTCCCCATTCCAAAGGCACCCTACTGAAAGAACATCCATCACCAGAGTATTCCTTTGCTGGCCGCCAGGCTCAGAAAAAACTGGAATATCCATGGGACAGCCAGACTTTGAAAATTAATTTTTAATCTCCTCACTGTCCATCCTCTTCCTTCCCAGTATCCATCTGGGAATCGTTGGGGAAGTTTGACCATCACACATCATAAACCCACCCCAAAAATTAAGGAAAAACCCAATTTCCTTCTCCCCAGAGGAGGTGGCAGAGATCACCCAAGTGGAGGAGCTCAGCACAGACCATGTGGAAAAAAATGGAAATGTGAATTCCTCTCCTCTTCCTTTTACAGGTGGGGATTATTCCCCAAATTTGCCCATCCCAAAGGCACTTGAATCCTCCCAAGTTGCCCCAAGGAAGCTACAACTACCCTGAGAGTAGACCAAAAATCCCACCAGAGCAAGCAGCAGGAGCAATTTATCACATTTTAAACATTTGTC
Source organism: Ammospiza nelsoni (assembly GCF_027579445.1). Taxonomy (NCBI): domain Eukaryota; kingdom Metazoa; phylum Chordata; class Aves; order Passeriformes; family Passerellidae; genus Ammospiza; species Ammospiza nelsoni. The sequence continues at coordinate 2,056,557 of NC_080637.1, forward strand.
ATACTGAGAAACTGAGAGATGAAAAAGCAGCCAGAAAAGAAGTGAAAAGTGCCATAAAAAAAAAATTCCAAGACATCCAGGAAAAGTTTGCTCTGAAACACAAAGAATGGGAATTTAAACTTTCCACTCAGCTCTGTTTTTGTCTTGCCAGTTCATTGCTCACCAAAAATATTAAGGCCAAAATACAACTCTCAAAGACATCTTAAAAAAATAAAATTGAATATTCAACCATTTATTATATTCATGTTCATGGAAGTCGAAGGTTGGTTTAGATGGCAACAAATAGAAATATTATGCTAAAAACCAATCCAAATATTTTTCCTTTCTGCAGTTTGGCTTTCAGAAAGATGATTTAGGTCCTGGCAACAAAGCAGCACCCAAGATTATATTCCAGAATAAAAAATATGAGATTAAAACCTTTGTGTGCTGGATAAACCAGCCCAGAACAGCATAAGTGACCAAAAGGAAGCAAAACATCAATAAAAAAATGTACAAAATTAAATATACACTAAAGGCAGATCAACAGTGGAACTTTAGATGGAACTTTTTTGACTTAATGGCCCCACTCAGCTCCTAACACACCAAAATTTGGATTATGCAAGAGATGCCAATCAGCTTTCCCTGGTTTTTAACCCTCCCATCCAAAAGCACTAAAAGATGTGGAATTGGATAGAGAGAAGAAGAGTTATCCTGCAAGACTCCAGTTAACACTGATAAGGGAAAAGCAGCCCAAGGAAACCTGGAAATGAGATGTACAGAAGGACTGAAGTGGTTCCAGGCTCCAGAAAAAGCAGCTGATGGTCACTCCTGGCTCTTCTTCCTACACACACAGCTCAGTTAAATGGAAATAAAGTGATTTGTGTTAGTTTTTCTGCAGGGGGATCCCAGCATTGTGGAAAAAAACTGCTTTACAATGATTAAACTGTACCAAAAGAACAGGCAGTGCCCACCAGCACCACCTTTAATTCCTGAATTCAGCTCTCTCTCCCATTGAAACACACAAAAAGTGTAATTTAGTCAAACACTAATTAAAATATTGGCCTGGATTAGCAGAGAATTTGGCTTAGATGATCTGATAGCAATTCCTGATGTTCAAATCTCCTTATCTCTCTCTACTTATTAGTACCTACAATGAGCAAAGGCCCTTTAGGAAACAGAGATGAAATAAGGCTGAAAAAAGAGCTGTGCTTTGTAGAAACTAAAAATTGCAAGTTTATAGAAAATAACCATGGCACCAGCACCATTAAGCAGCTTGTTTAAAGGTCACAGGCAGTTTAGAGCAGGGCTTAATTGCCTTAAAAAGAAAACACAGCTAAACACTTGCTCAGTGGAAGAGGAAATTTGGAAGGGTTTAATTCAGCATTTTACAACAAATGAGAACCTAAGTGTTAACAAGGTGTTTGTCAAAATTCTTTCTTTCCTGACTTCAGCCAGAGTTTCCCAATCTGCTTACAGTGAAATCTATTTATTCCCTCAGGGTTCTGCTGAACCCCTACAGGCCTGAAGCGAGCAGAGATAAAGAGAAAAGTCTCAATTTTTTCCATCAAAATAATGATAGAATCATAAAATCATGGAATTATGAAATCGTTTGGGTTGGAAGGAACATTAAAGATCACCCAGTCCCCATGGGCAGGGACACTTTCCACCGTCCCAGGGTGCTCCAAACTCATCCAGCCTGGCCTTGGACACTTCAGCGATCAGGAATTCACATTTTCTCTGGGCACCCTGTGCCAGGGCCTCACCACCCTCACAGGGAAGATTTCCTTCCTCAATTATTAATTATTATTAAGGAATTCCTTCCTCAATTATTAATTATTCTACTAGAAAACTAAATCCTTTCTGTTTGGGAAACCAGTCTGTTCTGAATTTGGACAACAGATATGAAAACATGAACACACAACTGAGAAAGGTTTAGAGAAAACAATGTTGTGGGTCATATTTGAGATAAAAAAAAACGTTGTACATAAACACAATGTGACAAAAGGGAAAAAGCTGAGCCCTCAGGCCTGGAAGTGAGCAGAGATAAAGAGAAAAGTGTCTTTAGTTTTTTTTCAGAGGGGGGAAAAAACCAAAATAATGATAGAATTGTAAAATCATGGAATGGTTTGGGTGGGAAGGCACATTAAAGATCACCCAGTCCCCATGGGCAGGGACACTTTCCACTGTCCCAGGGTGCTCCAAATCTCATCCAGCCTGGCCTTGGACACTTCAGGGCTCAGGAATCCAAAGCTTCTCTGGGCACCCTGTGCCAGCGCCTCACCACCCTCACAGGGAAGATTTCCTTCCTCAATTATTAATTATTATTAAGGAATTCCTTCCTCAATTATTAATTATTCTACTAGAAAACTAAATCCTTTCTGTTTGGGAAACCAGTCTGTTCTGAATTTGGACAACAGATATGAAAACATGAACACACAACTGAGAAAGGTTTAGAGAAAACAATGTGGTGGGTCATAATTTGAGATAAAAAGAAGTTGTACATAAACACAATGTGACAAAAGGGAAAAAGCTGAGCCCTCAGGCCTGGAAGTGAGCAGAGATAAAGAGAAAAGTGTCTTTATTTTTTTTTCAGAGAGGGGGAAAAAACCAAAATAATGATAGAACTGTAAAATCATGGAATGGTTTGGGTGGGAAGGAACATTAGAGATCACCCAGTCCCCATGGGCAGGGACACTTTCCACTGTCCCAGGGTGCTCCAAATCTCATCCAGCCTGGCCTTGGACACTTCAGCGATCAGGAATTCACATTTTCTCTGGGCACCCTGTGCCAGGGCCTCACCACCCTCACAGGGAAGAATTTCTTCCTCAATTATTAATTATTTTACAAGAAAACCAAATCCTCTCTGGCTGGGAAACCAGTCTGTTCTGAATTTGGACAACAGATATGAAAACATGAACACACAACTGAGAAAGGTTTAGAGAAAAGAATGTTGTGGGTCATATTTGAGATAAAAAAAAACGTTGTACATAAACACAATGTGACAAAAGGGGAAAAGCTGAACCCTCAGAATAAAAGAGTAAATAAATAAGCAACAACCCAGAAGGTTGCAGCTGCCTCGCTGGTGAATACAACATTGCTGACATTTAAAAGGAGAATTGATCTGCTGCTTTTACAAGGGACTCACTTTCACAAGGTACAGGAAAGGAAAATGACTAAAAACCAGCTGAAATAAATGTAGGCAGATCTAAACAAGCAGGTCACTGAATTCCATTTGCAGGAGATAAGGAGTGAGCCTGCAAACAGGAATGTCCTCACCCTGCAGCTTTGGGGACTTGGCAGGGGGCAGAGAGACACAAGAGCCACAAATTCCTGGAACAGAATTCCCAGAGCAGCCCCTGGTCCCTGGAAATGTCCAAGGAAAGGTTGGACAGGGCTTGGAGCAGCCTGGGATGGTGGGAGGTGTCCCTGTCATGGCAGGGGTGGCACTGGGTGGGATTTAAGGTCCCTTCCCACCCAAACCTGTGAACCAAAGAGCTGTGATGTTGGTCCTTTTGTGACCCAGAGATGGGACAACTAAAATAACTTATTAAATAAACTGAGTTTAATGTTATAATGACATTAATTGTTACAGTGACAATATTAGTGATAGTGCTTTATGCACTTCACTGTACACAACGATTGATAAAGCCATCAAAGAAGTTTTTTCCCTTCAAGAGAGAGGGGGAAATGTGGGAAGTGGATTTGTAGAGAATTCTCAAAGCCTGACAGAGAGCTCACACCTGTATGCAAACTTTGAGATGGGAAATGCTGAGTTAGAAATGCCCTGGAATGGGACAGGCATTGCTGAGAGAGAAATGGAACTGGAAAAAAGTTCCAAAGGGTGGCCTTGCAAATAAGAGTGGAGCTTTGGAGAAACAGAACTGTGAAAGATGCATTGCAGTGGGACCCACCAGGGGTAATTTTAGGTGATTGGCATTTAAAGCATTTACAGCAAGAATACAGACCAAGAAACACTTACAATGTCTTGTAATTAGGAAATAATTGGCTTCTGATTGTGATGGTGTGAATTATAACATCTGTATTGTCTCACTCTTCACATGAGACTGAAAATGGAATAAAAGTTTTTAAAACACCTCTCAGCTGCCCCATCTCTGGATCAGAAAAGAGCTTAATCCAACACTGGGAGAGAGAACAGCAGCAAGAAACACTCCCAGGTGCCACCAAATTCCTCTGCCACCCATCCCTGTGCCACCCACTGCCTGGCACAGCAGTGTGACAGACTGAGCAAAAGGCATGGAAAAAACAACTTGAGAAAAGGGAGGGGAACAAATAAAGCAGTTTGCCATGAGTTGTACCTGGAGAGCAGAGAGAAAATGTTTTCTTCAGCAGGGTTTGTTTGTGTTCTCTATTTTTACCCACCTCAAACCTCCAAGTGACTCCTAAGTTTATTAGCAATGAAATAAGCAAGGAGCTCCTGAATTTAAGGCTGCAAAATCCCCACATTTTTGATGGACAATGCAGGGAATCACAGAATGGTTGGAATCACAGAATTCCAAAAACCCAAAGCTTGTGAAGCCCTCAAACCCTCCACTGCTGGCAACACTTAACAAGCACATGATTAAACCTGCTTTAAATTGCATTTATATCCTTTAATTCCAACCTTGACAAGTTTTATCAAGGCTGTGGTTTTAATTCCAATATCTTTTGGATATAATAGTTTTCAATTCCAGTATCTTTTGGATATATCTTTTGGATTTAATATCTTTTAATTCCAACCTTGACACAAGTTTTAGCAAGGCTATCAAGTTTTATCAAGGCTGTGTTTCATCTGTAGATTTGTTGCAGTGTTTTGGTTGCAAGGTGAATCAGGATGAAGCTGAAAAGTGATGGCCTTTGAGGATGGGCCAGCCAAAAATTGGGATACAAGAAAAGCTTAAAAAATAATAAATTCAGGGGTTGGGAATTGTCTGGTACCAAATTGCCACAGCACAGTGTGAGGTAGCATCAAAACAAATCAGTGAATAGGAATTATTAAGATGATCCTAAACTTTAAAACCACCCTGGTGATCCTAAAGCAGAGTCTTCAGGTAAAATCATGGAAAACAGGAAAAGCACCAAAGATCAGTGATGATGTTCCTGACAATTGCTGATATTCCTAAAAACAGGAAAAGGAGCAAAGGAACCCAGGGGATGAGGATTAGTGAGGAGCTGATGGACAGCACTGGGTGGATATTCAGGTGAGGGAAGAAATTGCTCCCAGTTTTGGTCACCCTTTAAAATCTTGTAAGAATCAACAAGCAAAAAAGCAAAGAAAGAGCTGTAAATTATGATTATTTTTCTTTGCAATATTTTGGGAAGAGCTGAAGTGACTCCCCTCCATGGCATGAAAGGATTTGTGAGCAAATGAAGCACAAAAAGGGGGGGGACTCACACAGATGACTGAAGCTGAGAGGGTTGGAAAATCACTTTGGAAGATTCTGAGCCACACACACACACAAAAAAAGTGCTCAGATTGCAGGAAAACAGCTCATCCTGGGACAAGCAAACTGATCTGAGGGGGGAAGGAGACAAAAAAATATACAAATAAAATAGAAGTGTTATGTTGGACAAACCTGGCTGAAACACCTTAACACAAAGGACAAACAGCTTTAATGTCTCTGAAGTGCTCCAATGGCAATGACCAAACACTGTTTTCCCTCTGCCAACTTTTAAATATTTATAAAATTATGTTCCTCACTTGCTGTCCTTTCCTCCAGCTAGAGAAATTTAATTCTTTTGCATTTGCCTCAGTCACCCATCAATCATTCCCCTTCCTCCTCCACTCCTGTAATTCATCAATGTCTTTCTAGCAACAAAGTGCTGGAACCAAAAGTGGAGCTCAAGGAAGAGAGGGGCTAAAAACAAGAGGTTTATCCAACTGCTCACTTGGACCTGAACACAAATTCTGCAATTTCTCCACCAGCATGGACAAATGACTTCGCTGAAATGGCAGAATTATCCAAGACTTTTTCCTTTCACTTCTCATTTCCATTTTCATCCCAAATGTTTCAAAAATGCTTCAGTGAAAACTGAATTTATTACACCTTCCCGCCAGCTTTAAAGCTGCATTTTCAAAGCAGTTCAATCAGATTTATTTCTCCAGATTTATTCAACCTGGATTATTTTACAGTGTCCCATAACCCTTCAACAAATTTTTCATGGTGTTGCTGCAATGTTTTATTGGGGATAAAATTCTCTTCAACATCCCAGATTTTAAAAAGAATTCCTGGACAGCCCAGTGATTGCTGGAAAAGCATCCTCTGTATTCAAACTCTGCTCCACCTGATTTTTTATTAAATTTGTTATTAAAGAAGCTTTTACCAGCTGAAATAAAGGGTTGTTATTAGCAGAGCCAAGAGCCCCCTGGTGATGCTCTGAGGGGTCAAGCACGTGGCCATGTAAATCAGCTTTAGGTACTAAAACTTCATGCAAGAAACTGCCCTAAAAATGCAAATTACAGCAGGAAAGAGTGAGAGTAGGTCATTGATAACGATGGAAAAAAAAAAATAAAGTGTTTTTAAGGGAAATTTCATGTTCTAATGTGTTTAAAACTAGCTTAAAGTTTATTAAAAAAAGAATAAAAGCAGGATTTAAGGAAAAAAATAAATTTAAAAATAGTCTTAAATATTAAAAAAAAATCTTAAATATTTTTTAAAAATTTTAAATTTAAGGAAAAAATAGGAAAAAATTACAGAGGAGAGGTGAAAAGTGATCTAAGAATAAAAACCCAAATCTTTTTGCATAAAGAACTTATCAGTATTCTATCAAACTCAATCTGGACAAACCAAATACCCTCAGATCCTCCTTGTGTGGCCCCAGACCTTTCAGACACACAAAGCCCATGATTTCCATGGTTTTTGGAATCATCAGAACATATCCCAGGTATATAGAGAATTAATAAAATTAACCAAAAAAATTTAATAAAATTAATAAAATTAACAAAAAACAAGGTGTCTCTTCCTCATCAGTCTTTCACCTTAAGAAATCAGATTTGCCAATCATTAACAATTAACAGAAACCTCACAGGAAATGAGAGAGATTGCACTTCTCAAAAGAGAATTTCAAGCAGAGCAAAAATTTAAATTTACCTATAAAAACCCAGGATGGTCTGAGTTTTTACAGGTAAATTTAAATAGGTTTCATTTCTACAGGATCCCAAACAAACCCAGCTCTCTTATTTCCACTTAATTCCAAAATATAAAACTCTTCCATGGCACCAATCCCAGAGCTGCACTCAGGAATGCAGAAAGCAAATGAAAGTGTTTTTATTGATTTTCCCTGTTCCAGCTGAAAGGCAGGCAGTAAATAAAATGCAGGCTGAGAACTGCATTGTTATTTTTTATTTATTTCATTATTCCAGGCTACTTCAGGTGTAAGAACTCTGCTCACTACAAGGCATTTTTAATTGAAAGGTTTTCCTTGTGCCATCCTGAGGACAGCCACAGGTGGCAGCTGCAGCCAGGTCATAAAAATGATATTTTTACATCTCAGCCATGCCCAGGGCTAACAAACAGCCAGTTTTGCAATGAGGTGTTGGCACTCCAAAGGATTTTCCAGAGGATTAATGTGGAATGCAGAGGAGGTTGTTGAGGGGGACACAGAATCAGAATTTGGGTTGTTAAACCTCACCCATGGCAGGGACACCTCCCACTGTCCCAGGCTGCTCCAGCCTGGCCTTGGACATTGCAGGGATCAGGGGCAGCCCCAGCTGCTCTGGAATGAGATGTTTGTTATGGGATGAGTAAATATTTTGCACACAGAGCAAAAACATTTCATTATTTTAAAGCCCTTGTTTGACTCCCCACAGCAAGTGGGGCTCCTTGTCTTCAGTCTTCTCCAGGCTGTCCCAGCCTTGATTAATTTCTCCTCTATCTCCTTTTCCTGTGCCACCTTCACTTCTTCCCCAGAGCAGCTGGGGCTGCCCCTGATCCCTGCAATGGCCAAGGAAGGATTGGAGCAGCCTGGGATAGGGGAGGTGTCCCTGGAATGAGCTTGGAGGTCCCTTCCCACCCAAACTGCTCTGGGATTCTGGGATTTGGGACACAGAATCCATCCTGAGGGATTTTTATGGAAAATGGGGAGAGAAAAGAGAGGAGAAGGGAAGGGAGACCCTTCATGGTTTGCTGAGATTCCCAGTGAAGCCCCTGGGCCCATGAATGTCTGGGAGAGGAGATGGATCCAATGTCAGGCTGGGAGAGCTGGGAATGTTCCCCTGGAGCAGGGAAGGCTCCAGGGAGAGCTCCCAGCACATTGCAGGGCCTGCAGGGGCTCCAGCAGAGCTGCAGAGGGACTGGGGACAAGGCCTGCAGGGACAGCACACAGGGAATGGCTCCCACTGCCAGAGGGCAGCCATGGGTGGCATCTTGGCAATGAGGAATTCCTGCCTGGGCTGGCATTGCCACAGCAGCTGGGGCTGCCCCTGATCCCTGCAGTGCCCAAGGCCAGGCTGGAGCAGCCTGGGATGGTGGCATTGGAATGGGATGGGCTTGAAGGGCCCTTCCCACCCAAACCATTCTGGGATTTGGGACACTCAGAATCCATCCCCAGGGATTTTTATGGAAGTTGGGGATGGAGAAGGGAAGGGAGACCCTTCCTGGAGTGCTGAGATTGCCAGTGAAGCCCCCAGACCCCAAAATCCCTTCCTAGAGAGGAGTCGGGGTGGGGATGGATCCAATGTCAGGCTGGGAGAGCTGGGAATGGAGGGAATTCCCTGGAGAGGGAGCCTGGGGTGGGATTTTGGGATTCCCAGAGCAGCTGGGGCTGCCCCTGATCCCTGCAATGGCCAAGCTTGGACACTGGGGCTGGAGCAGCCTGGGACAGTGGGAGGTGTCCCTGCCATGGCTGGGGTGGGATTTAATGTCCCTTCCAACCCAAACCATTGTGGAATGCCATGATTTCTGCACAGCATTTCCACTTTTCAACAGCCCTTCCTGTTCTGCCCCTGCTGTCACCCAGTCACTCAGCTGTGTTGTACATCTTGCCTTTAAAAACACAAAACCACTTTTTTTATAAAATGCCAAATGTGCAGGGAGAAAGCAATCAGCTCCAAAAAATCCTCCTGCTATTACTCACATCACAAAGCAGAGCAAATATATATATATATATATATATAATTAATTTCCTGACATTAAAAACCTAAAGTTTAAGTCTTTAACACTGGAAAAGAAAGCAAAGTAGGTGTTGGAGCATTCCCTGCTTCTGGAGAAACAAAATACTGACAGCTTTTCATTTCCTGGGGAAAAGACACAGGAGAAGGATGAGCCCGTGAGGAAAACACCAATTCCTCACTCTGGAACACAGGGGGTGGGGGAAGTGAAGAATAATCAAAAAGCTCCATCCTTCCTTCTTCCCACCTTCATTCTTCCTTTTGTCTTCCTAATAAAAAAAATCAGGTGGAAATAGCAAAGATCCTCCCTCTTACCCCATGGAGAGATTTCTGCAGTTTCGGTGTTTATTACCTGCCACAAGGGCAAATCCACACACAAAACCAAAGCAGCCTGAAGTTTTTATTTAATTGTATGACATGACCTTAAATTGCTTTATTCAACAATATTTCTTCACTGTTTTCAGCATTTCAGCTCCTGAATGATAGAAACAAATGGCAAATATTAACTTTTTTCTATGGGGACCTCATGTGTCAACAGCGGAATCAGAAGAATTAAAGTAACAGCACAGATCTTGAGCTAATTAATTTATTAATTACTATGCAGAGCATAATCAGTGCACAGCCCAGTGCTGGGGAGATTGGACATGCAACTGTTTATTGCAAGGGTGCATCTCCTGTCCTGGCCTCTGCTGATGTCTGCTCTGGTTTCTGGTGCTGTGGAGCACTCCCAGAACTTCTCCTCTGCAAGAACTTGGATTCCTCATTCCAGCAGCCAAGCTCAGGCTCCCAGGGAAGTGACAGCAGTGTCCCTGATGTGACAATGGAGGTGACAGTGTCCCTGGTCCCTCCTCACTCCCCTCTCTGCAGACTGTCCTTAGGAAGCTCCTCCTGGCTCACAATTTCCCCTCAGCAGCGATCACAGAATTATGGAATGGTTTAGGTTGGAAAAGAGCTCTCAGATCATTCCCAGCACTGCCAAGGCCACCACTGGTCCACATCCCCAAGTGCCACTTGCACATGGCTTTAAATCCCTCCAGGGATGGGGACTCCATCCCCACAGCCCTTTCCATGAAGGAATTCTCCCAAAATTCCCCCTGAGGCTCCTCTGGCCCAGCCTGAGGCCATTTCTTCTTCCTGTCCCTGTTCCCCCCTGGCTGTCCCCTCCTGGCAGGGACCTGTGCAGAGCCAGGAGGTCCCCCCTGAACCCTTTTCTTGTTTTACATTAAACAAGAACCACCCACAAATGGCTGAAGTGCCCCATAAAAGTGAATATTGCTGTCAGGAATTCAGTGCGTGAAAAAGCAGCTCCATTTCAGGCAAATGTACAAACTCACTCCATCAAAAAGGCACATAAAGAAATGGAAAATAACTCAAATGCATTCCAGCTCCAACAGGCATTTTATCTGTTCCAGACATTCCCAAATTCTCCAAAGCTTCACAATTCAATTGGTTCTTTTAGACACCCTGTAATGTGCAATTATAGGACAGCAAACCTGTGCTCCTGAAATTATCAAGATGCTGGAGGAACACACAACAGGAACATCAGATATTTGTGTGCTGCTCTGGCTGGATACAGAATCAGAAAGGAAAAAAAAGCTGTCACTTAAAAAAAAAGAATTTAACTTCATACAAATGTAAGCTGTCACAAAGTACCTCTGCATTGTGTTTATCCAACTGGGAAAAGCTGCCAGTCTTTTATTAACAATCCTTGCCTGCATTACTCAGTCACTGCACATTAGAACCAGCAGCTGGAGAGTTTTGAGTGATAATGAAACCTGTAACAAGCCATCCTCAGCCTTCTTCTCCAAACAATAAGGGAATTAAAATTTCAATTTAAATGCAGAGGTTTGAAACACGCTTCAGTGGCAAAATTACTTCAATTAATGTGAGTGGAATACAAAGAGCAGGCTGCAGGGATGGGGTGCAGCAGGCTGGGATGATGCAAAGGGCTGATTCTGGATCACAGGGCTGCAGGAACAGCATCAATCAGGGCTGGAAGAGCACTCTGGGCCTCTCCTGAGCCACCAGCAGCTGGTTTTACCTTGAGGGATGAAACCAAAGGACAGGCAGATCTATGGACACCGTGCCTCCCTGACACATCAGCAATGATTTTACATAATGTCCCCATCATATCAAAGGAGAAGGGAATTATCCCCAGCCAGTGAGTGATTACAACATCACAGCTCTGTTAACACAAGATGGCAAAAGCCAACGAGCCTGCAGTGATTTTTGGCCAGGGAAAAGCTCCAAATGCAGGTGAATTACTGTTTCTTTATACAGGCACATTTGTCTTCAAATGAGAATTGCAAGTGTCAAAGAGTGGCTGAAATTGAGTGTTCAATTTCCACTTGAGGTTTCTCTGCATTCCTTGATATATATTCAAAAAAGCTCATGGACTAACAGCTGCTTTTTATATCATTACTATTTGATTTATTAGAAAATATTTGCTCTGCTGAAAACAAAAAAAAAAAACAACCAAACAGAGCAGCAGCAGAAATGCTGCAGAAGTTCCATAAATCAGAGAGATCTAATGCTGTCTCTCCCTCATAGCCACAGGCAACTTTACCCAAGCACACAAATTTATACACACAGAAGTGTTTATATTTAAAATAACCATATACAAAATATTGCAAAGCAGTAAAGATCAAATACACAGGTTGAAAACCATTTCTAAAGCATAATGGATGAGAAATCTTAAGCAGGGTTATTTTTCTTTTTACACTTCCTAACATGGATTTCAAATAGGAAATAGATTACTTGTCTGGCATTTTGAAAAGATTTTTTTAATTCAAAAAGAACCCTCAAAAAAAAAAAACCAACAAAAAAAACCAAAATAAAAAAAATACCCAAAAAGCAACCAAACCAAGAAAACTGGTGGAAAAAACCACCAACATTTCAACACATACTGGTGGCAACTGTGAGTATCATATTTTGGTACCTACACTGGACACCCTTAATTTCCACCTCCTTTTTCACATCTGACAATTGAAAATATCAGGCAAACACCACACTTTGATTTTTATTTCTGGAGCTGCTCAAGGCCAGGCTGGGCAGGGCTTGGAGCAGCCTGGGACAGTGGGAGGTGTCCCTGCCATGGCAGGGGTGGCACTGGGTGGAATTTCAGGTCCCTTCCAACCCAAACCTTTCCACAATCCTGTAACTGCAGCAGGACTGGCACAGGAGAAGAGGAGGAACAGAAAAACAAAAGGAAGGTGATGGCAGAGTGAAACCAGACACGAGGATGGGACAGAAACAACAAAAATCTGGTGGGTTCCACAGGCCCTGGGATGGGAGTGGCATCCAGCTGTGGGAAATCCAGCACAGGGAACAAGGTAAGGTTTACAAAGTCATGTTTAAGATGAAATAAAATAAAGCAAAAAGGAGGAAATTAAAGCTCAGAGTGACAATTTCCAGCTCTTTCTCCTGTTGGGTAATGACTTATTGAAAAGAAGTGAACAGGCACAGCTAAGAGAGACAACAAAGGGCAGTGAAGGGGGAAAAAACAACAAAATAAAGCAATAAAAAGATGGCCTTAAAGGCACTGACTGGCAAAGAGGAGTAAGAAACAGAGGTAGCACTTCTACTTTTTGTGGTTCAGGATGGAAAGGATCTGTGGAGAACATCAAATCCACTTCCCTGCCCAAGCACAGACACCCAGAGCCATGTCCAGCCTGGATTTGGAAATTTCCCACACAGGGAAACTCCAAATCCTCTCTGGGTCTTTAGAGCTTGAACTTGTTCAAGTTTTCAACCATCCCTACAACAAAAAAGGGCTGGTTTAAGGGGTAGTGCCTTTGCCTCTACTTTTCGTGGTTCAGGATGGAAAGGACCTGTGGAGAACATCAAATCCACTTTCCTGCCCAAGCACAGGCACCCAGAGCCATGTCCTGATCGGATTTGGAAATTTCCCACACAGGGAGACTCCAAAACCTCTCTGGGTCTTTAGAGCTTGAACTTGTTCAAGTTTTCAACCATCTCTACAGTAAAAAAGGGCTGGTTTAAGGGGTAGTGCCTTTGCCTCTACTTTTTGTGGTTCAGGATGGAAAGGATCTGTGGAGAACATCAAATCCACTTCCCTGCCCAAGCATGGGCACCCAGAGCCATGTCCAGCCTGGATTTGGAAATGTTCCACACAGGGAAACTCCAAATCCTCTCTGGGTTGTAGAGCTTGAATTTGTTCAAGTTTTCAACCATCCCTACAGTAAAATAGAGTTGGTTTAGGGTGAAACCATTCCTTGTGTTTCAGGCTGTGCCCATTCCTCTTCTCCCATCCCTGGGCACCATAAAAGAGAGTATGGCCCTGTTTTCTTTGCACCCTTACATGAAACAATAATAACCATGAAAAACAAATCCCTGAGGATTCTCCCAGCCTCTCTCCATGTGTGAGATGCTCCTTAACCATTCCTGTAATCCCCTCTGGCCTGGACCCGGTGACTCCACCTGTCTTTGCTGGAGAGGCCAGGACTGCACTGAGCAGAGAAGAGAAAAATCACCTCTCATGTTTTTAATTCCTAAAGACAGTTCCAGGAAAGGAAGGACTGGAGCCTGGTCAGGAAATGTGCTTGTTAAGTTTAGAAAAAGAAAGATTGTTATTAGAGGAGTCCAGGAAACTCCTGGACTGTGGCATTTACATTCTCTGAACAGAGAGAAATCATTCGCTCTCTCAAAGTTTTTTCCTGGAGAAAGAAGGAAAAAACAGAAAGAAAAAGAGAAAAACTATTATTATTTCTATTCTCTGCTCCTGTTGCTTTGCTCATGTGGAATGTGTTAAGAAGATTGTTTACCTGAAGTGATTTGTCAATTAGATTTTGCTGAGGATTGTTTTGTTTCCTTGGCCAATTGGAAAAAGCTGTGCCCTGATTGTCACAAGTTTTCTTTAGTATTTTTTGTAGTATAACATTTCTTTAATGTAGTGCAGTATAATGTAATATAATATAGTTTAATAAAGCAATTATTTATTAAGCATTAGAATGCTTAATAAAGCATTCTAAATCACTGAAGTCAGATGCCAGTCATTTCTTAATTGGGGGCATCCTGATTTTACTGCACTGGACAAGACTGGAACTGCATGGCAAGCTAATAAAAGAGATGGAACTGAAGAGAAAAAACACTTGAAGGAAGGGAGAAAAAGAGATGAACCAGGAGCTGGAAGTAAGCAGAAAAGAAATCACAAAGTCACAAATCCAATAAGGGTGGAAAAGATGTCTGAGATGATGAAGTCCAACCTATGGTAAATCCCCACCACTGAGTGCCACATCCAGGATTCCATGGACACCTCCAGGAGTGGGGACTCCAAACCCCTCATGACAGCTCATTCCCACCTCTGATCACCCTTTCTGTGAAGAAATTCCTCCTAATCCTCAACCTAAACCTTCAGACTTGTCATCTCATGCAGACAATGAGGCAAAGCCGCCTAAAGTGTGCAAGAACCTCCCCTGTGAATAATGACCAAAGCTGTGAGTGCATTCTGGGGAGGAAAGAGGACACAGGACAGCTCCTTGTATTATAAAAATGGGTTTGAAATAATTGGTGAGATTTTAAGAAAGATGCTGGTCCAGGCAGGAGTCTGGAAAATTAGTTTTGAAATGAAGTATGAGACTGCAAAAGAGGAGATGGGAGGGAAAAGGGGGCAAAAGGGGGACAAAAAGGGGACGGAAAGGGGACAAGAAAAGGGGCAAAAAAGGGGGAAAAAAGGATGAAAAGAGGACAGAAAAGGGGCAAAAAGGGGATGGAAAGGGGGCAAAAAGGGGATGGAGGACAAAAAGGGGGGGGCAAAAAAGAGGAGGGCAAAAAAGCAGAGGGGCAAAAAGGGGATGGAAAGGGGGCAAAAAGGGGGAGAAAAAAGGGGGGGAAAAAAGGGGGAACAAAAGAGGAGGGAACAAAAAGGGGGGGAAAAAGGGGGGGAAGGGGGGGCAAAAAAAGGGGGGGACAAAAAAGGGGGTGGAAAGAAGGCAAAAAGGGGATAGAGGGGGGACAAAAAAGTGAGGGGAAAAAGGGGGGGAACAAAAAGGGGGGACCAGAAAGGGGATGAAAAGGGGGCAAAAAGGGGGCCAAAAAGGAGGGCCAAAAAATGGGGGCCCAAAAAGGGGGTGGAAAGAGGGCAAAAAGGGGATAGAGGGGGGACAAAAATGGGAGGGAAAAAGGGGGGACCAAAGAGGGGATGGAAAGGGGGCAAAAAGGGGGGCCCAAAAGGGGGATGAAAAGGGGGCAAAAAGGGGATGGAAGGGGGATAAAAACAGGAGCCAAAAACGTGGGGCCAAAAACGTGGGGCCAAAAAAGGGTGACAAAAAAGGGTGACAAAAAAGGGTGACAAAAAAGGGGTGACAAAAAAGGGGTGACAAAAAAGGGGTGACAAAAAAGCAGTACCAGCATGTCGGTGGCGTTGAGGTAGCGCTTGCTGGCCATGCACTGCTCCAGCTTCTGAGGGACCTGCTTGATGTTCTCAATCTCGTCCAGGAGGTTCAGGACGTGCTTGTGCTCGATGCCCTCGATCCACAGCTTGCGCAGCTCGTCCCGCTTGCAGTGCAGCAGCATCTTGCAGGACAGCAGGTTCTCCTTCACCTGCAGCAGCACAGCAAGGGTTAATGGCAGCTGTCCCTGCAATGAGAGCAGCCCTTCCCCACTTTGGTTTAGTAGGAATTCCAAATTTACTTTATTAGGAATTCCAAAAATATCACCAGGGTAAAACCAAATTTGATTTGCTTCGTGCTGTCTTGGCTGAGGGGAACTTTACAGACCCTAAAAACTCCCTAAAAACTCATTTCTCTCATAGTGAAATGTTCTTTATTGTGAAAATTTAGCTGAAGCACCACAATCCAATGAAACTCAGGTCCTGTTAACCACAACCAAAGCCATTTCCCAAAAACCAATTCAGTATTTGGCAAACAGCAAGAATCTCATTTTCTGTGGAAGCAAATAAGCCACCGCTAATTTTCCTGCTGCAAACATTTTCCATCTGCCTATTAAATCTTTTGGCAGGCTCCTCCTTTCTTCAAATTTGGTGGGTTTTTTTCTCTGAAACAAGACCAGCTAAGAGTAAAACCATCTTCCCAATAACTTGAGCATTACCAGGGTTTTTTTGGAAGTTTTAATCAGAACATTTATGAGTTCAAATCAGCATTTCCATTATTTATCAAGCCTTTACAAACCCAAACTGGAATGCAGTTTGGTTCTGAGCCTGATGCCATCATCCAAGTGGCAAAATCTCTAATTTTTCTCCATTCAGGCAACACCAAGAGTTTTCCTGCTCCATTCTCTCACCTCACAGCATTCCCTGCTTTCAGATTCTCCCTGCTAAGGTCAGTGTAACCTAGCTTTTCCTGCTTAATGCAAATCAACAATCCATACTAAAATGTGGAAGCAATTAGCAGCACAGCTTCACACATTGCCTTCACACCACTCTTGTTTTGTGATAACTTATGAATACTTGGGGCCCAACCTTTTCTCAGGCTGAGCTCTCACTGAATTACACATGAAGAGAGACACTCAGAAGGAGCCCTTCAATTTATTTTTAAATAATGAGCCTTTAAAGCACTCCACAAATCCCACTTAAGCTGCACTTTCTCCTACCTTGTTCACCTGAAAAAAAAATCTATGTGAAAAACACATCAGTGGACCAATATTGGACAGTGATAAATAAAAACAGCTCCATATAACAGCCTCTGTGCAGAGGTTGGAGAGTTTGAGATTTCAATACTGCACTCCAAAATGTCCTTCTGAAAAGAGAAGCACAGAAAAATCCTCAGCCAACAAAAAACCCTCATCTAGGAGTGTCCTAAAAAGCAGAGGCAAAGTAAAACACACACTGAGATCATTGCACATCTAATCCCAGTTCAATACATTAATTGGAAATGTTCCACTGGCCTGGCACTGCTTCATCAATGGACTGCAGCTCCAGAGAGCCAAATTAGGTCAGCAAACAACCATGGGGGCAGGAGCAATCTCAGCAGACATTCCTGCTCCTGTCCTTGCAAGAAAGATCATCAACTCCATCCACATCTGGGGGTGGGAATCCATAAATTCAGAAGGTTTTGGGAAAGCTGCAAAAGGCAGCTCAGAGACAGCAGAACTGTGATTGGAGCTAAGCAGCAGCCATGAGATTGGTCAGCAGGAAAATGATGTGAAAATAGAAACATAAGGACAAATAGAACAATGGTCTGTGTATTAATGCTTGTCTAGTATTGGAATAAGGCTCCCAATATTACCAGTTGGATTGTGCCTGGGCCAGTCTGACCCTCGCTGCTGGGCCAAGGGCAGCAGCTGCGGTGTATCACCCCAGAGATACCTTGGCTTGCTGGTGGTTGCAGCTGGGCACTGAACAAGTCCAGGCTTGTTGGAACCCCGTTTACCTCAGGAGGAATGGTTTCAGGCGATGGTGAAGAGAAAAAGGAGAGGATTCTGCTGGAGGATTTAATGTCCAGAGGTTTATTCCATGGTTACAGAGGTCTGAACGTGAGCAACTGCTCCAAAAGAATCCCGGCTGCATGCTCTGATCACCTTTTAAGCTCAGGGACAGGGGGAGGGGAGGTACAGGTGAGCCACCAACCAGGTGACAGGGGCAGGGTCTCAGGGGAAGATGACACCCAGAAAGGCCAATGACCCCTGGGCATAGGGGCATCCTTTGAACTTGACCAACCACACGATGCCTTGCTGGAATGTTAAGCCTGATTGACAGGACTCACTCAGCATGGGGGCAAGGGGGAAGGGAGAGGCATAGGCACACCTGGGGAAATGACCTGGAAGGCCAAAATGGGACATTACAGCACACCACAACAGTCTAGAATAACTCCCTAAGCTGCAGGAAAGTTTATCAGTGAGATATGAGGGAGTTCTAAGTTAATAACAGAGCTCTGTGCATTGTGTTTGAGGCTCACAAGCAGGGATTGGATTTGAAATAAGCCAGCATTGTTTAACCAAAGGTACCTGTGCTTACAGTGGTTGGATGGAGCTGCTGTCAATGTGCTTTTGCTGTGTGGGATTGGTCACAAAACTGTCAAAGTGAGCTGTGACATTGAGTTCTGTGTCTGCTGCCTGGGGTGTGAGCTGAGGGCATCTTCCCATTGCCATAGCCATGGAATGAGGCTGGTGCTGGAAAATCAAACAGCTCAAGGCACGTTCCCAGCAGCCCTGCCCTGTTGGGGATTTGTACAGAGACCCCAGCCCACAATACTTGGAGCAGGGCAAGGAATGAACAGCAGATCTTTAAAAAAAAACCTTCCCTTGAGAGCCCAAATTGGTTCTGCTTCGTAATTCAGTTTTACAGAGGCAACACCTCTGTAGCTAAGCCCAAAACTAAACCTTTCCCACCAGGAGTCCACACAAGAATTGACTAGAAAAGGCAAATCCCCAGATGTTGGAAGCCAGGACATCCCTCTGGCTGTCCTGGATGGCTCCAGCCCCTGCCAGGGGGCTCAGAGACCCTGGCACAGAGCCCAAGACCCCTGTGACTTTGATTTTGACCCATGGAGCAAATTACCACCTTTATATGAACAATTACAAGACAAGAGAGTTTAAGTGGAATAATAGTTAGTTTGTCACAGGGTGAAAAATCGATTTTGGGGTTTTTAGAATGGGGTCCCAAGATGGAGGAATTTCAGTGTACCCTGTCCTTCTTCCTTCTTCTTCCTGGCCTCCATTATCTGGGTGCTGTTGGCACTTTTGGATTGGTTTAGGGCAGAAACTCGCTGTCTAACATAGGTGATAGGGATTGGGAAGTTATGGTAAATATTGTAGATGTAGTTTTTAGTATAAAATGTTAACACCACCCCAGGGTGGTCAGTGTGCCTCTGTCTGAGCTGCTGGACAGACCTCAGCAGGCCAGAGAGAGAATTTTATAGATAAAAAATAATAAAACAACCTTGAGAATGAGAACAGAAGGATCCTGACTCCTCCTTCAACTGCCAGGCTGGAAAAAGAGACTTTCTAACACATCTCAGGGTCACTGTGAGCAGCAGAGGCTCTGAGCCCCAGAAGGATCTGGAATCTCTGTCCCTTGCACACCTTCCACCTTGCACAGAGGGGAACACAAAGAACAAGCCTCAGAGTGTAACACAGATTGATGACAAACCAGATCCGGGGCCTCCTGTGAGATCAGGTCACAACCACTTCAATGCATATTGACCAAAACCAATAAGCAAACTTAAATACCAAAAGGTCCCTCACCCTCACAGTCATTCTCCTAGGTGGGACCCAAAGGTCACACCACTCTCTGCTTGTGTTGACCTCTGCCAAGCTCTGCACACTGTGTGGAACCAGAACACTGCCTACAGTTGATTTCAAATTTAGTGGAATTGATCTCTGCTTTCAGAGTGCTGAGCTTTGTCCATAAATCCTGGGATGAACTCTTACCCTGGGAAAGCAGCAGAATGCTCTCATTTTCTTTGAAAATGTTAAATGAATTTTCAAAGCCAGAAGGGTCAGTGTGTAACCCACCAAGGGTAAAAATTTGCTGCTCCTAAAGCACTTCTGGGAAAGGTTTTAAGCTGAGACTGCCACAGAGCCAGGAAACAAATTGAAGTAAGAAAAATCTGGTGCCTGTTTTGCAAAGTTTAGGAACAGCAAACTGCACAGGAAGTGCAAAATAGGAGCCCAAAGAACTCTGCTCTGCTGCAGGGACAGAGCAGCTCAAACAAGTCCCCAGGCACGAGTGCCAGAGTTATTTACTGGCACCATACCCTAAAGTGTGAGCACTCAAAATGCAGAAAGATTCGGGGGCACAGAGTTCACGGGCGTTCACACAACACAGCTGAGCTTGGAAACAGCATCAAAATTCAAAATCTGTGAGCAAAAAGCAAGATGATGAATCACCCAGACTATTCAGGAGGTGGCTGAAGGCCAAGATGGCAAAACATGAAAAGATGAGATGGAAAGGTGTGAGCTCAGCAGCCCTGGAGACTTCAAAAACCTGAGAGCAACATGCCCAGACAATAAATGAACAGGGGCACCGCAGAGCTTTGCGCTTCACATCCACCTCTCAGTTTGACTTTTAACAACTCCTGTTCTCAGGGAGATCCTGCTGAAAATGCTGCCAGTAAAACACAGCTGGGGACAATGGTGGGAATGGATGGTCCTGTAGTGACAGTCACTGCTATTCAGGCCTGGCTTAGAATTAAAGTCATGACAAGATGTGGGGCTGAAAGCTTAAAAATCATCTTTCCACCCCTGCTGTGGGCAGGGAAACTTCCCACCATGCCAGGCTGCTCCAGCCTGGCCTTGGGCACTGCAGGGATCAGGGGCAGCCCCAGCTGCTGTGGCAATGCCAGCCTAGGCAGGAATTCCTCATGCCAAGATCCCATCCATGTCACTATGATATTTTCTGAAAAATCCCTTTTGCCAGGATTTTTCTCCTGAGAAGCCTCAGAGGAAAAGAAAAACAATGATTATCTGCTGCTGTGGAATGCAACAGGTGCATCTGGGATTGGTCCAGCTTGGTTGCTTTTAATTAATGGCCAATCACAGTCTGGCTGTGTTGGACTCTCTGGTCAGTCACAAGATTTTATTAACAATATTTCAAATGATGAATATTTCAAATTAATATTTCAAAATTATAAAAATTCAGAGGGAAGGGGTTTGCATTTTCCATTTCAGGGGAGGCTCCTGCCTTCCATAGCAGACACCTGGCTTTCCAAACCAAGACAGATTGCCATCAGTACCCTGACCCACAGGGTGTCAGGTAATTTCCGACTCTGTCAGGTTTTTTTGTACTATTATATTTGTATTTTACTTGTCCTAGTAAACTCTTATTCCTGCTCCAAAGAGAGGAGAAAGAGCCCCTTAATTTCAAAATGATAACAATTCGGAAGGGGTGGGTTTACATTCTCCATTTCAGGGGAGGCTCCTGCCTCCCTCAGCAGACACCTGTCTGTTCAAACCCAGACAGATGCCACCAATACTCTGACCCACAGGCTGTCAGATATTACCCACAGGTAATTTCTGACTCTGTCAGGATTTTTTTGTACTATTATATTTGTATTTTAATTTTCCTAGTAAACTCTTATTCCTGCTCCAAAGAGATGAATTTCAAAATTCTCAAAATTTCAAAATTATAACAATTTCAAAATTCTCAAAATTACAATAATTCAGAGGGAGGGGGTTTCCATTCTCCATTTCAGGAGAGGCTCCTGCCTTCCATAGCAGACACCTGGCTTTCCAAACCAAGACAGATTGCTACCAACACCCTGACCCACAGGGTGTCAGGCAATTTGACTCTGTCAGTGTTTTTTTATACTATTATATTTGTATTTTAATTTTACTAGTAAAGTCTTATTCCTATTCCCACATCTTTGCCTGAGAGCTCCTTAATTTCAAAATTATAATAATTCAGAGGGAGGGGGTTTATTTACATTTTCTATTTCTGGGAAGGCTCCTGCCTTCCTCAGCAGACACCTGTCTGCTCAAACCCAGACAGATTGCTACCAACACCCTGACCCACAGGGTGTCAGGCAATTTGACTCTGTCAGGTTTTTTTGTACTATTATATTTGTATTTTACTTTTCCTAGTAAACTCTTATTCCTGCTCCAAAGAGAGGACAAAGAGCCCCTTAATTTCAGAATTATGACAATTCAGAGGGAGCGGGTTTACATTCTCCATTTCAGGAGCAGACATTCTCAGCAGACACCTGGCTTTCCAAACCCAGACACAACGTAAACAAACTCCACAAATCCACGTCCCACACGGCACAGGGAGCACCCTGAGGGCTGGCACCTGCTTGATCTTGTTGCGGGAGTTGGTGATGCGCTCGGTGATGCTCTGGTAGGTGCGGATGGCCGTGGTCAGCTCCGTGTAGTGCTGCACGATCAGCTGGTCCAGGTCGCGGTCGCACTTCTCGTACGCCTCCTCCAGCCGCCCCTTCTCGTTCTCCCTGTCCTCCACGTCATCGCTGCTTGACAAAGTCCTGAGGAGGACACCAAGATGGCAAAGTTATTTGGAGTTTAGTAGGTAGAGATCTGTGGGGGATGGAATATAAGAACATAAAGATGGTGTAGAAAGTAATCTCACCACTAAGGAGCTGCAGCTGGGCCAATTAGCAAAGATTAGGAACAGGCCTGACTTTAACAGGCCCCAGCTGTACCCAGTGAGAAGAAGATGCTATAAAAGAGTGGGGTGGTGTTGAGAAGGGAACTGGAGTCAGTGGTTGCTTTGTGAAACAGAAAGAGTCAGAGCTCTGAGGAGAAGCCCATGAGAAACACCAAGAAGGTGTGGAACTCTTGTGATAAGGAGACAACAGCATGGAACCCCTGTGATAAGATGCCAGCAGATCAAGGGCACCTTCAGTCAGTTCTGGGGTCCCACCAGGCTGGGTGGGCCAGGCTGGATCCATGGGCTGAGGCACAACAGGACCCTGTGCTGGGCTGTGCCCCTGAGTGACAATCACACCCAGGGCCACAGGCTCCATCCCACTGCTGGATTTGGGATGGGAAAAGCAGTTTGTTGTGGGGGGATAGAATGTGAGAAAATAAAAATTGTCTAGAAAGTGATCTTACCCCTAAGGAGCTGCAGCTGGGCCAATTATCAAAGATTAGGAACAGGCCTGACTTTAACAGGCCCCAGCTGTGCCCAGTGAGAAGAAGATGCTATAACAGAGTGGGGTGGTGTTGAGAAGGGAACTGGAGTCAGTGGCTGCTTTGTGAAGAGGAAAGAGTCAGAGCTCTGAGGAGCAGCCCATGAGAAACACCAATAGGGTTTGGAACTTTTATGATAGGAGACAACAGTATGGAACCCTTGCAATAAGATGACAACAGAAATCAGTGCACTGTGAGAAAATAAACCCCATCCATGCTATGGTTTAGTCCTCTGCCAGTTTTCAAACCCTTCATATTGCTATCATCACCCCTTGTAATGAAGGGATGGTGTCACAGACATATTTTATGAAAAATCCTTTTGCCAAGATCTTTTCTCCTGAGAAGCTGGGAAGCTTCAGCTTCTCCGTGTTTTGCTGCTTTGCAATGTGATCTGGAGAACTGTTTACCCAGCATGTGAATTGTTTTTGCTTGATGACCAATGACAGCCAGCTGTGTCAAGGCTGTGAGATTTTATTATCATTCCATTGTTTTCTTTTCTAGCCTTCTGATGAAATCCTTTCTTCTATTCTTTAGTGTAGTTTTAGTCTATCATTTTCTTTTAATATAATATATATCATAAAATAATAAATCGGCCTTCTGAAACATGGAGTCAGATCCTCATCTCTTCCTTCGTCCTGGGACCCCTTGAACACCACCACAGGATGGACAATTTTGGGGCTGAGTACGATTTATTGCTCAGATAAACATCAGCCTCAGAGGCTGTGAGATTTTAAAGGAGCAAGCAGTCAGCCACAGCTCAAGAGCAGTCACAAATTTCTTTGTTACAAGGCAAGAGAGAACTTTCTAAACCAATAGACAATTGCTACAGGCTTTATTTTGTTTTTCTAACCTATCACCTACACTTACTTCTGCTGTATTGTAGATTCTTTTGTCCAATAGGCTTCTGTCTCACATGCACAAATATAATTTATTATAACTTCTAAACTCTCAGCTTATTCTCTATAACCACAGCCCTAAACTTTTCACCATATTACTGATATAGTTTCTCACTTATTTAAGGCATCTTCTCACTTACAATGATAGAAACATAAGTTTATGATTTTCCTGCTTAATATCTGTCTATTGTATTTTTACATCAATCCAAGGCTGCAAATCAAACCCTTCCATATCTGTGGAAGTTTCTATTTTTCTGATTCCCACACCTTCAGAGTTTTCCTTTTTCCTCTTCAGTGAAAGTTCTCTGTTGGTTATCACATTGCCAGACAGTCATTAATACAGGCACAATGTAACAGCTGAAATATTTCTTGATTTATTATTTATGAAGATCTATAAGGAAAAAATCCTAACTTTAGACTTAGGAATCAGTGCAACTTGTGCAATGTTGTAGTTCCTGTAACTCATCTGCCAAAGGTAGGGATGTCACAGGGACACACAGAAATCCATCACAAATTTATCCAGATCTTCCACCAGTCAGTTTTCAAACATGTATCAATACAACAGGAAAGGCCCCATGACTCTGTTTTCCCCCTCAATTATTTTAACCTCTAACATCATGTAGTAACCTCAACATCATGTAAGTTCAATAAAAAGAATTTTTATTGAAAATAAAAATTCTTTTTATTGAAATCAATTCAGTTTGAGATTGCAACAAAACTGCTGAAAACTTTGTGAAACTGGACATAGCTCAAAGCTTCTTGATGTCACTCCAGATTTCTATTCAAGAATCAATGCAATCTTCTCCTTCTCCCTTTGAGAGGATAAAAATCCCAGAAAGAGCAGCAAGAACCTTTTCCTGATATCCA
The DNA here is from genome assembly GCF_027579445.1 of Ammospiza nelsoni. Classification (NCBI taxonomy): domain Eukaryota; kingdom Metazoa; phylum Chordata; class Aves; order Passeriformes; family Passerellidae; genus Ammospiza; species Ammospiza nelsoni. Next base: position 2,080,965 of record NC_080637.1, read on the forward strand.
ACCTCAACCTCCTCTCTAAAGCACCTGCAGAGAACTGAAATGAAGTCCCTCAGGACCCATCCCTGTCACAGAGATCAGAGCTGCCCCTCCTGAAGAAGCTGCAGCCCCTCACGAGTGTCCCCCCAAAGCAGCTTCTTCCAAAGCATAAAACTCTTTGCCTTTCATGCTCCATGCTGCATGGTAGCTACAGAGACAGGAATCCTTTCTCGTGCTATTACATTAATATTCTACTCCCAAACCTTTAAATTGTGTCTCAAATCAGCTTTTCACAGAACAAAATTAAATTATATTTTAGCCAAAGTTCTTTAAAAAGGCTCTGAGAAGTAGGAACACTACACAAGATTGCTCAGGGCCCAGAAAATAAAAATTTTAGTGAAAGGCTCCCTGCCCATGACCATCTTGAAGTCCCTTCCAATCCAAACCATCCCAAGACTAAAATGAGAATCACGTGCAGGGCTGGCAGAAAGTCATCCTCTGTTAAGAGCCCTTACAGATAAATCCATTTTCTTTGTGAAGAACTGCTTCTTTCTGCTGGAAGAATGTTCTTCAGCATGGCTACACTGGACACAAGGAATATCCAGCTCAGGAATTGTCATTTTGGTTGAGTTTGGGGCTGCCTGTGCCAGCAGTTAATGAACACATCCATCCTCTGTGACCTGCACACAGATCGTAGGAGAATTCTGCAAACTGGCCCAGAGCACAGGCTAGGAAAGTTGGTAGCTTTAATCCAACCAAATTGAATTTCACAATTCTGGATTTGCCACAGAATCCATCAGCAGTAGGTTACAGAAGCTGAAGATCTCTCTCCAGAGCCAAGACTACATTGATGTCAGAGGATGCCACGAGGACTCCACTGCTCCAGCAAATTCCCATCCAACCCAGGCTTGCTAACAAATCCCAGCCCTATTTTTAAAGCAGATTTATATTGTGTTGCCCAGTCTTTTTGTCCTTGCATTTGAATTTAGCTTGTCCTGTCTACAGGAAAAATTAATTTTGCTAAAAACATCTGGCCTGCAAAGCAGAGCTGCTTGTGAAGCCTGAGAGGTCCCAGCAGTTCCTATCTCAGAAACCCCAAAAGTGGCAGAAGGACAAAGCCAGGAGAGCTGGAAAGCAGAAAAACCTTGGAGATGCCACCAGATGGTTCCTACTGAGATCATAAATGAGCAAGCACAGTTCTGGTCTCCTCTCACCCTTGAAAGGACAACTAAAACCAAGATGAACCAAAGTTTCAGGCTCAGGCAATTGCCACATTCCAGGATTTCCAGCTGCCTCTGGTGGATGCACAATAAACACCTGTATTGGGAACATCCTACTTTGCTTTTAATTCTTATTAGTTACTTTAATTCTTTCTTTTAGTCATTATTAATATTAATTCTTAATAGCTACTTTAATTCTTTCTTTTAGTTACCATTTAAATTTTTTCTTTATACTCTTTTAAAATTTTAAACCTGCTTTACCTTTCTCCTAATCCTATCTCACAACAGAAAATAAGTACATTAGTAATTAAGCAACACCAAACTCAACACACTAATTAGCACAATAACTAAGAAATCTAAAAAGTAATGAAATCTCAAATTAACAAACCAAAACCACAACACTTAATTACCTGAGTTGGGAATATACAGTGGCAACAACCACTAATAAAAATACCACACTCATATTCTGACCAAAAATCTTGTATTTATTTACAGTCCTTTATTCTGTTCTGGTTCAAAACATCACAGAATTATTAAGGTTGGAAAAGACCTCTAAGATCATGGAGTCCAACCATTAACCCAACAATGCCACTTAATAATGGTCCCAGGTACCACATCTTACACCAAAAATGATAAAAATTCCACACAACAACAAATTTCCCCAACAGGTTTTTCTTAGTTCTCCACTCACTTGAATTTGCCTTAAACACCTGGAGATTATTTCCTTACAGACAAGGTAAGAGTTTAAACCAAAACCCAAGACCCAAATGGAAAAAGGCAACAGAGATTTCTTTTTTTTCCCCCTTCATTTTACTGAAAAACAAAGTTTTAGAAATGTAAGGTTTTGACTTTAAGATTTGGTTATTTCCACTGGTAATGAGTCTGGATTAATCACTTGGAATTTGAAACTTTGTACACCTGAATTTCCCATCTCAGTCTCATGGTACAGGAGCCATTTCTTTTTCTTGCTCTGTACCAAAAACAAGAGAAAAGCAAGGAATACTTAATATTCTTGAGCTTATCCATGCTCCTGCTAACACTGCAGAAAAGTAAGCCAAGGGCATCTCTGCTTATTTTAGTCCTATTAAAATGTGTTGCAAGGAAGAAGAAAAGTCAACACAGTGTTTGTCAAACAGAAAGGATTCAAATTGTTTGGGAAAGAAACTTTGCAGGAAGAACTTTGAAGGGGGAATCACAAAACAGGACAGGATTATGAAACAATGATAAATATACATCAGTGTGGGATCTCAGCACCTCAGGATGGAGGTGCAGAGTGGCCGAGAACACCCTTGGGGGGCTTGGGAGTCTTGGAATGTTGCCAGAAGTGTCTGGTGGCTGGACTTTGATCCTACACAGGAGACGACGCCTGTATGAGGATGGGAGGAATTCACTGGGTGAATGGTGAAGGGATAAGTTAGATAAAGTGTAAAACACAGGGTTTAGGATTTCGGTACAGGGGGGTGTAAAGAAGTAAGATGGAGGAATTGGGGCGTGTCCTGTTCTTCTTCTTCTTCTTCTTGGCCTCCATCTTCTGTGGTGATGGTGGCACTTTGGGATTGGTTATTACTAGAAGTGCACCGGTTAATAAGGGTAGAAGGTATTGGGGAAAAATGATAAATATTGTACACGTAACTTCGGGTATAAAGATAGGTGACCGCCCCGGGGGCTCGCAGTGTGCCCATGGCTGACATGCTGTGCAGACCTCTGTCGGGCTGAAAGAAAATCTTTTAGATAAACAATTAATAAACACCGAGACCGAGACAAGATCAGAAGTCTCTCCTCGTCCTTTGAAGCACTGGGCTCTTCAAGGCCATCCCTGGGCCTTTCCAGAACACCTAAATAGCCTAGACAGCACAGAAAACTTACACATCAGCACTTAAAAACTCCCTGAAAAATATTCCAAACAGAGGACAAACAGAAGGAAAATCAGTTTAGATCCTGAGTAGCAGATGATGAACTCAGTGGGGGTTTCCAGGAGGGATTCCTGAGCACTTCACTTGTTTTTTGGTTTTGTTTTTTATTTTTTTTTTTCCAAATGAGAATCCTCCTCTGTAAGATACCTGGAATTTGTACTTGGCAGCTGGATGGCTGCAGATTCCTGCTCATTAGCAAGAGCTCACCAGGATTACAATAATTCCTCTCTGAGTCTGCTGAGAGACATTTTTATGGTGTTGTGAAACAGAAATTCATTGAGTCAAATCTCACAGACTTCTGATTTTACATAGTTAAAAATACAGATTACACAAAAGCAAAATGCTTCATTCACTGGAGTCACTCCCACAGATGGAAGACAGGATAGAGGAGAAGATGATCAGACACAATCCTGAAATGTTTTTATCATGGGATGTACAGCACTTTCCTCAGGAGAAAATAAATGAACCTTGTTATTTCCCTGAGGTCACTGAATTTACACTGGAATTAGATTAATAAAAAAAGTCCTTTGGGACTATTCATTTTAGTAGAAGTTGATCTGTAGGTCACAAGCATTTTTCATCTCCTATTTCCAGCATCCAACCCCATGAGCAGAGGGAGGAGATGGAAGGATTTTCTCAGGAGTCCTGAAGCCTGGTCATTGTACAAACACCCAAAGCCTTCAACTGCTTCCTCCAACAGCTCACATGAAAGGCAGGAATAGCTCATTTCCAAAGGTAAATACACAGGAAAAAGTACTCACATTTATATATATTTAAATATATATATCTACCAGCCATACCACTTCTGCAAAAGGCTGCACCTCTCTAAAAAACTGAATGAACTCCAAGAATCTTCCTGCCTCAGCACCTCAGGTGAAGGGACAAAGTGCCACAACCCAGAAAAAGTTTGAATTTACTCTCACCTGTCCCCTTAAAGCAGCTGCACAGACTGTAGCCATCAAAAGCTAAAGGGTAAGTCACTTTTTAGTGAAGAGAAAGGCAAGATTTTTTATTTATGTACTTATTACAAATGCTCAACTAAGTACTCAGAAGCAGTTGAAAAACTCACTTGTGGTATAAAAGGGTTTTTTCCCCACCACAGACCACAGAGTGTCAGAATTGTCCTCTGAGGAGCAAAATTCAATGGTTTTGAGAAGAGAGGCTGGGAGAGCTCCCAGCACATTGCAGGGCCTGCAGGGGCTCCAGCAGAGCTGCAGAGGGACTGGGGACAAGGCCTGCAGGGACAGCACACAGGGAATGGCTCCCACTGCCAGAGGGCAGCCATGGGTGGCATCTTGGCAATGAGGAATTCCTGCCTGGGCTGGCATTGCCACAGCAGCTGGGGCTGCCCCTGATCCCTGCAGTGCCCAAGGCCAGGCTGGAGCAGCCTGGGATGGTGGCATTGGAATGGGATGGGCTTGAAGGGCCCTTCCCACCCAAACCATTCTGGGATTTGGGACACTCAGAATCCATCCCCAGGGATTTTTATGGAAGTTGGGGATGGCAAAGGGAAGGGAGACCCTTCCTGGAGTGCTGAGATTGCCAGTGAAGCCCCCAGACCCCAAAATCCCTTCCTAGAGAGGAGTCGGGGTGGGGATGGATCCAATGCCAGGCTGGGAGAGCTGGGAATGGAGGGAATTCCCTGGAGAGGGAGCCTGGGGTGGGATTTTGGGATTCCCAGAGCAGCTGGGGCTGCCCCTGACCCCTGCAATGGCCAAGGCCAGGCAGGACACTGGGGCTGGAAGCTCCTGGAATGTGTCCCTGCCCACTGAACTGGATGGGCTCTGAGGTCCCTTTCAATCCCTGCTGTTCTGTGTCTCTTGAAGGAAGTCACACCATGTCTCATTTTTATAAAGTATAAAATCGTGGTGTGTATTTACCACAGAAATGCAGACAGAGCTTCAAAAATGCCCTGCATTCCGCAGGGATAAAAGGAATTTTTCCCTACAAACCAATGTAATTTATCTGGTCCCGGCAACATCTAACACCAGCACACTCCATACACTCTGCAGGAAATTATTTCACACTGCAGGCAGTTTTGGATAGCTCTTTGTGCTTTTACAAATCAATGCTTTCCATAGATCTGGCCCAGATGTGCACGTGCCCAATGAACAACTACCAGCCAGTCTCATCTTCTGTCCAAAATTACTCCCACACTGTGATGCATTAATCTGGGGAGGAAAGGAAGAAAAAGGAACCTCTCCAGCATTCAAAGAACACAAGACAACAACAGGCAGATGCTGTAAAGGGATAGAAAATAAGTTATCATTTCTCCACAAGCTAATACACTTCTGTTATTGTTGGAGCTGAGAGAACATGATGTTTACTGAGCTAGTCAGCAGCAAAAGAAAACAAACACCATTGTACCACTCATCATGTGGCACAACAGATAAATCCAGGAGCACAGCAATGCCACAGGCATGATCAGCTGCACAACTATGAAACCACTCACCTCCCTCTGTAAAAATGCTGTTTGCCAGCCTCAAACCAGGATTTAACACTGTCAATCCCACCACAGAACACACATCACACACAGGTTAATCTTTATTCTGTGTAGCACTCCTGTTCCCACAAATGTGGGCAGCTTATCTGCACCAAACTCCTACAAAAAGAGCTTTGATGTGGGTGAAACGCACACCAGATTTGCCTGCTCAGTCCCCAGACCAAGAAGCTCAGCACAAACTGGGAACAACCACAGGAAACTGAAGTTTAATCAATCCAAGTGCCCAGTGCTGCACTTTGGCCACAAAAACCCCTGCAGTGCCACGGGCTGGGGATGGTGAGGCTGGGCAGTGCCAGGCACAGAGGGACCCGGTGGGCAGCAGGGCAGGAGCCCTGGTGTGCCCTGGCCAAGGGCCCAGTGCCACCTGGCTGTGCCACACTGGAGGGCACAGCAGCAGGGAGGTCACTGTGCCCTGGTGGCCAAGGGCCCAGTGCCACCTGGCTGTGCCACAATGGAGGGCACAGCAGCAGGGAGGTCACTGTGCCCTGCCCTGGGCCAAGGACCCAGTGCTACCTGGCTGTGCCACAAAGGAGGGCACAGCAGCAGGGAGGTCACTGTGCCCTGGTGGCCAAGGACCCAGTGCCACCTGGCTGTGCCACAATGGAGGGCACAGCAGCAGGGAGGGCACTGTGCCCTGGCACGGGCAGGGCTCAGCTCCAGGGCTGTGCCAGCTCTGCCCCCTCAGCCCGGGCAGGACCTTGGGACACTGAGCAGGGCCAGAGGGGCAGCGGGGCTGGAGAGGGGCTGGGACACAAACCCTGAGGGAGCCCTGAGGGAGCTGGGGGTGCTCAGCCTGCAGGAAAGGAGACTCAGGGTGCCCCCAGCACTCTCACAGCTCCTGAAAGGTGCCTGTGCCCAGCTGCCCCTGGGCTCTGTCTGCAGCAGCACTGGCACACCCAGGGCACACAGCCTGAGCTGGGCCGAGGGAAATCCAGCTTGGAGAGCAGCAAAAAGCTTTTCCAGCAAGGGGGAGAAAGTTCTGCAATGGCTGCCCGGGGAGGGGGTGCAGTCACCACCCCTGGGTGTGTTTAACCAGCCTGGAGGTGGCACTGGGTGCCAGGGGCTGGGCTGGGCTCCAGGGCCTTGAAGGCCTCTCCCAACCTGGTCATTCTGTGATTCTGTAACTGACTCTGGGGGTTGGTCATGTCAAACTCTTTTAATCCTTTGAAGTTATTCCCTCTTTCCTGGGAAATCCTCTCCTCAGGGATGGATAATACTGGCAGAGTCCTTAGGAAGCAGCACCTTTATCCCAAGGTTTATGTGGCTGGACTCCATGGTCCTGAAGGTCTCTCCCAACCCAGGGATTCTGTAAATTCTGTGCAATGCTTTTCCTGGCACCATGGCAGGTCCCACAGGCAGTCACAGGCCCAGAGAGCTCAGCTGGTGTTGCCAAACCACAAAGATCCCACAGGATGGAGTGTTTTTTTCACATAGATGTCCACAGCAAAAGTGGAAAAAACAGGTTTCTAAACAAATCTGGAGTCTCCTCCACCTCTATTTGCAAGTCTGTTTCCTGTTGGATGGGGAAGATTCGGATTTAGTTTACACCCCGTGGATGCAGCTCAGACTGGAGCACTGGAGAGGCAGCTCTATTTCCATGGAATGGTTTGGGTTGGAAGTCACCTTAAAGCCCCTCCAGTGCCACCCCTGCCATGGCAGGGCCACCTCCCACTGTGCCAGGCTGCTCCAGCCTGGCCTGGACATTGCAGGGATCAGGGGCAGCCCCAGCTGCTCTGGGAATTCCATTCCATCCCCTCCCACCCTCCCAGCCAAGAATTTCTGCTTTAAACCTCATCTAAATCCAACCTCCTTCACCTTAAAGCCATTCTCCTCTGTCCCATTTTCCCCTCTCCTATTCTGCAAGGGTCAACAACAAAAATACCTCAGGTAGAGATAAATCCATGAATTTTCAAGCTCCAAATGCCCACAATCCATCTCCATTTAGGTTTGGAAGGTGCTGAATACCTTTGGAGCACTCACAAACTCAGTGTTGTGAACCTGAATTTGCAGTGCCATCCACACCCCCCTACTTCAGCTCATCCCCTGTCACTTCATTCCCTTCCCAGGAGTATTTTTGCCACCAAACCCTGCATTTTGCTGCCCCCCACCCCCTTATATTTTGCACTGTGGCAAAAAATTCAGCTACAACCTTTAAGATGATCCATTTACAGGCATCAACTTCACAATTACACTTGGAACAGCAATCAGATTTGAGATTCACCAAGAATCTCTCTTTACACTGAGGACTCATTTTCCCCCACACTGTCTGTATTATATTTTTTCTCTGTTTTTTTAGTGCAGATGAGCAATTCCTTTTGCCAGCCCGCTGTCAGCTTCCTACCTGCCCAATAAAACAGCGAGAAAATTAGATTATGTCAATTTTTAAGAGAAAACTTTAACATTAATGAATAATAAATGTTTCATTTCTGTAAATTTGCTTTTCCTGATGCCTCCAGCCAGGCTGGGTGGATAACTGCCTGCCTATTTTACCTGCCCTAGGGCCAGCCCTGTTAAGTGTGATTACTGCTAAGCTATGGATGGCAAACTGAGGCTTAATTATCCATTTCCTGACTCAAAAATTTGTTTCACAGGAAGAACATTGCAGTAACAGTATGTGGGCATTATGCTGCTGCAGGTTCTTTTTTATGAAGCAAAACTGAAGGAACAGACAATGCAAATACAAGTTTTAGGAAATTAATGCTCAGTTAGGACCAGATAATTCTTACAGGAAAGGAGGGTTGAAGACTCTGCTGGTTTTGACCATAACTGTGGGTGTTCAGCATCTTTGTGTCTCTATAAAAGCCTTTTTTCTTTTTTCTTCTGCTCCCCCACATCAGAGCAGACTTATGTAAATATTTGTGCTTAAAGGCAGAAAAGAGTATTACAGGATGCACAGGTGCAGCTTGGAAATCCAGAAATAATCCTATTTTCCTTCTGGATCAGCTTTCTTTGAGCATGCAATTCACTTTTCTTCACTCAGACTCACGCATTCAAATGAAAATACTCATTAAAGACAGTGGGAAACACCACAAAAAAAAAGGCAAGTTGATAAAATATAAATAGTTCTCATCTGATCAGGAAAAAGAACATTTTAGTGAAGTGCAATTGAAGTGAGTGCTGAATCGCTGGGGGGGAATCGAACAAAGCTCCAGTTTTCACAGGAATCCACAGTAAACTTCCCACCACCTGTTCCAAGGGCTCTGTGCTCTATCACACACCTTGTTGAGGCTCCCAGTTCCTCACTTTAAAACACCTTTGAAGCTCCAAACACACAGTTTGTGGTACCAACTGCTCAAAGCTTGTCCTGCTCAAAGCTCCAGCTGCATTTCATGTGTGGCCAAGGCAGGATTCACTGATGTACTGACCTGTTCCTCCAGCAAAAACACCAAAAATCTGTTTAACAGCAGCAGCCCTGGGCAAAACCCAGAATTTCTGGGATTCACAAGATCTGTTCCTCCCAAACAAACTGGGTGAGGTTTTCACTGTTTTATGGTTTGGGTGAGAGTTAAGGATAATTCTTTTACTGCTCATTCAGAAATCTGCAGGTACAAATAACACAAAAGTATTGTAAAACTCTGCTGAATATGTTTCACAATTTATCACATTAAGGTTGGAAAAGACTCAAATTCATCAAGTCAAACTGTTCCTCCAGCACTGCCAAGGCCACCACTGACCCACATCCCCAAGTGCCACATCCACAGGATGTGGAGGGAATGGAGGGATTTCATATCCTCCTGTTCAGCCCTTCACAGGAGGAATTTTTTCTGTTATCAAAATCTAAACATCCCCTGCCTCAGCCTGAGGCCGTTCCTCTGCTCCTGTCCCTGTTCCCCGGCTGTGCCCTCCTGGCAGGGACTTGTGCAGAGCCACAAGGGCCCCTGAGCCTCCTTTGCTCCAGGCTCAGCCCCTGCCCAGCTCCCCCAGCCCCTCCTGGTTCTCCAGACCCTTCCCAGCTCCCTCAGCCCCTCCTGGTTCTCCAGGCCCTTCCCAGCTCCCTCAGCCCCTCCTGGTTCTCCAGACCCTTCCCAGCTCCCTCAGCCCCTCCTGGTTCTCCAGGCCCTTCCCAGCTCCCCCAGCCCCTCCTGGTTCTCCAGGCCCTTCCCAGCTCCCTCAGCCCCTCCTGGTTCTCCAGGCCCTTCCCAGCTCCCTCAGCCCCTCCTGGTTCTCCAGACCCTTCCCAGCTCCCTCAGCCCCTCCTGGTTCTCCAGGCCCTTCCCAGCTCCCTCAGCCCCTCCTGGTTCTCCAGACCCTTCCCAGCTCCATTCTAGATGTGCTCCAGCCCCTCAATGTCCTTCTCATCACACAGGGCTCAAATCTGCCCTCAGGATTTGAGATGGGACCTCAGCAGTGCCCAGCACAGGGGGATTCATGTTATATGTATAACATAATTATCATATAAACATCCAGATAATAAAATACACAGTACAGCATTAAAACTATCAAAATCACCCCTCAGGAAACAAAATTAAGGGGATTATTTTGTCTTGTTATTCTCCATGTTACACCACACCAAAGGACCTGAAATACAAACCAGAGTACAACAAGGTACAGAAAAGTACAGCCTTAGCCAAAAGACAATTGTGAACAACAAAGGATTTGTAGAGTTAAACAAAGGAAGCAGTTGCTAGAAGCAACAAATAATAATTTCAGCAGAGCATTGTGGATGTCTAGAAAGCTCAGTCTCCTCTCTGCGGGAAACAGCTGCAATGTGCCAAGGAAACTTCAGTATTAAAAAGTAGGAGGAAAAAAAAAAAAAAAAAGCAGAGTAAAAAGAAACCTTATAGAATGCAGTTACTCCCATTGCTGATGGCCGTGGCCACACAGCAATTCCAGCATTTGCTTTCTCATTTGGGTTCGACCCCTTGTGATCGCTGTGGCATTTGTGGTGCTCCGAGAGCCGAGCAGAGCCACAGGAGAGAGCGGCACCGAGCCCGAGGGTTCCGCCAGGCGGGAACGCCGAGAGCCGGGCAACAGCGCCGGGAAGGGAGGAGAGGGCAGCGTGTGAGGGGAACAAGGTACCCGACATGAGAGGAGAGGTCAGCCTGTGAGGGAGGAAACAAAGTACCTGAGAATGGAGGAGAGGTGTGAGTGGGGGGAACAAAATAACCCTGAAGGGAGGAGAGGGCAGAGTGTGAGGGGGGGACAAAACTCTGAGAAGGAAGGAGAAGGTCAGTGTGTGAAGGGGAAACGAGGTACCTGAGATGAGAAGCGAGATCAGCATGTGAGGGGGGAAAACAAAATAACTGAGAAGGGAAGAGAGTCCAGCGTGTGAGGAACAAAACACCCGAGAAGAGAGGTCAGTGTGGGACGGGGGAACAAAATACCCGAGAAGGTGTGAGGGGAGGAACAAGGTACCGGAGAAGGTAGGAGAAGGTCAGTGTGTGAAGGGGAGAACAAGGTACCCGAGAAGGGAGGAGAGGGGAACAAGGTACCCGAGAAGGGAGGAGAGGTCAGCATGTCAGGGAGAGGAATAAAACACCTGAGAAGGAAGGAGAGGTCAGTGTGTGAGGAACAAAATACCCGAGAAGGAAGGAGAGGTCAGTGTGTGAGGAACAAAATACCTGAGAAGGGAGGTCAGCTTGTGAGGGGGGAACAAGCTACCCGAGAAAGGAGGAGAAGTCCGTGTGTGAGGGGTGAACAAAACCGGGGAAGGCAGGAGAGGTCAGCGTGTGAGGGGGGGGGAACAAAAAAACTGAGAAGATAGAAGAAGGTCAGTGTGTGAGGAACAAAATACATGAGAAGGGAGGTCAATGTGTGAGGGGGGAACAAGGTACCCGAGATGAGAGGCATCATCTCCCACATTCACTACCGAGCACACAGCACCGTGAGCCAGAGCTCCTCAGGCACTGTCAAGCTGAAAATGTTCCCAGGAATTGCTGCAGTGAGGGAGTTTGAACTGCAAGTTGTTGGGAGGATCAAGTGTTGACTTCCCAGAGGTGTAGAAGATGTGTTTAAGTGCTCTGCAAGCAATAACCCGTGACAAATGCACTCATTTGTTACTGCCTTCCCCCTCAAAGCTGCAAACACAACATCACACAGTGGCTTTGACACTGAGCATTTCAAGGACTGGGCCTTGCCGTGAAAATGTCAAGCAACACCTGAAATCAAAGAAACATTTTGAACACGTTTGCCTTATCCGTATTTAAGTCCCTATGTTAATCAGAATAAAATCCACTCCTTTCTGAAATTCAGGGGTTTATTTTATTTCCCCCCCTGCTTCCAACCTTATTTTTAGGGGTATAAAAAAAGAGCCTGTCCAGAGCAGTTCAGCACAAATTCTTCCTCCTGACTGCCCTTACACCCCTCAAGACATCACAAGCAGCTCCATTTCAAGAGATCACATTGAAAATGTTTTATAAAGCTCCCTGGGACAAGAACAACTCTACTTCAACCCACTGTGTCTCCACTGAGCTACAAATTTCCACAGGTTCATTAAACTAAATGGACTTATTTCAATTTTATAATTGAAAACTGTTGTCTTAAAGACAAGTCCCAAATGGGGTGATCTACAGCTTCCAGCACTATTTAACCTCAAAGTGTATAATCTGATAATTCATGTTTTGAAACCTCTCCAGAGGCTCATGGAAACCACTGTAAAAGTTGGGTCCTTATAAAACAAAGCCAGACAGAAGGAAAAAAAAATAAGACTCCAAAAGGTATTTAACAATTTAACTTGGCAGCAACATATTGAATGTTTTCTCATTATTTTCATAGGTTAATGGATTGTTCCTGTGAAATTCTGGATTTGTGGAAATGAATAAAAGCATTCAGGGAAGATATGTCTTCACAGAGACCACGAGGTGCTGGAAAGCAGGTAATCAAAAATTGTAGTGTCCAAGTCAATGGGCATGGGAAATGTATTCTAAAAACTGATTGAACAATTATAAATAATAAATTGAAAAAGAGCTGAAATCCTGAGGGCAGCACCTTCCACCCTCACCAAAGGGAACAAAGGTACAGCCTGCAGAGAACTCCCTCTGCCTTGAGCAAAGAAATAACTCAGTGCAAGAACAGCAGCACCAAGTCTGTTCACAATCCTGTTAAGCACCCAGAGCAAACAGAGCATTTTAAAACATTTTCCTCCTCTACTTACATTCCATTAATCTTTCATGCTGTTTACACAGTTGGTTAGAGCATTTTCAACAGAAGCTGGGGATCTTTTTATCATTGAGGACTTGCAGATGGGTACAGGAGAGATGCAGCAAAAAGGCTGAGCAGCCTCCAGCCATCTAAATAAACACCAGCAGGGAATTCTTTATTTTGCTAAATTAACCAACCTTTAATCAAATTTCCTCACCCCAATACAAACGATGCCAGGGGAGGGAATGATCAGCTGGTTTCTGAAACAAAGAGGGGACTGCAGTGGCTCCAACAGAATTCCCCTCTGTCAGATGGCAGCAGCAGAGGAGGAATTTCAGTCCCACACACAGGAAACCCCAGGGACACCAAGCAGCTGCACATTCCCCAGGTAGGAACAGGGATGGAGGCAGCAAACAGCCCAGGAGATGCCACTTACACCTCCAGGTACAGAGGGACTTCACTGCCACTCCACTGTGTGAGACCCTGTCCAGGACAGGAAACCACAGGGACCAACTCTTCTTTTGGCAATTAATTTTAGATCCAAAAATTAAATCAAGCATTCCATGTATTACCACATTCCTAGGGGAAAGTCAAAGCCCTGAGGATCAGCATTTCCAGATGTGCAAGAGCAGAGCCTGGACAGTGCTGCTCACACCTGGATCATTAAAACATAAAGAATATTTTTGGAGCCACACCCCACATTGCACCATGAACCCATCCTTGGTTCCACACCTGCAGCAGGAGCCTTGGGGAATTTCATCACTCACCTGAAGATTTTAAACCTGCACAACAACCAAGAGCTGTTGAAGACAACACCTATGAAAAATTTAAAAGCACAATCACTTCCTAACCAAACCCGGTATTTGCACTCCTAGTTTTGCCAGGTTGGGTTCAACTCCAGCTCTGCACTGGCTAAAGCTAAAATAAGAGCTGAAAAATAACGCACTTGGAGCTTTTAACTTGGCATAGTCACACCTCTTGTCCTTTTCTATGTGGTTGTGTATTCACATTTACTCATTTTTAAATGCAACCAAGGGTTTGCATCAATCCACAGCCCAAAATACCTAAACATTTTATACAAGTGCCTGGAGATCATTTCAAGGAAATTTATAGTTTACAACCACACTCTGCCATATACAATTTATTTTCAGGGAATTTCTGAAGTACTTTTCTCATAGAAGAACTGCTACCTTTATAACACTGGAAAACACCATTTGCAATAAAAGTGGTTTTAAGAGACCATTACAGATCAGAATAACTCGAGTTTATTCCTTGTAGCAGCAATTTCTCAAATGCAACAGCTCCACGTTGCTGTTCCTCACTCTCCATCACAAACTGCCATCTCAGCTCTGCTGGTTTAGACACAGAAAAGACCAAATGCCAGGTCATTAGCAAAAATCCATTCAGCAAGTTCACTTATAATAAAAATAATGGCCACAAGCACTAAAGAAAAAGAATCCCACTTGTGAAAAATAAAGTATGGTCAAGGTTTTTTGCCTGCACTCTCAGCTTCTGCAGAGATCTGTTGGGTGCTTCTGATTCTGTGAAAGCTCAGCACAAAAATTTCACTGAGGTCTTATGGAGTCACTGCTAAAGTTTGTTTTCCCCCAATTAAAGAAGCTATTAAAGGCCAGCTTTAAAAAATAGCAGCCTTTAATTGGGAAGAAAAACGCCCAACAAGAAATAAGAAGCAGACACATGCACCAATTAAAAATCTGACAAGATCTTTCTGTCTTAAAAAAACAAAAAAGCATTTGCTAAATGCCAGGTTGCTTGTTTCAGAATACAAAAGCTGCTTCAAGCAGCTACCAACAAAACAAAAGGTTAAGAAAAATCAATATCCAAACACGTGTTTGTCCTCTGAGTGATAAAAGAAAATATTGCCTGAGCTGTCCTCCAGCAGGTGAGCCAAATTTGCTTTGTTATCTACATGGTTTCTAAGAAGCCATTCCCAAAGCCCCTGGGATCAGCAGGAATCTCTGTGACAGCATCTTGACCTTACAAAGTATCTTTTATTTAAGGAAATTGAGGATTTTTCTCATCCAGGAAGCAATGAGCAGGTTTGGGTGTGCTGAGGAATGAGCACAAGTGCAGCAGCACAGGGACAGAAGCTCAAAGCCCTGATAACCAACATCCACTCTGGAATCACAATCCCTGATATCCAACACCCACTCTGGAATCACAATCCCTGATATCCAACACCCACTCTGGAACCACAATCCCTGATAACCAACACCCACTCTGGAACCACAATGCCTGATATCCAACACTCACTCTGCAATCACAATCCCTGATATCCAATATCAACTCTGGAATCACAACCCCTGATATCCAACACCCACTGTGGAATCACAATCCCTGATATCCAATATCAACTCTGGAATCACAATCCCTGATATCCAACACCCACTCTGGAAGCACAATCCCCGATAACCAACACCCACTCTGGAAGCACAATCCCTGATATCCAACACCCACTCTGGAATCACAATCCCTGATATCCAACACCCACTCTGGAATCACAATCCCTGATATCCAACACCCACTCTGGAATCACAATCCCTGATATCCAGCACCCACTCTGGAACCACAATCCCTGATATCCAACACCCACTCTGGAACCACAATCCCTGATATCCAACACCCACTCTGCAATCACAATCCCTGATATCCAATATCAACTCTGGAATCACAACCCCTGATATCCAACACCCACTGTGGAATCACAATCCCTGATATCCAATATCAACTCTGGAATCACAATGCCTGATATCCAACACTCACTCTGGAATCACAATCCCTGATATCCAACACCCACTCTGGAACCACAATCTCTGATATCCAATATCAACTCTGGAATCACAATCCCTGATATCCAACACCCACTCTGCAATCACAACCCCTGATATCCAACACCCACTCTGCAATCACAACCCCTGATATCCAACACCCACTCTGGAATCACAATCCCTGATATCCAACACCCACTCTGGAACCACAATCCCTGATATCCAGCACCCACTCTGGAATCACAATCCCTGATATCCAACACCCACTCTGGAAGTCACAATCCCAGGAATTGTTTACTTGTAGCAAATAATGCTCATTTCTTCTCAGCACTCTGAGGCCAAGAACAAATTGAAGATACTTCCAATAGCTGTAAAGACACAGGGAAAAGAAGGAAAGCTCCCTGGAGCTGCAGCAAAACTGGGAATTCAAGGACAGACTTTGCAAACCCTCATCAGCTTCCCAGACACTAAAGAGTTATTGTTGGGGACAATCCCTTTATTTCTCCTTTGGGAGAAACAAGAGGGGAACTGACCAAGAACTCAGTGTGACCCCAGCACTGCTGGGGGTGGAACTACACCTTCCTAAATCTGGGAATTCCTGGGAGCTCCTGGCTCTTTTGGGATGATCAGTCCTGTCCTGGCTCTTTTGGGATGATCAGTGGTGTCCTGGGACAGCTGCACACCCTGACAGTTCCAAATTAATCCATCGTTGAGGCTGCCTTTAGCTTCTGTTCTTGGCTGTAAAACCAAGGTGAATTCCATGAGTGCAGGGATCCTCCTACAGGAAACAACTCACAAAGTTCAAATGTGAGTTCCCTGACACAACAGGAAAAAGTGACACTTCAGAGGGACAGAAGGGAACCACAAGTGGTTCCTGTTGGGTTTTCCTTCATCTCAGAGCTTTCTGCACCACAGAGAGCAGGGAGAATTTAAAAGTCCCAAACCAGAGCCCAGAAAAATCCATTTCTGACTGGATTTTAGTGCTGCTATGCAAGTTAAACTTGGTCATGATCTCACCCCAAACACTCCCCCTGGAATTGAGACACTTTCTCCTGGGATATCACAGAACTACAGGAATCCTAAATCTGGGATCACAGAAAAGGGAATTATTCAGTCTCTTGTGAGTGAGAGCTGTTGAGCTTGAGTAAATATCAGAAATTATCCTTCATTAATAAAATAATTTCTATTTACAGAAAGCCTTTCAGCTTCACCCTTCAAAGCATTTCATAGACAACACAAAGAGATTTTGCAGACCTAAACAATGTTTGTTTTTTGGAAAACATCCCTGTCTTTGCTATAACCAAGTAAAACATCAATACTTAAAGAAGCTCCTCTGGTTTTGTTTGTTTACAGCAGAAAAACGCAGTCAAAGTTTTGTTGTTTTTCATCCTCTGTTCCCTTTATGGACCTTTCCCACAGCAACACGGGAGAAATAAACAGCCTAAATAAACAGGGACATGCAAGTGTAAAACCACAAGGATTGGCAGAAGCCTCTATCATGCATAAATGTTTTGGAAATAAAGCCATCAACCAAAGGAAACTCAGCCACATTTCAAACCAACAGCTCGCTGCTAAGATCTGTAATATTTTTCTGAAGCTGAGTAAAATTACATTGAAGCCACACAGGTTTAGATTTGTCTGCAGTGCTGTTTTATGACCATAGAAACCACTAAAAAATTCACCTGTTGCTTGGCAAGTGCATCCTCACCTGAGCTCCTACACAAAAACAACGTCTGGAGCAAAGTGATTTAAATTCCTTTTCACACCATTTGCTTTGTGCACTTGGCTGAGCCTAAGAAACATCAATATTATCACCACAACACTTTTTCCTTCCTCTGCAATCAGTTCTACCCTCAGGTTTTCATGGTCTGGCTCAGCTCTGCATAGAATCTCTACATCCAAACCAAGTTCTAATTAAATTCTGCAAGTTTAGTTATCAGGCTGTTCTGTTGAATAACTTTAATTTCATAAAGTCAATAACTCAGTGTTGTGTCTAAAAACCAGGCCTAAACTAGCCAAGGTATCAGTGCCTGGAAACCAAAGATTCTGAGACAAACATTTCTTTTTATTTGGAGAACAGAGCACTGTGAGCTCGCTCTTCTGCTTTTAAATAAATTTAATAAGCCTGGATTTATTAAAATACAGGTACAAAAGGAAGACCTTAAAATACTCTTGGAAATTACAGGAATCATGGAAAAAGATGATTACAACAGGAAATGCTGCACAGCCAGTGCATGTTTATTATTCTTCCACAGACAGTGGCACCAGCTGCTTTGTTTTACAGAATCAACATCTCCCTCAAGTTCTGCAAGATTTCAAAGGCCAGAGCGATAAAAAATAATTTAATTTTGTCCTAAACATTATAATTTACAGAAGATATTTAAATCAGAACTCTTCCTAGATGCAGAACTAGTGCCACAATAACTTCTCCAAAGTAACAAAATGAACACAGTTTCTCTCCAAGACATTGGAGTAGCAGCCAAAGTTGGGAGCTCATTACAACTGCCAGCATCCTGCTGGTGTGACTGCAGCTGCCACAGCCACTGTGGGAGAACACCCAAAACACGTGAGAACGTCCAAAACACGTGAGAACGTCCAAAACACCAGAGAGCGCCCAAAACACCAGAGAGCGCCCAAAACACCAGAGAGCGCCCAAAACACCAGAGAGCGCCCAAAACACCAGAGAGCGCCCAAAACACCAGAGAACGTCCAAAACACCAGAGAGCGCCCAAAACACGTGAGAACACCCAAAACACGAGAGAACGCCCAAAACACGAGAGAACGCCCAAAACACGAGAGAACGCCCAAAACACGAGAGAACACCCAAAACACCAGAGAACACCCAAAACACCAGAGAACACCCAAAACACATGAGAACACCCAAAACACAAGAGAACGCCCAAAACCTTCAGCATGGGCAATCTGCTGCCAATGCTCTGGTTTCAGCAGCACAGAAAAGATTTACAAGCAGTTACAGAAAGTAGTGAGGGGAACAGTGAATTCACTTCCAGGTCTATGACAGAACCATCCTCAGGAATGTGGGCAGACAAAAATCAGTGGTTAAACAGGACTGGACACAACTTTCTTTTCAATGCCCACAAGACAGACATGGAGGCAGCAGCACTTTGCCCACTCTGGCAGTCCCAAAGAGGAGTTCCCTCACTGGACTTGCTGCTCCTCCAGATTTCCAGCCAGATGAATTTTACTCAGTTTGAAGGTGGGGGTCACTTATGGACCCCACAGCAATAACATGACAGTGCTTTGGTCTTCACGAATGGCACTGAGCTGGTACCACCTGCAGGGTTTACTCACAGCATCAGTGAATTTCGAAAAGATCTCCAAGACAACTGAGTCCAACCTGTGACAGAACCTCACCAGAGCACTGAGTGTCATGTGCAGTATTTCTGCAAGACCTCCAGGGAAGGGAGTCCACCACTGCTCCTGGAGTGACAGAGTCCCTACAGTGTTTGAAGACCCTTCTTGTGTAGAAATCCATCCTAAAATCCCCCCTGAGCCTCCCCTGGCCCAGCCTGAGGCCGTTCCCTCTGCTCCTGTCCCTGTTCCCTGGAGCACAGCCCAACCCCCCCGGCTGTGCCCTCCTGGCAGGGACTTGTGCAGAGCCACAAGGGCCCCTGAGCCTCCTGTGCTCCAGGCTCAGCCCCTGCCCAGCTCCCTCAGCCCCTCCTGGTTCTCCAGACCCTTCCCAGCTCCCTCAGCCCCTCCTGGTTCTCCAGACCCTGCCCAGCTCCCTCAGCCCCTCCTGGTTCTCCAGACCCTTCCCAGCTCCCTCAGCCTCTCCAGACCCTTCCCAGCTCCATCTCCTGGACACTCTCCAACCCCTCAATGTCCTCTAAGTTGATAAGCCCAGAATGGGACACAACACCCAAAGTGCGACCTCATCAATGCCCAGAGCAGGTGAAAATAACTTCCCCGGTCCTGTGCCCACACAAATCTGACACAGACCAGGTGCCATGGTCCTTCTTCCCCACCTGGGCTCGCGTTCAGCCGCTGTCAGGCAGCACCCCCAGGTCCTACACAAACTCCCAGCCCCTCTGCCCCAGGCTGGAGCAGTGCCGGGGGTTCCTGCGGCCAAAACACAGCCCCGGGCACTTGGCCTGGCTGAACCTCACCCCGCTGGTCTCAGCCCCTCCATCAGCCTGTCCAGGCCCCTCTGACCCCAGGATGAAGCAAAGCAGGAGGAAGAGCGCCGGGCAGAGCGGCAGGGCAGAGGGCCAGCCCTCAGGACACGGCTCTCTCCAGCACTGCAGCCTCCCCAGCGCTCCAGGTCCAGCAGGGATCCAGGCCTGGGCTCACCCGGGACCCAAGCCTGGGCTCACCCCATACCCAAGACAGACCCCACATCCCGGAAGCCCGAGCCGGGCAGGCCTCCCCAGCACAGCAGAGCCCGCACCCGGCTCTGAGGCACCCTCAGAGGCCCGGAGGATGCGGAGCGGGGCCGCCCCTACCTGATAACCGAGATGAGCAGCCCCGAGGGGTCCTTGCTCCTGCCCACAGTGCTGCGGTACCTCCCAACAGCGTCGCCCGCCGCCATCTTGCGCCCCCCCAAACGCGGCGCAGACACACGCGCTAGCACGCCGCAGCCAATCATAGGCGAGGAGGGTGGGCTGCCACCCAATAGAGAGCGAGGAGGGCGGGGCACGCGACACCAAGGCGGGGTGCTCCGCCGCGGAGCCTTCTGGGAGTTGTAGTTTTCATGGCGGCGGAGATACAGATTCCCACGCAAACCTTCGGCAGGTGGTCAAAAATGAGTAAAGGGTTAAAAAATTATCGACCTGACGAGATACACCTCTACTCAAAAGCCGTCATTCACTCTGAGAGCGAAAGGAAATGGGATGGGAGTTTATGGCACCAAAGCATCCTCTCAGAGCACTCACGGAGCAGGGTTGATTGAACAGTGAGGGGTTTAAATGTTTATAGAGTTAAAAGTGGATAAAGTGCGTTAAGTATTTAAATTAACGTGTTCTATGAATTAGAAATGCTAAATACTTATAGTGTGTCACAGCCTGAATGAGTCTGATCACAAATACACCAACAAGAATTGCTGCCACTTCCCTTAATTTAATGACTTTAAGCTATATTAAGAATAATTTCCCCCAGTTTTCCATGGCAAGGCAGTGAGGTGACCAAAGATAAGCCAGCCCAGGTGGTCCCTCAAGTGAGCTCTGGAAGCAAACTGGAGCATTTGGCACAGGAATTGTGGGGTTTGGAGCAGATGGAGGTGACGGATTGGAATCTGTTCACAACCTCAAAAATGCAGCGACACGCAGCCCTCGCTGTGTGGGTCTCTTCCAATGCTGGATATTCCATGATCCTACAACGCTGGCATTCCACAATACAGAACAGCAACCTCCTTGCCCTCAGTCCTTGCTTTACCATCCCTCCATCCCTTGCCACAGGATCACCTTTGGAAAAAGGAAAGGTGGATGTCACCCTGTCCAGGGCTGGAAATCCAAAGCTTGTTTTTCACCAAACATCAAACTAACCTCTCCCCAGAGCTGCCTCACTTTCCCCATTTCTAGGACACTTTTCAGTCACACCCTTTGAGAGCTTGTGTTAAAAAGCACCATGCAGATCCCAGGATTGTTGTTGTAGAGGCAGAATTCCTTAGGAAAGGCAGGAACAAGCATCACTTGGAGCTGCTGGGTGTTTTCTAACCCAGGTTCACTCCATCATGTCAAACACGCTGCTCTTCCAGAAGTGGTTTTACTGCCCAAAGCTGCACCTTAACGATTTAATTGCATGGAAATTGCTGAAATCTGTAGGTGAGTCAAGAGTACTCATTTATACGAGCTCTGTTTGAAACACGAGGTAATTAGAAGCATGATAATTCCTTACTTACAAGGGGAGGAATTCCACAGTAGCTGTTGAGGAAGAGCCTCCATTTATTACAATCAACAGCTGGATCTGTGATCATTAGCAGAAGGGCAGAGTAAGAGCACAGACACTTTAATTCTGAAATAAAAGATACTTTATTCCTAAAGAAGCAATGTGTTTCCAGAACAGAATTACTCCAAAGTAAAGTGATTTTATCTCCAGGTAGGGTGCGCATTTCAGTGTGTTCCTATGTAGCTGTTCTGCCACGTTTCCCCTGTGCAGACAAGCTCTCAGCTCCACAATTTCCTATGCAGCTATGCCAAAATAAAAATCTCATTTTCCTTGTTTTTCTGAGCAGGTTTGCCAATGCCTTTGCCCAAGGACGGTGATTTGAATCTCTTGAATGGTAAGAGATTTGTGCACTGGCTGGAGGCAGTTTTTCCTCAAACTGCCGACTTGCCAATATTGTTTTTGTTAATTGGCAATTCCCATTGACTGCTGTGGAGCAGCAGGGCCCGGAGCCTGCAGAGGGGGTGAAATCGATGGGTCCCACCTTTTCATTCCTGACAGCTGCAATAATCACCTCATTTAGGAGGAACTTCATCAGGACAAACAGCAGCAAACCTGCCCCAGAACTGTGACCTGGCTGCCTTTCAATCCTGGGCTCTAATTGCAGAACCACTGCCTGGTTTCATTGAGCAGCCCTTTCCCAAGCAAAGCCACAGGTAGCAATTTTTGTTTTCTTTAAATGAAAGAGGAGAAATCGACAGAGGCCTGCCTGGTGCAGCGTGTGAAGGCTGAGATCTCTCTTGATTAATAATATATGATAAAATGAGGCTGAAGGGTCTTGAGAACATCATTTTTCCTTACACAATTTACACAGAAGGGTCTCAATCTGAAAGCTGAGGGAAGGAAAAACAGGGCAAAGAGTTTTCTTTCTTTTTCATGTAGTATTTTAGTGCTCTGAGGTATATCTGGTAAAATGGGTGGTTCCTGGATTACTCAAACCAAAGGAAGTCCAAACTGACAAACAAAATGTTCATGATGATGAATGAATCCTTGTCACAACTTGTCAATAGAGATCAGGTTGGTTTAGCAGAGGGTCTCCCATTCAGAAGGGTCTGGGAATCACAGATGGTTTCATTCATCCTTTCCATCCATCCTCCCTTCAATGACAAAAAAGGAAAGGAGGGGTGAGCTTGTACTGAGCTATTCCTCACCAACTGGGCCACTTCCCCCATAGTGCAGAGTTCTGCCAAAGAGAATTCTGAAGAGGCACAGGCAGAGCAGTTCTTTGGGAATATGGTTTATTCCTTTAGGTGATGCCTTGAGAAGGCTGAGCTAGAGCAGAGGCTGGGCAGAGTTCCAGAATAAAGCAGGGATTTATGGAAAGGATCCATGGCTGCACCTTGGGCAGCACCAGAGCCCAGCCAGGGCTGCACCCAAGATGAACCAAAACGGCCCCAAAATGCACGAGCGCTGCCGGGGTCTGTCCCTGGGATCAGCTCTGCTCCATTTGCACCTTGCAGTTCATTGTCCCATTGCAGCTTTAGCCCAGGCAGTCCCACCCTGCTTGTTTTTCTCTCTCCAGCCCACGGGGTTTGTGCTCCTGGGCTGAGATTTGGGGCATTTGTCCTTGGTGCCCAGCTGGAGCAGGAATTGTTTTGTCTCCCTGCTCTGTGCACACAGCTCACCATCCCTGAATGTGAACCCAGCCCCACACACTAAAGCAGCACAGAATGGGAAAAATAGAAAAGCTGAAACCTGAGGCATTGTGTGAAGTGTTTTACAAAGTCCACTGGCCAGAGTTCTGTTCCCCATGTGACTGTGTGACACTAAGGGTTTCTTCCCTCTTTTCCTGAGGTAATTTTACCTGAAATCCCTTTCCACAGTTTATCCCTTGATATTTTCTAAGTGTTTCCTGGGAATTCTTGGGAATTCCTAAACCTAAGAGATTTAGGGCTCTCAACCACAGCTTTAACATTTGAAAAAAATACCACAAATGCTTTATTATTTCATTTCAAACATTAGTGAAAATGTCAGCCCAAAGGGTTCAGCCCACACCACCTTCTTACAGGTGCAATTGCCTTGTGTGTAATGCCTTAATATTGGTTATAAAGAAATCCCCTTTGACTTCCAGCAGTGTAGATGGGAGCAGAGTGAAAGCCAGAATTTCCATCTAAGCTGCAGGAGCAGTTCTGCCTGTAGAGAGTGAGCCTAATCCTGTTGGCATCTCTCAGTCAGTTTAACAAAATCGATTTTACCCTTCTGACAGAGCTGGTCACTCCCACATCAGCTGCATTAAGCTGAAATTGGTGCATGGGTAGAGAATCAGGTTCCGGCCACTCTCTTCTTCCAAATAATTCTGGTTTTCTTATCAAGCTTTACCAAACTCTGCCAAACTGCCTGAGTAAAGAATTGAGTACAAGTGTGCTGAAACATCAGGATTTGGTTCTAGGATTAGTCACACATCTGGATGACCTTGTTATTCCTATTTATCATTAAATAAGTGTGAACTAAAGCTGGTTTATGTTGTTTTTTGGAATTTCTGCACAGTTTCTCTTTCCAGCACATAGCTGCCATCAATTCTTTTTGTCTCTGTGAATAAGGAGAAACTCCTGGGGCAGGAGAAGAAGTTGCCTGGCTCAATGCTGGGAATCAAGGCAGAGATATAATTCAAATGTCTCCTTATTGTTTTTTGCCTCCTGACATTTCCCACCTTGCGCTGTTTTCTGCTGCTGCAGAAAAATAATAGCTAAGATTAAGTTAAGAGGAAAAATACTGCTGCTTTTCCAATGTCAGATCCACAAAACCTCTGGTAATGCAGTCCCTGAAGGAAAGCAGAGCAGGTGGGAGGCGTTGCTTTTCACAGGCAGGTAAAATGCTGTAAGAGAGAATGTTCTCCTTTTCTGAACCATAAAAAAAAAAAAAAATCCAGTTATTTGGTTTATTTTTCTCCCTTTATTTTACTTACCCTCACTAAGGGAATGCTGTTTTTACAATTGTCCAGAGGCATTTTCCAAGTCCTCAGGTGAACGGGTGCAGGCTGTTTGTTGGCTTCTTGAAATTAAAATCCTTAAGTCTTAATCTTCCTTTGGAACCATGAAAAACCTTGGGTATAAAGAAACATAGAAAACAACACTCCCATTCCAACTCTCCCACGTTAATTATGGTTTTTTCCCTGCTTCTGTAAAGTTTTTAGATCCTACCCAAAAACTTATTTTAACCCAGCTCCATTAATTTCCTCATGACTTGAAGACTTGTTGGGCATCAGCTCTTGCCTCGGGTGATATCCAAGCCTCAATTCCTACAGTTTGGGGGGAAAACAGGTGGCTGGATAGAAAAGAAAGTCCCAGAAGTCTTGCTGGCACTGAGTTGGAACCACTTGGATCATCTGTCCCAGCAAATCAATTCGGGAGGAAGAGTTAATGGATGCCCCAACCCCAGGAAAAACCCTCAGATCAGAGCTCCACCTTATGAAACCACAGCCAGCTGAGCACAACAAATGCTGGAGATAAGGCTTCAGAAATTCCAGTGCTCACAGAAACATTTCATGCAACTTTGGATATTTTCTGCTTTGTGTAAGTAGAAGCTCCAGGCAAGAGAAACAACAAGAACTTGAAGTGAAGTGAGCGAAACTCTCAGTACCAGCAACACGCCGTTGTATTTCCAAGGGAAGCAGCGCTGGTATCAATCCTCCTGAAATGAGACATCAGCCAGCCAATTTCAAGGCTTGTCTTGCAGAAAATGGGGCACAAGATGCAGCAGCTGAACAGTCCTGCTGGCCTCAAATTTAATTTGCTCCGAGGTGATATAAGAGCAGGGTAATACGATGGTTGTTGTACTTCTAGAGAGATTTTGACAAAGTAAATCTATCACTGACAGGCACCACAACCCCCGTTTCACAGGAGGAACTGTGGCCCAGGGATGCTAAAATCAAGCACACAACAGTCCCCACTTAACCTGACAATCTCAAGGATTTGCTGCCAAGAGGGGAAGAAACTGGAGTGATCTGTGCTCAATCTGCAGCTCAGCAGAGGAATTTTGATGGATATTCAAAACACCAAATGCCTGGTCAGGTTCTGCTCCCAGGGAACAAGTGATGGGATGCGAGGAAACAGCCTCAAGCTGCACCATGGAACATTCAGTTCGGACATGGGGAGGAATTTTTTCATGGAAAGGGTTGTCAAGCATTGGAGAATGAGTGCTCAGGGAGGTTTGGAGTGCCCATCCCTGGCACTGAGTGCTCTGAGTGGGGATCAGTCACAGGTTGGACTCCATGGTTTTAGAGGTCTTTCCCAACCCAAATGATTCTGTGATTTTACAGAGAATGAGAGGTGCCTTTGAAAGGGCTTCCCACACTGCTGTTAGAAATCTGAGCCACTGTTTGACCAGCACCTTCTTCACTTCCATTTTCACTAAAAAATAAAACTTAGGCAGAAAAAAGGGTTTATTTTTGCTAGTTTCTTGAAGAAAAAGTCCTTTAGACCTTCTGTGCTGTAATATCCCACCCTGAGCTTCAATGACCCTGTGTCTGTCACATGTGGCTGATGGTTTTTGGCTTTGCTTTTGATGGTGCCAGTTAAATTCACCCTGACCATTGCTGTGATCCCTCTCCTTGCCATGCCTGAGACAGTGTGAGGTCAGGATGAGAGGAAACAGCCTCAAGTTGTGCCAGGGGATGTTTATATTGGATATTAGGATTTTTTTTTCATGGGAAAGGTTGTAAAGAATTAGAGC
Source organism: Ammospiza nelsoni (assembly GCF_027579445.1). Taxonomy (NCBI): domain Eukaryota; kingdom Metazoa; phylum Chordata; class Aves; order Passeriformes; family Passerellidae; genus Ammospiza; species Ammospiza nelsoni. Next base: position 2,107,021 of record NC_080637.1, read on the forward strand.
AGGCTGCCCAGGGCAGTGGTGGAGTGAACATCCCTGGAAGTGTTCAAAAAATGTGAGGATGGGGCACTTGAGGGCATGGTTTAATGGGGAAATGGTGGTGCTGGATTGACAGTTGGACTTGATGCTCTCAAAGATCTTTTCCAACCTTAACAATTCCATGATTTTATGTGCCCAGACTCAGCTCTGCAGCTTAGGTGATGGAGAAGGGTTTGAGTTTCCCCTTGCCCAAAACCTTTACAATGCAACGTGTTGGAATTATTCCAGTTTGGTGGGGAAGATGAACCCTGAACTGCCCTGACCCTCAGGCTGGGCAAATCTAAAATTTCTGGACAAACCCATCAGGCATCCTCAACCTGGAACCTGTTGAGCAGCAACCAATCTACAAGAGGTCAGTGATGGCAATTCCCAAATATTTGGTGGTGTGAAGGGTTTGTGGGCAGGGTGAGGATGCTCAGAGAGCTGCAGGCTCTGAAAGCCTTGTGATAAAGGGCCAAGTGAAGCACCAAATCTACAGGAACAGACTTAAATCAACTTTATTGCACAGCAGCGTTCTGTGGGCACTGAATAAGGCTGAAGACTGATGTCTTCAATTTTTTCTGTCAGCAAGAAGGACAAAATCAGCAAGACAGATCCTTGCAGATGAACCCCACGACTCCACCACTGCAGGGCTGGAGACATTTCAGAGTGGGAGATTTTGGGTTGTTTTACCCATAATCTTTCAATCACCAAAATATCTAACAGTGCTTTAAAGATGTCAGTGGAGCAGAGGTGACCTTTGAGGTCCACACGACCTTTGGAACACAAGAAAGATGAGTCTCTTGTGAGATGCACTTGGAACTGCAGGAATTTAAGCTGTCAGCACACCTGAAAAGTTCCTAGAGGTGGTGGTGTATCCAAATGATTCAGCAGAGGTTTTGTGATTCCCATTGAAAATCTGCTCAGGCAGTAGTAAATGCTCAGCAAGAAAATGAAGCGTTAGCTGCTGTACATCTATAAAATGAAATGTAATGTGATAAAATGAACTAAAAGGTCTCCTCATCTCTGCATTAAAAACGGCATTGCTGTGGCTGCTGGTGCTGTGCAACAATTTCCCTTCAGGAAAAGCAACTCCTACTATGTAATATCATTTTTTTTTCTCGTGATCTTTATGGGTTTGGGGAAGAAAAACATTTCAAGGAGTACCCAGCTGCAGGGGTCTGGTGGAAAATTAGATCAGCACAAGTAACAGGTATTTCCCACAAACTGAGAGGTGTCTGTCAGAGCAGGTGCTGGAGGTGACCGGGCACTGAAGGACATTCAGCTGCTCCTTTTGCTGCCTTCATCACCCCTTCACTGCCACCTTCCACTCCCCACCCTTCCCCAAATCATCTCCTGCTTCCCACTGTGTCCCCTCTTCCTTCATCTTCACATTTTCCTGATGTCTTCCACTAAACAGCACTCATATTTTTAAAATTGTAGTGGCACAACCTAAATTTGCAAATCACCGTGCTGCTGGTTCCTGTGTTAGATCTTTCTCCTCAACTCATGTACCTCATCTATTTGAATTATAAACTCATCAGGGCAGAGGCCACATTTTAACTGTAGCATAGTGGAGATTTATGTAGCATAATTAAGCAGCATAATAAAATACACCTCAGTGAAGGCTGAAATGGAAATTGTGGAACCCACGTTGGTTTCATTGCTCTTAAAGTGAACATGTGATGACTTTTTCTTACTTCTTTCATAATTTAGGTGAAGGGACTTGATGCAGTGAAATTGTCACTGAGAAAGATCTGCTGATGGGCTGCTCACACAACCATACCCTGTCCCAACAGAAATTGTTCTTCTGACTGAAATTGTGTCCCATGTGTCCTGTTTTACCTTTCTCTGCCCTTCAGCCATCTCCTGGGCCTGCAAGAAAACTGGAGAGGGACTTTGGGCAGGGGTATGGAGTGTTAGAACAAGGGGGGATGGATTTACTCTGCCAGAGGGCAGGGATGGAGGGGATATTGGGAATTGGGAATTCCTGGTTGGGCTGGAATTGCCAGAGAAGCTGGATCCCTGGAGGTGTCCAAAGCCAGGTTGGATGGGGCTTGGAGCAGCTGGGGATGGTGGAAGATGACTCTGCCTATGGCAGGGGTGGATGGGACATTGGGAGGAAATTCCTGGCTGAGCTGGAATTCCCAGAGAACTGTGGCTGCCCCAATGTCCAAGGCCAGGCTGGACAGGTCTTGGAGTGCCCTGGGATGGTGGCAGGTGTCTCTGCCCATGGCAGGGGTGGCACTGGATGGACTTGGAGGTCCCTTCCAAACCATTCCATGATTCTGTGATTTGGTGCCACTGTGGCAGAAGATCTCCAAACCTCACCACCTTCTTCTTCTGTCCCTGTGCTTGTGACACCCTCATGAAAATGAAGTCAACATCTTTCTTCTGTTGGGGGCTACAGAACCTGGAATGTGATAACAACAAATACCCATGCTGGATTTGTGCTCTCCTGAAATTCTCTGTATTGGCAGCAAGACCTGGAACGTGGCAACAACAAATATCCCTGCTGGATTTGTGCTCTCCTGAAATTCTCTGTATTGTAGCAAGACCTGGAACGTGGCAACAACAAATATCCCTGCTGGATTTATGCTCTCCTGAAATTCTCTGTATCGTAGCAAGTTCCCTCATGGATCACTGTCCCAGGGAGCAGAGTGCTCCCACCCAGCCGTGCTCATGACATTGAACAGGGCAGCCATGGATTCAGGCAGACAAGAAGAGTTGAGAAGTGCAGCACAGAGCACAGCCTCTGCTGTGTGCTTCTCACACCGAGTTAAAAAGGAACCAGAGGACATAAACACAGCCTCGGTTTCATTTTTCCAAGGGAAGAAGCAATAAGTTTGTAGCCTTGGGTTATGAACATCTCGGTCTCTCAATCACAGTCTTGGCAAGCAGCTGTGGTCATTATGAGTTCAGTAAATTTTGGGGGCTTTGCAAAATGCTGCAGCCTCTTCAGCAAGAAGCTGTTTGCCTGAAGTGGGTTTAATTCAGTGAGTACAGAAGTTGCAGGAAACGCTATGAGGGTAGAGATACTCCTCAGTGTAATTTTTCAAAGTTAATGCTCCCCTGCTTCCATGGAATAAGAAAGGGCCGGAATATCTATGAGAACTTTATTCCCACCACAGCTGGAAATATAAATCAACATGCTGCAGAAGGGAAACAAAATCCTGAGATTATTTTCCCTTGTTTGGGTTCCTGCTTTCCACAGTTTCTCCACATGCTCAGCTCTCCCTGAGCTGGGAGAGAGCAGGGAATACAGAGAGGAGCCTGGAGCCACCAAGGATCGCAGGAATGTCTGTCTGACCTGAGAGAGCCTTTCTTACCACTGCTGTTATCAAGGAACACAAATATTTTACAATTATGATCTCTTCTTAGCTGAATTCTTAATTTTTTGTTTTTACACACTGTGATAGAACAACGTTCAAGGCAACAGCCAACAGGTGATTTACTAAACTGTCATCAGATTTACGAAACTGTCCCCAGCAAAGGGAGCAGCTGGGCTGGCACACACCTGGAAATCTGGGTCCAGCTCTCTCCTCTGGAAGGTGTCCATGATAATGGATCTCGGGAATGCAGCAAAATTCTTTTTTTTTTTAATCCTTGCATGTGGTGGTGTTCACAGGGGTCCCAGGATGAGGGAAGAGATGAGAACCTTGACTCCATGTTTCAGAAGGCTGATTTATTATTTTATGATATATATTGTAAGAAAATTATATATTAAAACTACACTAAAAGAATAGAAGAAAGGATTTTATCAGAAGGCTAGAAAGGAATAGAAAGGAATGGAATGATAATAAAATCTTGTGACTGACCAAATAGTCTGATCCAGCTGACTGTGATTGGCCATTAATTAAAAGCAACCAACATGGACCAATCACAGATGCACCTGTTGCATTCCACAGCAGCAGATAATCATTGTTTTTCTTTTCCTCTGAGGCCTCTCAGCTTCTCAAGAGAAAAATCCTGGCAAAGGGATTTTTCAGAAAATATCATGACTACACCTGCAGGCTCTCTAAATGCCAACATTTTCACCAATAACCATACATTGAGGTAGAAAGTTTTCATTCTGCAACTCAAAAGCCTCTTTACCCCAGCAGAGCTGCTCACCGCCCCTGTTCTCAGCCAGAATGAGGCAAGCCCTGTCCCCCACTTCAAAAAATCTGATTTTTCCACCCTTTTTCTATCCAATACACACAGAGATAACACAACTCACTGTCTGAACCCCTGTCACAGAAGGAGTGGCCTCCTGTGGTGGTAGCACAGGGATCAGAGCACTCATCCAACCCTGAGCAGTTCTTTCACCCCTCCCCTCCTGGCGACCACACAACCCCTCACTGAAATCAGTAAGGCTCCTGCAGTCCCAGGCTGAAGTTCTTTGAGTTGCAAAACCCACCCAAAAGGTGAAAATGGGCAAAATAAATTTTAAAAAATGAAAGAGAAATTTGAGATCTGGCATTAAGCGAGGTAAAATGGAAGCGTTCCAAACTCATGCAGGTGTCAAAGGAAAAGGGAGACAATCCAGGCTGAGAGTGAGAAGCCTCTTTACCCCAGCAGAGCTGCTCACCACCCTTGTTCTCAGCCACAATGAGGCAAGCCCTGTCTCCCACTTCAAAAAATCTGGTGTTGTTGCCCTTTTTCTATCCAATACACACAGAGCTAACACAGCTCACTGTCTGAACCCCTGTCACTGAAGGAGTGGCCTCCTGTGGTGGTAGCACAGGGATCAGAGCACTCATCCAACCCTGAGCAGTTCTTTCACCCCTCCCCTCCTGGCGACCACACAACCCCTCACTGAAATCAGTAAGGCTCCTGCAGTCCCAGGCTGAAGTTCTTTGAGTTGCAAAACCCACCCAAAAGGTGAAAATGAGCAAAATGAACTAAAAAAAAAAAAATACTAATTGAGATCTGGCATTAAACCAGGTAAAATGGAAGTGTTCCAAACTCATGCAGGTATCAAAGGAAAAGGGAGACAATTCAGGCTGAGAATGAGGGGTGCAGAAAGCCCTGATTAGGAGATTGGCACTGTGAGCCTGATGAAGGAATGAGAAAGGACAGCTTAGAGTTAAACATCAAAGTACAGCCAGGTGAGATTATAACAGAATGTAAGCCAAGCATGGACTAATGTTCTGCTGGGAATTGTTCTGCTGTGCTGCAAGGAGCAAATTTCCCATTGTCTCTGCTTGAAAATCCTCTGTGCAAAGAAGACCTCTGGCAACTCGGACCTGGATTTGGCATTGCAAAACAACATTAATCCTCAGCAATTACAAAGTGTTTTCAGGCTGACCTTCTCCTGCCACATGGAAGCTGGGCAGGAGGAAGAGCCAGAGGTTTGGGATGTGTCTCTGAGGCTTGGATCATAATGAAAACATTCATGCTGCAATCAGAGAGTGGCTGCAGACCATGTGGATGTGCCTGGGAGAGCTTTAAAAGCTCTTTGGGGAGGCAGAGAGAGGGGCAGCATCCACAATGTGATGCTCAGAGCCAGCTGCAAGCCCTGCCTGAGACATAGCAGAAATGAGTGTTTAGCTCAGCATCCTTCTAATTAGTGCTGCTGGTAATTGGCTCTATGGGTTAAAACTGGAGCCTGGCAGCTGGGGCTCTTTGAAGGTCATGACCCAGGAGAACCCAAAAATCAGCTGGCAGCAAAAAGTGGGGTCCTTAGCTGGAGGTACCCACGTGTGGTTGCACTTCCCAGGACACACTGGCCCATGAGGGGACTTGGAGCTGCCTCAAGTGCCCTGAGGTGTGGGAACCCTTGGAGAAGAGATGGATCCACAAAAACACCGGGATCAGGGAGTTAGGACAAGTGCTTGGCTGATTTAGTGAGGAAGAAGGGAGATTGTGATGTGAGGGAAAGACTCAGCCTGGATTCTGGAATGCTCCAGGATCATTCCCTGTGATTCTGGAATGCTCCATGGGTCTATGCCTGTGCTCCATGATCATTCCCTGTGATTCTGGAATGCTCCAGGATCATTCCCTGTGATTCTGGAATGCTCCATGGGTCTATGCCTGTGCTCCAGGATCATTCCCTGTGATTCTGGAATGCTCCAGGATCATTCCCTGTGATTCTGGAATGCTCCATGGGTCTATGCCTGTGCTCCATGACCATTCCCTGTGATTCTGGAATGCTCCATGACCATTCCCTGTGATTCTGGAATGCTCCAGGATCATTCCCTGTGCTCCATGATCATTCCCTGTGATTCTGGAGTTCTCCATGGATCATTCCCTGTGATTCTGGAATGCTCCATGGGTCGTTCCCTGCAGTGTTGAGGGAAAGAGCCAACAGCCATTCCAGGAGACCCAACTCTTCTCTTTTAGGACTTGGCTTAGCCTTCCTCCCAGTGACTGGCCAAAAACGAATGGGAATGGGAATGGAAATGGGAATGGGAATGGGAATGGGAATGGGAATGGGAATGGGAATGGGGCCCTGTGGGGCAGGAGGCCACGTAGCAGAGTGAGATTTCTTAGGGCAGTTTGAGTTATTAAGGAGTACCTCCAACAGGTGGCTGTGTTCCTCTCCCACCTTCCTTCTACCACTTCCAGATCATTCCTTGGCAGTTCAAGAAATTCCTGTGTTTTCCTTATTGTCAGCACTGGGTGCTGAATCAGGAGAAAGTTTTCTGGAGCATCTGCCCAGCTACTCACAGCACTCAGGTCCCAAAATGACTTGGGCCAACAGAGGGAATTCAGGATTTTAATGAGCTATCAGATCCTGAGGTTGTAGTAGCGCTACACCAGCAGCAAATCCCATTTGCTGTCCCATTCCATGCTCGAGGGTGCTGACACACTGCTCACTTCTGCTGCTGGAGAAAAGTCTTTTTGTGCTGAGAATAATGAATGGCCTGAGCCAGAGGGTGGCCAGATGGTCCCAATCAGCAGTTGTTTATGGCCAGACCTGGGAGAACAGGTCAGGCAAACCCCCTGACCCTAATGCTGTCTGTAGAAAAATAATCAATTTACAAGGGCAGGCAGAGCGACCTGTGAGCCCTGTTTGTTGATCCAAGACATAACGGCTCAATAGCTTTAATTATTAAAGCCAGAACAGACAACCATTGATCCTCCCACTTAGTGCCATCCCTGCAGCCTCAGGGCCAGGGATTTAGAGCAGGGGAATTTGCAGCGAAAGAGAGAGAACCAGCTTTGAAAGGCTGATCCACTGGATCACCAAAATTTTGGACCCTGATTTTGAAATCTGGCTCCCACCTGTCCATCCATTCCAGCACCTCAGAGCAGCCAAGTGCTGACCCTTCCCTGAGAACACGAGTTCCTACTTTTCAGCTTAACAAGGCATTGAAAAAGTCATTTATAGAGTTGACCCAGATCATCTTTTCTCTCCAACAGTTCACAAAGCAATCGGTGTAAAGGACATTAATCAAGTTGGCGCCAAGAGGTAATTGAAGACAGTAATTACTCAGTTTTTATAGAGCTGGAAATGTAATAAGGATTTTAAGAAAGTAATAAGTGAAGCTTTCTGCTGAGAGATCCCCTGGTGCACACAGTTTAGCCAAGGGCCCATCTTTTTGAAAATACATTTTCGTGTAGTTATTACATCACTGTCTTGCTGGGACATCTCTCCTGAGCTTTTGTAAATGTAATGGGCTTTGCTGAATCTGAATCCATCATCTCTGCATCCCGAATTTCCATGGCAGATTGACACCTCTAATGCAGGGAGCAGCAAACACACATTTTTGTGCTTTACCTTCTCCCAGCTCCTGCCTTCCCTGCTCCAACCTGGTGGATTTCTGTCAGGCACCCAATTTTTCGTTCTGCTTTGGAAGCCATGACAAAAAGGATCTGATTCAATTTCCCAAAGGCACATTCAGCTCATGCAGCAGCTCTGAGGTTTTTTTGTGGTCAGAAGTGGAGGTAAATTTTCCTGGCTGGCTCAAAGGCCATTTCACCTGCTTCAATCACAAGATTCCTCAACAGAAAGAAAAACTTGGATGAAATGGGAAATTTAGCTTCACTTAAACCTGATGAAAGCTGACAAAAGCTCCTTGTTTATGGAGAATAACCCTGAGGTCAGTGAGATGCTGGTCCAGTCATTCCCTGATTCCTTGGTCAATTTTGGGATCCATCCCATTCCTGGGTATTGGTTCCTTACAGGCTCTGAAACACAAACCTAAATTGCTCCATGCCTTTGTTTCTCCACCTTTGCTTACTTTGCTCTGAATTCCATCCTTAATTCTTTGGAAATGGAATTCCTGCTTGCTGGGCACCTCTTCTGTCCAGACTTGTCCCTTGAGTCACTGATGGGGACTGTAAACTCTTCAAGGCAAGCAGCAAATATAATTTAATTTGCATATTTGCAAATTGGTTTGCACAGCGTGGTGGCACAAGCAGGTGCTGCTGGCATAAGAAGCCTCAGTCTTGGCTGAATGGGTTAATTAGGGGGAGGTGACAAAAAGCTGGGCTGAAATCCCAGCCCCACACACTCAACCTCAGAATTTCTACCACATTTGGTACCAAGGCTTGACATGACCCTGGTTCTTTTCAAATTATTTTAACGTAAGTTCCAGCCACATCTGCATTCAAACACTCTGGGCTGGGAGCACACAATCCATCACTCCAGCAGGTAGCTGCAAGAGGAAGCTCGAGTTGGAGAATTATTTGGGATATGTCTGGTTCTGGCTCTCCTCCAAGGGCAGACAGCTCATTACTAGCAAAGCACTCCTCTCCTACAGGGTTTTGTGGCTTTCTGGCTCTGCTCTTGGATGAAATTTCATCTCATGACAGGTCTATTCACAATATCTCCTCCCTAACAAGGACCACTCCCTCTGGAGGGAGAAATCTTCCGTGATGTTGCTGGGATGGGATCCACCTGGCTCTGCTTCAACCCCTTCCCTGCCTTGCAGCCAGCAAAGTCCTCTGAAGCTCCAGGAGGAGAAAACTGGGCTTGAATTAATCCCCTGTGGTTCTAGATGCATTTGCTGCATCGCACAACTCATCTCTGCGTTCACTTGTTGGTCTCGTTAGGTTTGATTAAAATTTGGTAGGGGATTCTAGGACCTTGCAGTGACCCATTGTGGTGTCTGCTGGAAATTTATTCAGGTCAATTAGACATCTGCCACGCTCAGCCTCAAAGGCCATGACATATGTTTGCTCAACAGGGTATGGCAACAAGGAGAAATTGAATTTGCACGCCGAGCAAGGTGCCACGACGGTGTATCAATATCGGTTTTTAATGAGATCTGCTGGCTTTCACAGGCAGCAAAAAAGTGTAAATTTATGCTAAAGTGTCAACAAATGCCAGTCAAAGGAATCTCTGTGTGGTGCCTGAATGCAAAAAGACACAGAGGGATAGGAGGAGTCATTTGGTTCAGCTTGTGGACTCCAAGAGTTGAATCAACTTGCATTTATTTGGCTGCACTTGCAGGAGGTAAAATCCCCTCAAAACCTGGGGGCTGTTTTGAGCCCCTCATGACAAGAATGACCTGGAGGGGCTGGAGCATGTCCAGGGAAGGGTCTGGAGAACCAGGAGGGGCTGGGGGAGCTGGGAAGGGTCTGGAGAACCAGGAGGGGCTGAGGGAGCTGGGAAGGGTCTGGAGAACCAGGAGGGGCTGAGGGAGCTGGGCAGGGTCTGGAGAACCAGGAGGGGCTGAGGGAGCTGGGCAGGGGCTGAGCCTGGAGCAAAGGAGGCTCAGGGGCCCTTTTGGCTCTGCACAAGTCCCTGCCAGGAGGGCACAGCCGGGGGGGTCGGGCTGTGCTCCAGGGAACAGGGACAGGAGCAGAGGGAACGGCCTCAGGCTGGGACGGGGCAGGTTTAGGTTGGATATTAGGAAAGATTTAATCCCTAAAAGGGTTGTCCAGCCCTGGCACAGCTGCCCAGGGCAGTGGTGGAGTCCCCATCCCTGGAAGTGTTTAAAAAAAGCCATAGAAGTGTCACTTTGTGATATGGTTTAGTGGGCATTCAAGTGAAGGTTGGACTTGATCATCTTTTGAAGAAGGTGATGATCTTTTGAAGACCTCTTGAAGGTCTTTCCCAGCCTTACTAGTTTTATGATTCTGACTGTCCCAAGCCAAGGGTGGTTGCAGAGCCAGGTAGAGAATCCAGAATTCCTGAGTGTCCGATGACACTCTCATTTACTGCCATGTGTAAAGTGAGTGCAAACACAGACATAGCCTGTAGTCAGGCATGTTAAAATGTAAAAACATATCATGCATTAAGGCAGCTCAAAAACACATGGCTGGTTCACTCAAAGAATCCCAGAATATTTTGGCATGGAAGAGACCTTAAAGACCATCCCATTCCAACCCCCTGCCACGGGCAGGGACACCTTCCACCAGACCAGGCTGCTCAAATGCTGAATTCTGGGCACTCAGGATACTGACCAGAGGCCACTGATTGATTTGAATGTTTCCTTTATTTCTAATTTCTTTGGTCTAAAAAGTAACTTCTTCACCAGTTTAGCTGAGTAGCTGCTCCCTGCCAGTTGTCCCAAATGGAGAGTGTTGTACACATTTTCCATAATTAGCTAATTTAACCAGCTAATTTAACATCAGTGGCAAATCTGTGAGTTGAACACCAGCAAATGAACTCATTAAAGAGAAAAGGACTAGAGCTTTCTCCTTTCTTGATCTTTTTTTTCTTGTTCCCTCTAGTTTTGCACTTTTAGCAAGATGCTCTGGGGAAATCAGAATTTCAGGGAAATTTGGATGATCAAATAAAGAGGGATTTATTGATGAATTAAAAAGGATGCACTGGAATGTCAAAAAGCTTTTTCAGAAGATGCCAGCATTGTCTGTCCTGTTTAGGAGGGACCCAGGGCTAGAGGACCCCACATGGGCTTTTTTTAATTTGTTCTTCTCAGCCTCCTCAAGTGCTGCACCCTCAGAGTATCCTCTGCAGCCCTGGGGCTTGCTGTGAACACTGATTATTTCAGAGATAAATCTGAGGACTTTGGAACGCATTATTGTGACTTTCACATTAGTGTGGCCCAGGACACAGGGATTTAATTGTCTACTCACCCAAGGGCTTCCACGAATCCTTCACCACTTCAGATACTGCAGTTGGACCAGGTGACATCCAGAGCTCTCTTTCCACCTCATTTATTCTGTTTCCTTCTTTTTTGCTGGTGTCAGTTTGTAAAATTTTGGTGCTAATACAGGGCATGAGGTAAAATATTACAATACTCGAGTAGCCCAGTTATAGAGTGTGAGAATTCTGTTATCTCCAGACTCTGTGGATAGAGATAACCTCTGTGTTATCTCCAGGGACCAGCTCTGCTCCTGATCTGTGCCTGGACAGACTCTGCAGCTGTGCTCAGGTGCAGGTGTGTTTCTTCTGAGGGTCTGAGACACACCAGAAAGTGCCTTGGGTGAGAAAATGTGTGGGAGGTTCAGGGATCAGAGGAAGTTTAGGATGGATTTTGGAAAATTTCTTCACCAGAGGGTGATCAAGCATGGAACTGGCTGTGGTGGAGTCACCAGAGAACCAGAATCATGGAATGGTTTGGGTTGGAAGGTACCTTAAAGCTCCTCTCATTCCAACCCCTGCCATGGGCAGGGACACCTCCCACCATCCCAGGGTGCTCCAAGCCCCATCCAACCTGGCCTTGGACACTTCCAGGGATCCAGGAACAGCCACAGCTGCTCTGAGTGCTCTCTGCCAGGCCTCACCATCTTCATAGACAGGATTTTTTCCCTAATACCCAATCTAAACCTACTTTCTTCTATTTGAAGCCATTCCCCCTTGTGCTGTCTCTCCATCCCTTGTAAACACTCCTTCTCCATCTTGTAGCCTCCTTCAGGTCCTGGAAGGCCACAGAGAGGTCATCCCAAAGCTTCTCAGCTTTGTCTCCAGGCTGAACAATGCCAGCTGTGCCAGCCTTTCCTCCCGGCAGAGCTGCTCCATCCCTCTGCTCATCCTGGTGCCTCCTCTGGACTCTCTCCACCATCCCAAGGTCCTTCCAGGGAGCAGAGCTGGGGGCAGCTGGGATCCCACTGGAAGGGTTTAAAAGCCTTGTGGCCCTTGGGCACATGGATTAGGGGTGGGCATGGTTGGATTCTATGATCTTAGAGGGTTTTTCCAACCTCAGTGATTCCATAATTCCATGATGGCAGGAGGTTTGGCAGGAGAGGGCAGCTCCTCACCGCACCACAAGGTGAACAAAGCACAGTCACACCCACAACTTCCAGAAAAACAGTTCAGGGAATTGTTCCAGGAACAACTGGATGTGATCTGGTGTGTCTGACAAGGTGAGGATTAAAGGTTGGACTCAATCTTGTGTGGAGAGCCTGGTTCAGTTCCCAGGCTTGATTTTGTAAATAACTAGGTTCTCAGATACCTTTTCTATAAACAATAAGGTTCTCAGACAGTCTTCCCATAACAGGGAAAACACTCTGTCCTTGGGCTCTCTGGGAACAGATAGCTGCTCTGGGAACAGATATGGAGGTTTTGAGAACTTTTCATATCACAGTGAGAACGCTGTCCTGTTTTCAATAAACAAACCACAGGTATTGTAAAACAAAAGGAGGGGTTAGAATTTTCTCTGTAACCTATCGTGAGCTTGGATTTTGTAATATGCATGAAGTTAATTAACACTGTTATATAAAGTGGCTGATTTAATCAATAAATCGGAGTCGATGCTGATCAACAAAGATGGGTTGGCTCCCTTCACTTTCAACAATCTTGGAGGTCTTTTCCAACCTCAGTGATTCCATGATTCCATGATGAGACGTTGGGCAGCAGAGGGCAGCTCCTTCTCACCTCACCACAAGGTGAACAAAGCACAGTCACACCCACAACTTCCAGAAAAACAGTTCAAGAAATTATTACAGGAACAACTGGGCATGCTCTGGTGTGGCTGACAAGGTGAGGATTAAAGGTTGGACTCGATCTTGGAGATCTTTTCCACCCTCAGTTATTCCATGATTCCATTATGGGCAGGAGGGCTGGCAGGAGAGGGCAGCTCCTTCTCACCTCACCACAAGGTGAACAAAGCACAGTCACACCCACAACTTCCAGAAAAACAGCTCAGGGAATTGTTCCAGGAACAACTGGACATGCTCTGGTGTGGCTGACAAGGTGAGGATCAAAGACTCAATCTTGGAGATCTTTTCCACCCTCAGTTATTCCATGATTCCATTATGGGCAGGAGGGCTGGCAGGAAAGGGCAGCTCCTCCCCTCACCACAAGGTGAACAAAGCACAGTCACACCCACAACTTCCAGAAAAACAGCTCAGGGAATTGTTCCAGGAACAACTGGGCATGCTCTGGTGTGGCTGACAAGGTGAGGATCAAAGACTCAATCTTGGAGATCTTTTCCACCCTCAGTGATCCTGTGATTCATCCAGCGGGATGCAGGACCTGGAAGTGGTCTCAGCCCTGCTCCTCTCCAAAGCTGACCCAACTCCCACCCTGTTCCTTCAGCTGGAGATTCCACTCTTGGCTTGGACAGATTGGAACATCCTTGCACAACTTCGGAGCCCCATTAATCCTCCCCCCAGAGTGTGTGTGTATGAATAATGGATTTTCCGTGCTAAAACTATCAAAGCTCCTGCAGCAGCTGCTCGGCTCCCTTGGGCAAATATCCTGGAAAGGAGCTGCAGCAGCAGAGCAGATTTGCATGTTTGATGCATTGCTGTGTCTCAGTTTCAAAGCACACAATCTGTTGGCTCTCAGCTCCTTGCACACTTGTTGAAGCCAAGGTGCTGGGCTGCAGCACAGTAGAAAATGTGGATTTTTAAATTTTTTTTTTTTTTTGAGAAGTTTCTCCCTCCCAGGAGTGCAATTTATATCTTGATTAATCTAAAAGTTTGAGGCTTTTATGCTGAGGGGTACAAGGGGGTTTTTTTAAGGAGTGTGGGTAAGAGTAAAGAGGAAAGGAAGGCGTGTGTGGAGTCGCTTTCATGCTGGAAAATCATCTATGCTGGAGGCAAATGCTGTGCCTCAGTGGAGCAGAGACAATTTCAGGTAATTAATGTTCTTCCTTTACCAGCACTGGGAAAAATCAGGGATTTTAGTGGGAGATTTGTACAACTTTATGTCAAAGCTTCGAGCAGCTGTGGAGAGGGGCTGATTCATAGGGGAAGGTTCAGAATCTGCACACAGGAGCTCAGCCCTGATGCTGGGTTGGAGCTGAGGAGGTTTAAGCCACTTTCTTCCATAGCTAGCGAGTTTTTCCAGCCATTTTTCTTATCCTGATTCAGGCATTCCCCTAAAAACCCACATTTGGCAAACAGAGCCAGTAAATCCCTCACACCCCCAAATAGTAAGGAAAGAAACTTCCACAAACACAAGCTGGCAGCAGTGTAAAAAGAGATTTTTAGTAGCTCTGTGGACAGCTTGACCAGCCAAGAAAGTTTCATTGTGGAGTTTAGAAAGCAAGAGCTGCCAAAAATTGAGCTGACATAAAACCACTCAAGGACACAAACCCTAATATCCAAAAGTCCTTGTGAAGAGGCCTTGCTGTGGCATGAGGATGAGGATTTTGATTGAAGATTAGCAAGATTTTGATCACAAAATCCTCTTTCAACCAGCCTGGCCCACCACAGCTCCCTGTGGGGGTTTGCATCTGATTTAATTTCAGAGCTGCCCACCCAGACACAGCTGCCAGTCCATGGTGAGCATCTGGCTCTGCTCAAGGATGGGATGGAGTCATCCTTGAACTCTTCTCCCATGTGCAAAGTCCTTGCACCTACAAAGAATCCTCCAGACATGTCCTGCTAGAAGTGCAGAAAAAGGCAGAGAAAAATTAACATTGTGGTTCCTACACCTTCCCCCGTTCTAATACAAACAATTTAATTCCCAGACTCTAATATAAAGACTTTAATTCCTGTCTTCCACCTTCTAATGTGCTATCTGTCCTACATTTGATTATGTGGGATTAGAGTGAGAAGATATTATCTTTATCCTTAACAAGAAGAGAAAAGGAAAATATTTACTTTTGTGGCTCGTGTATCATTAGCTGGAAGACCTGTGAAGGTGCTATTGATATTCAGGGGTGACTCCTCTACTCTTAAAGCAGCCCTGAAAGTGAGAAACCTCTTCCTCCAGGTTGTAGCTCCACTCCCAAGCTGCCTGACCTTTGGATTTGCATTTCTGTGAGCTCAATCAGTGCCACAGTGCAGGAGTTGTGAGGGTGCCCTGAGAGGAGCACAGAGACCTTTCACTCCTGGTTTTCATGCCTGAAGATGATGCCTCAGGTTTAGCTTTCATATTTTTCACATTCTGTGATGCTTTAGTGTGCAGTTCTGAGCTTCACATTCAGGGATGGTGAGCTCTGTGCACAGAGCAGGGAGACAAAACAATTCCTGCTCCAGCTGGGCACCAAGGACAAATTGTCACTGTCCTGTTTTCTGAAAAATCCCTTCGCCAGGATTTCTTCTCCTGGGAAGATGAGAAGCCTCAGAGAAAAAGGAAAACAATATTATCTCATTTGCTTCTCCTGTGTTTTGCTGCTTTGGAATGTGGCTGGAGATTGTTTATCCAACAGGTGATTGTTTCATTGGTTTCATGGGAATTGTTTTGTCTCATTGGCCAATCAGTGCCAGGCTGTGTCAAGGCTCTGGAAGAAGTCAGGAGTTTTCATTATTATCTTTGAGCCTTCTGTCTGTATCCTTTCTGTATTCTTTAGTATAGATTTTTTATAGCATAATATACTGTAAAATACTACACTATAATATAATATAATAAATATTAATATAATAATATAATATAATATAATATAATATAATATAATATAATATAATATAATATAATATAATATAATATAATATAATATAATGTAATGTAATGTAATGTAATGTAATATAATATAATATAATATAATATCCTTCTAAGAATATGAAGTCAGATTCATCATTTCCTCCTTCATCCCGGGCACCCAGCAAATACCACAACAAATGCCCCAAATCTCAGCCCAGGAGCACAAACCCCGTGGGCTGGAGAGAGAAAAACAAGCAGGGTGGGACTGCCTGGGCTAAAGCTGCAATGGGACAATGAACTGCAAGGTGCAAATGGAGCAGAGCTGATCCCAGGGACAGACCCCGGCAGCGCTCGTGCATTTTGGGGCCGTTTTGGGTCATCTTGGGTGCAGCCCTGGCTGGGCTCTGGTGCTGCCCAAGGTGCAGCCATTGAGTGTCACTGTGACATTTTCTGAAAAATCCCTTTGCCAGGATTTCTTCTTCTGGGAAGATGAGAAGCCTCAGCTCTAGCTCAGCCTTCTCAAGGCACCAAAGATCTCACTGCTCCCTAAAAAGCAATTTGCACTCCTTTCCCCTTGGAGCAGCAGGGAGGATTTGTCTCTCCAGGGGCTCAGGAGATGGTTTTGTGCAGGGTGAGATCCTACAGGCAGCAGAAGGATGAAACCAAAACACGAGGCAGAGACTTCTTCTCCCTTTTACCACCTGCAATTTGCAAAGCCATTGCTGGGGGCAGCCAACAAAGCCCAAACAAATCCCAAGTGCCTCCCAAACAAAAGGCTAATTTAATTTCAAATTGATTTGCGCTCTCGGTACAAGACACTTGATTTTGTACCTCTCAGCAGTAGCACAAAAATAAAAAGAGCATCTAACACTGATTAACATCTGAGTCATGGCTTGCCGGGTATGTCACACCAGCTGACTTCGAGTGTTCCACTGGCACAGGAACTTGCAGACAACATTAAACTTTCCTGGCGGAATCGAGCAGCCCTCCTCCATTTGTGCATCTGCTCAGCACATGGTCCCCGGGCTCTCTGGCTGCTTTGCCATCTATAAAAGGCTGCTGACTTTCCATCAATAAGATGCACGTTGCTGTTTGACAAGAACAATGTGCTCAAAGAACGGGCTCACAATAGCTCCTATCAATCAAGCGCCCTGTGGAAAATCAAAGATGACAATGAAACCCACAGCATTAAATAACCCACGGTGCTGGAAATTAATCAGGAATCCTGGGTGCTTGAAAAACAAATGTGTTTTTAATAAATTGGATTTGAGCATCACTTAGAAGCCCTGGATTACCAGCTGAGTGGAGACTGGTTTGATTTGCACTGATAAACTCCAGGGGAGATGGTGCCTCTCTATATCCAAGCCATTGATGTCACCCTGAGCCTGCTGGGCTTGGTGACATTTAAGCAAGGTGGACACAATTCTTTTTAATACATACAGAATGGATTTTATAAAAAAAACCCCAACCCAGGGCTCTGATCCTGCTCTCAGCAATCCCCAAACAACACAGGGGTTAATAAAAAGCTCTGAGCAGAATTTCAGTAACAGTTCACTCCTTGATGAGAGAGAATGAAGAGTGTGTGACATAAATTGGAGAGGGACTGGGGACAAGGCCTGGACACAGGGAATGGCTCCCACTGCCAGAGGGCAGCCATGGGTGGCATCTTGGCAATGAGGAATTCCTGCCTGGGCTGGCATTGCCACAGCAGCTGGGGCTGCCCCTGATCCCTGCAGTGCCCAAGGCCAGGCTGGAGCAGCCTGGGATGGTGGCATTGGAATGGGATGGGCTTGAAGGGCCCTTCCCACCCAAACCATTCTGGGATTTGGGACACTCAGAATCCACCCCGAGGGGTTTTTATGGAAGTTGGGGATGGCAAAGGAAAGGGAGACCCTTCCTGGAGTGCTGAGATTGCCAGTGAAGCCCCCAGACCCCAAAATGCCTTCCTAGAGAGGAGTCGGGGTGGGGATGGATCCAATGCCAGGCTGGGAGAGCTGGGAATGGAGGGAATTCCCTGGAGAGGGAGCCTGGGGTGGGATTTTGGGAAGGGATTCCCAGAGCAGCTGGGGCTGCCCCTGATCCCTGCAATGGCCAAGGTTGGACCCTGGGGCTGGAGCAGCCTGGGACGGTGGGAGGTGTCCCTGCCCATGGATGGGGTGGCACTGGGTGATCTTGATTATCCCTTCCCACCCAAACCATTCCATGATTCCATAATTCAGTGGTGTCACTGTCTGAATGACTTACCTCTGTTTCCATTGCTTTTTCTTCCTGCCTCAAAATTTCCCAAGTCCAAAAAGCAGAAAAGGTCTTTCCATTGTTTTCCCACAGACTCTTTCACTCCTTTCCTCCTCTCTTCATTCCAAGAAAACCAGATTTTTTTCAGAGAGTCTCTTGCTTACCAGACTATGGAACTGAATCCTCTCTCCCATATCCTTGGTCAAACAAAACATTCCCCAATGTCAGGGAAACACTGAATACAATCTCTGCATTTGGTTTTTGAAATTAACACCTGAAAGAAGATTTTCATCTACCAAGGACATTAATAGCACAAAACATAGGAATTTAGCCTGGAATTTGGGGAAGACTTGAGTTCCTTATCTGTTTCACAAAGTGATGTCTCCTCTTGGGTGACTGAAAATGCAAAAGACAACTGTACCTCAGAATTTTAAATATTTAATTGACAGAAATATGTAGGAAAACAAGAAATTTATGAAGAGCAGAATGAGACTTCCAGTTCTGTTTTATCCTGGGAACGGTGAAACAAAACTGAGAGGTGACAAATTCAAAGTTAATGTAAAAAGGAATTTTATCAAAGATTGCTTAATTAATCTGCAAATCTCACTGTCCCAAAATAGAGCTGAGGCTTGGAGACTTGAAGGACTGAAAGCAAAGGTGTGAATGCTATTTTGTCAAATTCAAACAGGCAGCTGAAACAAATTCACTTTTTCAAAAGAGCTCAGGGCAGACAAAATTCTGCCAAGCTTCAAGGTATAAACCACACCTGAACTCTCAGAGGCTGGGGACAAATTCCCCCCAAGACACAGAGCAGGGAATAGCTGAGCCAGCTGGGAGTGAAATGGCACTGGCTGCCCTCAAAAACAGCACCAGGAATCACACAGGCCCTGCTCTGGTCATCCATGGACACCCCCACGTGCCCATCAAAGCCCTCTGATCTGAACAGGAAACTCCTTCTTTGCCAGGACCAGCATCTCCAGCATCATTAGATGCAAAAAATGGGAACATTATCAGAGTGGGTCTCATCTGTAACCAAATTCCCATTGATTTCAGTGGGAACTATCACTCTAATCCACACAGGATTAGCAGACTTCAAAAAAGATTTGAAGGCACAAAGCTTGAGTGCTTAAATCCCACTGATCTCGGCTGGAGCTGGGAGCAGATCCAAGGAGAAAGTGCTGAACCCCTCACTTGTGTGGCTTCTTGTCCAGCCCAGCCAATCTCATCCATCTTGGGCTCTTCCCTGCAATTAAGCTGATAATTAAGAAATAACAGCATAATAGAAATGGAGAGTTGCTGGCTAGCACGGTTAACATCAGGGACAAATTGAGCAGTAATCTGCAAAGGATGTTATTGCCATTATAAAAATAAAGATCTGTCTCCCCAGCCAATCAATTCAGCAGATATATACCAACAATCAAATTGTTAAAAATGACTTCTATAAATTACCCAGTGCTGCATCTAATGGAGGGAGAAACATCTGTGAGACAATTTAGAGCTGACACAACCATACGTCGGGAGCGCTTTTTCATCCTGCTGCCTTTCTGCTCCATTCAGAGCTGCTGTGCTGCCGCTTTGTTTAATGCCCCCGTGTGAAAACAGCCTGGATTTCCACACCACAGTCAGTCTGGCTTGGAGAAACCTCCAGAATATATGCATTTAATATGGGTGGAATAATTCAATTTCCTCAGTATTATTTCAGCTATGCGGTTACAATCTCCTTAATTCTTCATTAAACCCTCTGGGCTCGGGGGATGTTGCTGGGTTTTTATGATCTGCCATACTTCTTTTGAATGACTGTGGAAAGACACACAGAGGAGCAGTTCTGGTCATGTATTTTTTAGTCAGATATAGTGGTGATTTCAGATAATTCTGAGTGATTTAGGACCTTGCTTTGGCCAGGGGAGCCCTAGATAGGGCCCAAGTAGGGGCCCTGAGAACCTGGTCTGGTGGAAGGTGTCCCTGCCCATGAATGGGTCCTGGAATGAGGTGATTTTTAAGGTCCCATCCAACCCAAACCATCCTCTGATTCTATGTTTCTATGGCTGCTTAATCCCAGAAAGGATAAAGGGATTTAAAGGTGGAATGTTCTTCCTTTTGTAGCTTCGTCCTGGCCATGCCCCAGCCCAGCCCTCTGCAGCTGGAAGCCACCAAGTGACACCACTGGAAGCCACCAAGTGGCACCATTGAAAGGCACCAAGTGGCACCATTGGAAGCCACCAAGTGGCACCACTGGAAGCCACCAAGTGGCACCATTGGAAGCCACCAAGTGGGACTACTGAAAGCCACCACATGGCACCATTGGAAGCCACCAAGTGGCATGTCTGTGCCTGCAGGCTCCTACCAGGGTGTGAGTTTTGGGAAGGGACAGGGTGAAATGAGTGATGTCCATGCTGGCTCCAGGACTGAGCTGTTACTGAAAGAAATCAGGAAAATCCTGGGTTTGAAGGGTGTTGTAATTGAGACAGAGACAATACAAAGCAACACACTCCATTTCCAGAAGGATTCCAACTGTTTTTATTGCAGCATTGATGCTTTTTATACATTCTTACACAACTCATCAGTTTGCACTTTACTCATTGGTCACAGGAGACAAACAAGGTGCTCATTGAACAGGCAGTTGCAGTTTCTCTGATTTATCCTTCTGTCTGTCTTGGCTTCTGTGTCAGTGACCTGGGCAGAAAATTCTTTCAAGGTAAACATGGATCCTCTTATCAAACATGGATCCTCCTATCAAACATGGATCCTCTTCTCAAACATGGATCCTCTTATCAAATGTGTGTCCTCTTATCAAACATGGATCCTCTTACCAAACATGGATCCTCCTATCAAACATGGATCCTCTTCTAAAAAATGGATCCTCTTATCAAACATGGGTCTTCTCATCAAACATGGATCCTCCTATCAAACATGGATCCTCTTCTCAAACATAGATCCTATTATCAAACATGGGTCCCCCTATCAAACACGAATCCTCTTATCAAACGTGGATCCTCTTCTCAAACATGGATCCTCTTATCAAACTTCTCTCTGGCTCACAGAAGTCACTGTAAAACCCCATCCACAGGAGGGTGGAGATGTCGTTGTTTTCCGTGTGTGGTGATTTCAGGGTCAGTCTCACACCTCAGGCAATCCTGTGAGCTGCAGGAGAGGGGCTGGTTTTCCCCAGTCCATGGAAAGTTTGGACCCTGTTGTCCAAGAATCCCTCAGTAACCTTTGCTCTGCATCAGGAATGAAATCCCAGCCTGGCTTCCCAAGGCCCTGCTTCTCCTCAGCTGTCAAACCAGCGCCGGTTTTTAATGCAGACAGCAGAGGAGAGCTCATTTCTCTGTCTGGGCACTATGTGTGATAATCCAGGCTCTGTAAATTAAATTTGGGCTGCAATTTAAGCACGCAGGGATTTGGCAGGGCCCAGAGCTGCCAGCCAGCAGACGTTGCCATGATCAGCTCAGTGCAGGGCGGACATGGAATGGGAATAAAGCTGGGAACAGTTGGGTCTAAAATCTCATCTGTGTGCAAATGTGGCTGCTCCTAATTTTTCAAATAGGACGTGCACAAGTGGGACCTGCTCGTTCTGAAGCTTTGCAGCTCTCGTGTTGGTTTAAATTAATTTTGCATGAAACTCACTTTCAAATCTTAAAATTAGCTCCAACTTCCCTGGCTCCCTCTCGTCTGCTCTATGGGTATTTTCTTCTTCTTTTCATACTTTAATTCCCCTTTCAAAAACACTCTGCCCTGCACAAAACACAGATCCTTCTGTGATTCCAGTTATTGTCCCATCTCTTTTCACTTCTTTTATCCGTGTATCTCTCCTACACTCATTTTTTTCCCCTCTCCATTCACCTGCTTCCACCCAGCATCATCTGTCTCCATGGAAACCAGTTTGTAATGACTCCTACCTGAACAAGTGGCCAAACCTTGCTTTATTTTTATCCCCCGTTGTGATCTTTCCCTTTGAGTTCTTGCTTTCTCTTCCCTCTCATGGCTTAGTGGTGCTGTCATGTCTGTGGATATTCCCTGAGTATTTCTCTCTCTGCACCATCCCCTCCTTCCTCCCATTTCCCCCTATATTTTAGAATTCTCTGGGGTTTTGTACCCCAGTGAGTGGTAGTTTAAATCCAAGGCAGGTTTGAAACTCTCCTGTTCATCAGTGGCTTGCAGGGATCTGCCTTCTGTTCTCCAGTCCATCTCTTCTGATTTGCATCTTCCCCCACCTTCCCGAGGTCTCAATTTGCATTTTCTTTCATCTGGGGAGCACAAATTAGGTGACATTAATCTGCTTTGCCTGACCTCACTTGATATTCAGGATCTTGTTTATCCCATCATTCATTCTCACCTTCCACTCATCTGCACTTGTTTACAGCTTTATCTGAATTTCCACTGGGGCATTCCAGGAGCTGCAGAATTCAGCTCCAGCTTCCCAAAGGAGTCACTTCCCTCTAAACTCCCTCTATTACCTCTGTTAACTAAACACACTTAATAACACCATTCTTCTTCTTGCCTTCTGGCTGATGAAACCCAAGATCATGTTTGACTTCTCTTTTCTCCCCTTTCCTACCGAATACTGCGAAAATCCACCCCTCCCTTATTTGTCCTGACAGCTAAATTGCCTCCCCACCTTTCCTAAATCAATGTGCCACTGTCTATCTCTGCTTCATCAATCCCTAAAATGTTGCTCCTGTGGCACTGATGACAAGGCACTGCTTCTCCTGGAGCCAAGTACCTCGAGATGCACAGGTGATGCTCGGTGACTCCTGAGGCCCTGGCGCAGGTTTTCCAGGGAAATTGTGGCTGTTTTGGATCCTTGGAAGTGTCCAAGGTTGGGTTGGATGTGGCTTGGAGCACCCTGGGATGGTGGGAGGTGTCCCTGTGAATGACAGGGGGTGGAATTGGATGATCTTTAAGGTCCCTTCCAAACCACTGTGATTAATAACTGATAAACATCCCAGCCTGTGTCCCATTTTTCCCAGACGCTGGACATGCTGAGATGCCTCACTTGCTTTTTGTGCCTCCTGAGAAGGGTGAAGTTCACAGAACAGATTAATAAATGCTTAATTTTCTTCTTAACTGCTTGATATCCTCAGCCAGGTGTTGCGGCGTTGAGGTTCCTCAGGACAAGGTGAGAGATGGGAATTGACTCCAAGTACTCAGAAGGCTGATTTATTATTTTATGATATTATATTAAAAGAAATGCTATACTAAAACTATTCTAAACTATAGAGAAAGGAGACATCAGAAGGCTGGACAAGAATGAATAATAAAAAAACTGTGACTGACCAGAGAGTCTGACACAGCTGGCTGGGATTGGTCATTAAATAAAAACAATTCACATGCTGGGTAAACAATTCTCCAAATCACATTCCAGAGGAGCAAAACATGGAGAAGCTGAGACTTCTCATCTTGCCAGGAGAAGAAATCCTGGCAAAGGGAATCTTCCTAAAATATCACAGTGACAGGCAGGGAGAACCCATCCTGTAGTGGACTGTTTTCATGGCAAGGTGCATCCATTTTGGGCAATGTCCATCTCCTTTGTGCCAAACTCTGTACCTCGTTTTCTGACTGGGAGAGTGACAAATAGCAGCAATAATCATTCCAAATTTCAACAGGCAGAGTGCCCTTCTTGCTCCTCCACACCCTGTCCCCACACAGTTGCTTACCCCAAGCACAGGAGGTGTTCCCATCCTTCTCTGTGCTGTTCCCAGCATGGAATTTGCTGCTTCCACCAGCAGGCAGTGGGAGCAATGATGGTGTAACCACAGCAATCTGCCTTGGATCATCTGTGTGGAAGGGCTCACAGCTGGTCTGTGAGTCAGAGTTAGCTGGAGAAGAGAAGCTGGTAAGTCACCTTTTCCTCTGAAAGGAGTTCTATCAAGGCCATCGGTGTGGAAATGGGGGAGAAGAAGAGATAAACGAGGGGTCTGCAGTTGGATTTTGGTGGAAAACAGTGGTGGAGACCACCCTGCACCAATGAACATTGTGTTGGTTTATTGTGGCCAGGGAATAGGTATAAACTTTGTGGGGGGGTATAAAAAGACAGTATGCTGCTAAAATGAAAAAAGGAGAGAAATTCTGACGTACATGTGTCTTGGTTTGGAAAGACAGGAGCCTGCTAAGGAAAGCAGGAGCTTCTCTTAAAATGGAGAATGTAAACCCTCCCCACCCCTCTGAATTGCAATAAATTTTAAATTAAGGAGCTCTTAGGCAAAAATATGGGAGCAGGAAATAACAGTTCTTAAATAGGGAAGGAAAAAATAAAAGGATAAAATAAACAATGCTGTGCATTAGAACAACACTGACAGAGTCAGAACCCAACCTGACACCCTGTGGGTCAGGATGTTGGTGTCAGTCCCATTGGAATTGTGGCTGCAGCCCTGCTGCAGTGTCAGGGGTGGTTCTGTTGGAGCGGGGATCCTGTAGGGAAGGATGTATCCTTCCTCTGAAGATCCAGGGGAAGAGGAGACAGCTGCTGATCCTCTGGGGAATCCAGTGGAGAAGTGTGCTGGTGTTCCAGGATCTCCAGATTAGATCCGGGTAGGAATGTTTGAAATCTCAGATTATATCCAGGTAGGAATGTTTGAAATCTCAGATTATATCCAGGTAGGAATGCTTGGCTCCTCCCTCTGGGCTCACATCTCCCCACGGGATGCTGCAGTTCCTATCAGTCATGCAGTGACATTCAATAGCTGTTATCAGCAATGTCCCCTCCCGAGGGAGGAGTGAATGTGATCACGCAGAGAGAGAGATAAGGCAAACTGCCCACCTGACAAAAGACAACTGCCATACAGATGGTGATAGAAAACATCTTGCCTTGCAATCTGGAAGAACATGGTGTTGTTCCTGTTTGTTACAACTGTCTCAAGGACATATTTGAACCTGAAATTCCAACTTTTCCCACATGTCTGCCCATCTGAGCACCTGGAGAGGATCCAGGGGGTCAGAGGGATCCTGCACAGCACAGCAGGGCTGTCCTGCACGGACATGCCTGAGATACCCAGAGCAGCAGCAGGGGCACCGTGCTTGAACTTTGCATTTCTGCAGCTGCACAGCAGTTCAGGCACACAAAATAATGCCAGTGGGATAATGAACTGGATGGGGTGAGGAGAGGGAGGAGGAAGACCCACAGCATTGCTGCTTCTTGCATTGGTACTGAGCCATGGAAATGCTGCTTTAGTATCATATTTGACAATTCTGCATGTCCAAATGCTGCAAAGCCCATTGATGTGGGTGTTTATACACAATTCCATAAGGGACACAGCCTGGGAGAGCTGGGGGTGTTCACCTGGAGAAGGGAAGGGTCTGGGGAGACCTTACAGCCCCTTCCAGTGCCTAAAGGGGCTCCCAAAAAGGAGGCAGAGGGACATTTTATGCAGGCACAGAGTGCCAGGACAAAGGGAGTGGCTTTAAAACTGACAGAGGACAGGGGTAGATTAGATATTAGGAATAAATTCTTTGTTCAGAGTGTGGTCAAGCACTAGAACAGGGTGCCCAGGGAAGCTGTGGCTGCCCCTGGAAGTGCCCAAGGCCAGGCTGGACAGGGCTTGGAGCAACCTGGGACAGTGGAAGATGTCCCTGCCCATGGCAGGGGGTTGGAATGGGATGAGCTTTAAGGTCCCTTCCCATTGGATTTTTTTGGTGGTTCTCTGGTTTACATTGGCTGATTTGTCTCTGCAGGCAATGGAGAGAGACTGGAGCTGCTCCAAGGGCGTTGCTGAGCACAAGGTTAAGGACAGGTGAAACAGGGAACATCTCCTGCCCAGGAGAAACCAAAGATGAACTCCCCAGCTAGTCTGGCTCAATGTGGAGATGCAGATCCCTCACAAGGAATCTCTGTTGATCCCACCACCATCCTGAGCCTGGTCTGACTGGAGATGTGTCTGAGTGCAAGGCTGAGCACTCCAGGGTGGGATAAAACACTTTCTGCCATAACCTGTCCTGTTAAACACCTGTGGGAGCCAGGCTGGTGTGATCCAGCCCAGCAGAGTGTGTTACCCTCGTGTTACGCGCTGGGAACACGTGCAGTGTGTCAGAGCACTTAGGCAAGGCAGTGATATCAATAAAATAAAACTCAGCTGTTCTCTTAGCATCTATTTCATTTTTTCCATCTGCAGTCACAATTGGGGAATAACTAATTCAAATCAGAACATCCCCAGCATGGATTTAGCACTGCTGCTAAATTCCATGTAGTGCTACCACCACTTTCAAACCCCAGACTGAAAACACCGAGTGAAATCACCTTTGGGAGGAAAAGACAAATGGAGCATTTCCTAGACAGAGGAACACATCACATCAAGAACCAGAGGTCTGCGTCAGATGCACCACGACAATTCCCCTTCAGGAAACATCCCAGTGGTTCTGTTACTCCAATTTATGCTGTGAATTGTGCATTTGCTTCCACATGAAATGGAGTTGCCAGGTTTCCATTTAAAGTAGCCACAGAAAATATTGGAAAAAGAAGAAAAAAAAGGAAAATTTTGCACCCAAAGAAAAATTGGGTCATTCCACTAAAAAAAAAAAAAATGCAGGCAGGCAGGCCTGACCTCTTCTTTAATTTAAGGACCTGAATTTTACAAATTCATAGACAGGAGCATAAGAAAAAATATCATTTTAGCACCCACCCCTTGCAGTAGGGAGGCCTTTCCCTCTGTGCTCTGAACCAATCACCTCCTCATTTCACTGATGTTCCCTTAATTCTTGCCTTCAAAAATCAGTGAACAACTGTTTCAAATTCACTTTCTCCAAGACCTTCATCTTTTTATGGATTTCTAACATAATTCTCCCTTTTCTCTTATTTTTTCCCCATTTTCCCTGTGGTACCTCTACGACCATTCCTGCTGTGGGAGCCACTTCACTGATCCCAACCTTCCCATGTATCCCTTTCCTTCCCATATAACCTTTTCCTTCCCATATAAATTTTCCTTCCCATGTATCCTTTTCCTTCCCATAAAACCTTTTCCTTCCCATGTAACATTTTCCTTCCCATGTATCCTTTTTCTTCCCATATAAAGTTTTCCTTCCCATATAAAGTTTTCCTTCCCATAAAACTTTTCCTTCCCATATAAACTTTTCCTTCCCATACAACCCTTTCCTTCCCATATAAACATTTCCTTCCCATATAAACTTTTCCTTCTCATGTATCCTTTTCCTTCCCATATAAACTTTTCCTTCCCATATATAATTTTCTTTCCCATGTATCCTTCTCCTTCCCATATAACCTTTTCCATCTCCACTTTATCCTTCCCAAGACCAGGAATACACACAGTGCTCGTGGCACACACAAAACCCAAGGAAATATTGGCAAATCAGAGCTGTCTTGACCTTCTGTGGCTGCCAAAAGAAATGAAGGAGAGGGAATGGTGATAAATTGATCAAGGAAAAAAAAAAACTGGAAAACGCAGACGAGGGCCCCCAGCTTCTCATGAAAAATCATAAAGAAGCAGCAAAGCACCCCAAAATTTGTCTCCTAGGGAGGAACCAGTTGTCCTGATTAAGGATATTGCCTTGCCAGGCCCCATACAGACATTTGGTGTAAATTAGGATGTCTCTGGTGTTATTGCAGAAGGCAGGAAAACCTTCAGCACCTGGTCATTCCTTTGCCAAATGTTCAGGGATTTGCAGAGGTTAAAACAGACTCCATAAATGTCAGATGTCGACAGCACCACTTTCGGCAATAATAAACTTGAAGCAGAAGAAAGTTCCCTTAAAATATCAACCTTTCACCCAGCAGGGCTCCTTCCAGGCTTTAAAAGATGCTGCACATTACTGGCCCATAAATAATGGTAATGAAAAGGTCAAGCAACCTGTTAGGAAAACCTCACTGCTCGGTGAATGAGCTTGGGAAATCACAGCTAAAATTGTGAAAATCCAGTGCTACAGCCCTGGTTCTTTTGTGTCCAGCCTGTCCTAATTCACGGAGCTAAACCCTGTCCTTGCTCTGAAATGATCTTGAAGTTGCAGTGGCTGCACCATGTGCCAGAGTTGGCTCAGTGAACTTTTAATCCATTTTTCCTGATGAGTTTAGCAATGTCTTTCAGAAGAAAGTTTTGCTATTTAAAATACCTTTTTCTTTCATGGGAAATTAAAAACAAAAATTAAGAAAATATTTTATCTGGAGGCAAAAGAAAACAACCAAAAAAACCAAAAACCAGCCAAGAAAGGGTAAAAGAAAAGAAATGTAGTAAGGAGGAGGCAGCACATGCAATGTCAGGCTCTGCTCTCAGGGAACAGGGACAGGAGGAGAGGGAATGGCCTCAGGGGGAGCTCAGGGTGGATTTTGGGAAAATTCTGTCCCAAAGGGGTTGTCCAGCCCTGGCACAGCTGTCCAGAGCAGTAGTGGAATCCCCTCCCTGAAAATGTTCAAAAAAATGTGTGGATGTGGCACCTGGGGACATGATTTAATGGTGACCACAGTGTTGGGTTGACAGTTGGACTCAGTGGTTTTTTCCAACCTTAAGAATTCTATGATTCTATAAATAAAACCATATTATTCAATACAGACCACCCAATATATTTTTCCCAACGCTGCCAGAAAGCAGCATCTCTTTTTTTTCCCCTGTTTCCAAACACTGAGCATCCCTGGGAAAACAAGAATGGAATTTACAGCAGGTTTTTTATTTTCCCCACGCTATATTGCAATAAAGATTAGGTAGGTCAGCTCTGCGCTGCTCAAAACTTTATTTACTTCCCACTGTGATTTCTCCTTGAAAGAGTAAGGGCAGGGTAACCTTTGGATCTTCAAAAGCTCTGTCACTGCTGTGATTACTCCAAGAGAAATTTGTGCATTGTTGGGCTGGCAGCGAGCGTTCGATGCCGCCGGAGATTCCCGTTAACAGCTCAGGTGAGCCCAGAGGAGCCACAGCTCCTTTGGATGTTTCTATCCTGCATCTCATTAATTAATCTACTCCAGCCAGCTCTTCCTGATCCATTGTACATCCCCTGCTTATGCAGCCTTATCGACCCGGCCCTGGGGAAAATCAATTCTTGTAATCTATCTTATTACATTTAAATATATGTACAGAGCTTGATACGCTACAGCAGCGGCGGGGCTTAGGAGAGGCGGGGGAAAAAAAGGCTGGGAAGGAGGAGGGAAAGCCCTGCAGAGCTGCCCCAGTTTAGGGTTTTTCCAAGCTCAGGGCAATGCAAACTAAGAAAAAGGATTTAGGGGAAGGGGTTGCTTTCATCTCAGGTGAGGGCAGGCACAAGCTGGGATGTAAATTCCCAGAAATCCAGGGTGGTGTTCCCAAGGGTGCCAGAGCCCAGGAGCATTGGACAATGCTCAGGGACAGGGGGGGATTGTTGGGGTGCCTGTGTCTCAGGATCTTTTGGTCGCTGTGACCCCAAGAGATGTTAAAAAGTCTCTTTGCCCAGCCCCAGTGCTTGAAGAATGAGTCAGAGCTCTTCAGTTCTTGGTCTCAAGGTGGTTTATTGTTTCTTATCCATAAAAAATTTTCTCTTGCCCAGCTGAGGTCCATCCAGCAGGACAGTTCCAGGCACTCTGCCTGCCCCCAGGGCAGTGTTATGTCTTTATACTAAAAACTATGTACACAATGTTTACAATAACTTCCCAATCCCTATCACCCATGTCAGGCAGTGAGCTGCTACTCTAAACCAATCCAAAAGTGCCACCATCACAGCAGAAGATGGAGGCCAAGAAGAAGAAGGAGAAAGGCTGGACACGCCCAGCTCCCTCCATCTTGCCTCTTGAACCCCCATACCAAAAACCCCAAAATCTATTTTTTCACCCCATGATAAATTCACTATTATTCTACCTAAGCTGTTGTGGTTTGCTGATCTTCATACAAGGTTGGTAATTTGCTCCATGGGTCACAATCAAACCCACAGTGGCACCGTGGGCTCTGTGCCAGGGTCTCTGAGCCCCTGGCAGGGTCTTGGCCATTCTGGACGGCCAGAGGGATGTCCTGGGTTCCCACACCTGTGCAGGGCCAGGAGATGGATCCTTGCTGGTCCCTCCCACCTCAGTGTATTCCATGATTCCATAAAAAGCCCTCAGAGATCATGCTTTTAACTCTGGATTTCTCTGCTGTTTTAATCAAAATACAAAATCATAAAAAGCAAACCCTTTTTTATTCATCAGTCCAACAAAAACTGCATAATTATCCTCCTTTTGTTGTTATTAAAACTGCTTTCATATTTAAGTAGAATTTGATAGATAAGGTGACGTGAGTTTCCTCAGAGGTTGTTGTCCACAGAAGCTGGGGCTGCCCCTGATCCCTGGAAGTGTCCAAGGGCTGGTTGAACACTGGGGCTTGGAGAAACCTTGGTGTCCCTGTCCATGGCAGAGGTTGGCACTGGATGATCTTTCAGGTCCCCTCCCACCCAAACCATTTCATGATTCTGTGATTAGGCTGACGAAAAAATATAAAAGGCCAACAAAAAATGATCTGGGTATGAAAAGGATTCACTTTGATCCCTGGGAAAACCATGGTGGGATTCTTGTAACGTATCCTTGGGGACAAGAAGGAGAATAAATAAGTAGGAAGGGCTGGCATGGATTTGCCAAGCATAAATCATTTCTGACCAGCTTAACCAGGCTCTTCGTGGTGATGTTTGGTGGGAGTGATGCCTCAGGTGTAGCTTTTGCATCTTTCACATTCTGTGCTGCTTTAGTGTCTGGGCTTCACATTCAGGGATGGTGAGCTGTGTGCACAGAGCAGGGAGACAAAACAATTCCTGCTCCAGCTGGGCACCAAGGACAAATGCCCCAAATCTCAGCCCAGGAGCACAAACCCCGTGGGCTGGAGAGAGAAAAACAAGCAGGGTGGGACTGCCTGGGCTAAAGCTGCAATGGGACAATGAACTGCAAGGTGCAAATGGAGCAGAGCTGATCCCAGGGACAGACCCCGGCAGCGCTCGTGCATTTTGGGGCCGTTTTGGTTCATCTTGGGTGCAGCCCTGGCTGGGCTCTGGTGCTGCCCAAGGTGCAGCCATGCAGGAGATCCTGTGAATGAATCCCTGCTTTATTCTGGAACTCTGCCCAGCCTCTGCTCTAGCTCAGATTCTCAAGGCATCAGGAGGACTTGGAGAGAGTGGACACTAAACAGGAGAGGTTCAGATTGGAAATAAGAACAAATTTTGATATGAGACTTGTCAGGCATTGGCAGAAGTTTCCCAGCAAGGCTTTGGTCACTGCTGTCCAGAACAAAAGAATGATGTGTGGATAACTGAAAGTAGGAATTACATCCAGAAGGGAAATGATTGATTCTGTTTTCTTTATTTTGACTTCCAGTAAGTGAGAAGCAGAACAGACCCATCAAGGAATCAGAATTTGATGTGCAGACAGCACAAAACCCCTCCTAATACAGAGGGTGGGTACATTGAGGCTGATTTGTAGAACAGATGGAGCTGTTGTTTTGAGCTGATTTTTTGTGAAAAAGAAGTGAATGCCTTTAGAAGTGGCCAATAAAAGCCTTGGGGATTATCCACCTAAGGAAAGGCAGCACAGAATGCTGTGCCTGGTGTGTTCCATTTTTCCTATGTGCTCATTTGAGACTGAAAATGGGTGAGTTTGCTGAACGCAGAAAAGCCTTCCTGTGACCCAGAACTGTTGAGTTTTGTTTTCTTTTTATTCTAGGGTTGGGATTCAATGTGTGAGATGGTATTTCTAGTTTGGATTCAGATTTTATTTGTTCTTATTTATATTGCAGTTTTACAAACTGTGAGTTTTACAGCACTTCACTCTAATAAGTTAAAAATGGAGACATATCTCCCTCTCTACAAGGTCTTTTAAGGGTAAACTGTCTAATTAAGAAATGATACTTAATTTTACTTTTAATTTAATAACTAACTACTCGTGGTTTGTAATGTGGACTTTTTTATTTAATTATACAATGCTATTTAAAGTTATGAAGAATAAGGTGAAGAAGCAGGATTAGTTACTGCTCTAAAACTTTTATTTTGTTATATATATATATGAATATATTTTAAAACCTTAAACTTGAAGTTTTGTATTATGTGATATTGCACACTTCCATTCAAACTGCACACTCATAATCTTAGTTCTATTATTTAATTTTGGGAGCCCTCTCTACAGCCTCAGGTCAATGTAGAGTTCTCTTGGGGGTCAGTGTTAGCACAGAAAGTCTAAAATTCTCAGTAACCCAAGTTCTAACACAGAACCATCCAGGCATGGACAGAAATGGGTGCAAGAGCACCAAAAATAATGTAAAAATGCCATTTTCTAATGGAAATCTGCAGGGCCTTCTCCTTTTTTACCCCTCTCCTTTGTTTTTTCTAAGCTGACTTGAGAGAGAAGGGACAGGAGGATGCAAAGCCTTGCTCTGGGTGCCTTCCCTCCGACAACAGAGGCAATGACACACCCGAGATGCTGCCAGCCCTCCTTCAAGGGCTGGATTGATGTCCCTGCCTCGTGCTCAGACCCAGCTGGGAGAAGGGGAATTAGGCCTTGTCTTTCAATTACTGCTGTTTTGCTCAGGGCCGCGCATTGAAGCCTCCCAGCGGAGAAGTCCCTCTCACCGCTTATCATCTCCGCATTCTATTTGAAAATAAAGCTTTTAATTAAAACTGGCATTTCTCAGCTTCCCACTGGCAGCCAGCATCTGCCTGAGAAGGAATATCTTTTGTGACACTGGCTGTACAGAAGCCCAGTGTTAAAGAGAGTAAATAATTCGCCCCTCTCCTGCCAGCAGAGGATTCGAGCTCCTCCGCACTTCGGGCCATGAAAGACCCCTCAGCACTTCCCAGCAGCCAGGGGGTTAATCCAGTGACCTGGCTGTGTTCCAGCTCGAGTGATCTCTGTCTCAAATCCCCCACCCTGCAGTTCCTCAGTGAAATAATCCCCTGTCCCTGTTCTGTCATTACAGAATCAGAGGATCACGGAATACCCAGAGTTGGATGAACCACGAGGTTCATCCAGCCCAGCTCCTGCACAAACACAATCCCAACAACCCCACCCTGTGCATCCCTGGGAGTGCTGTGGGAATGGGAATTCCTTGGGAATGTGCCCATTCCCTGGCAGTGGCCAGCACCCTCTAAGGGAAGAACCTTTCCCTAAAATCCAACCTGACCCAGCTCCACAGGAACTGTCTCAAATCCCCCACCCTGCAGTTCCATAGTGAAATAATCCCCTGCCCCTCTGTTCTGTCATTACAGAATCAGAGAATCATGGAATATCCAGAGTTGGAAGGGACCACAAGATTCATCCAGTCCAGATCCTGCACAGACACAATCCCAACAAACCCAAAATCCCAACAATCCTACCCTGTGCATCCCTGGGAGTGCTGTGGGAATGGGAATTCCTTGGGAATGTGCCCATTCCCTGGCAGTGGCCAGCACCCTCTAAG
Organism: Ammospiza nelsoni; assembly: GCF_027579445.1. Taxonomy (NCBI): domain Eukaryota; kingdom Metazoa; phylum Chordata; class Aves; order Passeriformes; family Passerellidae; genus Ammospiza; species Ammospiza nelsoni. Next base: position 2,140,243 of record NC_080637.1, read on the forward strand.
GGAAGAACCTTTCCCTAAAATCCAACCTGACCCAGCTCCACAGGAACTGTCTCAAATCCCCCTCCCTGCAGTTCCATAGTGAAATAATCCCCTGCCCCTCTGTTCTGTCATTAGAGAATGAGAGGATCATGGAATATCCAGTGTTGGATGAACCACGAGCTCCTGCACAGACACTCCAACAATGCCACCCTGTGCATCCCTGGGAGTGCTGTGGGAATGGGAATTCTTGGGAACGTCCCTGGGAGTACTCACCACCCTTTGGGGGAAGAACTTTTCCCTAAAATCCAGCCTGACCCAGCCCCACAGGACCTGCTGATGCTCAGAGTTAAACAGACCCTGGCTGGCTCATGCACAACAGCCTTTCCTGGGTGGGCTCTTCCCCAAAATCATGCCAAGGCATCTTTTCCCAACTCCAAGATGCTGCCCCTGCTCTGCAGGCAAAACTTGTGAAGAATGTCACCCCCAGAGCAATATTTTGGCAGAGTTTTCAGCAGCTGACAGGGACCATCTCAAATGCTGCAACCTCAGTAATGCCACAACACTGCCTGCATTATCTCACTTAATTAACACCCAAGGATGAAGAGACTCTTAGCAATTTTGGGAAAGCTCTTTAAGGGCTTGAACTGCACAATGACACAATTGAATCCCATTCTGACAGCTTTTAAATGTAATGTGGATCTTTTTGTGTTCAAAGTGAGGATCCTGACATGTAAGTTAATTTTATTATGCCTCTCCTGAAGGCAAGGGATTTTCCTCTGCTCACAGTTGCATGTTCTGATGTAGGGCAATCATCTCTCATCCTCCTCCCTGCACTTCAGGCACTTTCTGTACCAAATCTGTCATGTTCAGAGTAATCCTGGTGAAAGAGAATGGGGAGAGGGCAGATGGGAATGACTTCTGGACAATATCTCTGATAGTCACGTTAGAGGCCTGTGCTCTGACTTTTACAAGTTTCACAATATTCTAGAATTCCACAACCAAAAAGAATTGAAAGAAAAAAACCCCAAACCCAGGTGGGAAATGGTGATGACAAAACACCAGACAATAAAAATCAACATCAATTATCCTCCAGCACTGGCAACCCTGGAGTCGTGAAAGTCAGGGAAAAACAATAAATAGAAAACAAACGTGGCCTCAGCAGCTTGTTCATAAATTTCCATGGCAATAGCTCTGCATGTTCCCAAACCTGGAACAGTCTCAACTCAGATATTAAAGCTCAGAATCACCTCAGCCAATGCACCATTTCTGTCTGACACAACTGGAAATGCTTTATGGTTTTAGCAGCTTTTCCCCTCCCATCATTAAATATTTAACAGTTCTAATTTAACATTGGGTTGTTTTGGCTGAGTTGTTCATAGACTGAACTGTGCAGATGAGAGGAAATTATCAGTCACACATTGAGTAAGGACATTTTGTGTTTCCATCTCCAATCTCTGCTATCCCACTACCTCTTTTATCAAGGTTGTGGCTGCCCCTGCATCCCTGGAATATCCAAGGCCAGTTGGACGGGACTTGGAGAAGCCTGGGATGGTGGAAGGTGTCCCTGCCATGGCAGGGGTGGCACTGGATGGGATTTAAGGTCCCTTCAACCCAAACCTTTCCATGAATCTGTGATTTAGCTTTTCCATCTATTCTGCTGACTGGATACATTTGCAAAAGAGAAAATTTCCCTTCAAATCCAACCACAGCAGAACGTCGCCTGTGGTATTTTCATTGTTCCCTGGACGGAGGAGGAATTGAGAATGTGACTCCATGTTTTTAGAAGGTTGATTTATTATTTTATGATATTATATTATATTAAAGAATACTATACTAAAACTAAACTAAAGAATAGAGAAAGGATATTTACAGAAGGTTTAACAAGATATTAATGAAAAACACGTGACACTTTTCAGAGTCCTACCACAGATTGGCCGTGATTGGTCATTAAGTCAAAACAATTCACATGAAACCAATGAAACAATCACCTGTTGGATAAACAATCTCCAACCATGTTCCAAAGCAGCAAAACACAGGAGAAGCAAATGGGATAATTTTTGTTTTCATTTTTCTTTGAGACTTCTCATCTTCTCAGGAGAAGAAATCCTGGCAAAGGGAATTTTCAGAAAATGTGACAGTGACAGTGGCCTGTGGCCTATTTTGGGACAATCCTGACAAAAAAAATATAAATGTCTGCTTTGGGCACTTCCCAAGAGGAGTTGAAATAAAAAGAATTACATTCTCCATAGGGTCTTTTGAAAAAATGTCACCCTGAAAGCATTTTAGGCCCTGGAAGAACAAATGTGACAGAAGTGGACATTTCCCTGTGGATGTGAGGCCCCAGCCCTTGGCTGCCTTTCAGAGAGGGTCATTTAATTAATCCAGCCCCGTTCTGCTGCCTCCAGAGCAGGGCCCTGCCACGGCTGCTCTGAGCTGGACAGCCATTAAAAGATAAGAACTGCAATCCAAATTTGTATAAAGATCTGAATAGACAGGGTCCAAGTTGCATGAAAGAAAGAAAAGCACAATCAGCATTTGTGGTGCTGAAAAAAAAAAGAAAAAGCAGGCACGGGGTCTGAGTCTTTGCACAGGCTCGCTCATCTGTGGATGTGGCACTTCTGCAAGTTCCCTGATTGACTGGCGGTGAAAATCAGAGCTGAGGAATGGCCTGAACCTGCTTTGTGAGGTGGAAAATGGATGTTGGAGTAAAACTTGTCAAATACTTTTGTTACAAGGGAGTAGGAACAAATCACTCTTATATTTCTTCCTATTTATAAGCAGAAAATCTCTGGAAAACTCCCTGCAGGAAAGATGTGCTTACGAGACTAGACTGGAAAATGAGCGGAGACCTGAAACAGATCTTGGATCTTCATCAAAATTTACATTTGATATTTGAAAATTGAACCTCCAGATCCAAACCTGCCAGTGGTTCAGAGGCTGGGCTGAAACTGCAGCCTGGTAAAGGGGATTTTGGCCACCACTTGCAGAAGTCTGTTACTCCAGATTGCAAGGCAAGATGTTTTCTATTACCATCTGTATGGCAGTTGTCTTTTGTCAAGTGGGCAGTTTGCCTTATCTCTCTCTCTTTGAGTGACCACAATCACTCCTCCCTTGGGAGGGGACACCTGCTGATAACAGCTATTGAATGTCACTGCATGACTGAAAAAAGCTATAACATCCCATTGTGAGATGCTCCGCCCAGAGGGAGGAGCCAAGCATTGCTACCTGGATATAATCCAGAGGTTTTTGAGACACCAGCACGGCTTCTGCACTGGATTCCCCAGAGGAACAGCAGCTGCCTCTCCCTCCAGTGGATCTTCAGAGGAAGAATACATCCTACCCTACAGGATCCCCCTTGCTCCAGCAGAACCACACCCGACACTTCAGGAGGGCTGCAGCCACAATTCCAATGGGACTGCCACCAACACCCACACGGTGTCAGGTTGTGTTCTGACTCTGTCAGTGTTGTTCTAGTGTACTGCATTGTTTATTTTATCCTTTTTTTTTTCTTCCCTATTAAAGAACTGTTATTTCCTGCTCCCATATTTTTGCCTGAGAGCCCTTTAATTCAAAATTTATAGCAATTCGGAGGGGTGGGGAGGGCTTACATTCTCCATTTCAGGGGAGGCTCCTGCTTTCCTTAGCAGACTCCTGTCCTTCCAAACCAAGACATCTGTGGACTGATCCAACACCAAAAGATCTCAGCTCTCAGGACAGCTCTGGACTTACTGAGCTGGGTGTCCCTGAGTCCACAAATATCCCCTGAACAAGGGCCCTGTGCCAGAGCTCATCTCTGGGGACACCCCCATGGCCCCTGCCCAGTGAAAACCAGCCCTGGGTGGGGACAGGAGGATGGACACATCCCTGGGGACACCCAGGAGTGAGGAGAAGCAACCCCTCCGTGGACATCACACCCCTGAGAGGGGAGAGGAGCTCAGGGTGGTGGCAACCCCCCACAGCAGAGTGTGGAAGGAGAACAAGGTGTTCTGCACTGCTGTTATCTCAGGGCTGAGATCTCAGGGAGCTGTGTCCCTTTTCCCTTGGAGAATAATTCCCAGCTCTGATTTGGGTTTTGCCAGGTACAGATCAAGGGTATCTCAGAGCATCTGTCCTCGGCTCGGCTGAATCAGAAATATCAGACCCTCATCTTGCTGAGCAGAATTTTCTATTGAAGGCAGGAGTGTTATTAAGAAAATGTTCGCCTCCCGTTATTCCCAAGGGAATGAATCACCTCTCTCACCTCTCTAAGATCTCAGCAGCCCTGCAGGCTGAATAGATGCAGGAATTTTGCTGCCCTTGGGAACAATCTTTCCCTGAGAACAAAACCCAACAAACTGTAATTTGGCAGCCAATGTCATCTCCAGCATAATCAAGTATTGACTTAATTAGAAACTCTTTAAAGTGATGCATTGGGAGAGAAATGCTTTTTTTTTCAAAGTATTCCTCATTTGTAATTATTATTTCACTTGTGAATCTTCCACACTCCATTGAAAATGCCATATGGAAAACAAATTAGTTTGCTACAGTGACTAATGTTTATTGCCTCTGCTGCTCTGAAGTTTTGGGCCAAGTTTTTAAATCACCAATGCTTTCTCTGGCAAAAGTGCCAGAGAAATTGGTGTAGATGAGCAAAGTGTGGAGAGGAGTAGGAGCAAGACTCCAGGGAGCAGCAGCATGTCCCACCTGGGCACTGGGAGAAATCCAGGAATTTCAGAGCAGGCAGCTCTTTATTTCAGCAGCTGCCTGAAAATGTTGGATGTGCTGAATAGGAGAGAACTGAAATGCTGCTGCTTTCTCTGAGAGAGGGATGATTTTGGTTTTGGGAAGGTTATTCTGAGCTGCACGGATGTGCAAGGCATTTGCACCTTTCTTTAGATGCGTCTTTCCACTTGGAATAGCATAATATTAAATATAATATAATTATACTATTATATTAATACATATTATCCTATATATAATAATTATTATATTATATTATATTATATTATATTATATTATATTATATTATATTATATTATATTATATTATGTTATGCTATTATAATAAATATAATAGTCTATAGTACATTATATAAAATATAATATATCATATCACGGTGTAATTTGATATGATATAGTATAATGTAATATAATAATAAATATAATATAATATAATATAATATAATATAATATAATATAATATAATATAATATAATGTAAGATAATATGATAATATGATATAATGTAATAATATATAATATAATAATATGATAACATAATACAATATAATTGTATTATAACATAACATATAACATATACTATCTACTATCTACTATCTACTATCTACTATCTACTATCTAATATATACTATATACTATATACTATATACTATATACTATATACTATATAATATATAATATATAATATATAATATATAATATATAATATATAATATATAATATATAATATATAATATATAATATATAATATATAATATATAATATATAATATATAACATATAACTATATAATATATAATATATAACATATAACATATAATATATAGTATAATGTATTTTGCTTGTACTGCACCTGCCATTCCAGGCTCCAGTACCTCCATTTCCCTTGGCTCTCCTCTGATCCTTCAGTGCTTTTTTTTCTCACTCTATTCTTCCCCTTCATTTAAGTGCAGGCATTGCTTTTACAGCACAGTGGCTTCCAGGCTTATCCTCCTTCCCTCTTTTGAAGCCTGGCCACAAGCTGGACTCTGTCCCACCTTCTGCTGCATTTTCCATGTTCTCTGTCCTCTTTCCAAACAGGAGCACAAGAAGCTTCTCTGTCAGGAATGTTTGGCCTTGCACCACTCACTCTCAGGTAGAAATCCCTGGCTCTCCTTCCAGCCACGTCCAGGTTGTTGTAACAACCACAAAAGATGGGATTTCACTTTTCCTTTCCAATCCTTCCCCTGCTGCTGGGAGGGACCATCTGGATGCGAGCGCTCAAAGCCGGCGAGAGATTTTTGACTCCTGTGCTGTGGGAATTTAATGGAAGCTCTGATCAAAGTTTCCATGGCAGAGTCCTGCATGAACAAGCTCTGTTCCTGACAGCCATATGGAATTCCCACTGGACAGGTGGCATCTGGAGGATGCCCACAGGATGTGTGTTAATAAAAATGAGCATTGGGAATGAGGATTGAATGTAACAACTTTGGCATCTAAAGGCAGGGGCACAAAGTCTTGGAGAGTGTGGGAGTTGCTCAGGACTAAGGACTCCAGGGTTTGGGCTGTTTGTATCATCATTAGGTATTATTTATTACTAATAATATATTAATCACTGCTTGGAGGACAGGACAGTTGGCAGCAGTGACTCTATTAGCCAAAATTATGAGTGTTTCAAAACACCATCTGTTGCTGGTTACCTCGAAGCCACGAAAATAGAAACTCAATTTACATACTGGACTCTGCTGAGGACACACTGCTGGGCACAGGCTCCGTGATTGAGGAGGAAATTGCCTCTTGCTGTTCCCATCCGTGTCTGTCTGGACCTCCTGCCTCCCTCTTCCAAAGGATTCCGATGCTCTTGTCAGCTCCTGCATCTCTGAACTGTGGAATCATTTATTCACCAACCCTAGATAGAAATACAGGACAAAAATCTTCCCAGTTATCACAGGCCACCACATCATCTGGAGGGAAAAGCACTCTGCTGCTGCAACCTCCAGAAATCTTTGGAATTAAAGGACATGTAGAAATTTAAGCTTCCCATTCAGGACTCAAATGCTGCATTAAAAACATACAGGACACAGCGCACGTCCTTTAACAGGAAACCCTGTTAATGTGGCAAAGTAAAGCACTTGAAAATTAGGGAATGCCAGATTGATTGTTGCCATGGAGAAGTCCTTGAGAGCATTAATCACTGCCTGGATTGAAGAGTGTGCAGAAAAGGAAAATGTGGGGCCACACACGGCTCCAGGGTGTGGAAACAAACCCTCCCATGGTGCTGATCAGAGCCACCCCGTTATCCCAGCAGAGAGGGGATGTCCTGCTGGAGAATCCCTGTGGGATGGGGTGTTTGATGTTCCTGCAGCAGGGAAGGGATGTGTCCTGCAGGAGGATCCCTGTGGGATGGGGTGTTTGACATTCCTTCAGGGAAGGGATGTGTCCTGCTGGAGAATCCCTGTGGGATGGGGTGTTTGATGTTCCTGCAGCACAGAAGGGATGTGTCTTGCAGGAGAATCCCTGTAGGATGGGGTGTTTGACATTCCTGCAGCACAGAAGGGATGTGTCCTGCAGGAGGATCCCTGTGGGATGGGGTGTTTGACATTCCTGCAGGGAAGGGATGTGTCCTGCAGGAGAATCCCTGTGGGATGGGGTGTTTGATGTTCCTGCAGCACAGAAGGGATGTGTCCCGCAGGAGGATCCCTGTGGGATGGGGTGTTTGACATTCCTTCAGGGAAGGGATGTGTCTTGCAGGAGAATCCCTGTAGGATGGGGTGTTTGATGTTCCTGCAGCACAGACACTGCCAGGGATTCCCTGTAGGGTCACAGACCTTGTGGAGCACGGCATGGAGCTGGAAATAAACGTGGGGTGGAGATGGGATTGGGATGGGCATCACAGCAGATGTTCAGGATGATCCAGAGAGTGGATCCTGGTATATTAAATACATATTATATATATTTATATATGTATTATATATATTTTTATATAGTGGATCCAGAGTGTAAACCCTGAGGAGCTCTCAGCTCTGCCAGGGGCTGTGTGATCCTGAGCCACTCTCCTGCCCTGTACCTGTAAAATAGGGATAGAAATGCTTCACTTGCCAAATGCTTTCATGAGCAAAATGTTATTCAATACAAATTTAGAATGTATACATTCTACATAATATATAATATATAATATATAATATATAATATATAATATATACTATATAATATATAATATATAATATATAATATATAATATATAATATATAATATATAATATATAATATATACTATATACTATATAATATATACTATATACTATATACTATATTATATATTATATATTATATATTATATATATTATATATTATATATTATATATTATATATATTATATATATAATATATATATTATATATTATAATATATTATCATATAATATATATAATATATAATATATAATATATAATATATAATATATAATATATAATATATAATATATTATATATTATATATTATATATTATATATTATATATTATATATATTATATATTATATATTATATATAATATATATTATATATAATATATATATTATATATTATAATATATTATCATATAATATATATAATATATAATATATAATATATAATATATAATATATAATATATAATATATAATATATAATATATAATATTATATATTATATATTATATATTATATATTATATATTATATATTATATATTATATATTATATATTATATATTATATATTATATATTATATATTATATATTATATATTATATATTACATGGGGGCATTTTTCAATGTAAATTAAAGCTTTTAGAAACTATAACCATAGAGACACAGAATAGTTTGAGTTGGAAGGGAACTTAAAGCCCTTTTAATTCCAATCCCCTGCCATGGCAGGGACCCTTCCAATGTCCCAGGCTGCTTCCAGCCCTGTCCAGCCTGGCCTTGGGCAATTCCAGGGATCCAGGGGCAGCCACATCCTTGATAGAAGAGGGATAGGAGAGACTGGAGATGGAAACACAAAATGTCCTTCCTCAGTGTGTGACTGATAAACAATTTCCTCTCATCTGCACAGTTCAGCCCATTGCCCAAAACTCAGCCAAAACAACCCAATGTTAATTTAGAACTGTTAAATATTTAATGATGGGAGGGGAAAAGCTGCTAAAACCATAAAGCATTTCCTGGGTGATGTCAGTTGTGTCAGACAGAAATGGAGCATTGGCAGAGGTGACTCTGAGCCCCAGACCTGGGCACAGCACCCAGGTGGGGTCACAAAACTGCATTTTGGGGGCCTGTCTTTGTTTCCTCTCCCTGCTTTGTTACTTCTCCCCTATTGCAGCTGATTAAAAAAGATCTGTGTCTTTCACTGCCCTTCGATGTGAGCATTGGCTGCCCTTTACTCACCACTCAGGTTTAATATTCCCAAATTTTATTAACCAGTTATTTACAAACTGCCAAATCAAACAGATTAGCAAGCAAGACCGAAAACAAGACAAAAGATCCTGTGTTAGTGTCTGGCTGAGTAAATAATCTGCCTGGGCCATGCATAATTAATCAGTTTGCTGTTTCACCATTCCTGATCATCCTGGCAAATAACACACAACTCTGGCTTTTGCTTGGATTGCCTCTGCTGCACACACACAGGCAGTTGGCTGCATGATTTCTTCCAGAAAGGAAAAGAGCAAATTTCACAGAACAAACCTCTGGAGAAGCTGGCGACCTCCCCACACAAACCTGAGAGCTCTGGGCTGTGTCAGTGCAGCATTAGAGACAAAAACCTTCTCCAGAAATGGATCAAACATCTGCAGAAACGTGGCATGATCCAGTTTTTCCCAGTGTATGGCCACAACAGCTGCCATAAAAAGAAATATTAATTTTAGGATGTTTATTGTATCTTAATAAGAATCTGATTAGGAAAATAATTTAGGAATATGTTGAGTTTTAATCTGTTAGATCTGCTAAGCAAGGGCAAGAAGTCCTTGTCAGGGCTGTGCCAAAGGAAAGGACACCCAAAGTTCTTTTCCACTTTGATTCCCACAATCCTTTTTTATGCTGATTTCCCATTTCAAGCTCATCATGGAAGGGGCACTGCTCCCTCCCTGTTAGAGTGAGGCAAACTCAGCCATGGAGCAGAGATTTCATCCAGCTCACACTGAAAGCTCTGGCCTCGCTGGGAGGAATTTTATTGAATAAAACTGGAGAGGCAGGCTGGCTCAGTGAGGCACAGCCAGCTCCCATTTCTGGGCATCACAGAATCCCAGGATGGTTTGGGTTGAAGGGACCTCAAAGCCCATCCAGTGCCATGGGCAGGGACACCTTCCACCATCCCAAGCTGCTCCAAGTCCTGTCCAACCTGACCTTGGACACTTCCAGGGATCCAGAGGCAGCCACAGCTGCTCTGGGCACCCTGTGCCAGTGTCACCACCTTCACAGTAAAGAATCTCTTCCTAAAATCACCATTTTCAGCAGACTGAGGTGTCTGATACCAGCAGTAAGATGGGACAGTCCCCCAAATTGCCCCTGCTGTCCTCACCCCAATCTGAGCAGACACCTGAGTTTCCAGAGCAGGACAAGTCTCTGTTCCTCACCTTGATCTTCCATGTGCCCACAACAGCAGATTCATTGACGATTTTTAAATCCTTGGCAGCTCCAGGGACAGGATTTTTAACACCAGTTAATCCACTTTGCTCTCCTGCCACAACATTTCCTTCTCTTGCCAGCACTCCGGAAGGAGAACCTGCTCCAGGCACCCAGGGTGGACACAGGGGATTTACTTTTCCTCCAGCTTTGTCCCACATCCTTGCAGATCTGTCTCATAAAATGTATTTCTCCTCCTTTAACACCCACCCTCCCTTAGAATTCCTCCTGAGAGGTTGAAAAGCTCCAATATTTGCTCCTTGTGGAAGTGTTTCAGCTCTGTAATCAAATAACCCATCAGTCATCTTTCAGTCAAGGCACAAGCACTGAACTCCCTGACTCACTGTGCAGCTTTATTTCCACCCCTGAGTTGTTTCCTGGGCTCAAATCCACAGTCCACATTTTTGGGACACATTTTTGGGGCAGAATGTCATCACTGGTGTCCCTCATGCTGCATTCAGAGGGAAATGCACCTCTTTCAATTAGTCACCGTTCTCCTGAATTGTTTAATCTCCTCTTTAATTATTATGGCACTTTAACAACGGAGCTGTCAGCCTGTTGGAAAATTTACTCCTGGAAAAGCAAACAGTGCCAGTGGAGTAACCTGGATGGCAAATAAAGGACTTTTCCCTGCTGATTCCCACAGGCTGGGTCTTGTTTAAAGCTCCTATAATGAGCTGAAGGAAATACAGGCACATTTCAATTAAAGAACCACGAGCTCCCTGGGGAAAGCTCTCCAAGAAAATTGTGTAAAGAAACAATCTGACTGCTCTCCATTTTGGGTTTGGATACACGGAATTAAGGTCTCTTGAAGAATAAAATATTTTATTAGGCAGTGTGGAGCAAAGTGATGTTGATCCATTTTCCTCTAATAAACTTTAGGCCACTGGATTGAACCAAAGGTTTCACTTTCCCCCACAGATCAACCCTAAGATTGAGGCTTGAATTTCCCTGCAGAAATGGAGGGGTTTCAATGAATGCATATCCAGGACTGCTAAAAATTGCTTTTTCTTTTGAACAGTAAACTACCAAAAACACTGAAGGATTTTACAAGAATCCTACTCCACTTTAAGCTGTACTCTCCACCATTTTAAAGTTGCATCCTTCACCATTTTAAAGTTTCTTACTTAGTTTGAGCTGCTGTTTCACATGATGTTGGATATTGGATAAGCTCTATTATAGAAAAAAAAAAAATCTATTTTAGTGAAAGTGGAGGTGATGTCCCAGCATGGGATGATTCCTCTCATGTCTGCTGGAAGGACTGGAATGGGATTCAGGACAAGGGCAGTGAGGAAGTAGAAGGATCCTCCCCATAAATAAAGAGGCGAGGCACAGAAAATTTAATTCCAGGAGAGTGAAAACTGTTGTATTTGTATCCAAGCAAGTGTTTGTATCTTGATTTTTTCAGACCCCCTTTCCTGTGTTACTGGGGGAGAGTAAAGACTTCCCCATTCTCTGTGACTTTGGAGCCTTTCTCCACGTGCTCCCTCAAGGAGATCCCACCTGGCACATTGGAAAAGTAATTTCTCTTCTCATTTTTCCTGTCTCTTCTTTCCCTCTTGAGCCTTTTTCCTGGTGGTCAGACCACCCCTCAGGCTGGGGCTGAGCTCCTGAGCAATCCCCACATCCCCAGGGACACCCAGTGACCCTCCCATGGTTCCATGGAGCTCACCATGACCACGCTGCTCCTTCCCCTGGGCTCCCTGGGCAAGAGACTTTACAGCAACTTCTGTGAGCCAGAGAGAAGTCTGGGAAGAGGATCCATGTTTGATAAGAGGATCCATGTTTGATAAGAAGAGGATCCATGTTTGGGAAGAGGATCCATGTTTACCCCTGAAAGAATTTCCAACCCAGCTTGTTGATATAGCATCCAAAAAACAAAGAAGGATAAATCAGAGAAACTGCAACTGCCTGTTCAACGAGCACCTTGTTTGTCTCTTGTGACCAATGAGTGAAGTGCAAACTGATGAGTTATGTAAGAATGTATAAAAAGCATCAATGCTGGAATAAAAACAGTTGGAAACTTTCTGGAAATTGAGTGTGTTGCTTTGTATTGTCTCCATCTCAACCACAACACTTCCTGGCTGCTGAGGAGGCACAAACAATAAACAAAGATATCAGATAATGTTTTCCAGAGAGGAATTCTGCAGTTCAGCCCCACAAAAATAAAGAAAACGAGGGAGGGAGAGAAGGAGGGAGGTGTTTAATGATGAAGTGAAAAAAAGTGAATATTAACAGGGATAACTTCAAATCTCTCTCTGTGTTCAGACAGAGCAGAAAGGACAGAGAAGGATCAAAACTCTGATGGTGAAAGCTCAGCTCCCAGGCCCTGTGACTCAACAGCAGCAGCTCTCTCCATGTGTAGGAACATCGTGGGATAGGACGGTTGGGATGGATGGAGACAAGAGATTTCTGAAGTCAGGTGGTGGAACTTGGGGTTTATTGCACAGGGCCTGGGTGCAGGGCCCTGCTGGGATTTGGGGTTCATTGCACAGGGCCTGGGTGCAGGGCCCTGCTGGGATTTGGGGTTCATTGCACAGGGCCTGGGTGCAGGGCCCTGCTGGGATTTGGGGTTTATTGCACAGGGCCTGGGTGCAGGGCCCTGCTGGAGCTGCAGCCACTGCTCAGAGCAGGTCTGAGAGAAGAGAGGGGGAGAGACAATGAGAGGCTGAGAGATTAAGAGTGTAAGGGAGTAAAAGGGGTAAGAGAGTAAAAGGCAAGAGGGCGAAGCTCCCGTTACAATACCATGAATCTTCTTCTGTGTTGAATATTCTGATTCTCACTAACAATCTCATACAAGATACAAATCCTATAGCATTTACATCCTATAAGAACCACTACATTACCACACTGTGCTACATTTTAAACCCTAAAAACTCCTCTTTGGGTCCCTTCTGCCAAGCTGTAGGGTCTGCTCTGACCCTTGGGCCTGTCTGCAAGCAGAGGGTGTTGTTCCATCACAAGGGGATCACCTTCAGCCGGCCACACCATTGTTTTCCAGTTGTTCAGTAACTGAGGGATCTCAAAGCTTGCTTTCGTTTCAATCTCGCTCATAGTTTCCATATTCTCAAAATCTTTTGCCAGACAATCATATTTATAAGGCTTTCCTGCTTCATCTTCCCCAACATCCATAGAAGTCCCAAGCCCTTGATGCTCCCTGCAGGAGCTCTGGGATGGGGCCTGGATGATGCCCCAGCCCAGCCAAGTTCTCTGACGAAAAACTCTCTGGGGAGCAGAGCCTGGTGAAGGTCAGGGAGCATTGGGGCTGACACTGATGTTAAACATGAAATCCTCCTGCTTTTGTGCCCGAGCAGCTGGAGCCCTGTGGATGTGGCACTTGGGGACATGGCTCAGTAGTGGCTTGGCAGAGCTGGGAATGGTCAGACTTTATCCTAAAGGGCTTTCCCAAACTTTTCTGTGATTCCATGATTTGATGTTCCTGCTTGTTTTCCAGATTCTCTATTCAATACCTGGAGTTTGCCAGTTTGAGGTGGATATTCTGCTTGCACACATCTGAAGTGGGCTCAGATCAATCACCATCAGAAGCAATTAATAGATGGATTTTGATTGCTACACTTTTCTTTGCCATTCTGCTTTTTTGTTGTATTTTTCCCTGGTAGAAATGCACTCTGTGCTAACCACTGAAGGGAACTGCTACAATCCCATGTACCACAATTACACCACTCCTGAAATGAGCCCGTTATTTATGTGAACATATAAAATGTTCCACTTTTACACAGCCCAACTTCTGTTTCTGTTTGCAGATTGCTCCTGAGAGTTGTGAGCTGGACAGGAGTTTATTTGCCAGTAGTTAACAAATGATTTTTGGGCTGCAAATTTGTGCTCAGCCCTGCCCTCCTGGATTTAGCCAGGCACAGGAGACCACCCCAGACAGGCAATCCCTGTCCTCAGGGATCACCTGAACCCATGGAGCTCCTTGTGGCATCCAGTCCATCACTCTGCTGGAAACAGCCACTTAAAAATTCATTTTTGAAGTCCCTTGGTCGTTTCTGGCTGACAAGACAAAAACCCCAATACACAACGTGCTCTACGTGACCACAACCATCTTAATTTATATTTTATTTGTACTGAGGAATGGATTAGAAGTCATCCCTAAAGTTCAGGTTTTGGGTGCTGGAATAAAGCTTAATTTAAGATTAGAGGAGGTTTATCTGTGCTTGGGAATGTCAGGGTTATTCACACAGTGATTGCTTGGAATGGATCAAATCAGGTCACTCATTCAGTAATTAGGCCTGAGTTCATCAGCTGAAGAGAAAACACAGATAAGAAATGTTTGGGAAAGAATTTTTATTGCTCCAAAGATTTAATATTCAGACATTATAGACTTGAGTAAATTCTAATTGTGTTTCTAACTCTACATTTAATAAATGGACCATGGAAAAGGAAAGAAGAAAAAAAGGTCTGTGAGCAGTGGGAGGAAAAAACAGGAAATGAGACCATGAATCAAATGTGGACTTGGAGGTGACAGTCGGGCTGGCTACAAATCCCACAGCTCACTTGCTGCTGATGGGAACCACACCAGTCAGATAAAAGGATATCAACATAAATTATCACAGATTAATGTGACATTATGTGAATACATCACACTTTGAAGTCCACAGGTAAATCCGAGGCTCCAGCATGTAACACATCAAGGACTGAAATCAGCTTTTCTTTGTATTTTTTTTGCTCAGAAACAGAAAAATTCATGTTTTTTTCCAGAGGAGGCTGGAGCTCCTCAGCTCTGGAGGCAGGCTGGGAGAGCTGGGAATGTTCCCCTGGAGCAGGGAAGGCTCCAGGGAGAGCTCCCAGCACATTGCAGGGCCTGCAGGGGCTCCAGCAGAGCTGCAGAGGGACTGGGGACAAGGCCTGCAGGGACAGCACACAGGGAATGGCTCCCACTGCCAGAGGGCAGCCATGGGTGGCATCTTGGCAATGAGGAATTCCTGCCTGGGCTGGCATTGCCACAGCAGCTGGGGCTGCCCCTGATCCCTGCAGTGCCCAAGGCCTGGCTGGAGCAGCCTGGGATGGTGGGAGGTGTCCCTGCCCACCAGGCTGGAACTGGATGGTCTTGAAGGTCTCTTCCCACCCAAATAATTCCTGATTGTCTGCATGTCCTGAAGATAGAATCTATGATTTACTCATGGTGATGCCTTAAGTTTTAGCTATTTTCCAGATTCTACATTAGCATGTAACTCTGAATTCCATATGAAGTGTCAGCCCGTTCTCCTCACAGCTCAGTCACACAGAAAAATCCTTTTCCAGCCCCAGAACCAAGGACACCACTGCAGCTTTAGACTCAAGTAATAAAAACAACAACAACAACAAACTGAGGAGAGCAGTCTGTGAGGATGGGACTGCAGAACCTGGAGCTGTAATTGGACAATTAACTCCAATATGGAAATGGACCAAAACTTATAAAAGTGTGAAGATTTGTGACCAGGCCTCCATCTTGGGTCCATCCATGGCTGGGCTCTTGCACTGCCCAAGGTGTATCCTGTGAAGGCCTTTGATAAATATCTTTATTCCTTTAACTCTGTCTAGCCTCTGTTCCAGGCAGCCTCTCCAGGCATCAATGGGATCCTGTTGAGTTTGTGAGAGTCCCCAGGACGAGGCGAGAGATGAAAATCTGGCTCCATGTTCTCAGAAGGCTGATTTATTACTTTATAATTTTATATTATACTAAAAAATGTTATACTAGAACTATACTAAAGAAAGAGAAAGGATACAGACAGAAGGTTTAGCAAGAATGATAATAAAAACTTGTCACTGACTCCTCAGAGTCTGACACAGCTGATGGTGATTGGTCATTAATTAAAAACAATTCACATGTTTGGATAAACAATTTCCAGACCACATTCCAGAGCAGCAAACACAGGAGAAGCTGAGGCTTCTCATCTTCCCAGGAGAAGAAATCCCGGCAAAGGGATTTTTCAGAAAATACAACAGTGACAGGATCCCATTTCCAGCAGAAGACTCTGTGTTCCATGCCACAGGAAAGAGCTGTTTCCATGCTCTGAGACCTTGCAGATGCTGCTGTGACATTCGGTGGCTGCTGAGGAGGAGCTGAGGAACAATCCCAGCCCTTCCACGCTGAACATTCCATGGAGCACACAGGACTGACGGGGTCTCTGGTGTGGAGATGACCCCAAGGTGTTGGAAAGTCTCTTTTCCCCAGCCCTGAGACCCAAGAAGAAGTCAGGATTCCTTGGCTCTCATTTTCAAGGTTGTTTATTTGCTCTTATCTAATACACTGTATTTCTGGCACACTGAGATCTGTCCAGCAGGTTGGGTTGTGGCACAGTCCCTGCCCTTGGAGTGGTGTTGGCTTTTTATACTAAGAACTACCTGTACTTTATTTACAATAATTTTCCAATACCTATCACCCAGGTTAGACAGTCTGTCTCTACTCTAAACCAATCCAGAAGTGTCACCATCACAGCAGAAGATGGAGGACAAGAAGAAGAAGGACAGGACAGGCCCAGGTTCCTCCATCTTGCCTCCTGAACCCCCATTCTAAATCCCCAAAATTCTACTTTTTCACCCAGTGATAAATTCACTATCATTCTACTCAAACCCTTGTGGCTTGTAACTCCTCACACAAAGTTGGGAATTGTTTCCATGGGCTAAAATCAAAGGCACAGGTGTTTGTGACTCTGTGCCAGGGTCTCTGAGCCCCCTGGCAGGGTCTGGAATCACCCAGGGCAGCCAGAGGAGTGTCCTGTGTTCCTACAAGGACCACCAAGGGACACCTGGCAAAGTCACCCAGTGTGACAGTGACTGAGCAGGAGATGCTCCACAGAGCAGAACCTGACAGCAGGAGTGCAATGAGCCATGAGCACCTCACACATTCAGGGTTTTCATGGCATTTTAAAATTCCTCACACAAGCAACTGAATTTTAATTGTCATTTGTTCCTGGGCACATTAGGATTTATTTGGGAATGCCTGGCAAGGCTGTCCTTCAGTGCTGGTGGAGTACATCAGAAAAATTGAGTATTGAGTGGTGGAAGAAATATTTCTGCCTCAATGGAATATGTTCAGACAAGGACAAACAGGATTGGACAAGAGAGTTGTGTTTTAACAAAGAACCAGGCATTTATAACCTGCCCATAAAAAGGGAAAATGTGGAAAAGCACAGGGCAGAACAAAGAGTGAAAGCTTTTAACCTAAAAATAAAATAATAATGAAGATAACCTAATCATTGTTTTTGGCACTGCTGAGGCCCCACCTCTGTCACTGTTATATTTTCTAGAAAAATTTCTTCACCAGGATTTCTTTTCTTGAGAAGCTGAAAGCCTCAGAATAAAATGAAAACAATATTATCTCATTGCTTCTCCTGTGTTTTGCTGCTTTGGAATGTGGTTGGAGATTGTTTATCCAACAGGGATTGTTTCATTGGTTTTATGTGAATTGTTTTAACTTAATGATCAGTCAGGGTCAAGCTGTGTCAGGGCTCTGGAAGGAGTCACGAATTTTAATTAGTATCTTGTTAAGCCTTCTGTCTGTATCCTTTCTCTATTCTTTAGTATAGTTTCAATATAACATTCTTTAATATAATAATATGATAAAATAATAAATTAACCTTCTCAAAACATAAAGTCAGATTCATCTTTTCTCCTCATGACAAAAGACCCCAAAAATTCCACACACCTCAACTTCTGTGTTCAGTTTTGGGACCTTCATGACAAGAAGGACCTGGAGGGGCTGGAACAGATCCAGAAGGGTCTGGAGAACCAGGAGGGGCTGAGGGAGCTGGGAAGGGCCTGGAGAACCAGGAGGGGCTGAGGGAGCTGGGCAGGGGCTGAGCCTGGAGCAAAGGAGGCTCAGGGGCCCTTGTGGCTCTGCACAAGTCCCTGCCAGGAGGGGACAGCCCAGGGAACAGGGACAGGAGCAGAGGGAACGGCCTCAGGGTGGGATGGGGCAGCTCAGGGGGGATTTTGGGATAATTCCTTCCCAAAGGGGTTGTCCAGCCCTGGCAGAGCTGCCCAGGGCAGTGGGAAATCCCCATCCCTGGAGGAATTTAAAAGCCCTGTGGATGTGGCACTTGGGGACATGGGTGGCCTTGGCAGAGCTGGGAATGGTCAGACTTTATCCTAAAGGGCTTTTCCAAATTTTTCTGTGATTCCATGATTTGAAGTTCCTGCTTGTTTTCCAGATTCTCTATTCCATACCTGGGGTTTGCCAGTTTGAGGTGGATTTTCTGCTTGCACACATCTGAAGTGGGCTCAGATCAATCACCATCAGAAGCAATTAATAGATGGATTTTGATTGCTACACTTTTCTTTGCCATTCTGCTTTTTTGTTGTATTTTTCCCTGGTAGAAATGCACTCTCTGCTAACCACTGAAGGGAACTGCTACAATCCCATGTACCACAATTACACCACTCCTGAAATGAGCCCATTATTTATGTGACCATATAAAATGTTCCACTTTTACACAGCCCACCTTCTGTTTCTGTTTGCAGATTGCTCCTGAGAGTTGTGAGCTGGACAGGAGTTTATTTGCCAGTAGTTAACAAATGATTTTTGGGCTGCAAATTTGTTGTAGCTTTTTCCAACATTAATTTCTAACAGTATTTTATTTTATTTTTCCCATCTAGCAATACCCTCCAAAGAGCTCTCCAATAGGCCTGACAGCCCACAGAGAGAAGCTCCTGACATATAGATAGCCCTGGCCTGCACCAAATATTCTTTCATTTCCACCTATTAGAGGGGAGCCATAAATTCTGGGGTACCTCAGTCCTGCTCTTCCCACTGCCACTGAACTTCCCAGACACAGCAAAATGACCCAAAGCCATTTTGAGATTTAATTCTGCCCATTTGTCCCCTTTGTTTTTAACCCCCCTGCTGAAATCTCTGCATATGTTCTGTAATTTCCAGCCATAGAAAACAATCATAAAAAGCCCCTGGTAGGAAAAGAGCTGTTGTTAAAACCTTAATTCCTAAATATAAATCTTCCTATTCAGTGAGGCAAGGGCTGTGTCTGGGCCCTGCCAAATAAATTGGGAAGAGCTTCTTCTGATTTGGAGCTGAGCATTTCCAAAAGTGCCATCACTCACTGAATAAACACAATTTGACCCTTTAAAAACATTCCCAGAGGGGAAAAATAAAGAAAACTCATCTCTATCAGTTTGTTTGTGCTCAGAATGAAGACAGAGAGAGCCACATTTATTCTGTGAAAATAAAACCAGTTCCAGGGATGGTGAATTCTTAACAGTGCTCAGAATGAAGACAGAGAGAGCCACATTTATTCTGTGGAAAAAACCTCACAGTTTCAGGGATGGTGAATTCTTAACAGTGCCCCCTCACAGAAAGTGGTTTAACATCTATAAAACCAGCCCATAAACATCACATCTCACCCCTCAGGAGAACAGCTTTGTGTCCTTGAAATATTCCCCAGCAATTTTTATTTGGTAGCAAAGTGGCCATCAGCAAGATCTTGAGCCCCAAGGAAGGCAGCAATGGTGGCTGACAGACACTTTATATCCAAATAAAAACGGGCTGGAAATGGATCAAGGAGGCAGGAGCAGCTCTGCTGATGCTGCTGGTGGTGTGGGGACAGAGAAATGAGATGTGGCAGCAAAAAGCTGCTGGGATTGTGCAAAACCCACCTTGGGATGAAGGGGAGGGGAAGGTTTTGGGATCACCGTGGTGCAAATAGGCTTTGCCTCCTTGAGCCAAGCAATGAAGGACTTGGAAAGGGAAAAGAAGCAAAGAGGAAGTTTCCCAAATATCATGGTTGTTGTTATTTGTTAGCATTTGACCCAGCAGATTTGGGACTTCAGGAAGAAAAAGAAGCTCCCAGAACAGCCAGATTCAGATGCAGTTTATCTTGCAGGCTGAAAAGACAATTCATTAATAACATTATTAATGTGCTGGAAAGGAAATTAGATGCCCAAAGGGGCTGTGCTAATGGGAATTTCATGTGGAAAAGGGAACGAGGCACCAGCCCAGGCCCAGGGGCTCTCACCCCTCAGCACAGCAGGGAACTGTGTGAAAAACACCAATCACTTGTTTTTAGAATTTGAAAAGTTTAATAGTAATAAAATGATTATAGAAATAGCAATATAATTAGAGTAATAAAAATTTTGGACAGTTTGGATCAGGACAATATGAGACAATAGAAACAAAGAGTTACAGACAGTCCAGGTACCTTTTCTGGGCAGCACAAGCCCGAAAAAGGACCCACGTTAACAGAGGATTAACCCTTAAAAACAACAGCCTGTTGCATATTTATACACCTCATGCATGATGCATAAATTCCATTCAAACACAGGATTCTGGCTGGGCAGTGTCAGCTGCTTCCTCTGAATCCTGACAGCACCTATGAGGTGGGAAGAAGTTCATTTCTCCTGATAATAGGGCAATAAATTCTCTTTCTCTGAAAGATTCAGGTGTCCTGTGGCTGCTATCTCAGTGTGAGTCCTTTCTTTAGAAAAAAAAAAAGTATCCTACATAGCATAGTTTCTATTTTAACCTTATGTTATAACCTAAAACTATATTTAGCACTCTACTTAAGAAATTTAATACAGCGTCACTTTCTTACCTAACACATATAATATTAATTTTAATATTTGCGAAAAGCCAAGCATAAATTAGGCATTTTTCACGCGTGGAATGGTTTAGGCTGGAAAAGAGCATTGAGTCCAACCATTCCCAGCACTGCCAAGGCCACCACTGACCATGTCCCCAATGCCACATCACAGGATTTAAATCCCTCTGGGATGGGGACTCCACCACTGCCCTGGGCAGCTGTGCCAGGGCTGGACAACCCTTTTAGGGATGAAATCTTTCCTAATATCCAACCTAAACCTGCCCCGTCCCAGCCTGAGGCCGTTCCCTCTGCTCCTGTCCCTGTTCCCAGGATGTCCCCTCCTGGCAGGGACTTGTGCAGAGCCACAAGGGCCCCTGAGCCTCCTTTGCTCCAGGCTCAGCCCCTGCCCAGCTCCCTCAGCCCCTCCTGGTTCTCCAGACCCTTCCCAGCTCCCTCAGCCCCTCCTGGTTCTCCAGACCCTTCCCAGCTCCCTCAGCCCCTCCTGGTTCTCCAGACCCTTCCCAGCTCCCCCAGCCCCTCCTGGTTCTCCAGACCCTTCCCAGCTCCCTCAGCCCCTCCTGGTTCTCCAGACCCTTCCCAGCTCCCTCAGCCTCTCCTGGTTCTCCAGACCCTTCCCAGCTCCCTCAGCCTCTCCCCAGAGGATTTTCAGCACCCCGGAGGTGCTGGCTGGTGCTCGGCTACCGCACAGATCCAGGGGCGTACATGACTACATTACCCAGCGCGCACCGCGCGGATGGGCACGCCTATCCCGCTTCCTCCCTGCGCGGAGCATCACGGGATTTGTAGTCCCTTCGCCCCTCATGAAGTTCGCCCCGAAAAACTTCCCGCACCTTTCCGGGTACCTGTCTCTCCCCGGCAGGGGCGGGCCGCGCCGTTTCCATGGCGACGCGCCGGCTCAGCCAATAGGAAGCGGCGTTCTACGGGCGGGCCGGCTCGGCTAGCCAATGGGGAGCGGCGTTGCTGCGGGGCGCGCTGGTAGCGTGCTCGCCGAGTCTCCTTGGGGCCGTCCGTGTGTCCGCGGGGCCGAGATGGGCGGCGGCGGCAGCACCCGGCGCGTCACCTTCGAGGCGGACGAGAATGAGAATATCACCGTGGTCAAGGGCGTGCGGGTGAGCGCGGGGCCGGCCCTGGGCTCGCCGCAGCACTGCGGGCCTGGCCTGGCCGCTGCTCCCCTTCCCATGTCCCTCCCCTGTGTCGCTGTCCCCATGGCTGCCCCCGCTCGCGGCCCGCTGCCCGCAGGGATTTCCCCTCTCCGGGGGGATAAGGAGCGTGTGGGCCGCTCTGGGGGCTCCGTGTGGCTGCAGGAGCTGCGTTTGTCTTTGCCTGACCTCCACACGGAGCTCCTCCCTTTGCCCCGCACGCTGAGGATTCACCTTGGCCGTGTGTGACACCGCTCACTGCCTGGCGCTGCAAGGACATTAAAGTGCCACCCCTGCCATGGCAGCGACACCTGCCACTGTCCTGGGTGCTCAAACCCTGTCCTGCCTGGATTTGGCCATTGCAGGGATCCAGGGGCAGCAGTGCCACCCCTGCTGGCTGTGACAGCCCCGGATCCCTGGGATGTGCAGTGTGAAAAATGCCCATTTTGTGATTGGCTTTTTGCAAATATTGAAATGAGTATTACATGTGCTGTGTTAGAAAGTTGTGCTGTGTTCATTCTCTTAGGTAGGCTGTTAAATATAGTTTTAGGTTATAACAAAATATTAAAATAGAAACTATGCTATGTTGGATACTTTTTTTCTAAAGAAAGGACTCACAGCGAGACAGCAGCCACAGGACACCTGAATCTTTCAGAGAAAATGAATTTATTGCTCTCTTATCAGAAAAAATGAACTTCTTCCCACCTCAAAGGCACTGTTAGGATTCAGAGGAAGCAGCTGACACTGCCCAGACACAATCCTGTGTTTGAATGGAATTTGTGCATCATGTATGAGGTGTATGAATATGCAACAGGTTATTGTTTTTAAGGGTTAATCCTCTGTTAACGTGGGTCCTTTTTTGTGTTTGTTTTGCCCAGAAAAGGTACCCAGACTGTCCAGAATTCTTTGCTTTTATTATCTCATACTGTCCTGATCCAAATTGTCCAAATTATTATTACTCTAATTATATTACTATTAAACTTTTCAAATTCTAAAAACAAATGATTGGCATTTTTCACATCCAGGGAAGGATTGGGGCGCCCCAGAACTTGTGACACAACAAACTTCAGGAATTCCTGCAGCTTAGGGAATGTTTCCATGTCAGGCACTGTGTAGCTTCTATAAGGAGGGATAATAATTTATCATTTATTGCTGATTTTAGAGAGGAGAGGTGCAGGAGGGGCCCTGAGAGTTCATTCTGTGGAATGATTATTTTCCATTTAGTCATTTAATGCTCTTGAGTAAATAGGTGACAGTGATAGAAATGTATAATATTTATATATAAATATAAATTATATAATATAATTAAATTATAATATATAAATAATATAATTAGACATAAATATAATTCATATTTTCCATACAGAGTGGAGTTCATGTGCTGTGGCTCCCCCTGAATCCCTGGAAATGCCCAAGGCCAGAGCTTGGAGCACCCTGGCACAGTGAAATATGTCCCTGCCATGCCAGGGCATGGAATTCAAACTCTTTAATTCTCCTCCAATCTAAACAATTCCGTGCTCTGATGACAGAAGTTGGAATCCAGAAGTCCCTATGCAAATAATTCTTTCCCTTTGGGTAATTTTATCCATGGAAGGCCAGGGAACTGGAGGCTGCTCTTGCACTGATGGATTCTGCACAATTTGAATATTTTTCTGTGCTTGTGTCAACATCAGAATGAACTTTGTGTTCCACTCTGAGCACCTGTGTTGCACAAGTCCTTGGAAGGGTGAAATTCTTCCTGGGCTGAGCGCTGTGCACCTCAGAAAGACAAATTAAATCAGTGAGAAAGGCAAAAATAATGATTAATAACCAGCAGCACACCCAAAAGTGTTTTATTTCCTTTACTCTTCCCTGTGAGAGCCAGAATAATTTTTTTCTGCTTGTTTGTGAGGTGAGTGCTGTGAACAGTGGAGGGCAGTGTTTTATGTTGGGGGTTGGATTTGAGCAGCTGCCGTGTGTTGTGTGGAACCTCCAGGCTGTGTTTTTATGGAGTTTTCTCCATTTGGAGGGGAATGGGGACAGGAGGGAGCTGAGGTGTCTCTGGTTTTGTTTGCAGCTCTCTGACAGCGTCATCGATCGGATGAAGGAGCCCTCAGGCAGTGGCAGACAGCACCGAGGGCCAGGTGAGCTCTGCTCCTCCTCCTCTGCTTTTCGTGGCAAAAAACAAATCAGATTTGCCCTTCAGAGCATCACAATGGAGCCAGTGCCCTTTCACAAAGATGGTTTTTAGGACATTAACATCTTTAGATTGTAGATTGTTAGAGGAGTTTATTCCTCTTGGTTTTTTTTCCTGGCTGATATTCAAGTGTAAAACACAAATTCGAGTTGGTTTTCCACACTGCTATCCATTGTTAAAGATGTTAAAAACTTCAAAAACACCCCAGAACATGCAGATATCCAGATATGCCTTAAAGGGAAAGGGAATTTTCCCTTCCTTTCTGAAGGGAAAATTCTTGGTCCTTTAATCAAAACTGACTTTTAGTTTGGGAAGTGTTGGAATCCTGCACGCCCTGGGTCCCTGCAATGGCCAAGGAAGGATTGGAGCACCCTGGGACAGGGGAGGTGTCCCTGGAATGAGCTTGGAGGTCCCTTCCCACCCAAACTGCTCTGGGATTCTGGGATTTGGGACACTCAGAATCCATCCTGGGGGATTTTTATGGGAAATGGGGAGAGAAAAGAGAGGAGAAGGGAAGGGAGAACCTTCATGGTTTGCTGAGATTGCCAGTGAAGCCCCTGGGCCCATGAATGTCTGGGAGAGGAGATGGATCCAATGTCAGGCTGGGAGAGCTGGGAATGTTCCCCTGGAGCAGGGAAGGCTCCAGGGAGAGCTCCCAGCACATTGCAGGGCCTGCAGGGGCTCCAGCAGAGCTGCAGAGGGACTGGGGACAAGGCCTGCAGGGACAGCACACAGGGAATGGCTCCCACTGCCAGAGGGCAGCCATGGGTGGCATCTTGGCAATGAGGAATTGCTGCCTGGGCTGGCATTGCCACAGCAGCTGGGGCTGCCCCTGATCCCTGCAGTGCCCAAGGCCAGGCTGGAGCAGCCTGGGATGGTGGCATTGGAATGGGATGGGCTTGAAGGGCCCTTCCCACCCAAACCATTCTGGGATTTGGGACACTCAGAATCCATCCCCAGGGATTTTTATGGAAGTTGGGGATGGCAAAGGGAAGGGAGACCCTTCCTGGAGTGCTGAGATTGCCAGTGAAGCCCCCAGACCCCAAAATCCCTTCCTAGAGAGGAGTTGGGGTGGGGATGGATCCAATGCCAGGCTGGGAGAGCTGGGAATGGAGGGAATTCCCTGGAGAGGGAGCCTGGGGTGGGATTTTGGGAAGGGATTCCCAGAGCAGCTGGGGCTGCCCCTGATCCCTGCAATGGCCAAGGTTGGGCACTGGGGCTGGAGCAGCCTGGGATGGTGGGAGGTGTCCCTGCCATGGCTGGGGTGGCACTGGGTGGGCTTTAAGCTCCTTCCCACCCAAACCATTCCAGGATTCTCTGGTGGCTTTTGATAACTGAGTTTTTGTGTGTATCTGCCATCTCATCACCTGTGACCAGGTGGTGCAACTTGGGTAACTTTTCTCTTGAAAAATCCTTTCCTTGACTAATGCAGACAAGAGCTGATAGAATATTCTGTCTTGGTTGGAAAAGCCTGGGGTGGGATTTTGGGAAGGGATTCCCAGAGCAGCTGGGGCTGCCCCTGACCCCTGCAATGGCCAAGGAAGGATTGGGGCACCCTGGGACAGTGGGGGGTGTCCCTGCCTTGGAATTAAAAGCTCTTTAAGGTCCCTTCCCACCCAAACCATTCCAGGATTCCATGAATTGCTGAACATTCTCAAGCTTAGAAAACATTAAATTTATTTTTCCTTGAAGAACTTGTGATTTTGAGGAAGTGCTTCTGTACCCCAGCCAAACAACACTTTACAAAAAGAAGAGAAGGTGTCAAAGCTCTCAAACCCAGCCCTTTCTTCCAGGCAACCTCTGGTACCTTCTGGTGGAGGAATAATGGATTAAGTTCCATAGAAGAACGTGTGTCTTGTTGCTTGCCAATAATGATGAATTTATTGACTCAGTTTGGGGTCAGAAATGAAATTACATCCACTTGCACTGAGAGCTGACATCTAAAGCCAATGTCTGAAAGCATCTCAGCTTGCTTGCCTCACTTGCTGCCTTCTGAGTAATATTAAATGCACTAAAATATTTAACAAGTGTAAAATCTTTCAAGTCTGGCTGTAATTCCTAAAGCAATATTGATGGAAAGTAATTTGGTCAGGCAATGAGGTTTGTTTATTTATTTTTTTTCTGGGTGTGTATTATACCTAAAGCTTCAGAGAGAGAATGCTTTAATTCATTTTAGCTTAGTACATATTGGAAAAAGTAATAGTTTATTAGGGGAGAAAAAAGAAGAATAAATTCTTAAATTATTAAGAGTGTCAGGAGCTCAGTAATTTTTTTTTTCCCCTTTGAAGAAACAGATTCTGTTAAGGGCACAGAGGGTTTTTCTCCTTTTTTTTCTATGTGTTTATTATTATGTCCTCATTAAATAAATGAGCCAAGGCTGATTTATATCACAAAATATTGTGTAGGGGTGCAGTAAAACATCCCTGCTGGTGCCTCCTCAGGAGCTGGGTCATACCTTGCTTGTTTTCATGGATGAATTTTTGTGCTTTGGTGTCTTTTTTTGTGTTGCTGTGTGGTTTTGGGTGGAGTTTCAGTGGATACCTTGTGTGAGAAGCATGGAAAGATTTTATTGGGATGTGAGGATTTCAAGTGTTGGGTTCTAACTGGAGACAAATCCAGGATTTAACTGAACTTCAGAGCAAATTTCACCTTTTGGGTGTGAGGTTACATAGGAAAAAGCTTTCAGGGATACATTTGGGGAAAATGGGAGATCCTTAAGGACATCCTATCCCTGCACATTCCAGTACTCAGAAAAATCAGGATTATTAATTTTTAAAATTTAATATTTTTGCAGAGTTTCAGCATGTCCTGATGATATTAGTAATTATGGACAGCTGGATACTGCATGAAAAACTGAATTTAAAACTGGAATATCTCAGGAGAAATTAGAGGGAGGCTTTGCAATATTGCTTGTGGGAATTATTTTGTGTTTTCAGTTTTTGGGAGCACCTGGAAGTTTAGAGAGTTGGGCTGAATTTCTGCCACTTAAGCAAGAATCCTCTGCAAATAAACCTGGCAGCTCTCTGCCCTTTCATGTGTTAATTGCTTCCATCCACCTTTTTGTTCCAGCAGCACTTTGTCTCTGCATGAGCTGAGAGATGAAATAAACTGACATTTCTGATGTTACTTTCTAGAATTCCTCTTATTTTTAGAACAGAAAAAAAAACCAGAATATTGGCAGTGCCTGGGTTGATTCCCTTTGCTGTGAGACACCTGGGAAGCCCAGCAAGTTCCTGATGTGGATTTTTCCTTTTTTCCTGTAGCAGGAGCCAGGAGAGTTTGGGTTTTGTTTTGTGTTTGTTTGCTCTTCTCTATTTACAGCTCTGGGAAATCCTCCTAAAAATGTGGTTTAAACTTGTACTGGACACCTGAAATAAATGGAGTAAAAGCCTCAGGCAACACTCAGGTTATGGATCAATGAAAGGCCATGATTTGCTTGATGTAATTTAATAGTAATATTATTATTAATAATATCCACAATAAGAATAATATATAATAATAAATATAACATATAATAAAATAAGAATAAAAATTCTATTATTTTAGTATAGTTTTAATATAATGTAATATAATGTAATATAATATAATGTAATATAATATAATATAATATAATATAATGTAATATAATGTAATATAATATAATATAATGTAATATAATATAATATAATGTAATATAATATAATATAATATAATATAATATAATATAATATAATATAATATAATATATAAAAATTAAATATATTATATGATATAATATAATAATATAATGTAATGTAATAGAATATAACACTGAGATGGTTGTGGATCACTGATAGCCTGAAAGGCCATGATTTGCTTGATGTAATGTAATAGTAATATTATTATTAATAATATCCACAATAAGAATAACATAAAATAATAAATATAACAAATAATAATAAAATAAGAATAAAAATTATATTATTTTAGTATAGTTATAATATAATATAATATAATATAATATAATATAATATAATATAATATAATATAATATAATATAATATAATATAATATAATGTAATATAATGTAATATAATGTAATATAATGTAATATAATGTAATATAATGTAATATAATGTAATATAATATAATATAATATAATATAATATAATATAATATAATATAATATAATATAATATAATATAATATATAAAAATTAAATATATTATATGATATAATATAATAATATAATGTAATGTAATATAATATAACACTGAGATGGTTGTGGATTACTGATAGCCTGAAAGGCCATGATTTGCTTGATGTAATGTAATAGTAATATTATTATTAATAATATCCACAATAAGAATAACATAAAATAATAAATATAACAAATAATAATAAAATAAGAATAAAAATTATATTATTTTAGTATAGTTTTAATATAATATAATATAATATAATATAATATAATATAATATAATATAATATAATATAATATAATATAATATAATGTAATAATATAATATAATATAATATAATATAATATAATATAATATAATATAATGTAATATAATGTAATATAATATAATGTAATATAATATAATATAATGTAATATAATGTAATATAATATAATATAATATAATATAATATAATATAATATAATATAATATAATATAATATAATATATAAAAATTAAATATATTATATGATATAATATAATAATATAATGTAATGTAATATAATATAACACTGAGATGGTTGTGGATCACTGATAGCCTGAAAGGCCATGATTTGCTTGACGTAATGTAATAGTAATATTATTATTAATAATATCCACAATAAGAATAATATATAATAATAAAAATTATAATGTTATATATCTCTATATTTATGTATCATTATATATTATTAATATTATTATTGACATAACATTATATATTAACACATAACAATGACCCTGTATAATATTATATTCAGTGTTATTATTACATTACATATAAATATATAGCTATAATACATTATAATATATATTTATTTGTATATATATTTACATATATATGTATGCATGTTAAATATACACATATATGTTATATATATAAAAATTATATAGATAATATAATGATATATATTATATATAATATATATAATATATATTATATTATATATCATATATCCTATATCCTATATCATATTTATACGATATTTATATTAATACATAACTTTCTGAGTGCTGAGACACCCCTGCACTGAGGGATTTTACAGTAAAGGCAAGCAGGAATAAAAGGCAAAAGGTGTGGGAACATCTGCAAATGTGATTTTTTAACCTCTAATTGAGGCCTCATCTGCTCATTATCCTAACTGTAGCCATGAGATTTTATGGAAAATTCTTTCCTGAGGATTTTTCCTCCTGAGAAGCTGAGAGGCCTCAGGAACAAAATGTAAACATTGATTATCTGCTGCTGTGGAATGCAACAGGTGCATCTGGGATTGGCCCATGTTTTTTGTTTTTAATTAATGGCCAGTCACAGTCTGGCTTTCTGGACTCTCTGGTCAGCCACAAGCCTTTGTTATCATTCCTTTTCTTATCCAGCCTTCTGATGAAATCCTTTCTTCTATTCTTTTAGCATAGTTTTAATATAAAATATATCATAAAATAGTCAGTCAGCCTTCTGAACCATGGAGTCAGATCCTCGTCTCTTCCCTCACCCTCAGACCCCTGTGACCGCCACACAATCCTGACGTGGTGTGCAGTGATTTAAACCACCAGCAACTCCTCATCAGAACAGCTTAAATATAGAATAAATAGATTTAAACATGCTCTGAGAAATGCCACTTGTGTTAACATCAACCTGGAGTTTGCCATGATACAGATTTGGTTTAAAGGAAGTTTTTTCTGTGAGGGTGGGGAGCTGTGCCTGGCTCTGGGTTCCTGGAAATGCCCAAGGCCAGGCTGGAACACCCTGAAGTGAAAATTATCCTGCGTGGACCAGCTGGAAACTCCAAAGTCCATCCCAACCCATTCTGCAATTCTGTGTTTGTGTCACTGTGCAGTTTGGCCAGGCCAAATTTAGCAGGGATTTCTCTGTCTCTTCCTCTTTCTGTTTCTTTCCTTGGAATTAAATCATCCTGCTCAACTCTGCATGGGAAAAGTGGCCCCTGTGTGGGCTGGAATTGCACTGGGTGATTCCCAGCCCCCCTTCTGCTCCCACTGTTGCTTTATGAAGGTTTTTTGGAAAGGGAACTAAAGAAACAAATTCTGAGTTTCCAAAGGTTCTGCAAATGAAGGAATTTAGTTTTTCAATCCGTGGCCTTGAGCTGTGGTTTTAGTTTTTCCCCCTACATGAGGGCCAGGGTGCAAGCCAATTTATCCCATGACTATTGTCAGATATCAGGGGGGCATTTAATTGATTTAATGGTTTCTTATTTTACAATTGATGGAAAACTTGGGCTATTCCAGATGAAATTCAAAGGAAGAGCCCTGAATGTGCCAGGTCCTGTCCTCATATGTGAAGTAAATAACTCTCAGGCACACTCACTGCAGTGACAGCCACTTTCTTCTGTAGTTTTTGCCTTTTACAAATGATTTTCTGTGTGTGGCTTCTTGCAGAGAGGCAGAATTTATTTTTCAGAGAGCCTTCATTTATAAATGTCACTTTTTGTTTCCATCTATTCTTAGAAACAGGTAATTTTTATGTACTGCCTTCCCTGTGCTTTTTGGGTCTCTGGTGGATTTGGGGAAATTAAATTTCATGCTATTCTGCTTTAGGCTGCCTGTGCTCTATTAGGGTTTGCTGAGTGCAGACATTGCCTTTCCAAATCTTGTGTAGCACACAAATAAAGGGATTTTTGTCATAGCTGCTGTTTAACAAGCACATCCAAAGTATTTGCTTAGCAGTGATTTGTGAGTTAAAACTTAAAACCTTCTGCTTTTTCATGTGGGAGCACGAGATTTGTGCTTGTTAAAGCCTCATCTTCCAGTGCTTAGCAGGGAAATAATTTTGGAAAACAGCTGTTGGTGGCTGCTGTGTGATTTTTGTATTAATTTCTAGTGTGATTTTTGTATTAATTTCTAGTGTGATTTTTGCATTAATTTCTAGTGTGATTTTTGCATTAATTTCCACTAAGCTCAATTCAGGAGGAAGAGAAGTTCATGGAGCCCTTTGCAGAACATCAGGAAATAATGAGTTTTAAGGACTGGATCTTGATGCTTTTATGGATGGAAGTGGTGCCATTGCCTTTTACTAGCTCTGAGTAAATTGTTTTGTAGTTAAATCCTGGCAAAGCTTTAGGACTTTGAGCCCAGCCTTAGGCTGAGTTTGCTGTAAATGCAGCCAGAGTTTATCTGCATTTTGTGAGCCAGCCCTGTGTGGCCGAGTTTTTGAGTTTGGGGGTTTTTATGTCTGTTAAAATTAATTAAAATTTAACAACATGTTTTGGTTTTTTTTTTTTTTTTCTTCCATTTTTCCTCCGTTTTGGTTACTTTCTGAATTAAAAATCAGAAAATGGTGTTTGGGACCCATTTGTCTGTGTTAGAAATGTGCTGTGTGTGTTCTTGCAGAATTGTCTGTGTTCTGTCCTTTTCCTCTTTGTCCTTCACAGACCTTCCTGGGATTATAGGTCACAAAGCCCAGATAGTTGGCTCAGATAAAGAGCTTTGTAATTTAAGGGATTGTTGGAATAGAAATCATTTGGAGCAGTTTGAATGATTTTTTTTTTAATCTTAAAGAACAAAATAAAAACCATTGACCATTTTAAGGAGATAAAGCCAATGAGTAAATTAGAGCTGTTTGATTTTACCAACATCAGTCTTGATAGCACCAAGCAAGGAAATTGTTATTGTGCTCTGCAGAATCCTCTCTGGTTTTATAGTACACCAAATATTCTTGTCCAAATTTCTCTCTGCACTGACTGGAGGAGCAGAGGAGTTTAAATGCATTTATTTTCTCTGTATTATTGAAAAATAGCTCTTGTTAGATACAACACCACTTCAGCAGCACGAGGAGACTTCCAGGTACTAAAACCTTTAAGCTTAATACTAAATTGCTCCTTTTCTTCCCATCCCAATTTATTTACAGCCAGACACTCCTCAATGTGGTGGTAAAAACCCCTTTAAATGGACGATTTAATCTCATTAAGATGAAAAGAAAAGCTTTGTTTTATTCTTTCATCTTCAGGCTGCAGCAAAGTGTTCCTAAAGCTCCTCATCACCCGTCAGCTGAGGCAGGTTAAGTGTTTTGTTGGTACTTTAAAGCTTTGTGCAGTTGTTTTTTGGTTAAACAGGAGGTACCACTTAAAGATCCTTTTCCTCAGCCTCTGGGGAATGGGAAAAACTTTTATTGCCACAATTTTTCCCCCCCATCCTGCTTTGCTTGTGCTCTGAACTCCTTGGCTTTCAATGATATCATATTAAAGTTTTGCCCAACTGAAAATTTGGCTTTGGATATTCCTACCTGTTGGAATCTGAATGGAAATTTAAGGAGTAAGGAAAGGACATTTCTTCCTTTTCTTTTTTTGGAAGGTTTATTGTGTGCCTCTGGCAATGCTTCACAGAGCCAGTTTATCAGATTCTCATTTTTAGCTTCATTAACCATGTTTGATTTCACCTCATGTTAATCACATAAAAACAAGCTTTTAATCTCAGCTGCATTTAGGGTGGGAGATGGTTCCTTCCAGGAAGGTTCTGCTTCTCCTTTTATCTCTGGAACTTTTCACTGAAGGAGTTGAATGTTTTGTACAAGATGCTTCACTTTTGGTTTCCTTTCCTGGTTCCTCCCTTTTCCTTTTCCTTTCCTTTCCTTTTCCTTTTCCTTTTCCTTTTCCTTTTCCTTTTCCTTTTCCTTTTCCTTTTCCTTTTCCTTTTCCTTTTCCTTTTCTGTCCTTTTCCTTTTCCTTTTCTTCTCTTTCTCCTTTTCCTTCTCCTTTTCTATTCTTTCCTTTTCCTTCCTTTCCCTTCCTTTCCTTTTCCTCCTTTTCTCCTTTTTCTTTCTCCTTTCCTTTCCTTTCCTTTCCTTTCCTTTGTCTCTTTCCTTTCCTTTCCTTTCTTTCCTTTCCTTTCCTTTTCCTTTCCTTTCCTTTTCCTTTCCTTTCCTTTCCCTTTCCTTTCCTTTCCTTTCCTTCTTTCCTTTCCTTTCCTTTCTTTCCTTTCCTTTCCTTCCTTTTCCTTTCCTTTCCTTTCCTTTTCCTTTCCTTTCCTTTTTCCTTTCCTTTCCTTTCTTTCCTTTCCTTTCCTTTCCTTTCCTTTCCTTTCCTTCCTTCCTTCCCTTCCCTTCCCTTCCCTTTTCCCTTCCCTTCCTTCCCTTCCCTTCCCTCCCTTCCCTTCCCTTCCCTTCCTTCCCTTCCCTTCCTTCCCTTCCTTTCCCTTTCCCTTTCCCTTTCCTTTCCACTTTCCCTTCCTTCCTTTCCTACCTTTTCCTTTTATCTTGTTCCCCTTTTCCCCTTTTCTCATTTTCCCCTTGTCCCCTTTTTCCTTTCCTCCTTTTCCTTTCTTTCCTTTTCTCTTTTTCCTTTCCTCCTTTTCTCCTTTCCCTTTCGTTCCTTTCCTTTCTTTCCCTTTGTTTCTCTTTCTTTCCTTTCCCCTTTTTCCATTTCCCATTTTCCTTTCTCTTTTCCCCTTTCCCTTTTTCCCCTTTTCCCCCATCCATGAGAGGGAAGCAGTTTATCCTTGACCAAAATCTCCATTATCCCTGATCCTACTGATTGACATTTCTCATCAAGGGGAGTTGGAACAAATTTAGGAAACTTAAGGAGGAAAAAAAAGGATATCAGGAGAAGTGGGTAGGAAGAATTAAAGGGCAGTGGTTATTCAGAACAGCGATTTTGTGTTAATCAGAAACCTAAGGAAGGTGGAATTTTTGGAGGAGCACCACTGATACCAGATCATGGTCAAAACTCAATGGTTTTGTGTTTCAGCGTTGAACACATTTATTTTTGCTTTTATTCTACTCTGTTGGCAGAAGAAAACACAATGTTCTACTCAAGTGAACCTTAGTAATTCCTGAATTATCTGGGAGCATCTTGGTGATAATGAAATTATTCTTCCTCCTTAAGATTTCCATATTTCACTTCTTCAGCCTCTTTTTCCCCTGTAGTACTTTGATTTTCTTCCTGCTTCCAATTTGTAGCACTAAAAACCACAATTTTTAGTAAGTATTTCATCAACTGAGACCAGCCATTGGCACAAGTGACTTTGATTAGCAGATCTCATTGCAGATCATTAAAAATGCAGGTGTTGGATTAATGATGTTGTGAGAATTTCAAGCATTTCAGCATTATCTTTTATTTTTATACCATTTCTGAATAATGAAAACAACCATAAACATCATAATTACTTATTGTTTAGAGCCTGTTTTCAGTTATTATAAAAAGCAGCAACGCAGGCCTGAATATTGGGCTGAAAATACACATTTCAAAGTTGAAATGTTTTGTTATTATAAAAAGCAGCAACGCAGGCCTGAATATTGAGCTGAAAATACACATTTCAAAGTTGAAATATTTTCAGTTATTATCAAAAGCAGCAATGCAGGCCTGAATATTGGGCTGAAAACACACATTTCAAAGTTGAAATGTTTTGTTATTATAAAAAGCAGCAATGCAGGCCTAAATATTGAGCTGAAAATACACATTTCAAAGTTGAAATATTTTCAGTTATTATCAAAAGCAGCAATGCAGGCCTGAATATTGAGCTGAAAATACACATTTCAAAGTTGAAATGTTTTCAGTATTATAAAAAGCAGCAATGCAGGCCTGAATATTGAGCTGAAAACATACATTTCAAAGTTGAAATGTTTTCATTTATTAAAAGCAGCAATGCAGGCCTGAATATTGAGCTGAAAATACACATTTCAGAGTTGACAATGCTGCAGCTGTGTGCTGATAATTCAATAAAAAACCTGGTTTGGCTGGAGTTGGAGAAACAGCATCACAAAGTGTGAAATCACCTCCAGTTTTATTGAGAGAAATAAATCCTTTCTAGGAGTTACTTGAGGGTGCAGATATCTGAAATGTGAATTTTGGCTATTTCTAAGCTTCTGTTAATATTACATGAAATAAATGGGGTTTTTTTCTCACTTGGTCACTGAATTAATTTCCAAATTATTCTCTAAAATAAACAAGCTGCTCTGTGGGCTGTTGGACTGTGGAAATCTTCTCTTCAAAGTAAGAAATTCTTGAAAATTCTCCTTTTTCAAAGTGATTCTCATGTCCAGGACATTAAATTAATTTCCAAATTATTCTCTAAAATAAACAAGCTGCTCTGTGGGCTGTTGGACTGTGGAAATCTTATCTTCAAAGCAAGAAATTCTTGAAAATTCTCCTTTTTAAAAGTGATTCTCATGTCCAGGATGTTAAATTAATTTCCAAATTATTCTCCAACATAAACAAGCTGCTCTATGGGCTGTTGGACTGTGGCAATCTTCTTTTCAAAGCAAGAAATTCTTGAAAATTCTCCTTTTTAAAAGTGATTCTCATGTCCAGGACGTTAAATTAATTTCCAAATTATTCTCCAACATAAACAAGCTGCTCTATGGGCTGTTGGACTGTGGAAATCTTCTCTTCAAA
Source organism: Ammospiza nelsoni (assembly GCF_027579445.1). NCBI lineage: Eukaryota > Metazoa > Chordata > Aves > Passeriformes > Passerellidae > Ammospiza > Ammospiza nelsoni. Next base: position 2,175,957 of record NC_080637.1, read on the forward strand.
GCAAGAAATTCTTGAAAATTCTCCTTTTTCAAAGTGATTCTCATGTCCAGGACATTAAATTAATTTCCAAATTATTCTCTAAAATAAACAAGCTGCTCTGTGGGCTGTTGGACTGTGGAAATCTTCTCTTCAAAGTAAGAAATTCTTGAAAATTCTCCTTTTAAAAAGTGATTCTCATGTCCAGGACATTAAATTAATTTCCAAATTATTCTCTAAATTAAACAAGCTGCTCTGTGGGCTGTTGGACTGTGGAAATCTTATCTTCAAAGCAAGAAATTCTTGAAAATTCTCCTTTTAAAAAGTGATTCTCATGTCCAGGACGTTAAATTAATTTCCGAATTATTCTCCAACATAAACAAGCTGCTCTATGGGCTGTTGGACTGTGGAAATCTTCTCTTCAAACAAGAAATTCTTGAAAATTCTCCTTTTTCAAAGTGATTCTCATGTCCAGGATGTTAAATTAATTTCCAAATTAATTCCAAATTTCCAAATTAATTTCCAAATTAATTTCCAAATTCTCTAAAATAAAGCTGCTCTGTGGGCTGTTGGACTGTGGAAATCTTCTCTTCAAAGCAAGAAATTCTTGAAAATTCTCCTTTTAAAAAGTGATTCTCATGTCCAGGATGTTAAATTAATTTCCAAATTATTCTCCAACATAAACAAGCTGCTCTATAGGCTGTTGGACTGTGGCAATCTTCTTTTCAAAACAAGAAATTCTTGAAAATTCTCCTTTTTCAAAGTGATTCTCATGTCCAGGACGTTAAATTAATTTCCAAATTATTCTCTAAAATAAACAAGCTGCTCTATGGGCTGTGGAAATCTTCTCTTCAAACAAGAAATTCTTGAAATTTCTCCTTTTTCAAAGTGATTCTCATGTCCAGGATGTTAAATTAATTTCCAAATTATTCTCTAAAATAAACAAGCTGCTCTGTGGGCTGTTGGACTGTGGAAATCTTATCTTCAAAGCAAGAAATTCTTGAAAATTCTCCTTTTAAAAAGTGATTCTCATGTCCAGGACATTAAATTAATTTCCAAATTATTCTCTAAAATAAACAAGCTGCTCTGTGGGCTGTTGGAGTGTGGAAATCTTCTCTTCAAAGCAAGAAATTCTTGAAAATTCTCCTTTTTCAAAGTGATTCTCATGTCCAGGATGTTAAATTAATTTCCAAATTATTCTCCAACATAAACAAGCTGCTCTATGGGCTGTGGAAATCTTCTCTTCAAAGCAAGAAATTCTTGAAAATTCTCCTTTTTCAAAGTGATTCTCATGTCCAGGATGTTAAATTAATTTCCAAATTATTCTCCAACATAAACAAGCTGCTCTATGGGCTGTTGGACTGTGGCAATCTTCTTTTCAAAGCAAGAAATTCTTGAAAATTCTCCTTTTTAAAAGTGATTCTCATGTCCAGGACGTTAAATTAATTTCCAAATTATTCTCTAAAATAAACAAGCTGCTCTATGGGCTGTTGGACTGTGGAAATCTTCTCTTCAAAGTAAGAAATTCTTGAAAATTCTCCTTTTTCAAAGTGATTCTCATGTCCAGGACATTAAATTAATTTCCAAATTATTCTCTAAAATAAACAAGCTGCTCTGTGGGCTGTTGGACTGTGGAAATCTTCTCTTCAAAGCAAGAAATTCTTGAAAATTCTCCTTTTTCAAAGTGATTCTCATGTCCAGGACGTTGTACAAATATTTAAGTTCTTTCCCTCATCCCTTTTCCAGTCAGCAATTCCAAGCCTGGACGTGCTGGAGTTTCCATCAGCGCTGAATAAACAAATTGTCCAATTCTGCTTTGCTCTGCTGGATCCTTTGTAGCAGCCTCTTGTTATCAGCTGGCTGAATGAGCAGGAGATGAGATTTGAGCCCACCACAACAGCTCCTAAAAATCCACTTATTCCTCACTGCTGCTCTCTTTGTCCCCGGTTTGAGATGGAGTGATTGCTTTCAGCATTTCTGCAGCCTTTGCTGCCCCTGTCATCGATAAATGAAATTAGGACTTGATATGGAGATAAAAAAAAGGAGTCACCTTTTTTACTTTTCTCAATATTCACCTTCTACCGGGAAAATTTTTTAAATCCCTTTAAAATTGACTGTGAAATGGCTTTAAATGTACAATGTGGAAGTTTGATATCCTGATTTATCTTGCCATGCAACTCAACCACTGAGAAATCTGTTTAATGGGATCAGCAGAGCTATTGATGAGTGTTATCTTCTTTTTTCTTTCATTAACCTTTACCTGTAAGGACACTTCCCCTGCTTGGGTTTTTCACAGGATTATGGACTCTTATGTTTTTCTCTCCCAGAACAGCTTTTAAAGTTATGAACCAGTTTTAGCCACAGAGGCAGATTTCACAAGGACAATTCATTAACGATTACAATTTATTAACAATTACAATTATTAACAATTACAATATATTAACAATTACAATTATTAACAATTACAATTTATTAACAATTACAATTATTAACAGTTACAATTGATTACAATTAATTTATTGACATGTTTTTTGATATCTTGGGAATGGTGTCAGTGGCATTGTTGCAGAGTTTTGTGGCATTCATCAAAGCTTTCTCTGAGGGATGTGCTCAGGAAAAGATGGGGAAAATTCATGCTGGATGTGGATCTGCTGCAGGATGGTTACAAAACCTCTCTTAAAGCACCTTTTCCACCATTCTTGTCGCTTGATTTTTCCATCTTTCTTGTCTTTTCCTGGTTTAATTGTAGATTTGGTCCTACAAATTGAGTCTCAATACAAATCGAGTCTCACCTCTCCGCCTTCCACCTTACCAATGCTTTTAAAATTCTGCATTATTCTTTCCATCTTTCTTCTTGCTGAATTTCCTCACTCATTTAGGTTGGAAAAGACCCTTAAGATCATAGAATTATGGACTGCTTTGGCTTGGAAGGACTTTAATAATAATTTTGGGCCATGGGCAGGGACATCTTTCATTCCCCCAGGTTGCTCCAAGCCCTGTCCAGCCTGGCCTTGGACATTCCAGGGATCCAGAACCTTCTCTGCGCCAATGTCCCCACCTTAAAAAAAGAATTTATGCCACACATATTTGCTCCATGACACCAAGGAACAACTTAATGAATGGCTTTAATTAACATGAGTGAAAATGAGTTCTGGGTGCAGGTTTGGGGTGTGCTGATCTACAACAGCAGAGCCACCCATCCCACCAAGAGTTGCAATGTGAATATTTAACAGTAAAATTCCTGCCTGGAGCCTGAGTTCCTGCCCGTGGAAAGGTATAAAAATGTGAGTGGGTGATGAGCAGCTCTGTGATCTCCTTGTTCCTGCCCCAAGTGGCTCCAGGGCAGAGCTGAAATGGGCCAAGGATGATTTTTCAGTGCTCAATCCCAGCTGGAGATTCCTCCTTAGAGATGATGGTGAGATGAGCTGAACATCAAAATTTGCTATTTTGGGCTATTTGGGAGCGTTGGACTGAGCATTAGTAGTGACTTCTAATAGATATTTCAGTTAAAAAACCCTTTTAAACTTATCTGCTACGTGTAAAAATCCATAATTATTTCCCTGCCCTCTGCAATGGTAGAAGGAGTTTGTTGAAATACATGTGAAAGAATTTAAAGCAGATTTTTTTTTCCAAGGAGATGAAAAGAACACCAGTAAATTTCTGTGCACTGTCAGATAAAATAGCTTTACAATAAACTTCTGAACCACAAAGATCAGGAACTGGACACCTTAAATTGTCCTGAAAGGACACCACACGCTTAATCCTCTTGAAAGCAGAATCATCAAATCCTTCTTAGCGTTGCTTACAATATGATTATTATTTTTTTAATGTTGAATTATGGGATCCTGATGCTTTTATCCATTGTGTTCCACAAGAAAAGCTTTCCACTGTGTGTGGAGCAGGGATTACTAAAACAGCTGAAATGGGAATTTTTTCCACTGCTGTATTCAGCTGAAGGCAAAAATAGTATTTTAGAGGTGTTTGGAACTTCTGCTTCATTCTTTTTATTAATTATTTTAAATTAACAGGAGGGCAAAATGACTTGAAATAATAAGTTATTATCTCTAGATTTGATTACGGGGTTGGGGGGGAAGGATGGGTTATGAAAGTTTGATTGAAATAATTCCCTCCCTTCCAGGGGCATCGAGAACAATTGAAAAAGTCACATTAAAACTCCACACAGTCATTTATCCACACAGCAGGAGTTCCTGCAGAAACTAAAAATTAGGGGAATTTATATTAATTTTAATTTTTAACTGGCTTTTTTAACTCACTGCACTTATTGGTGGGAAATACCTGATTTTATGGCTCTCCCGTATTTTGAGTTGTATTGAACATTTTTCATGTTTTCTCTTCCTCAACATCCCTGTGTCTGTCACCTGTTTATCAAATTCAACTCTTCCAAGACAGGATATTTCAAACTATCAAAAATATGACAAACCCACGTATTTTTGGTAGTGTGAATCTCAGAAAGAAATTATTTTTATAAAACAGAGCTGTTAACACAGGCAGGTAGAACCTAATTCAAAGAACCACAGGGGAAAACCTCCTCAATCCTGTTTTTTCCAGCCCCCTCAAAAATCCAGTGTAATTTGCTTTATCCCAAATGAATGGGATATTAAAAGGAGAATATTCCAAATATAATAAATATAATAGGAACTGACTTTGTTTTGTTACTGCTAGACCATGCACTGTCTTGTTTCTAATTGAAATTAGTATAAATTGATTGATACCCACATTTACATTGGAAAATAGGAAATGTAATCTATGCAAGAGCGCCTTTGGAAAGTAAAATATGAAATATTTTGAAATTATGCACACTTAATTGCATTGTTTTTGTATTTCATTAGCCTATGAGCTCGTCTGAAATATTCCTGCACATTACCAATATTTACCAGTTCATAAAAATTTCTGTCCTTGGAGGGGAGCTTTGTTTGTGAATTCCTGATTGGAGGAAGTGCCTGGAATTGGGAATTTCTCTGGAAAAGTTGTTGGATGTGTTGGTAGTTAAAATTGTATTAATCTGAAAGTAGAGTTTATTCTTGAGAATGCTCTTTAAAAATAATAATATTTAAGGAATTAATAATAATAAGGAAATAAACCACAGCAGTTTAAATGCTGGGTTTTAATGCACAGAAATGACTTTTTTAGTGGTTTTTGGGTTTTCTTTCTGCTGGTGCACTGAAGGAATGGTTCATTATTGTTTCACTGAGTGCAAGGCTAATTTGGGTTATTTATAAGGTTAAAGATCAGGTACAGCAGTGTTTGAAACCCACTAAATTTAAAAATAATTTCCTGTTTTCTCTCCTATGCTGCTCCCAGCAAATCCAGTGCTCTTTGAGAACTAAAAATTAAGGAAAACAGAATAAATTTCATGGTGGTGTTGCCTTCCCACCTGATTTAAACACCAAATACATTTCCTAGAGCTTTAATTGACATTGAAATCATTTTTCCCCTATCCCAGAGTGCTCCAAGCCCCATCCAACTCAACCTTGGGCAGTTCCAGGGATGGGGCAGCCGCAGCTGAGGGAAAAATTTCTGCTGTTCTTACTGAACATTTTTGGGTGAAATTTAGATCTGGACCAAACCAGAGCTTTTATTAGGCAGAAAGAATAAATCAAGGCTATTTGCATATTATAATATTTGAATTTTACACATCTGGAGTTGAAATGTGGGTGGGAAATTATTTTAGTTGTGGAAGAGCCCTGATGTGTGTGAGCTGGGAAGGCACCAGGCACGTGAGGTTCCTGATGCAATATTTCTGAGCCTGAGTGCACAATCAGGAATTTTCTGGTTATTTTTATTATTAATTCATAATATAATATAATATAATATAATATAATGTGATGCAATATTTCTGAGCCTGAGTGCACAATCAGGAATTTTTCCTGGTTATTTTTATTATTAATTCATAATATAATATAATATAATATAATATAATATAATATAATATAATATAATATAATATAATATAATATAATATAATATAATATAATATAATATAATGTGATGCAATATTTCTGAGCCTGAATGCACAATCAGGAATTTTCCTGGTTATTTTTATTATTAATTCATAATATAAATATAATATAATGTAATGTAATATAATATAATATAATGTAATGTGATGCAATATTTCTGAGCCTGAGTGCACAATCAGGAATTTTCCTGGTTATTTTTATTATTAATTCATAATATAATATAATATAATATAATATAATATAATATAATATAATATAATATAATGTGATGCAATATTTCTGAGCCTGAATGCACAATCAGGAATTTTCCTGGTTATTTTTATTATTAATTCATAATATAATATAATATAATGTAATGTAATGTAATGTAATATAATATAATATAATATAATATAGTATAATATAATATAATATAATATAATATAATGTATAATATAATATAATATAATGTAATGTAATGTAATGTAATGTATAATATAATATAATATAATGTAATGTAATGTATAATATAATATAATATAATATAATATAATATAATATAAATATAATATATAATATAATATAATATAATATAATGTAATGTAATGTAATGTAATGTAATGTAATGTAATATAATATAATGTAATGTTATGTAATATAATATAATATAATATAATATAATATAATATATAAAATATATAATTGCATATATTATATATAACAAAAATTAATAGATATATTAGATATGATCATAATATATCACATAATATAATACAATATAATATAATATTAGTATAATGATATAATACATAATATAATTAATATAATTAATAACAATTATATATATAATGTAATAATATAATTAATTATTAATAATTCCCTCAAAGCTGCCACTGTGCCAGCAGCTGAGGAAGATGATGGGGCTGAAGGCTGAGGTGCCCTGTCCCAAAAATTCCCACTTAAAGGGATGGGAGAACTTGCCCTTGGATGGATCCATGGTTTGACTGCCTTGATGTTGGTTTTTAATGCCAGAAGTGAAAGCCAGAAACTGCAGGAATTCTCTGGAATTTGTTTTTTCCAGCACAAAAATGAGTTTTCCATGTTTGGGAGGTGTCTTGGAGCTGTGTTCTCTGTTTGAGGAGTGTTCCAAAGGGATTGTTGGATTAAATCCATGAATTTTGGTGGAAGTGAAAGAGATTTTAGTGATATTTTCATTAATTCCCTCAAAGCTGCCACTGTGCCAGCAGCTGAGGAAGATGATGGGGCTGAGGCTGAGGTGTCCTGTCCCAAATATTCCCACTTAAAGGGATGGGAGAACTTGCCCTTGGATGGATCCATGGTTTGACTGCCCTGATGTTGGTGTTCAATGCCAGAAACTGCAGAATTCTCTGGAATTTGGTTTTTTGCAGCACAAAAAGGAGTTTTCCCGTGGTTGGGAGGTGTCTCTGGAGCTGTGTCCTCTATTTGAGGAGTGTTCCAAAGGGATTGTTGGGTTAAGTCCATGAATTTTGGTGGGAAATGAAAGAGATTTTTGCAGAGTTTATCCTGGCTTGGTGTGTGGCTGATTGAAGACGCCTGCTAGAGGATGTTGGAGGTGCCTCATTTCTGACTATATTTGATATTCTTTAATTCTTTACACGCCCTCTTTACCATGAAACTTCTTCCTTCTGGAGGGATCTTCCAGAAACCACCTCCAGAGCTTCCCATTCAGGGATGGTGAGCTTTCTTCCAGAGCAGGGCGACAAAACAATTCCTGCTCCAGCTGGGCACCAAGGACAAATGATTGACCCATTTATGTTGGATAAGTCCAGAGGAGGCCACAAATTTAATAAAGGGACTGGAGCACCTCTCCTACAAAGAGAGGCTGAAAAAATTTGGGCTGTTTCAACCTGGAAAAAGAAAAAAAAGATTATGTGGAGATCTTGCAACAACCTCCCAGTATCCTGTTCACTGGACAGCATTTTCCTTTTAAATAGCCAAGCTTAACTGGAAGGAAAAACAGAACTTGGGCATTTTTTTGTGTGGTGATTTTTTTGTTTTAATTCATTATCTGAACATTACCTAGCTAAGTATTTTCTAAAAGACATTTGATTGTATCAAACCTAAGTGTCTCTTAATTAATACCTTAATGCACCTGCCCTTTCCAGAGAATTTAGTGAAGGTGCCTGCTACTAAATGCTGTTTGCATTAATGTTTTTTTTTTTTTTTTTTCCAAATGCAGGGCTAATGGGCAGATCCCCAGCTCTGCAGGCTGGAAGTTATTTGAATAATTTGTCCACCTCAAATTGCTGATTTCTCAGGCTAACATTTCTGAGGCTGCAGGTGTCTGCTTTCCCTGAGCTTTGTTGTTTACTGCTCGGGGTGTAATCCTGACATCCTGCTGATTTGTTTCTTTACTGCTTTAAAGAGAGAGGAAAAAGGTATGGATTTGGATTTTGTGTTAAACAAAGGCTGAGGAGTTGGAGTCAAATACTTCACGAGTTGTAAAAATTTTTTTGTGCCAAGCTGTTGTGGATGTGGAGGAGAAAATTGCTGATGGTTCCTCAAGAATTGGCATCAAGTGAAGCTTTGCTCCATCCTGCTCATGGGATGATCCAAATTTAAACATCTGAAACATCAGGAACTGATGGGAAGTGAGAAGTGCTTCAGTCCCCTTTGCTCCTCTGTCCTTATCCATTCTCCCTGAAACTCCCCAAAACCTTTTGAATCCTGGGAAATATCATGGTTTTCTGGTTCTTTATTTGTCTGATTTTGAAGCACAAGTGGGCTTCAGATTAATAAAAAAATATTGAATAAATATTCAATAAATATTTATAAAAATAAATACAAAAAGTTAAGCAAATGCTTTGGCACACTCACTACATAGGGTTAAGCAAATGGCTTTGTCCACTCTTTATAAATATATTTTTAATAGAAATCAGGTTTGTGGCATTTTAAAAAGGTGGTGGGATAAGCCTTTCTCAGGTTTGCCAAAGGATGTTGGATGGATGGAATGTTGGGCTCTAGAGAAGACTGAATGAGAAGTGTTCAAGTCTGCTTTTTCACAAGGGCACAGGACAAGGGGGAATGGCCTTAACCTGAAGGAGGGTGGGGTCAGATTTGATTTAAGAAGAAAACTGTCCTTCAAACTTTGCCTGAAGAATTAATGGACAAATAAGAAAAGTCAGGGTGCTGTTTCCCAGAGGCCACCAAAATGGCAAAACTTAAATTCCTTGTGCCTGGACAGTCCCTGCTTGGTCTGCCCAGATCCTGGCAGGAGCTCGCTGGGTTTTATCACTTTGACCCTGTGTGGATTCCAGACTCCAATCAAAGCCTCTCCCTCAGTGCCTTTCACAGCTGGATAGGGAAGAGAAAATAGAATTAATAGAATTCCCATGGAATCTCCTGGGAATGTCAGCTCTGGAGCAGCTCCTTGGTGTCTGCAGGGCTGTTCCTCTCATATTCTCACTCCACTCTGCTCTGTCCAGCTGCACAAAACTTTGGTTTTTCTTCTTAAATCCATTATCCCTGAGGCATCACCACCACTCCAGGCTGGCCCAGCCTGGTGGGTCCATCCTGGAATTGGCTCTGGATGTGGAGGAAGCTTCCAGAAACCTCCCCCATAGCCCCCAGTCCCAAACGCTGCCCACACAAACCCAGCACAACCATTCTGTGTCCGGGAGCAGTTTGGTGCCTCTCAGAGCTTTGTGCTGATGCCTCAGGTTTTAGTTTTTATATTTTTCCCATTCTGTGCTGCTTTAGCGTGTGGGTCTGGGCTTCATATTATGGGATGGTGAGCTCTGTGCACAGAGCAGGGAGACAAAACAATTCCTGCTCCAGCTGGGCACCAAGGACAAATGCCCCAAATCTCAGCCCAGGAGCACAAACCCCGTGGGCTGGAGAGAGAAAAACAAGCAGGGTGGGACTGCCTGGGCTAAAGCTGCAATGGGACAATGAACTGCAAGGTGCAAATGGAGCAGAGCTGATCCCAGGGACAGACCCCGGCAGCGCTCGTGCATTTTGGGGCCGTTTTGGGTCATCTTGAACCCTTGAGTGCATCCAGAGGGGCTGGGACACAAACCCTGAGGGAACCCTGAGGGAGCTGGGGGTGCTCAGCCTGCAGGAAAGGAGACTCAGGGTGCCCCCAGCACTCTCACAGCTCCTGAAAGGTGCTGTGGAATTTGCAGGCAACTCTGACAAAGGAAGAGATGAGAATCTTGACTCCATGTTTCAGAAGGCTGATTTATTATTTTATGATATATATTATATTAAAAGAAAATTATATATTAAAACTATACTAATGAAAGAAAAAAGAGACATCAGAAACCTAGAAAGGAATGAATAATAAAATCTTGTGACTGACCAGAGTCTGACACAGCTGGCTGGGATTGGTCATTAATTAAAAACAATTCACATCCTGGAAAAACAATTCTCCAAATCACATTCCAAAGCAGCAAAACATGGAGAAGCTGGAGTTTCCCAGCTTCCCAGGAGAAAACATCCTGGCAAAAGGTTTTTTTCCTAAAATATGTCAGTGTCAAGGTGCCTGTGCCCAGCTGCCCCTGGGCTCTGTCTGCAGCAGCACTGGCACACCCAGGGCACACAGCTTGAGCTGGGCCGAGGGAAATCCAGCTTGGAGAGCAGCAAAAAGCTTTTCCAGCAAGGGGGAGAAAGTTCTGCAATGGCTGCCCGGGGAGGGGGTGCAGTCACCACCCCTGGGTGTGTTTAACCAGCCTGGAGGTGGCACTGGGTGCCAGGGGCTGGGCTGGGCTCCAGGGCCCTGAAGGGCTCTCCCAACCTGGTCATTCTGTGAATTCTGTGAATCTTCAGTGCAGCCCTGGCTGGGCTCTTGTGCTGCCCAAGGTGCATCCATTGAGGCCTTTTAATAAATTCCTTCTTTATTCTGTAACTCTGCCCAGCCTCTGTTCTAGCTCAGCCTTCTCAAGGCATCACTGCAGCCTCTTTGGGGGTGCCCATCCCCGTTATGCTGCTGCTTTTCCATTGCCATCATCCCAGGAGAGCTGTGCCAATCAAACACCCATCCCAGGGTGTGCTGAGGGCCAGAGCAGCAGTTGCTGGGTTTTGGGTGTGTTCCCTTCACTGCCCAGCTCCCAGATGGGTTTGTGATGGGAGCTGTGCACTCTCACTCTCACCTCACTTTGGTTTGTGCTCCTGGAGGAGCAGGGGAAGCCCTGGAGTACAGATGTGACCTTCTAAATGTACCCGAAAATCTTCCCACTTTGCTCTGGAATGAAGCTGACACTGATTTCAGCATCCTGAGGAACTTCTAATATTAAAGGGAGTCATGTTGGGAATGGCCGTGCAATAATAATTTAATGTTTAACAGAATAATATTAATATATTAATATTTTAGCAGTCTTGCACCCCCTAGGTTTAACATTCTCAAGTATTTCAATGGTCAGCTGTGTGTTGTTAATGCCCTGTAGTGTGAGCAGAGATGGCCATCACAAATGTAATTTAACATTTAATGTTAAACACTCTTTTCCTGATCCTCTCTCAAATAAATTACCTTTCCCCTTTTTAAATGCTTTTCCCCCTAGAACAAATCCCTCCTCCTTATAGAACTGCAATTTTTAAATTTTATTTTTCAACTAAAACATCATGAAGCTCCCATTTGGGAGCTCCCCAATTCCATCTTACAAGAATTCCATTGAATGATCTATAGCTCCACTTTTATTCCCTATTAGTATTTGCCTGATCGATGGGCAGCCTAATTGATTGTTCAGGTCAAATGTCTTTATTGGCTGCTGCCTGAATCCCTCCTCATTATGACATAAACCATCCTCCTCTGCTCTGTTGGACTTCTTGTACTCATTTTTGTACACCAGAGCCATAAATTTCGTTCTGTTTCAATGTTATGTCAATCAAGATAATCCCAATAAAATAGGGGTTGCCTTTTTCACCCAGTTTTTTGTTAGAGATCTGTTGAAAGGTTCATATTTCCCTCTGAATTTTAATTTTAAAATATTTTTAGGCTGGGGTATCACTGATAATTTAGAAGTTTCCCCCCACTTTTCCCTCTGTTTCTGTGATCTCAGCATTTCCTGGGCCTGGCATGATGGATATCGATTCCTGCTGCTTTTCCAAAGATATTTCTAACTGGATTAGTTGGCCAAAACTCCCATAAAATTGATGAAGCTGCTTCATTTATTCATTCATTCATTCATTCCTAAAACCCTTTTGTGAGGCTGCTTTAGCATGAGCAGAATTGCAGGGAGTAGAACAGAAAAGTGGAATAATGATTTTGGATAATCTTTGCTGATAAATCCAACCCCTGGAGATGAGGTCACACAGACTTTCCAGTGCCTTTTTAATTTTAAAATTAAAATTAATTTTAATTTCTCTGGGCTTGATTTTCCTTTGCAGGGTTTTTATGGCCCTTTTTGGGGTTCAGCAGGTTTTTCTGGGGTGTTTTGGGGTGGGATCCCATCCTGGAGCTCTGGGCTTCCATGGAGGGGGATCTGAGGCAGGAGTGAGGGAATTTTCTGGAAATCCAGAGCATGGCAAACTTCAGCTCAGTGTAGGTCAGGATTTATTCCAGGCAGGATGAGGATTAAACTGGATTTTGGTGGTTTTGGAGATGTCTTTCAGCCTTGTAGGGTTGGTGGCTCTCCCTCTGTTCATATTCTTGAAGAATTTAAAAATTTAAAAATTCCCTGATTTTTTAATTCTTAACCAGTTTCATTGCTTCATCTGACAGAATCTAAGTGAAGGAAATATTCTTTCCAGTCTGGATAATTTGGGGGAAAATCTTTCTCTAGGAATTAGAAATATGAATATTTAGGGTGCTGTAAGAGCTTTGTTGTATAAAACACATCTGAAAATACTTGATTTGTTACACAAAAATATTTATTTATTCTATATGAGTGAAAAGCTGCATTTTATGACTTTACTGTTTATATCTCTGTCTCATTCCTATGGTTTAACTTTACAAAGCCATGTTTCTGAAGAAAATATTGAATTTAATGTACAGTCCATGTTGTTTAATTTTTGAAAGATTGCACTAATTGAAAAGCTGTTTAATAAGAAAGTGTTTTAAAGGCTAAAATTTCAAAGATGGTTAAACCACAAGAAAACAACTCCAACTGCTGTGAGGGGAAAAAAGCAAATAAACAATGGAGGGCACTGTATAATGCAGTTGTTTCTGTAATTGGGGATAAGTTGTGTTCTGTTAACATTTCATTGCATTTTCTTTTAATTGCAGTTAGTGATGAAGAGCTGAAGAAAAGAATAGCTGAGGAACTGGCCCTGGAACGAGCCAGGAGAGACTCTGAAGCTCAGAAGAGAAGGTTGGTTCATTAATAATAACAATATTTCAAACCAACTTGGCCTTAATGCTTTTATTTGATTTATCTGCTTACTGGAATAACTGAATTTTGTGCCTGTGAGAGCTCTGGGGGCTGCAGCAGGTTTGGATATTAAATCCATGTTCAACAACAAATGAGCTGGAATTCCCTTGTAAGAGCTGATCCAAACTGTTGCTCTAAATCCCTTTTGACCTCTTGAGCTTGGATTTTTGCTGCTTTTTAAGCTCAATTTTGCTGATTTCTCTGGAGCCCAAATAATCACTTTGAGCTGGATGGGCTCCCTGTGATCCCAGGGGCTGAGGAAAAATACCTTGAAATGGGAATTCTGGAGTTTGCTGGGAATTCTGGAATTCCCAGGATGTTTTGAGTGTAAAAAACTGTATTGAACCAGTTCACACCAGTAAAACCCTCTTGGTTCCTTTCTGTATATTGAAATATTCCTTTTTAGGAATATTTCATTTTTTATTCTCAGAGATTCCAGTGATTCTGAAAGCCTGATCAAGAGCCATTATCAACAATTAAAAATTCCTCTTTAAATTTAGAAATTTTGGTATCTGCTGAACTTCTGTGTTTATTTCTCCTTGCAGTGATTGTTGTAAATAGATAACACAAACACACTGAGGATAAATACAAATATTCCACACTGTCCTCCACTGAGAATGGGGAGAAAGGCTCATTATGATGGATTAAGAAAAATTAGGCTGTAATTAGTCCTACTTCAACTGTCTGCACGGATCTCAGTTGTTTCCTACCCAGCATTCTGGTGTTTAATTGAGTTAGGTTGATGGAGTATATAATTAGATAGGACTGTATTAATGTCCCAGGGAAAAAAAAAAATCTCTCTTTTTTTGCATCAGCAATAAAGGAAATCAATAAATTCCAGTGAAATTCCCCCTCTCCTCAACTGGGCTTTGACAGGAAAACTTGGGTTATTTTTGAGCTTTTTGAATGCTGAAGACTTCAGTTAAATGGGATGAAAATCTGGAAATATTTGGTTTGCAACTTCAGCATTTTCAGCACCATCCAGAATTCTCCTTGCAGGGTTGTGCCTTGGTCTGTCAAAGGGATGGAGGAGATTGGGTAAAATATCAAAGTAAATTAATGATGATGATGCTAAAGAGAGGAAAAACATCACAATTTGTTAACAGCTGCACTTCTTTTCAAATTTTTATTTAATTAATGGTTTTGGTTGTTTTATTAGTTTTTATACAGTATATTTTTATTATTGTAATTTTTAAAATTCTTTTTCACAGTATTATTTTTCATTACAATGTATTATTACAATGTTTTACACCAATTATAAAAATCTGTTTTTAACAGAGCATAGAGATTTTTTTGTCTTGAATGGAACAACTGTAAAAGATGCAGATCTTTTTCCATAAGTAAAACTCAAAGTCTTTATGGGCTGAATTCTGGTGGAGGTTTGTGTTTTAAAAACATCCAAGAAACTCATTCAGGTAAATTATTTTGTCTTCCATGTGCAGAATGTTCCAGCTAATAGAAACATGCAATTTAAGCTGAAATAATTTGTGATATAAATACAAACACATGGATGCTGTTTTGGAAAACAGAACAAAACCCTCAGCTCTACATTTAAGCTCCTTGACCCTGCACTTGTGATTTATTAACAATTTCATTTCATAACCTGCTAATTTTAAGACAAATCCTATTGGGGTGTGACATAAAAATCAAAGTTTTTACCTCCACATGCATCTCATGGATTGTTTTACCATGGATGGTATATTTTATATATTTATATTCTCACTTCTTTCTCTAAACTAGGATTTTTTTCCCAATATTTCAATGAAATAACATTTCAGCAGAAAAATATCTGAAACTTGGACTGTTTGTTGTCTGATTCCTACTGCCCAAAGCTGATTTTGTGCTGTTCTGTGAGCAGTGCATGAGCACATTTGGGTTTGATTGCAAAATGTCTTTTCCTCATTTCAGGCTGTGAAGGGAAGAAACCTTAATTTGGACTTCTAGCTAAATTATTTATTCACACATCCACACACAGTACAGATGGGCTGCTATATAAAGTTCAAATCTGGGCTTATTTTGGGGATTAGAGCTGAAGAATGACTCTTAAATTGTATTTTAATGCCAGCAACTCTAACAATATATGAATTACAGCTTTTATTTAACAGGACTTGGAATAATTAATAAAATAGTGATTTAGACCCAACTTAGAATATATTTCCAAAATTCTGCACTGATTCCACTTTACTCTTCCTTTTACTCAACCCAACTGTTGTTCCTCACTTGAGTTTTGAACATTTTGAAATGTTTCATTTGAAAAGCGTTTTCATTTTGGAAAGTTCATGTAGAAAATTGCTGATCATTAATTTAAAACAGAATTTGTGGAGTTTGCAGCAGTAACTGTGAGCAGTTAATGTGGCAGAGCTGAGGGTGACACTCAAGGAAACATAAAAATGAGAGGATGGACACAAAAACTTGAGCTTGACAGTGGTGACAGGTAATAAATGATAATTAAGAGAAGAATTCTGAATAATAAATAATAGAAATCCACACAGCTCAATGGACCGGTGGGTGATAATTTCAATTTTGCTTTCAAAAATTTCAATTTTGCTTTTTCTCTGCTTATTCTAGACAAGCTCAGCAAATATTTAGCTTTTTTTTTCTAATTTCCCAGAAAATGAGGAAATTTTTAATGTCATGGCTTTGAGAACAGGCATTGGGGAAATAAATAAATAAATTTCCTTTATTTATTTCCCATCAGAGAGCAGAATTTATCCACTCCATCCATGAACTTTGTTCATTTGTTGGGCTCCATGATACTGATGGTGCTCAGTAAATCTGTTTTTCAAGTTTGCTTGAAATGAAAAGTGCAGGCAAAGTAAAAAGTATTTTGAGGCAGCAAAAAGAACAACTTTAATCATCAGCATAATGATAAAATTTTAGATACTGCCAAGCTCATCAGAGTGCTGGATTCCTGCACTAAAATATCCAAGCCACTGCTTCAGAGGCAAGTGATGGATGTGATTTCCCATGGAAATTGAACCTTCCTGAATGATGACTTGCCTTTTTTTCCACCCCTGAAAATCAGAGAAATTTCAGACTTTTTATTTTGCTAATCATTCAGCTCAGGATAATTGTATTTGGGCGGGGTTCAGTTTCTTGCTTGGTGAGTGTTTCCCAGCTTCCACTTTTTAAATGTGATTTGGCACAGGGCAAATATTAATTATCTGTAGAGTGAGGTGTTTTTGCAAGCTGCTGTGCATGGCAGTGCCCTCAGTAGTGCAGGAAGTGTATTTTGTTCAAGTCTTCAATAAATTCATCCCTAGAGTTGTGTTGGTGTGCCAGAAATCTGTCCCTGACTTTGGTTGGGACTGTCCTGTGACGTGCTCTGATTCCAGGGCTTTTTCTTAGAGGAAAACTCCTGCTGGAAGGAGGAAATTTAAGGCAGGAAAAGGCTTAAAAATGGACTTTGGTTTGTTTTGGTGGCCCTGCAGTAATTCTGCTGCCAGCTCTGCTCTAGAAGTGTTTAAGGTGTGACAGAGGAGGGGAGGAGGTGGATCCAGGGAGAGCTCCCAGCACATTGCAGGGCCTGCAGGGGCTCCAGCAGAGCTGCAGAGGGACTGGGGACAAGGCCTGCAGGGACAGCACACAGGGAATGGCTCCCACTGCCAGAGGGCAGCCATGGGTGGCATCTTGGCAATGAGGAATTCCTGCCTGGGCTGGCATTGCCACAGCAGCTGGGGCTGCCCCTGATCCCTGCAGTGCCCAAGGCCAGGCTGGAGCAGCCTGGGATGGTGGCATTGGAATGGGATGGGCTTGAAGGGCCCTTCCCACCCAAACCATTCTGGGATTTGGGACACTCAGAATCCATCCCCAGGGGTTTTTATGGAAGTTGGGGATGGCAAAGGGAAGGGAGACCCTTCCTGGAGTGCTGAGATTGCCAGTGAAGCCCCCAGAGCCCAAAATCCCTTCCTAGAGAGGAGTCGGGGTGGGGATGGATCCAATGCCAGGCTGGGAGAGCTGGGAATGGAGGGAATTCCCTGGAGAGGGAGCCTGGGGTGGGATTTTGGGAAGGGATTCCCAGAGCAGCTGGGGCTGCCCCTGATCCCTGCCATGGCCAAGGTTGGACACTGGGGCTGGAGCAGCCTGGGACAGTGGGAGGTGTCCCTGCCATGGCTGGGGTGGCACTGGGTGGGTTTTAAGGTCCCTTCCCGCCCAAACCATTCCAGGATTCTCTGGTGGCTTTTGATAACTGAGTTTTTTGTGTGTATCTGCCATCTCATCACCTGTGACCAGGTGGTGCAACTTGGGTAACTTTTCTCTTGAAAAATCCTTTCCTTGACTAATGCAGACAAGAGCTGATAGAATATTCTGTCTTGGTTTGAAAAGCCAGGTGTCTGCTAAGGAAGGCAGGAGCCTCCCTTGAAATGGAAAATGTAAACCCCTTCCCTTATAATTTTGAAATTAAGGGGCTCTCAGGCAACGATATGGGAGCAGGAATAACAGTTCTTTACTCAGAAAATTAAAATACAAATGCAGTATTACCAAAAAATTCCGAAAACCACAGTCAGAGTGAGAGCAGGCCCTGCCCCCTGTGTGCCAGGGGGTGTCCCAGCCCCATGCCAGGGGGGCTCAGCCCTCCTGCAGTGCCAGCTGTGGCTCTGCTGCAGCAGGGATCCTGCACAAGGGGGGAGTTTTCCTCTGCAGCTCCAGGGCTGCTGCAGATGGGCCTGGGCTCCCTCTGGCCATGCAGGGCAGCAGAAAGCTGCTCCTCTGGCAGTGCAGGGGGCAAAGGCTGCTGTGCTGTGCCAGGCTCAGATTGGATCCAGGCAGGAATGCTTGGCTCCTCCCCTGGGCGGAACATCTCCCATGGGATGGTGAGATTGGATCAGCCCTGCAGGGACACTCAGTGGCCATGGACAGCAGAGATCTCCTGGAGGGAGGGTTGGCTGTGGGAGAGATAAAGAAAAAACTGCCCCATGGACAGAGAGAACTGCCCCACCTCTGACAGGTGGGGATAAAATACAAATCCCCACCCACATCTTTCAACCTGAGACATTCCCTGGGAATGAATTGTTGGATTCTGTTCTCTGTGGCTCACTGGGCTCCCGAGGATGTGACATTTTATCTGTCACCAGCTGCACAACTGATTGCAGCCTCTGTTTGTGCCATCCTCATCTATTTGGAGGAATCTTTTTAAACTCTAAATCAGCTTTGACTCCACCCTGGTGCACAGAGCTGCTCTGTGATGAGTTATTAAAGTTGTAACCATGAGATTTTTTTATTTGTTTTGTTGTGCTTCAAGAGGGTCTGTAGATAACTGCTCATCACTGGGGTTTCATTGATGCTCTGAGTGCTTTCCCCAACCTTTTTTTTTGTCGTGTCTCAGCAGCACATTGCATAAATGATGAGCTCTTAGTAAACCTGGAGTAAAGAGTTGGTGCAGAACAAATTCACCAGCGAAATGTAAAGTGAGAGAAGAATGAAGAGGAGTATTGGACAAGAAGCCTTTGGGAAACTGCAAACCAAAATTGTTATGTTAAAATCAATACTGGGCCTTGACCTTTCTGTGCTAGTGGATACTCTAAAACTTCCTATTGATTTCTGCTGTAATGACATGTTTATTCCAGTTTCCTGGCACAGGTGTGGAGAACAAGGGGGGAAAATAAAATTATGGATTTCTTTACAATGTTCATTTTATGTTTCAGTGAGTTAAAGATATGAGGAGGATCTTAATGTATCTTTAGTTCATATGGGGAGCTAACTAATTGTGGTGAAAATGTCTTCCAAGCATTCTTTTCCTCCTAAATTATTATTTTTTTTCCCAAGTAATCAGCTAAGTTGAATTGGGAAACCTGCTTTTTCCTGTAGGATTGTCCTCAGGGGGAGCAAAAAGCTCTTTTTTAGGTAATAGTTATTTTGTCTTCTGCCACAGGGACCTGTTGGCATTGTTTGGATTAAGTGGGAAAAGAGTCTGGAAAACTCCATCTTCAGGCAGAGAAAAAGCTGGGAATGCTCCAAAGCAGTAAAAATGATGATAATTGTTTTGACTTGGGACAGCTCAAAAATGAGAGTTTAATATCTCCTGGCAAGAGAAACTGCTCTGGTGTGGTAAAACCAGAGATCCCAACCGATAATCACATCGAGAAAGGCAAGGGGATTTTTATTTTATATCACTGATTTTATAAAAATTTTAAATAAACCCTTTTTCCTTGTGTTGGAACCCTGGGTGCTGAGAATTGGAGATTTCTGTGCTGCCAGCACTGACCCCCAGAGAACCCTGCACTGCCCTGAGGCCTGGAGAAGCTTCCAGAATGGAATGATGGAACTGGGACTGTGGGTGTGCAGTTTGAACAGGAGTGTGTGAGATCACAGGCTGGGAAACCCAGAGTTTAAGGGTTTAGATTGCAGTAATGGATATAAAGCAAGATGGAGGTTTTGGGGCACTGCTGGTCCTTCTTCTTCACCTTCTTCTCCAGGGGTTTGGGTGGTTTTGTGTCATTGGATAAAAAAGTCCCCATTGCAGGGCATGGGTGGTTGGGTATTGGGTTAAAAGTGAATAATTTAGGTGTCATTTATTAAAAGGCCTCGTAGAGAGAGAGATGGGGCTCCATTTTTAGTTTGTTATTGAAGTGCTGCAGAACTCAGGGTTTGTGAGAGTGTGACAGATAACCACTGATAAACATCTGAGTCCCAACAAGAAATACCATCTCACACGTTTAACCCCAACCTTGGCAAAAAGAAGATAAACTCACCAACCTGCTGTCCCTCAATTCCTAATTATCCCAAAGGCAATCAGCAATTAACTCCTTGGAACCCTGGCTGCTGGGAATTGGAGATTTCTGTGCTGCCAGCACTGACCCCCAGAGAACCCTGCACTGCCCTGAGGCCTGGAGAAGCTTCCAGAATGGAATGATGGAACTGGGATTGTGGGTGTGCAGTTTGAACAGGAGTGTGTGATAGAGTTTAAGGGTTTAGAATACAGTAGAAGATATAAAGCAAGATGGAGGTTTTGGGTTGGTCCTTCTTCTTCACCTTTTTCTCCACAGGTTTGGGTGATTTTGTGTCACTGGATAAAAAAGTCCCAATTGCAGGGCATGGGTGGTTGGGTATTGGGTTAAAAGTGAAAATAATTCAGGTGTCATTTCTTAATTGGATAGTTTATCCTTAAAAGGCCTTGGGGGGAGAGAGAGATGGGGCTCCATTTTTAGTTTGTTATTGAAGTGCTGTAGAACTCAGGGTTTGTGAGAGTGTGACATGGATAAGAACTAATAAACATCTGAGTCTAAACAGAAAATATCATCTCACACATTTAACCCTAACCTTGGCAAAAAGAAGATAAACTCATCAACCTGCTGTCCCTCAATTCCTAATTATCCCAAAGGCAATCAGCAATTAACTCTTTGGAACCCTGGCTGCTGAGAATTTGAGATTTCTGTGCTGCCAGCACTGACCCCCAGAGAACCCTGCACTGAGCTGAGGCCTGGAGAAGCTTCCAGAATGGAATGATGGAACTGGGACTGTGGGTGTGCAGTTTGAACAGGAGTGTGTGAGATCACAGGTGGGAAACCCAGAGTTTAAGGGTTTAGATTGCAGGAATGGATAGAAAGCTAAGACAGAACTTTTAGGGCAGTGCTGGTCCTTCTTCTTCACCTTCTTCTTCATGAGTTTGGGTGGTATTTTGTAATTAGACAGAAAAATCCTCATTGCAGGCTTCCAGTGAATAGTTATTAAGTTAAAAGTGAAAATATTTAAGTATAATTTCTTAATTAAATAATTTAACCTTAAAAGACCCTATAACAAAAGATTGTTAACCATTTTGTACCTTACTAATGAAGAACTGCAGAACTCACTACCTATAAAACTATAATGTAAGTAAAATTATATAAAATAAACACCTAAATCTAAACACAAACTATGGCCTCAAATACCTTCAGTCCCAACCTCAACAAAAGAAAAAACCCAATTTAAAACAAAAGAAAAAAAATCCAAAACCCAGCATTTAATGGATTGTGTGAGGATAATAATAATAACAATAATAATACTTATTCATTAATTATATTGTTATATAATATTATTGTATTATAAAGTATTATATACTGTTATATGATATAATAATAATAATAATAATAATAATAATAATAATAATAATAACAATCCAAACTATAATAATAACTTTAAAACTTGAAATTTAAACAAAAAAACCCCTTGAAGTGTCAAAGGGCTCCTCCAGCCTCAGGGCTGTGAAGATTTTGGCCTCACATCCCACCTGGAATTCCTCTTATTTTTCCTTCCCAGCCATTCCATCTCTCCAACATTTTCCACCTCTCTGAGCAGACACTTCCCTTGTCTGATCTCACACTCAGCAAAAGATTTGGATTCAGACATTTATTAATTCTTATTTATATTGCGCTCTTTATAAATGCTGTGTTCTGTAGTGTTTAATAATTTAAAAATGGAGATATATTTCATTTTTATAAGGTTTTTTTAAGGATAAACTGTCTAATTAAGAAATGATTCATAAATCATTTTTACTTTTAACTTAATAACTAACTACTTGTGTCTCATAATGTGGATTTTTTTATTTAATTATACAATATTATTTAAACTCATGAAGAAGAAGGTAAAGAAGATGGACTAGTTTAGTTTTAAAACTTCCATCTCGTTTTATATATATTATTATATTCTGAAACTTTAAACTCTTAGTTTTTTATTAGGTGACATTATACACTTTTATTTAAACTATACACTTATAATTTTAGTTTTATGAATCAATTTTGCTAGTTATTTTTACAGCTTTAGATCAATGCAGTGTTCTCCTGGGGGTCAGTGTCTGTCAGAATAGAAAGTCTAAAATTCCCAGCAGCCAGGGTTCCAACAGGTGCCTTTTTGGGCAGCTCTTCAAAGCAGGAAAGTTTAGTGTGTGATTTTTACCTGCAAAATGCCAGGGAAGCATAAAAGTGTTTATCAGGTCGGGAAGTATCAAACTGCCTTAGAAGCCCGTTGAAGTTTTATTGTTTTCAGTGAAAAGATGTTTTGTTTTCAGAAGGAAAAAAAGGTGTTTGGCAATGGCAGAGTTACTCTCCAAGGTTTCCTGCTCTGATTCTCCATTAATGCCATTATGTCTGGCTCTCAGGATATGGAGAGATGAATCTTGGAGATGGGAGGTGGAAATTGGAGAGAGCAGAGCTATAATTCACTCCTGCCTTTATAAACCCCAATTTTCAAGGGCTTATTTTTCACATGGATTTTAAAACCTGCCATCTCAGCTGACAGCTTGGATACTGAGCTTCATCTTGATCAGTTTATTTCTAGGAGAGATGGGAAAATGACTTGGAGCTAGTGAGAGAGCATCCACAAAAATAATCCTGCTTCATAGTTTCAGATTCAGGTAGGAAAGAGGAAAACTATTCCCCCCCTGGCAATTTTAAACAAACCTTTGCTTTCAAACTGCTGAGCTCTTTCATTTTGAAAAGCAGCAAATGAGCAGCAGAGAAACACTTAAAAATAGTAATAATAATAATAATGATACTAATAAAAATTTTTCTAACTGTCACTTCATTTTAATGGATAATTGATGCTGTCATAATTCCAGGACTGCTGTTGCAGATCCCAAGGGGAAGGATATTAAGTTGGGAAGTAATTTCAAATGGAGTTATGTGGCTAGCTAAATATACAGAAATTATGTAAAGCAGTTTTACAATTCTAACTCAGGTTCTCCGTGTCCCTCTGGCATAAAAATGGGAATTTGCTCATCTGTTTTGCCTCTATATAATACTGATCTAAATGCACCTATTTTAAAAGTAATGGCTTTATGAAGTGTAATTAAAAATCCCCTCAAACAACCTGCCCCCCTTTTTACTCACCCCTCCTCCTTCCAGCACCAAACTCTGCCCCAAAAACACTCCCACAACTCAGGAAGCTCCAAGAAAACTCAACCACTGACAAGAGTCACTGTCCTTGTTGCTCTGAGCGTTCACGAGCTGTCCATGGAAGTGCTGTTGATAAATTGAATTAATTGGAGTGAGTTGAGTAGATCACTGAGATTTGAAACGAGTCTTGGATCTTCTGGTCAAGGCCTGGCACATAAAATCCCGTGGCCGTTGTGAGGGATTTTTCCTTCGACAGATGTTAGGCTGGGGTTGGAAGGCAGCTGGGAAAGGGAGAGGGAGAATGAGGGGGTTCTGCTGGGTGGTGTGGCTTGGATTGAGAGTTTGGGTGATGGGACAAGTCTGGTGTTTGAAATAGGGTGGCTGAGGCAGTGGTGGTTATGTGGGACGAGGTGGAAAATAACCTTAAAATTGTATTTTCAGTGTTGGCTTGGGTTTGAGAACAGACATCATGGAATTATGGAATCATGGAATGGTTTGGGTTGGGAGGGACCTTCCAGATCATCTCATTCCATAGGGTAAGGGCCACCTCCCACCATCCCAGGCTGCTCCAGCCCCAGTGTCCAACCTTGGCCATTGCAGGGATCAGGGGCAGCCCCAGCTGCTCTGGGAATCCCTTCCCAAAATCCCACCCCAGGCTCCCTCTCCAGGGAATTCCCTCCATTCCCAGCTCTCCCAGCCTGGCATTGGATCCATCCCCACCCCGACTCCTCTCTAGGAAGGGATTTTGGGCTCTGGGGGCTTCACTGGCAATCTCAGCACTCCAGGAAGGGTCTCCCTTCCCTTTGCCATCCCCAACTTCCATAAAAACCCCTGGGGATGGATTCTGAGTGTCCCAAATCCCAGAATGGTTTGGGTGGGAAGGGCCCTTCAAGCCCATCCCATTCCAATGCCACCATCCCAGGCTGCTCCAGCCTGGCCTTGGGCACTGCAGGGATCAGGGGCAGCCCCAGCTGCTGTGGCAATGCCAGCCCAGGCAGGAATTCCTCATTGCCAAGATGCCACCCATGGCTGCCCTCTGGCAGTGGGAGCCATTCCCTGTGTGCTGTCCCTGCAGGCCTTGTCCCCAGTCCCTCTGCAGCTCTGCTGGAGCCCCTGCAGGCCCTGCAATGTGCTGGGAGCTCTCCCTGGAGCCTTCCCTGCTCCAGGGGAACATTCCCAGCTCTCCCAGCCTGGCTCCAGCCCTGCAGCAGCTCCATGGATTCCTCTGGATTTGCTCCAGCAGCTCCAGGTCCTGCTGGTGTTGAGGGTCCCAGAGCTGGAGACAGGACTCCAAGAAGGAGTTCAGCCTAAAGAAAGATCAGAATCCCCTGATCCCTTTCCCCTCCTTGTCTCTGGAGCACGTCCCAAACTCCTGTGACAGTGTGGGATGGACCAAAAATGAGGTAGGATTTATTGGGATGGACCAAAGATGAGGGAGGACTTACTGGGATGGGAAAAGGTCAGTGCCAGCTCAGGGATCTGCTGGAATCACTTCACTGTTCTCAGCACTGTGTATAATGAATTAAGGGTAATTTATATTCATGTATGGCGAATGTTAAGGAGGAGCAGTCACCCTGAAGAAGAAGTGGGTATGGAATAAAGAGATGGAGCTCTCATTAAATTTAATCATGTGTAGTTCAAGCCTAACTGCTCAGAAGTGTGATCCCTTCCCTCTTCTGCCTGTGCCAGTCATGAGAGCTCTTGGTCACTCGTGATGGATTTGTCAGAAGGTTTTAATGGTGCTGGGTCTGGTGGCTAAAGTGGGGCCAATTTGGGTCCCTGTCATCACATTTGACTGGTTTTGCACTCATGAAATGATGATAAATCTGGGTTTGATGAGATGTGTGAACCTTTTTGAGTTCATATATTCCCATGATTTTAAAGCTTCAGCATTTTGGGTTTGGATTTGGAATCTTGAAATCATGGAATCTTTGAGGTTGGAAATTCCTTTAAGATGGAGTTCAAGCATTAATCCAGCACTGGCAAGCCACCACTAAACCACATCCCCAGGTGCCACATCTTCAGGTTTAAATCCCTTCAGGGATGGGGACTCCAGCAGTCCCTGGGCAGATGTGCCAGGGCTGGACATCCCTTTCCACGAAGAAATTTTCCCAATATCCAATCTAACCCTCCTGTGGCACAGCTTGAGGCCATTCCCTCTCCTCCTGTCCCTGTTCCCTGGGGTTGGATCCCAAATCCTGCCCTGGCTGTCCCCTCCTGTCAGGGACTTGTGGAGAGCCACAAGGTCCCTCTTGTGCCTCCTTTTCTCCAGGCTGAGCAACTGGAGCGCCAAAAATTTGAAAGCAAAATATCCTTTTGACACCACAGCTTTCAGGTGCAGAAAAATGATATTTTCTGTTAATATTTCCATGATTTGAAAGGTTTAAAAGTGCAATTTCTGAACAGTTGTTAGGAATGTGATTGCTACTAATGTTAGGAACAGCTCCTGTCACTTGTGCTGTGCAAAGTCTTATGTGAGTGGAGAATAATGTTTTTAATGAGGGAACAGTGGTAGAAACTTCAGTTTTTAACAACTTTTTTGTGTTTTCTGTGCCTTGACCTCCCAGATAATTTGTTTCCCTCTCTCTTTCCTTCATTACGTGTTTGTAAAATCAGAAGAACTTGAGGCGATTTCCCTGACTTTGCAGACAGGTGAGATGGAGTCAGGGAAATCTCCATTTCACACCTCTCAGAGCTCAGCTTGGAGATGTTTTGCTGACGTCTCTCACATCCTTTCAAATCCCTCGGCAGCTTCGCCCATTTCCAGCCGCGGCTTTCCGTGGCGCGTCCCGCTCATGAAATATTGAAACTCAGCCCTCACAGACATCATTCCCTCATCAATATTGCAGCCTGCCCTAAACACATTGCTCAAAACATTTTGGATCCTTCTGTGAGTCCATCAGGAGGAATTAAGGAGCTTGTTGAGGTCCAGGAAAGCAGAAAACCTCACGAATCCTCCTCATGTTGTAGCATCTCCAGTTGGAGTGAGTTTTTGGGGTCCATATCATTAAATTTTTCCCTGGTTCGTAGAGGACAGGATGATTTTCTTGACAGTGGACTTTGAAACGGGGAATATTTTGATTTTTGCTGGGTTGGAAGTAGTGAAAAATGACACTGTTCGTGCTTTAGGCCTGAGTGAGTTTATGGTGGAACGTCACAGATCCATCAGATTGTGTAGCTTGGAGACTGTAATAAAGATAAAACAACTGGCAGGTAATCACTGCCCTGAAAAAATAGAAAAAGGAAATGCTTAGGCTTTGATAGTGTAATAAATTTCCAATATCTGAAAATAAGGGCTGGAAATGACAAATCACTGTATTTCTCTGAGAGTATTGTTTGCCAGTTTTGGATTTCTGTGGATTCTTGATTAATGGAGAATAAACTGTGAAGTGGCCATCAAAGCACAAAACTAGTATTTTTCAGCTTTTCTCAGTGTGTTGCTGTTGTCTCTGAATTAAAAGGTGCTTTTTCCTTAATTAACATCTGCAGGTGTTTTTCAAGAACAACAGAAATGGATATTTTGAAGTAAACAAAAGAGGGAGTTCTTGTGGATTTAGAATTAAATTACTCATCTTGTTATTGTGGGTAACAGGGGTCATGCTGGGCATGAGGAGAGTCCTGGGCCATAAATCCACATGGCAAAATTAACAATTTGCTTTTCTTGAACTTAATTAAAAACTAGATGTGAAAAGGATGGAAACCACTTGGAGTGCAGCGAAGTTTTATCAGTCTTTTTTTTTTAGAGTGTATTTTTGTTTTTCTGTGATACAGAAAATTCCTTGGCCCTCAGAGATGATTTCTTGTTTGGGTTTTAAATTTCTGTGTTTCAAATTCTAATTGGAAAGTGGAGCCAGTTCTATATTTGGCTTCTCTTACCTTGTTGGACTTGATATGATGGTTGTCAGTTATTAATTTTAAGTTGTGATTTAATTGAGAAATTATTTTTTCTCTTGTTTTGCTTTGTGTTATTGTGTTGTTATTACTTGATTTTAAGGGATATGGGTTAAATGTTTCAGTCTGTTTTAGATAATGCACTGAAATATTTGATAAATTCACAGGTAAATTCTCTTGTGCTTAATCTTGCATGTAGGACTTTAATAGTTCAAAAGCTGTACAATAACAAATGCCATTAAAATCCCACATTCCCTGCTCTTCCAGAAAGAAAAGAGAGGAATAAAAAGCTGGAATGCAGAAGCAGAAATGTTATTTTGGTGAAATATTTTCCCTTTGGTCTGAAGCTCTGCTGGAGAGGAGGTTGGAATGGGTGGTTTGATCACATGGATTTGATTTCTGCACCTCCAGCCCATATCTCAGAAAATCAAAATTAACAAAACCTGGCTTTTTTATTTATATTTTAAGTATATTTAAATTTTTTATATTTATATATTTTTTATATCTGGGAGTATCTTCCAGAATTTGTTTTGCTTGTTGTTGTGTGATTGCTCCTCGAGGTGATGTGGTGTTCAACGTGAGCCAAATCTGATTTAGAGGTGGAATGTACTGCAAACATTATTTTGATTAAAGTGACTTCAGGACTAAAACAGTCCAAAATTTGTCTTACAGTGGAGCCTGAATATGACAATGTGATAACAAAAATACTCAAATTCTTGTTATGCCCCTCTGACAGGAATAAATCTTCTGAGATCCCTAAATCCCGGGTGATTGGTTTGTCAGGATTTACCCATCCTCTTACAAAAAAATACAGATACATAAATTTTCTTCACAGCATTAAGTTTAGAGTGTTGAAGTTCTCAATGACAGTGCTGGGGAGAGGCAGGAATTGTTGCTTTTTTTGTGTTGGTTGTGTGCTATAAAGCAGTTGAGAAATGAAATATTGCGAAGTGTTAACGCAGATTTTAACTGGAGCAGCTTCTTAATGCTTGATGTGTGTTTTCCAACAGCACCATGAGAAGTGATTGCCTTGCATGCCACACTTCATTAAATCAGCCACTCCACACTTCTTAAAGCAGTATTTCATAATTATTTAGAAGGATTTTATTCAAAAAGATATCAATTGTGTGGGGAAAATGTACAGCCAGCAGCCTTTTCTGCTGCTTCAGCAGCTTTTTGAACATCCTTTCTGTATAAATGATCAGTATAACACTCTGTTGTCTGGAGTTCTGTGCTCAAACACAAGAACCATTAACTCGAGCCTTTATTTCTGCTGTAATTAAAAATGTCACTTGAAAAAAAAATTCCTGTGGAGTTTCTGGAGTAGTGACAAGTTTATATATATATACATACATACTTTTCTAAATTTTATTTTTTCCTTTACTTTTGCCTAGCTAATATAATTTATAGATAATAATAGAATTTATTACTGTAAATCCAGCTGCTGTTTGCCTTTATTTGGTACATGCTGAATGCCAGGAAAATGAATTTGCAATGCCAAGGAACAAAACCCTACTGGAGGTTGACGCAGGCGAATGTTTGCGATCAGCGGGATCTGCAGAATGTTTGTTTCATTAAGCTCCTACAAGCCACCCAATTATGCAACTCAAATAAATGAAAATGACTTCAAAATCCCGCTTATTTTGTTCAAAACTCTGCTGAATTTCAATCAGTTGAGATGGCAGTTTAGGGATATTGTTTTGGGAGTAAAAACTGCCCTAAATAAAAGTTTTTTTTGAGGAATTTAACTCGTTGTGTTGTGTGATCCTGGTCACACAAATGAGGGTGGGAGTTGATAAAAAAGAGTTGAAATTTTTTTTGAAGGTGCTGCCAGGAGCAGTCTTGGACAGAAAAAAAATCCTTTTTGGCCTAAATAGTAAAAAATTTGATAATGAAATAGTGTAATTTTCTTTCATGGTAGAACACCCTGCAAGGAAAAGGAAAGGGAGGAAAAAAACAAACAGTAAAATGCATTTTCTTTGACTGAGGTGACCTGAGTGTCTTGATTTAAATGAGAAATTAGGAAGAAGATCCAATTTGATGTAAAGAAGAATTAAATGTAAATGTCTGAATGTTGAGGGGTTGCTTCATTTTGGGGTTTTTTGTTCATGAGGGTTTTTTGTTTTTTAATTTTTCATAGTTTAGAATATCGTAACTTTTGGCTAGATTTTTCTGCTCTTTTATATGTAAAATATGTTTCATATCTTTTAATTACTCTGCTGTGTACAGCAGCATAAAGAGGTGACCTTTTTTAATGGAAAACCACTTTTAGGAGGTCAAATCCAAGAAGGATGAGGAAGGATCTTCCTTCAGTCTCGAGAAGCATTAAATGCTTTTTATTGCTCACCAGAAAAAGGTGCTGAGACTACTATTTTGACACTTTTTTTCCTTTTTAGGCAAAACATGATTTCTCCAATCCAAAAGACAACCAGCATGTTTTGACTGTGCTGTGTGAAGGATTGTTATGATTGTATGAAGGATTTGTTATATCAATCCTGCTGAAGTAATTTAGGGGACCTTGGGAAATCACTTAATGGAATTTGGTCCATGTCTGCATAATCTTGAGTTTTTTATTTTTTTTTTCTTTTTTAGCTGTAGTAATTGAAGATGCAGCTTAATAAACTTTTATAAAGATTCCCAGTTGGTTGCTGCATTTCAGAGGGTTTGGAGCTGAGCACTGAAGTAATACATCTTGTAATTGTCTTTTTTCCTCCCTACCTCACTTAAATGTATTCCCTGGGGAAGAATCTAATGTACTCTAATGCTGGTACCTTTTACAAAGTGACCCGACTCATTAGGATTTGTTCTCCAGAGCTCCCTTGACAACAGATAAATGCACTGAGAATATTGAAGCTTCCTCTCCATCACTCTTTCAAACAAAAAAAAAAAAAAAAAAACAAAAAAAAAAAAAAAATCTATTTGAAACCCAGTGTTTCATAGCTCCATTACTGCTCTGAGTTCCGTGCTCGGTGTCACAACACACAGGTTTTATTCACTGAGTGTTCCCATGAAAATGAGACACGGTGTGCTTGTCTCAAGTACTCCATTGAAGGTTTCAAATCTATTTATGGCTTGTGACATAGAAACATTGAGAATTTTCTGGGCCTGAAGTTGCCTTTATTAACTCTGTTGCAACAAGTTCAATAACTATTTTCTCTGCTCCTCTCAGATGGCTGGGAAAGGTTGATGATGGTTCTTCGATCTTCGTGGAGCTTGGGAAATGGATGAAGTCCTTGGGTTTATGGTGTGTTTAGGGAGGAAAGCACTTCCAAAGTGCAGGAAAGCTTTCAGGTGGAGATTGAGTGCCTGCTGGCTGCTGGGAGAAGGATTTTCCCAGAAAAATGGTTCCATAAAACCAGACAAAAACCCAGCCAACCAACAGAGTTCTCTGCAACTTGTGCTGGTGTTCGCAGGGGTCTGAGGATGAGGGAAAGATGAGGATCTGACTCCATGTTTCAGAAAGCTGATTTATTATGTTATAATATATATTGCATTAAAACTATACTAAAAGAACAGAAGAAAGGATTTCATCAGAAGGCTGGCTAAGAACAGAATACAGAAGAATGATAACAAAGGTTTATGTCTCGGACAGAGAGTCTGACTGTGATTGGCCATTAATTAGAAACAACCTCATGAGACCAATCCCAGATGCACCTGTTGCATTCCACAGCAGCAGATAATCATTGTTTACATTTTGTTCCTGAGGCCTCTCAGCTTCTCAGGAGGAAAAAATCCTAAGGAAAGGATTTTTCATAAAAGATGTCTGTGACAGCAGCTTACTTAAAAATATATTTAATTGAATCAGCTTTAATTTATATGATTTAATGAGCAACGATGTCGAAACTTGTAGCTTTTGTGTATTCAGATTTTGATACTTCAATTAGAAATAAACTTTTGGATTTCTTTTAGTGAATATTTGTATTTAAGTGCCTTAAAAAGCATTTCTGTGATGGCTTTTAAAGCGACTTCTCTGCTTTGGAACAACACTTGGAAAGTAGATTTTGGGTTTTCTCTCAGCCTGAATCTCCCTGCACCTCCTGTAGGTTGAAACAAGAGCAAATGTACGTTCGGGATGAGCTTGGCAAGCTGCTGGAACGGGAGAGGATCTCCTCAAACGAGCACCTGACCCGAGCCATCCTCCGCGAGAGAGCGGCCACCGAGGAGGAGCGGCAGAAGGCTCAGCGCTTTGTGAGTGCTCACGGGGTGGGGAGGGAGGGAATTGGGCAGGAAATCTCACAGGTATGTGTGTGCTTGGGTCTCTGAATGTGGAATTTGAGAGTGAAGTAGAGGTGGGAGCAAGTTTTGGTATGGAAGAATAGTGGATGTGTAAATTGAGGATTGCCCAGCCAGTCTTGCTGGACAACTAAGAAAGCAAAGGTTGTGTCTCTGAATGTGAAATTTGAGAGTGAAATAGAGGTGGGAGCAAGTTTTGGTATGGAAGAATAGTAGATGTGTAAATTGAGGTTTGCTCAGCCAGTCTGATTTATTAAAAATATGGATATTGATCTAGTACCGATATCCAACTGTGATGGACAAAAAGCTCTCTAACAGTTTAGGGTTAGAAAGTGTTTATTGCGGGACAGCTCCCAAATACACACCACAGTTTACAGGTGATTCCAGAGTCCTTTTATCTATACAAATATTGAATGCCCAAAATACAAAGCATATTCATAACTTTGGTATATCCCATTCCCAGTATGGATATTGATCTAGTACCGATATCCAACTGTGATGGACAAAAACTCTCTAACAGTTTAGGTTAGAAAGTGTGTGTTTATTGTGGGATAGCTCCCAAATACACACCACAGTTTACAGGTGATTCCAGAGTCCTTTTATCTATATAAATATTGAATGCCCAAAATACAAATGCATATTCATCACTTTGGTACATCCCATTCCCAGTATGGATATTGATCTAGTACCGATACCCAACTGTGATGGACAAAAACTCTCTAACTGTGGGATCTCAGCACCTCAGGATGGAGGTGCAGAGAGGCCGAGACCACCCTTGGGGGGCTCGGGAGTCCTGGAATGTTGCCAGAAGTGTCTGGTGGCTGGACTTTGATCCTACACAGGAGACGACGCCTGTATGAGGACTGGGAGGATTTCACTGGGGGAATGGTGAAGGGATAAGTTAATTAGAGTGTAAAACACAGGGTTTAGGATTTTGGTACAGGGGGGTGTAAAGAAGTAAGATGGAGGAATTGGGGCGTGTCCTGTCCTCCTTCTTCTTCTTCTTGGCCTCCATCTTCTGTGGTGATGGTGGCACTTTGGGATTGGTTATTACTAGAAGTGCACCGGTTAATAAGGGTAGAAGGTATTGGGGAAAAATGATAAATATTGTACACGTAACTTCGGGTATAAAGATAAGTGACCGCCCCGGGGGCTTGCGGAGTGTGCCCATGGCTGACTTGCTGTGCAGACCTCTGTCGGGCTGAAAGAAAATCTTTTAGATAAACAATTAATAAACACCAAGACCGAGACAAGATCAGAAGTCTCTCCTCGTCCTTTGAAGCGCCGGGCTCTTCAAGGCCATCCCTGGGCCTTTCCAAACAGCCTAAACAGCACCAGAAAACTTCCAAGCCTAAACAGCCGAGAAACCGAGCAAGTGGCTTCCCTGAGCTATCCGGCAGAACATAAATCAGCCGAGCAAAGAAAAACATGGAAAATTTACATCTAACAGTTTAGGGTTAGAAAGTGTGTGTTTATTGTGGGATAGATCCCAAATACACACCACAGTTTACAGGTGATTCCAGAGTCCTTTTATCTATACAAATATTGAATGCCCAAAATACAAAGCATTTTCATAACTCTGGTATATCCCATTCCCTGCTCCATGTGGTAATTAGTTCAAAGGCAATTAAGCATGCATAGTTTGTTCCTTGAAATGAGTTGGTGGTCCCTTTCATGGGGAGAGATCCCAAAATGAGGAAGTAAATGAAGTCTTCCTCGTTCTGAGCTTTCTACCTTTTCAAGGCAAATACCACAAATGAACCCTTGGTAGAACTCCCATTCCTGTCTTCAGTTGGTTTCAGAACACAGGAATTTGTCTTATGTTCCTACAATTGTCTTGTGTTCCTAAAAGCAATTTATCAGTTTCTATATTCTTCATTATAAACCCAGCTAACCAAACATTGTGTTGACAAGTAATCAGTTATTAGTTAACTACTAACTCTTAACTTCATCAAGGCCTACCCATTTATTTTAATTAACTCCACTAAAGCTTATCTCCAACTAAAATCTTAGCTCCTCTAAAATCTCTAAATTCCTTCAAGTTTAAGTCTCAAGACTCGCTGACAACTAAGAAAGCAAAGGTTGTGTCTCTGAATGTAGAATTTGAGAATGAAATAGAGATGGAAGCAAGTTTTGATGTAGAAGAATAGCAGAATTCAAGATCTGTACCACAGGGAAATGCATTTCTGTGTATCCTTTGTCAGGATGCTTGAGAAATTCCATATTATGGATATGAAACTGCTTTATTTAGTTATTTGGCGGTTAATTTTCACTTGCTTCAGAATATCAAAGTTAGCATTTGTGTCATCTCAGTTTTGATCAATCTTCATGGTTCCATCTGGGAAATTCAGAAATATCTGGTGGTTCTTAGGTTCAGGTTTGTTATCACCTAACAGATATTTTCCATTTCCACTTGTTCATTCTTTGATGGGTGTGCTCTAAGATTGCAAGGAGGAATTTTAAGAATTTTCCACTGCAAGAAAACTGAAAAACAGCTTTAATCTTAAACTGTGACATACTAACACATGTGAGTGGATAGCACTGACCATAATATGGTAATTATAGTAGTTATGATAGGCTAAAGGTAATAGTAAAGGTATTGGTTGGTTCTTATATATGAAGATGCTCAGCAAAGAAAAATTTATAATGCAATGTAAGCAAAATTAAAGGGTCTTCAGGCCTGCCTGCAGCTGGAGCTGAGAGCTGTAGATGTGGCTCTGTCACCCATGGCCCTGCTGTAACTCTTGGATACAATAAACTGCATTTTGAAGGCTCTTACTCTCAAATATTTACAGAAATCACAGATTGTCCAAGCAGCTTTCTCCTCAGGCCTATTGGTAGAAGAGGAGAGCAGATATTTTATTTTATTTTTTTTTCATGACTAGGTAGCAGCATGCCATTTTATTTTGGTTAAATATCCTTCTTTTAAGGGGTTTTGCTGCTTATTTCCAACTTTGGAACCGGCTCAGTGAAAATTCTGTTGAAAAGATTCATCTCTCATTAGAGCTGATGTATTAAACCTTCTGACAAGGAAATTGGAACATATGGTTGGCTGTTTTCCTCAGAAAACTGACATTATACACTTCAGTCCACTTCAAATGTCTGACAGATTTATCACTTCCTCTATAGAGTGTTTGCTTGCTGTACTGAGTCTCTATTGACTCTTCTTTCTAACAATAATCATTATTGTATGACGTGGGAATATGCTTTAAAAATACAAATATACTTGAGTGTGAATACTAAAGAAATCATTATTTTCAAGGCAAAAAGTTGAAAATACTTAATGTGAGCATTGCTGTGAAAATAAATGGGAATTACTTATGTCAGCAGCAACATAAATATTTGTTGAGCTCTGTAAATCTGGAGTGAAATCCAAAGTTTTTCAGGTTTATGGGTTGGTATCTTGGTAATCAATCACTTCAATAAGCAATAGCTTTATCTGTGCTGTGGGATATAAATCTGATATTCCTGTTATTTTTCCAAATTCCAATGTAAAATCAGACCAATTCCACCTCAGTGCTGGCGTCTTTTCCAGCCATTTCTGGATTCTTTTTCACCTCTGTGCTAATGTTATTGTTGAATAATAATTTCAGTGTTGTAAACAAATGTTTAATATTTTGGCATTGTAAAACATGGGAACAAAGGAGAATGGAGAGGAATTATGACCAAGGTACAGCCTCTGTTATATGCCTTAAATCCTTGGATTCTTAATGTTGTGTGGGAGAGATAAGGGTTTTGTGGCCTGGAGCTAATGAGGAGCTGAAGATTTATAATGGAGATGATTATTTGCATAATTACTGGGGGTTTGCATCTTTTTCTCCCTGTTGTGGTGATTTGGGGAAGCACAAGCTGGATATAATGATATATATATAAAATGTATATATAATATATATTTATATATATATAAAATATATAAAATATATTTATATATATATAAAATGTATATATATGTAAAGTTAGCAGCTATGTCTTCATGGTTTTGATCAATTTTGATCAATCAAGTATATATATATAATATATATTTATATATATATAAAATATATAAAATATATTTATATATATAAAATGTATATATATATATGTTTATATATATATATATATATATATATGTAAAGTTAGCAGCTATGTCTTCATGGTTTTGATCAATCTTCCTGGTTCCATCTGTGAAATTTGGAAATATCTGAAGGTTCTGGGGTGCAGGTTTATTTTCCCTACTCCAGGTTTTCCATTTCCATTGTAGCTTGTTTATTCTTTGAAGTGGGCACTCTAAGATTACAAAATAACAAGAAGGTTTTGTCTGTTTCCTTAAAAATGAAAATACTGAGTAATTCTCACTTTCCTATAAGTCAGCTCCTTTATTTTCCTTTAATTGGTCAGATTTTATTTCTCTGGCTTCACTGCTTACCCTACCTGTGCATTTATTTCCTGTATCAAAGCTGAATTCAAAATCTCTACCACAAGAAAATGCATTTCTGTGTAGCCTTTGTCAGGATGCTTGAGAAATTCCATATTATGGATATGAAACTGCTTTATTTAGTTATCTGGCTGGTTAATTATCACTTGCTTCAGAATATCAAAGTTAGCATTTGTGTCGTTTTGGTTTTGATCAATTTTCCTGGTTCCATCTGGGAAATTCAGAAATACCTGGTGGTTCTTGGGTGCAGGTTTGTTATCACCTAACAGATTTTTTCCATTTCCACTGTAACTTGTTCATTCTTTGAAGTGTGTAGTTTTAATATTGCAAACTAGCAATAAGATTTTGTCTGTTTCCTTAAAAATGAAAATACTGAGTAATTCTCACCTTCCTATAATTCAGCTCCTTTATTTTCCTTTAATTGGTCAGATTTTATTTCTCTGGCTTCACTGCTTACCCTACCTGTGCATTTATTTCCTGTATCAAAGGAAAATTCAAAATCTCTACCACAGGGAAATCATTTCTCTGTGTTCTTTTCCAAGATGCCTCAGAAATTCCATATTATGGATATGAAACTGCTTTATTTAGTTATCTGGCTGGTTAATTATCACTTGTTTCAGAATATCAAAGTTAGCAGTTGTGTTGTTTTGGTTTTGATCAATTTTCCTTGTTCCATCTGGGAAATTCAGAAATACCTGGTGGTTTTTGGGTGCAGGTTTGTTGTCACCTAACAGATATTTTCCATTTCCCCTGTAGCTTGTTCAGTCTTTGAGGTGTGTACTCTTAAGATTGCTAAATAGCAAGAAGGTGTTGTCTGTTTCCTTAAAAATGAAAATACTGAGTAATTCTCACCTTCCTATAATTCAGCTCCTTTATTTTCCTTTAATTGGTCAGATTTTATTTCTTTGGCCTCACTGCTTACCCTACCTGTGCATTTATTTCCTGTATCAAAGGAAAATTCAAAATCTCTACCGCAAGAAAATGCATTTTTGTGTATCCTTTGTCATGTACTGTGAAGAATTCTGTGTTTTAGTAAACTGCTCCAGCAGGTTTGTATTTTATGGAGCCCAGATTTAATTTCTCAGATTCTTCTTGGAGAAAAACAAAAGTGTTCCTGAAGTGTCAGTAAGAAAATAAATTCCTTTGCTGCTGCTAAATTGTTCAAATAATGCAATGGAAAAGAAATTATGGTGAGAAAGGAAGAATTTGATTTTTCCTTTGTAAAGGGTGCTAATTCAGGTTTTAATAAATGTAAAATGAAATCACATTTCCCATTCTTGAAGAATAATTTTATAGTGCTATCCCAAAAGTTAGAATTAGCTTTTTATACAAATGAGGGAATAAAGAAGGGATGAAATGATGAGTTAATGGCTGAAATACTTTTGTGCTGTGACATGTCCCAGGAAGTGCCCTCAGTTCAGGGGGGGCTGGTTGGATGTCAGCTCCTGCAAAAACACATTTTGGGCTGATCCAAAGGCTTGCAAAGCAGAAATTGTGACATTTGTGCCAGCAAAAGTAGAAATTATTGTTCAGAGTGGCATTTCCAAACCCTGGAAATCCCTTGTGGGGTCAGTGTGAGGATTTAATCAACTCCTGGTGCTTAACTCAGCAGAAATTAAGGCAGCTGCTGTCGATTCCTGGAGCAAGCCTTGAAATGCCACGGACTGGGAGTGTTTTGGACACATTTCCTTGTCCCACAGATATGGGATTTCCTTATCCAACAGATTTGGGATTTCCTTATCCCACAGATTTGGGATTCCCTTATGTCACAGATTTGGGATTTTCTTATCCCACAGATTTGGGCTGTCCTTATTCCACAGATTTGGGATTCCCTTATGTCACAGATTTGGGATTTTCTTATCCCTCAGATTTGGGATTTCCTTATCCCACAGATTCGGATTTTCCTTATCCCATAGATTGGGATTCCTTTATCCCACAGATTTGGGCTTTCCTGATCCCACAGATTTGGGCTTTCCATATCCCAGATTTGGGCTTTCCATATGCCACAGATTTGGGATTTTCTTATCCCACAGATTTGGGATTTTCTTATCCCACAGATTTGGGATTTCCATATCCCACAGACCTGGGATTTCCTTATCCCACAGATTTGAGATTTCCTTATCCCTCAGATGTGGGATTTCCTTATCGCACACTTTTGGGCTTTCCTTGTCCCACAGATTTGGGCTTTCCTTATTCCACAGATTTGGGATTCCCTTATGTCACAGATTTGGGATTTACTTATCCCATACATTTGGGATTTCCTTATCCCACAGATTCGGATTTTCCTTATCCCATAGATTGGGATTCCTTTATCCCACAGATTTGGGCTTTCCTGATCCCACAGATTTGGGCTTTCCATATCCCAGATTTGGGCTTTCCATATGCCACAGATTTGGGATTTTCTTATCCCACAGATTTGGGATTTTCTTATCCCACAGATTTGGGATTTCCATATCCCACAGACCTGGGATTTCCTTATCCCACAGATTTGAGATTTCCTTATCCCTCAGATGTGGGATTTCCTTATCGCACACGTTTGGGCTTTCCTTGTCCCACAGATTTGGTATTTCCTGATCCCACAGATTTGGGATTTCCTTGTCCCACAGATTTGGGATTTCCTTATCCCACATATTGGGATTCCCTTATGTCACAGATTTTATATTTTCTTATCCCACAGATTTGGGATTTCCCTATCCCACAGATTTGTGTTTTCAGATTTGGGTTTTGAGATGATTTTCCCGATCCCTTCCAACCCAAACCATTCTATAATTCTGAGATTATCCTTTTTTTTTTTTTTAATTATTTTTCCCCTCTGCTTTTCCCAGTCTTCAGGGCTGTTTCCTGGCTGTTTTCAGTACATCAGGCTTGGCTGTTTTGATGGTGAAGAATTTCTTTATTTTCTTCTTTTCTGTCAGTGCAGATAGGAGCTGAGGCAAGCACTTCACAAAGCCATCCTGGAGCCCTTTCCAAATGCAGCCAATTTGCTTTTTTACAACTCCAAGAGCAGCTCCATTGAGGAAATTGCAGAGTCTGTGTGCAGGGCAAATGAGAACTGCTTGAAGTGGCCTTTCCACCAAACAGGGTGGCTTTTGTACCTTTATCTTTACTCCCTTTGGAATTGTGACATTTGCAAACATCTCAGTGTGATTGCACCAAAGGACAAAGTGCATCGTGTGCTTGAAGTCAAGAACTGCAGCTGGTTAAAAATATTTCTTTTTTCCACACACTCTTAACGTGGATATGATGTTTTTTTCTGTCCATTGCTCTTGAAAAAGGGCTTCAGAATCAATCAAATCTTTTATGAAGAATTTTGAGCGTGGTGTGGTTCTCTGGTCCTCATGAAGGCTCCAAGAACACTTGAATTACATTTCATCACTTAGACCTGTTCTCTGCCATATTTATTATTGGAGATTTTTGCTGCAAATCTCAAACTTGGGCCTGGTTGAGTTGGGCACGGTTTTGTAGAGTGGCTTTGCCATAAATAGTTTATTGATGTTCCATCACTTGATTCGTTATGGAAGTCAGGGTGAGATGAGGAGAATATGGAGTAGAAAATCAATAGTTACCCAAAGTGCAGAGGACCTGTTGTATTTCCATCTCCTAATAATGGCCTGGAGTGCACTGTGAACACATTTGCTCCTCTGTCTGGACTGAAACGAGTTGTCATTAGAAGCCTTTATGTTAGAAAATGGTTTTATTGAGCTGCCAATGACATTAAAGTCTCATTTCCCTTTGAAGAGGCACAGAAATATTGTTCTGTTCATGTGCTGTAACCAGAACATTAAAATTTGATTATTGCTATCATTAGAAGTCTGTATCCACACTAATGCAATTACATCTATTTGCCCATGTGTTGTTGCAGGCTTTCATTGAAGCACCTGGTTGAGAGTGAAACCTGGTGGTGCTCAGGAATCTCATTGTTTTGTAAATTATTTTCTGCACAAGAAGTTCTATCAAAAAATTCCTTTCTTAAAAAAAAAAATCAATCTGGTAGAAGTATCTTTATATTAAAAAGCACTTTTATTTTTTTGCACTTTAGGTCACTGCGATAATCAGATTATTGGAGATTTTTTTTTTTCCCTAGCAAAATCCTATTTGAGATGTGAAGTTCTTTTACTTGTCTGAGCCCTGAAATCAATAGCCAAAACACATTCCTGGCCATATCAGAGCTGAAGTGTGTTGAGTTGTGGCCTGTTGTCATAATTGAATCCAGGTTGTTCAAATCCCCTCCTCGGGGCCTGAGCTGCTTTGGGGGTTCCCCATCACCCTGGGGTGACTGGTCCCACTCAGGGCTGGGCACTGACCTCCCCTTTGGGCCGCTTTTATTTTCCCTGTCCTCAATTCATTAACTCTGTCATGAGGACGTTTCCTATTTTCCATAAACTGATTAAATGCTGACCCTTCCTGCTCTTTCCAAGCAGGCCTGGACAAACCATATTTTAAGGATGACTTCACTAGGAAATACCAGGGGGAAGAATTAAATGAGTTAAGGCATTAGTTCTCAGGAGAAGAGTCTGTTTACAAACCTGCAGTATTTATTACATACCTCATTTAGCTCATTCATCATTTTAATAGAAAAATGAATCTTTTTAGATGATTCTGAAATAATTTGAGGTAAACTACACAGCCTGAGGCAAAACAGGATTGCTTGGTGCAGGGAGGGCTTTTGGAGAAGTAAGAGCAGAGACTGTAATTCACAATTTATGGCAGTAAAAATATTAAAGGCTCATATTTGAACATGAGATTTAAGGTTTGGGAAGCACATCGTACAAAATTAAATCTACTGACAGTTGTTTTGTCTCTTGTTCCTCAGTTTTATAATTTAGCAAGTAGAAATTTTTCATGAAACCTCGTTGAAAGTGGAGATTTGGGGAGTTTCACTCATAAAACCTTATTTAGTCCTACACACATGGGATTTTTTGTGATTTTTTTATGGCTTGGAAGTGGCAGTTTTGTTGTAGCAAAAACTCTTTTTCCTATGGGCAAACCTGGATTTGGTTGTTCCTGTCATAGAAGACAGGAGGAAGAAGGTATTTTGGAATATTGAGGATGGGATCTGTTATTTTTTTGTGTGTTTTGTTTTGGGGGAAAGAAGTTTGGTTGTTTTTTAGAGAAGGAAGTGAGCTACAATGAGCAAGACATTTATATTTGGAATCCACACAATTCTACTGCACTGACTGCACTCCTATTCCTTGGAATAAACAGAATATTGCTCCTTTGATTTATGTCTCTCCTGGCACACATTCCTTCTTCTTCTCCCTCTTTTTTGCCATTTCTACTGCAGCACTAAAAGGTTTGGGATAGGAATTCAGATTTTTGGGGTAGATCTTTTAGGGGATCCTAAACAGGTGATGTGTGAGCAAGAAGCTCCTGCTAAGCAAATAAAGTTGATAATTTTCTCCCCATTAAG
Source organism: Ammospiza nelsoni (assembly GCF_027579445.1). NCBI lineage: Eukaryota > Metazoa > Chordata > Aves > Passeriformes > Passerellidae > Ammospiza > Ammospiza nelsoni. The sequence continues at coordinate 2,216,999 of NC_080637.1, forward strand.
AAAAGGGGCTGCCTGTCACATATTTGCAAATCATGAGTGATTTTCTTATCTAGCCTTGAAGAGGTGAAGGTCCATTTGATTAAAATTAATTAAGAAGTGAACAGTTTTTCTTGCACCTTGATGGAGGAAAACAGTAAAAATAATTTAAAATAGCCTGTGGGTGGTGCTGGAGTTGGAATCCCAGTATGATCTGTCACATAAACTGGTAAATAAATGTTTTATTTCCTCTCTGAAATTGCCATGAAGGGCCTGGGAACCACAAGTTGCCTTTTCCTGGGTCTCTCTTCTGTCCCTTTACAACATCCATGCTGACATTCAAAATATTTGTTTCAGTGGAACAATAGAAATAATTTTCTCTCTTCCTTCAGCATTTCACTTGGCAACATGTTATAGATGTAGTTTTTATAATTTTTCTGTGTAACAGTTAATGGCTTTTTTTTCCCTCCGTGTCAAAGTTTGACAGACAGGAAAACCACGGTAAAACGAGAATTTTGAAGGCAAGCAAAGTACAGAAAAGGAGCATTTATTCTCTTTAAGCTTTCTTTTTGAATGGTGAATGTGTTTTGATAGTCAAGCAGCATTTAAAGCATGTTATTTTTTAATTCTTATATAGCAAACCCCAAGATATTTGACTGAAGCAAAATTAATCACTGTGTTATTTCGGCATTCAGATGAAGATCTAGTGCTTTACAAAGCCTGCTGCTCCATCAATTTGTTCTTTGGGTTGAATTCAAATTGAGTTCATTTTTATAGATTCACTGCATAATACTCTGCTCTCTCCTCCCTCATTCATTAACCAATTTGTTCGTGCTACTCCCTTTTTATTGAACGGTAACAAAATTGCCCTGCTATCTCCTCAAATGAATATCATCATTCCTTGTCATGCATGGGCAAAAAGTGAGGCTAATAATCCTTTTTCTACACACCTTCCCTCTTGCAGGGACAAGTCTCCCTTCTGCCCTGGAGGTAGCATGAGAAGAACACTTAAAATCCTGGTTTTTGGCTATGAGTATTCCAAGCCAGGCTCTGTCACCATCAGATTTTCTGAAAAATCCTCTTTGCCCAGGATTTCTTCTCCTGGGAAGCTGAGAAGCCTCAGAGAAAAAGGAAAACAATATTATCTCATTTGCTTCTGCTGTGTTTTGCTGCTTTGTGATGTGGTTGGAGATTGTTTATCCAACAGGTGATTGTTTTTATTATTGGCCAATTATGGCCAATCTGTGTCGGACTCTGAAGAGAGAGTCATGAGTTTTCATTAGAATTTTGTTAAGCCTTCTGTAAGTATCCTTTCTGTATTCTTTAGTAGAGTTTAGTATAGCATTCTTTGATATAATATAATAAAATAATAAATTAGCCTTCTGAGAATGTGGAGTCAGGTTCTTCTTTCCTCCTCTTAATGGGGGACCCCAGCAAATACCACAAGGCTCCTTTTGATTACTCGTGGGCCTTGGAGCATGTACACCCTGCCAGTTGTGTGACACAACAAAAACCACATCAAAGCCTTGTCAGGGCCTGTCCTTGTACATGAAAAGTGACAAATCCAGGGGAGGGATTAAAATGTTGGTTTGACACCGCGCTCAAAGCGTGACATGGGTGAGGCTCCTCTTGTCACAGAAATCTTTTATGAAAAGACCTTTCCTTAGGGTTTTTCCTCCTGAGAAGCTGAGAGGCCTCAGGAACAAAATGTAAACAATGATTACCTGCTGCTGTGGAATGCAACAGGTGCATCTGGGATTGGTCTCATGTGGTTGTTTCTAATTAATGGCCAATCACAGCCCAGCTGGCTCAGACTCTCTGGTCAGTCACAAGCCTTTGTTATCATTCTTTCTTTTTCTATTCTTAGCCAGCTTTCTGATGAAATCCTTTCTTCTATTCTTTTAGTATAGTTTTAATGTAATATATATCATAAAATAATAAATCAGCCTTCTGAAACATGGAGTCAGATCCTTGTCTCTTCCCTCATCCTGGGACCCCTGTGAACACCGTCACATCCTCTGCTCAACAAAACCACAGAATCACAGAATCACAGAATAATGAGTTTGGAAGAGACCTCCCAGATCATCGAGTCCAGCCCATGCCCTAACACCTCAACCAGACTACAGCACCCAGTGCCATGTCCAGTCTTGTTTTAAACTCATCCAGAGATGGTGATTGTACCACCTCCCTGGGAAGAGCATTCCAGCACTTCATTATTCTTTCAGTGAAAAACTTTTCCCTAATATCCAACCTGTCCCTTCCCTGCCATAGCTGGAGGCTGTGTCCTCTGGTTCTGTCAGGGACCGACCCCACCTGTGTGCAGCCTCCCTGCAGGAAGGTGCAGAGAGCAGTGAGGGCACCTCTGAGCCTCCCTTCTCCAGGATAAACAGCCCCAGCTCCTTCAAACGTTCCTCACAGGGTTTGTGTTCCCAAACAGCCCCAGCTCCTTCAAACGTTCCTCACGGGGTTTGTGTTCCCAAACAGCCCCAGCTCCTTCAAACGTTCCTCACAGGGTTTGTGTTCCCAAACAGCCCCGGCTCCTTCAAACGTTCCTCACAGGGTTTGTGTTCCCAGCCCCTCTCCAGCCTCGTTGCCTCCTCTGGATGTGCTCAAACATCTCAACATCCTCCCCAACCTGAGGGGTCAGAGCTGGGCACAGCACTTGAGGTGTGCCCTCACCAGTGCCGAGTGCAGGGGGAGAATGACCTCCCTGGGGCTGGGCCTCTCTTCCTCTCACTTTTATTCAGTATTTCTCTGCTCTCACATGAAGCTGGTTTTTGGGGTAGGATATTCACTTTAGAGTGCTCTGGTTGTTCCTCATTTTGTGTTCAATTACCAGATTTAGGGGTTTTGAGGGACAGAGCGATGGAAGTCATCAGGCAGTTTGTTTTAGGCTGTTTTCAGGAGTGGCTGAGGTCACTTGGTGTTGAGTTTTTACCTTTTTGCCATGGTTGGGATTAAATGCCTGAAGATGGTATTTCTTGTTGGACTCAGATGTTTATTAGTTCTTATGTATGTCACACTCTCACAAACCCTGAGTTCTAGAGCACTTTATTAACAAACTAAAAATGGAGCCCCATCTCTTTCTCTACAAGGCCTTTCAAGGATAAACTGTCCAATTAAGAACTGAGACCTGAATTATTTTCACTTTTAACCCAATACCCAACCACCCCTGCCCACAATGGGGACTTTTTTATCCAGTGACACGAACCCACCCAAACTCATGAAGAAGAAGGTGAAGAAGAAGGATCAGCCCCAAACCCAAAACCTCCATCTTGCTTTATATCCATTACTGTATTCTAAACCCTTAAACTCTGGGTTTCCCAGCCTGTGATCTCACACACTCCTGTTCAAACTGCACACCCACAGTCCCAGTTCCATCATTCCATTCTGGAAGCTTCTCCAGGCCTCAGCTCAGTGCAGGGTTCTCTGGGGGTCAGTGCTGGCAGCACAGAAATCTCCAATTCTCAGCACCCAGGGTTCCAATAACTTGATTTTCTCAGCTTGGAAAAGAGCCTGAGGGAAGTCCTTTTTAGATGTAATTTCAAGTTTTTAAGGGTTTTTTAATATCTTTTTAATATCCTTTCATATCACTGGCTGTCTGGAATATATTGAGTTGCTGCAGTGTTGTAGCAATAGGTGCCAATGCAGCTAAAGCAGGTGTACACAAATCAATTAAAAAGGATATTTCAGGGAGAGGATGAGGAAAAATGTGGAATGTCATGGTGAAGTCTGTAGGTTTTTGGGGGGTTTTATACAAATTTTAGGAAATTTTATAAACACTAGAAAGTGTTTATACATAATCTGTTCTCTGGTGGCTGTACCTAGATGTGCCTGGAAGGAAAACTACTCTGCCCCCTTGTTTTATAAAGAAAGGAAGAGTTTAATGTAACACTCAATAAATTGGGGATGTTAAAACACCCTTTAAATTCAGTAATAAGAATAAATATTTTGATAGCCCAGTCCTCTTAAGGATCTTAAGGTTCTTTGATTGGACTCAGCCCTGCAAAGTGCAGGGACTTTGGAGCGGGGAATTCAATCTCCTGCCAGGAATTCTGATGCTGAGCGTGTTTGTGTGTACAGTTGGGTGTTTGGGGAATCTGACACAATATTACAAACGGAAAACAAAAATAAACCTGGAGTAATATAAATAATAGAAAGATTTTAAGACAAAGAGGCACCTTCTGATTCCTTGTGCAGGCTGAGCTAGAGCAGAGGCTGGGCAGAGTTCCAGAATAAAGCAGGGATTCATTCACAGCATCTCCTGCATGGCTGCACCTTGGGCAGCACCAGAGCCCAGCCAGGGCTGCACCCAAGATGAACCAAAACGGCCCCAAAATGCACGAGCGCTGCCGGGGTCTGTCCCTGGGATCAGCTCTGCTCCATTTGCACCTTGCAGTTCATTGTCCCATTGCAGCTTTAGCCCAGGCAGTCCCACCCTGCTTGTTTTTCTCTCTCCAGCCCACGGGGTTTGTGCTCCTGGGCTGAGATTTGGGGCATTTGTTGTGGTATTTGCTGGGTGCCCAGGATGAAGGAGGAAATGGTGAATCTGACTCCATGTTCTTAGAAGGCTAATTTATTATTTTATGATACTATATTATATTAAAGAATGCTATACTAAACTATACTAAAGAATACAGAAAGGATACAGACAGAAGGCTCAAAGATAATAATGAAAACTCCTGACTCCTTCCAGAGTCCTGACACAGCCTGACTGTGGTTGGTCATTAAGTCAAAACAATTCACGTGAAACCAATGAAACAATCACCTGTTGGATAAACAATCTCCAACCACATTCCAAAGCAGCAAAACACAGGAGAAGCAAATGAGATGATATTGTTTTGCTTTTTCTCTGAGGCTTCTCAGCTTCCCAGGAGAAGAAATACTGGGCAAAGGGATTTTCCAGAAAATATGAATATAACAATTTATCCTTGGTGCCCAGCTGGAGCAGGAATTGTTTTGTCTCCCTGCTCTGTACACAGAACTCACCATCCCATAATGTGAAACTCAGACCCACACACTAAAGCAGCACAGAATGTGAAAAATAGAAAAGCTAAAACCTGAGGCATCGCTTCCACTTCATCCAAGACCTGATTTCAACAAGTAGGCAACAAAACTTTAATTTTGAAAACAGAAATTGGTTTCAGCTGTCAGTGCTGTAAAAAGTTTCACGCAGGAGTGATATGGGAGAAGTTTGTCAGCATAAATTTGGGGTGGCTGAACCAAAAGAAGATGATAATATTTCTTGTCTCATTACTTTCAGTAATTTAGTTGACTTTGGAAAACCCACCCCTCTGATAACATAATAAGATACTGCAGTGTCTTTTTTTTTTAGAGATATCTGAATTCAAATCATGCCTCTAAATAAATAAATAAACCTCATTACTTCTCATTTTCCTAATTATCATGCAGATAAACAGTGGGAATCGTGACATTAGGATAAGTAAGTGGCTTATGATTTTGCTTCAGAGGAAGAAAGTCTTGCTGTTCCCCCCTTTTCCCCCCTTGGGCCACGCAGGAGTAATAAATGAGCAAACCCAGAGTAGTTTCTGATGGATGCTTAATGGGGCTGTGCTGGAGCCAAGGGCTGCTTTGTGCAGCAGCTGTCACAATTCCGAGTCATTAACACACCTTGAATGCTTGCATTCCAAAATCAGGGCATTCCAAAGCCATAAAGGCACAAAGCCATGACTTTGGGCTGCAGGCTGAGGGGGGCATGAGGAGAGTGAGTGTCAATTAAAGTAATTCAGGTCATTTTGGAGGCTACAGATTGACTTTTAAAGTTTATTTATGTCTTTAAGCCTGTGAGGAACCCATTGAGGGCCTTTTGCACCCTTTTTGGTGGTTCCTGCCTTTGGAGGCAGAAAATCTTGAAAATTTTGTCGAATTTCTTGAAAATTTTCTTGAATTTCTTGAAAATCTTTTAGGAGGGAACAGAATTATTGTGTGCAGAAATACCAAGTGATTTCCCGCGTGTAAAACAACTGAAATATTCAAATATCCCAAAAATCCAAGTCATGGCAGCAGACTCACAGCAATGGCTTGGTGTACACAATATTTTGTGTGCATCTCAAAGCCATGACTGTGCAAAAGGGCTTTGGGCTGCAGGCTGAGGGAGGAGCTGGAGTTGTGGGGCGTGAGGAGTGTGAGTGTGAATTAAAACAATTCAAGTCATTTTGGAGGTTACAGGTTGACTTTTAAAGTTTATATATGTCTTTAAGCCTGTGAAGAACCCATTGAGGGACTTTTGCACCCTTTTTGGTGGTTCCTGCCTTTGGAGCCAGAAAATCTTGAAAATTTTCTTGAATTTCTTGAAAATTTTCTTGAATTTCTTGAAAATCTTTTAGGAGGGAACAGAATTGTTGTGTGCAGAAATACCAAGTGATTTCCCGCGTGTAAAACAACTGAAATATTCAAATATCCCAAAAATCCAAGTCATGCCAGCAGACTCGCAGCAGTGGCTTGGTGTACACAATATTTTGTGTGCATCTCAAAGCCATGACTGTGCAAAAGGGCTTTGGGCTGCAGGCTGAGGGAGGAGCTGGAGTTGTGGGGCGTGAGGAGTGTGAGTGTGAATTAAAACAATTCAAGTCATTTTGGAGGTTACAGGTTGACTTTTAAAGTTTATTTAAGTCTTTAAGCCTACGAGGAACCCATTGAGGGCCTCTTGCACCCTTTTTGGTGGTTCCTGCCTTTGGAGCCAGAAAATGTGGAAAATTTTCTTGAATTTCTTGAAAATTTTCTTGAATTTCTTGAAAATCTTTTAGGAGGGAACAGAATTGTTGTGTGCAGAAATACCAAGTGATTTCCCGCGTGTAAAACAACTGAAATATTCAAATATCCCAAAAATCCAAGTCATGCCAGCAGACTCGCAGCAGTGGCTTGGTGTACACAATATTTTGTGTGCATCTCAAAGCCATGACTGTGCAAAAGGGCTTTGGGCTGCAGGCTGAGGGAATTGTTGGAGTTGTGGGGCGTGAGGAGTGTGAGTGTGAATTAAAACAATTCAAGTAATTTTGGAGGTTACAGGTTGACTTTTAAAGTTTATATATGTCTTTAAGCCTGTGAAGAACCCATTGGGGGACTTTTGCAACCTTTTTGGTGGTTCCTGCCTTTGGAGCCAGAAAATGTGGAAAATTTTCTTGAATTTCTTGAAAATTTTCTTGAATTTCTTGCAAATCTTTTGGGAGGGAAGAGAATTACTGTGTACAGCAATAATGAGTCATTTCCAGTGTGTGAAACAACTGAAATATTCAAATATCCCAAATATTCAAGTCATGCCAGCAGACTCGCAGCAATGGCATCGTGTACACAATATTTTGGAGTGAGGAAATACTTCTGTGGAATAACTATCAGGTTTTCTTTTAATGCTCTGGAAAGAAGGATAATTAGTGGGGGTTTTTTCTGCCTTCATAAAGGGACATCTAAGAAGTGCTCACATAAAGAGGTCAGCTGGATCTTTGTTTTACATCCCAGTAACTCATGTCATATTTTAATTTTCCTGCTCACTTTTATCGGCCTGTTTGAAGCAGGAGAAAAACCCCCAAACGCTTGTAGTTCTTCCTTTTCAAAGTAATGATGTGGGAAGGAGATACTGAACTTGAGCAAATCATTCTTTGAACCAACTACCTGCCAGTGAGGGACTGCACAGCGCAAAAATAGCAACCTTTGACAGGTCTGGAAAGTGAATTTTGAAATTTTTTCTAGGAACCAACTTGACCTTGAGGAAAATAAGGGGATATTGACCCTCAGCACATCTGCAGGTGGCACCAAGCTGACAGAGAGTAGGTTTGGATTGGAGATTAGGGACAAATTTTTCCTTCTGAGGGTGAATTGGATGTGGAATATCATGGAAAAAGCTGTTTGTAATTATCTGTTCAGTGTTGACAGTCTGGTGCCTGGAAATGGGTAAAGGTGATAAATAAATGAGAATTAAAGATTACAGGAATGCAAAGTTCAGAACTGAAGTTCACCACAGAAGAAATATCGCATAAAATAACTCCTGAAATCATGATTTTGCTGTGTTTTGTTGTTTTGGTGTTGCTTGCTTGACAGTAATTTTTTTCTATTTTAAAAAATAAATTTTCCTTCTCTTCATCTCTCCAAAGCCCAGGGAAGTTCATATCATATTTTAGATATTAGGGAGGGTGATAAAACTCTTATTCCATGTGAACTGCTGGACAAACCCAGGACATTCTTTAAACTTTCTAAGTTGTCCTGAAAACAAAAATAGTTTTTACAGTTGGAATTGTGACTCAGTGCTGGTTTTGTGTAGGCTCATATCTCAGTTTTAATTCTTTTTAAATATGGCTATTTCTTTCATAAATTCTGCTCCTAAATTGTTTTTTTTTTTTTGTCATGGTTTCTGTCTGAATTTTTCCCAATACCCCACTTCTTTCTCAGATCTGTTTCTTTCCATCTCTGCCATCTCCTGGAGGTTCCTCCTGCCCTTGGTCACCCCAGTTCTTTATTTTTGTTTTCTTTTTCTCCAACTCTCTCCCTTTTTTCCCTCTCTTTATGGAAAAACAACAACATCCTTTTGTCCCTATCTTCAGGACAAATTCTGCCTATTTTCTCTGCTGCCTGGGAGTTTCTTCATTCTTTAATTTAATTTAATTTAATTTTGTCCTCTTGGCCTCTATTGTCTGATGCTGCAATGTTCCAGAGTTGGTGGAAGGAATAATTTCCAGCAGAATTCCCAATAATCCCTGCATTCCTGAGAGGACTTTTTGTGTTCAACAAAACTCTGGAGACCTCTGGGCTCCCTTTTTCCATTTAATTTTATTTTCCCCCAGGGCCTCATGGACATGGTTAAGTTAAATTTGATTTTATTGGAGGTAAAAGGAAGAAATGGCCTGAAACTGTCATGGTGGGCACCTCTGTGCTGGCTCTAACCAGATTCCTTGGAAAACTCCATAAATGCTGAAATTTCTCAGCAGAAGGAAATGAAATTCTGTTTATTATTAGTGAAGGGTTTGCTCTCTTTTTGACATGGATGAAATGAATTTGGCTTAGGCCCTCAGAAGAGGTGGAGATGAAGCGTGGAGCATCTTTAACTCTCCCTCGTGCTTCTGGAACTGTAGCTGGAGGGGCTGTGGAGTGGAAAATGAATGGAAAGTAATTTTATTTTATGGAGAGGGTGACACAAGTTTTTGCACTGGTGGAACAGTAAGGAAACAACTATTTCTATTCCCAGTAGTTTTCAGTGCAAGTCTGATCATAATTTGGAAGGAAAAGAGGGGGTTTTAAAATCAGTTTTACTGTTCACATTTGGTTTTAAGGGTGTGATGGTTAATTATGCAGAGGAATGAAACTAATTATGGGAATCTCCAGTTTATGCTGCCTTAAAAGTTTAGATTATTTGGATTTTTTCCTGTGCAGTGGCCTGGCTATAAAGCTTTAATCCAGAGTATTCCTGCACAGTCATTAGCAAAGAGAGGAACATTTCCCTGCCTGCATTTCAGGTGGTTACAGGTGTCATCTGCTGTGCCAGAATTTTTCACCCTCAGATCTCTTTAATATTAAAGAAAAATATTAAAGAGTGCAGTCTGAGCTGGTTCAGTGTCAGCTTTCTGATAAAGTGGATTTTCCTGAACAAGTGGCCATGTCTCTGTAAATGCCTCGCTGGCTTGAGGGCTTCTGCTTGTCTTCCTGTTATATAGTTAAGGTGATTAAACTCATATAATTAATTAAGGTGTTAAACATCTATAATTAAGGTGCTTTTCACACAAAAGGTGTAAATATTATCATGCCCCCCCACATCCATGGCACACAAAAGCTGCTGATGATAAATCAGAACCATCCATGTGACAGGACAAGGAGCAGTGGTTTGAAACTGAGAGGATTTAGGTTGGAATGAAGAAATTTGGTGTGATGAGGCCCTGGGATAGAATTCCCAGAGCAGCTGGGGCTGCCCCTGGATCCCTGGAATGGCCAAGGCCAGGTTGGACACTGGGGTTTGGAGCAGCCTGGAACAGTGGGAGGTGTCCCTGGGACAGTGGGAGGTGTCCCTGCCCATGGCAAGGGGTTGGAATATAATGATCCCAAAGGTCCCTTCCAACCCAAGCCATTCCAGGATTCCCTATCAGAACATTTTATTTTCCTTTTAGTAATTTGTGAAGAATTGGAGAGAGTCAGAGGTTTTACACTTGGCTCCCTTTTTCCATCATTTGGTCTGATGAGGGTGGGAGGCCCTGGAATAGAATTCCCAGAGCAGCTGGGGCTGCCCCTGGATCCCTGGAATGCCCAAGGCCAGGCTGGACAGGGCTGGGAGCACCCTGGGACAGTGGGAAGTGTCCCTGCCCATGGCAAGGGGTTGGAATTAAATGACCCCAAAGGTCTCTTCCAACCCAAACCATTCCAAGATTCCCTATAAAAACATTTCTTTTTCCTTTTAATAATTTGTGAAGAATTTGGGAGAATCAAGGGCTCCCTTTTCCCCTTGGGATCTATTGTACACTTCATTGTTGTTATTTAAAGTTTTAACTCTTTGGCCTTAAAACCCCAAATTTGTACTCGTTCCTGCATTCCTTGGGATTGGGGCGTGTCCTGCAGGATTAATTATGGATGTTAATAATATTAATTATGGCCACAGGGGGATGAAGTGGATTAAACCCCTTCCCACAGAGGGGTTTTGGTGTTGTGTGCAGGTTCTCATGCAAGGGCTTCCCTAAATTTCTGCAGGAGCTGCCTGTGCTTTCCTGGGATTTCCTGCTGTGCTCTTGGCAGGGTGCTGTGATAGCACTTTAAGGGAGTAATAAATAGCTTGTGTAAGTTGTTCCTTTAAGTTAGAGTTTCTATAGAACAATTTTACAAATTGTTGCGTGTCACAGCTGTAAATGGGTCGAGCACATCGCCGAGTGTGGAGCTGACAACAACAACAAAAAAAATCAGGGCTTGTACTGCTCATGAGAAGAAAAAAAGCTATTTTATACTCCATTAAACTGTTACACATCATAAATAATTTATGCTCAGCCTGCTCTGTTCTGTAGCAAAGATGATAAACTCGACATTTTTGGAGCATTTTAATGGATATCATCATTTCCATGAATTTCTCTGTAACAGAAACCTCGTTCCTGCAGTATTCCCCTGGTCATTATGTGGATGGCAGTGGGTTAAATGAGCAGAGTACATTCCAAAGGCAGTCCTTGAGTATTGCTCTGAGTTCCACAAGTATTGGGAATGGATTTAAAATATATTATAGAATGTGTTTGGGTTGGAAGAGACCCTAAAGATTATTTAATTCCAACTCTCTTGTTTTAGGCAGGGATGTCACCCACTCCAGCAGGGTATATATGTAGTGTCTAGATAGAATTGTGCTCATTTTAATTAATATTCTAATTTTTATTGGTTATTTCTATCATTTCCAGAAGTGTCTGAACACCTAATGTAATATTATGAAGATGTCTGTGTTTCCAGACCAGAACATTGATGATTTTTCTTCTTTATACTGAACTTTCAGATAATCCATACTTTTTCTCAAGCACACAGGAAGGTTTTTGGACCGTTTTGTGTTCTTAAATACTCCTTTTGCTTCGCCAGGGAAATATCTTAATTTTTTCTTAGTGAAATACTCTCCAAAAAAAAGGCACTGTAAAAATAAAACATGCCCGGAGATTAAAAAAAATACAACAAAACTGAAGTCTTTTGGACAGCATTTTTTTAGAAGCTGACTGCAATGTTCAAAGTTGTAGATAAATGTCTGAATGGAGAATAGTTCTGTTTATTTATCCAGGGTTTTGGTGCTTCTGAGTGTGTTCTGCTGTGTTTTCCTGAGGTGTGGTGCCTGAACTGAACATCTAAAGGGTTAAAATGGGGCTTCACTTAGAGCTGCCTGATTTCCTTTTGCTAATGAAAGTATAAAATGTGATGTGGTATTTTTGGGGTCCCCCATCGAGGGAAGGAATGATGAATCTGACTCCATGTTCTCAGAAGGCTGATTTATTATTTTATGATACTATATTATATAAAAGAATGCTATACTAAACTATACCAAAGAATACAGAAAGGTTACAGACAGAAGGCTAAAAGATAATAATGAAAACTCCTGACTCCTGCCAGAGTCCTGACATAGCCTGACCCTGATTGGTCATTAATTAAAACAATTCCCATGAAACCAATGAACAATCACCTGTTGGATAAACAATCTCCAACCACATTCCAAAGCAGCAAAACACAGCAGAAGCAAATGAGATAATATTGTTTTGCTTTTTCTCTGAGGCTTCTCAGCTTCCCGGGAGATAGATCCTGGGCAAAGAGGATTTTTCAGGAAATATGACAGTGACAATGTGATATTCCTAAAAGGGAACTGCTTAATCCAGTGAGTGATGCAGAGGAAGTGTCTAGAACTGATATTTGACTTGGGGTAACAGTGCTGGATTTAAGGGTGAATTCACAGTGCCATTAATAGAAATTACAGTTCAGGTTGCAGTGTTAGTGGTGGGAATTCATCCTTAGAAATGAGATGGCAAACATTCCCCAGAGGATTCTTGTTTTTGACAAATCAGTTTCCATGTTTATACTCCTACACAAAATACAGTCAGTTGGGTTGGAAAAGTCCTTAAGATCCTCTGGTCCAACCATCCAAGGCCGGCACTGACCATGTCCCCAAGTGCCACCTCCACACCTTAAATCCCTCGAGGGATGGGGACTCCACCCCTGCCCTAGACACCCTGCCCAATCCTCATTATTTCACTGATAGCACTGATAAAACACTTGATAGTTGTGTTTAACACCATTGTAGTGTTGAATTTTAAATGATGGCAGAGATTTTTTGGGTTTTGTGTGTGTTCTTCAAAGTATTTTTTGTGTAGATTTGTAATAGAAATGTCACCTTAAACTTGTTTTGTATTAAAGGAGTAATCAAGTAGCTTTGGTCTCTGTGCAAAAGTGGGTTTGTAATAACATCTTGAATTTCTCTTTGTTGTTACCTGCTCCTTTAAAACTGCTTAAACCTGGCTAGAATATTGCAGCAAATATTTTCCAGCTAATGAAATTCATGGTCCTGTGCCAGGAGATGACTTTGACTGGGGAACTGTCCTCGGACAAATTAGTGATGGTTCCCTTTGTGTAGAACATTGCAGAAACAGCAACAGCCATATTAAATCTTAATCAATAACAATGTTGCACTAATTACAGGAGCGAGTTTGTATATTGGATAAATTGCTGTTTGTAAATGTTGTATTATATTAACTAAACCAGCTAATTACCAGAGCAGAATAAACATAAGGTTTGCTAAAAGCTTCCATCCGTAGCTGGGAGCAGTGGCTGCTGTCTAATATTTCAGTCAATGTGGAAAATAAGGTAATGACATTATAAATACATTTATAACACAGGACGATTGCTTCTAAAATGCATGTAAGTATTATTGCTCTACTATGAAATATGATTTATTTAATGCATTTCAGCCCCCATAATATTAAGATATAATTGAGATGGGGGGAAAAAATTGCATGCAGTCAGAGTCTGCATGAAAGTGAATCACAGTCTAAATTGCTTGTAATTTTAAAGGCACTTAGGGGAATCGTGAAATTTAGCTAATGCAGCCTTTGGTGTAAAAAATGGGAAGAAAACAATTGGCCAGTCTTTCAAGTTTTATTTGACTTCACATGGTGGTGATTTTTTAAGTTTTTTTTTGTATCCTGGTGACTGCCAGTCTGGGAATGAATAAACAGAGCTGCTAAAATTTATCTTGTGCTGAGAAATAGCTGCAGATGTGGGGAGGGATGGGCACTTGGGGTGAGCAGGCAGGAGCTGGCAGTGAATGATAGCACAGAGTGCTGATGATCTGAGATGGGAATTCTGATGGTTATTGCTTTCAAAAGGCTGAAGCTTTCTGGCCTTTATGAGCAGTTGTTGGTGATTTCACTAAATCACAGAGCTCCCACATGGGCACCACCAGCTGAGCTGTGCCAGAGCAATCCCAATTTTCCTGCTAATGGACACCAGCCTGGGCTTAGCTGAACATGAGCTGTCAGCTGGAGAGAGCCTGGCACTGCTCCTTGTCCTCAAGCTGGCTCCAAAGATGGAATAAACAAGTCAGAGTAACCCCTGGGGCTGGGCCATGATATTGATCTCAGTAGGAGATAAAATGGGTGCTTGTAAAATCAAGCTCGTTTTGGCTTTTATGATAAGGAACTTCTGTTGAAGAGATGACTTCCTGCTTTTAAGACGTTTGTCATTTTTTGTGTAGAATGTATTAATGGTTCTATAAAATATAAATCATGGAATCACAGAGTGGCTTGGGAGGGATTTTTAAAGCTCCATTGCATTTCCCTGATCACAGAGAATGAGAATGTTCAGATAAAGAATCCTGGAATGGTTTGGGTGGGAAGGGACCTTAAAACCCACCCAGTGCCACCCCAGCCATGGCAGGGACACCTCCCACCATCCCAGGCTGCTCCAGCCCCAGTGTCCAACCTTGGCCATTGCAGGGATCAGGGGCAGCCCCAGCTGCTCTGGGAATCCCTTCCCAAAATCCCACCCCAGGCTCCCTCTCCAGGGAATTCCCTCCATTCCCAGCTCTCCCAGCCTGGCATTGGATCCATCCCCACCCCGACTCCTCTCTAGGAAGGGATTTTGGGGTCTGGGGGCTTCACTGGCAATCTCAGCACTCCAGGAAGGGTCTCCCTTCCCTTTGCCATCCCCAACTTCCATAAAAACCCCTGGGGATGGATTCTGAGTGTCCCAAATCCCAGAATGGTTTGGGTGGGAAGGGCCCTTCAAGCCCATCCCATTCCAATGCCACCATCCCAGGCTGCTCCAGCCTGGCCTTGGGCACTGCAGGGATCAGGGGCAGCCCCAGCTGCTGTGGCAATGCCAGCCCAGGCAGGAATTCCTCATTGCCAAGATGCCACCCATGGCTGCCCTCTGGCAGTGGGAGCCATTCCCTGTGTGCTGTCCCTGCAGGCCTTGTCCCCAGTCCCTCTGCAGCTCTGCTGGAGCCCCTGCAGGCCCTGCAATGTGCTGGGAGCTCTCCCTGGAGCCTTCCCTGCTCCAGGGGAACATTCCCAGCCCTCCCAGCCTGGCTCCACAGGAAATCATCTCCCGTTGCCCATAATTTCAGGATTATTGGCTGGCAGAGCATAGCAGGGTAGGAGATGAAATGAGGAATCATGGATGGCTCGTCCCCATCATCTCCTGCCTGGACAGACCCTGGGCTTTGGCCAGCACCTTCTCCATCCAGGAATTTCAGTGGAGGAAATGGAGGCCTCCAGCAGCTCCTCCTGTTCCCCTTGCAGGAGCTGTGTCCCTCACCCTGCAGCCGTTCATGCAAACTCTTCCCTGATTTGCTCTGGGCATTATCCCTGAGCTGGAAAATCGGGAATGAATGGTTTGAGCTAATCCCGTTCCCTCGCTGCTGGGTGACACAGAACCGTGGCTGTGGGATCAGGAACCTTTGCAGAGGGAGCAGCTGCACCTGCAAGATGATGTTGAATCTCATTTGACCCAAATTAATTTAAATCTCCTGCAATGATTAGTTACTTTGTGAGTAGTACAGCCTGGAAAATTCTCTAAGCCTTTCTAATATTAACTCCAGATTACTGGATGTAATCACTTTTTTAATAAAGGAGAACTTGGAGGCTGGCAAACCACATTTTATTTTGTGTGATTAATTAAAAAGCATAGTAAGGATGAATAATAAACATAAAGAATTGGTAGCTCCACTGAAGCACCACGGCTCCCTTGCCTCTGTGTACTTCTGCAGGCCGTTGCCAAGAGATTTTGTGAGGATTGATTAAAATAGTTTGAAATAAGGCACTGTCTATAGAAGTTCAAAGTAATTGGTATAAGTACTTTCATTAATAAAGAGAGCTTCCATAGAATGAATTCTATCTCCAGGGCTCTCAAAGGGCTTTTGCAAGTTAAATATATAATTAAGTACATTATCTCACACTATTCACTGAAATGTTTTTTTTTTCCTGGAGTAGAACACAGTAGCAATTTATGGTGTGAAGATCTATGTGAAATTTTGCTGATAAATGAGAAAAACACAGTCCTTGTATTGTTGAAATGCAGTGTACCATGATGACTGAGTGTTAGAACAGAGAGAGGAAAACCAGTACAAGCTCAGCCTCAAATGAATCAGCAGCATGAGCTTAGGGAAGGCTTGGATTGCCTGCAGAGCAGAGGACGTGGAATTAACATTTGTCATGGTCTGCAGCTTTGTGAGGAGCTTTAATGGCTCCTAGGCAAGGACTAAGCTCTGACTAAAGTGGGAATTGTGAGCCTGTTGCTTTTCACCATGAGGCTGCTCAGGGGAGTTGTAAATGTTGCTCATGTTGTGGTTTTGGGTTAGGTCTGCTCTGGTGCAGCAGCCAAAGTTTATTTGGGACCAGCTTTGTGATACTGATCGGTGAAGCCACAAAATTCCTGTTTTGGAGTAGTTAGTGGGCTGTTGAGTTTATGAGGGTCCCCAGGATGAGGTGAGAGATGAGAACGTGACTCCATGTTCTCAGAAGGGTGATTTATTATTTTATGATAATATATTAAAGAATGCTATACTAAAACTATACTAAAGGGAAAAAAAGGATATAGACAGAAGGTTTAACAAGAATGATCATGAAAAACTCATGACTGACTCCTCAGAGTCCAACACAGCTGATGGTGATTGGTCATTAAGTAAAAACAATTCACACGGAACCAATCAAACATTCACCTGTTGGTGAACATTCTCCAGCCACATTCCAAAGCAGCCAAACAGGGGGAAGCAAATCAGATAATTATTGTTTTTAATCTGAGGCTTCTCATCTACCCAGGAGAAGAAATCCTGGCGAAGGGATTTTTCAGAAAATATGACAGTGACAGTGGACATGGCTGGAGCAGTGTCTGAGGCCTGGGGCTGCTCGTCCTCCTGCACTTGGGTCCCACCAACCCCATGGAGCTCCACAGGCTGGGCCAGAGGGGCTGGAAATGTCCCTGGGGGTGCTGGTGACAGTGGCTGGACATGCCCAGGGGTGCCCAGGTGGGCAGGAGGCCGCTGGCACCTGGATTTCAGCAGGAATGGAGGGGCCAGCAGGGTTAGGGAAGGGACTGTCCCCTGAGCCGGCACTGCTGAGGGACCCCCTGGAACCTTGGGGGCAGCTCTGGGATCCTCAGGGCAGGAAGGGCCTGGAGGGGCTGGAGAGGGTCCGGGAATGGAGCTGGGAAGGGTCTGGAGAGGCTGAGGGAGCTGGGAAGGGTCTGGAGAACCAGGAGGGGCTGAGGGAGCTGGGAAGGGCCTGGAGAATCAGGAGGGGCTGAGGGAGCTGGGAAGGGTCTGGAGAACCAGGAGGGGCTGAGGGAGCTGGGAAGGGGCTCAGCCTGGAGCAAAGGAGGCTCAGGGGCCCTTGTGGCTCTGCACAAGTCCCTGCCAGGAGGGCACAGCCAGGGGGTCGGGCTGTGCTCCAGGGCACAGGGACAGGAGCAGAGGGAGCGGCCTCAGGGGGGAATTTTGGGAAAATTCCTTCCCAAAAAGACTTGTCCAGCCCTGGCACAGCTGTCCCGGTAGTGCTGGAGTCCCCATTCCTGGAGGGATTTCAAATCCCTGTGGATGTGGCACTTGGGGACATGGTCAGTGGTGGCCTTGGCAGGGCTGGGAATGGTTGCACTCATGATCCTAGAAGGTTTTTCCAACCTAAATGATTTTATGATTCTGTAATTGAATTTTTCCAAGGCTTTGATCTAAAATCCTTTTTAAAACACCACTTAGAGTAGTGCAGTGTGTATCAAGTGCTGGCCCCAGAAATATCTCCTTCCAAAATGATAATAAAGTAAAATAAACATTGACATATAATGATGAATAAATGGGATTTTTATCCATGTCTTCTATCACTTCCCTTGGGCAGCAAATATTTGGCCTTTCATGTATTTTTCTCTTTGAGAGCAGCTGCCACCTGAGTGCTGAGCTCTGCTGAACTCTGAGGGGTGTTAAAGGGAATACAAAAAGCAAAAATTAATGCCCAAATTCTTGGTACCAATCTCAGTTCCAGCACAAACCTCTTCCTCTTTCCCAACCCACATCCACAGCAGTGAAGTGAAACAAAATTTAATGTGAAACAAAATTTAATTTACTACAGGAATGAAATGTGGTTTGGTACAGATCTCAGACTTACTCCTAGGTGTGAATAAGTGTGAATTCTTGAAATAATAGTGAAAATATTTAGCATGAAATAGAGATTTGACACGTGTGCTAATGCCCATGCATCCATTTCTGTGTGGGGATGCATTTACAGATAATTCATTTTTAAGTTGACATCTCTGCAAAATAGAAAAGATTCAAATACTGAACATAAATAAAATTTTGGAATTTTTATCATTTTATATTGCTAGAAGCAATTTACTTGTATAGCTCTGGCTTCAGAGGAAAGGAAAAAAGAGGATATTTTTCTAAAGCTGCTTAGTGAACAACACATTTCCGTGTTTGGATTTGTCCTTTTCTAAATGGAAACCCTGAATTTTCCATCTTTTTTTCATGGCATCATCCCATGGCTTTTTCCCCCTGACTTCCTTTCAAGTCCATTCACTTTGGGATCCCCCATGTGGCAAATCCCTGCAGTGCAGCAACATCCCAGCTTTAATTTCCACAATTCTTCATTCAGATCTTCAGTCAGAGAAGGCTTTGAGGGGCTACAAACTGACAAGCTTTGAGAAAAAATAGCTCAAAAAGCAAATAGAATTTTTTTCCCCTTATTAGTTGTCTTTTATTTCTTTTTCTGCTTATGGGGGAAATTATTTTCAAGCTGGAGGGTGTGAAAATAAGCAGAATACAACCAATATTGAGTTAAATATTTACAAATAGTTTTACAGATTTTTTAATATATTTACAGATTTTTTACAGATTTTTATATTATTTAATATATTTACAGATATTAAATATCGAAAAATATATTAAATAATATAAAAATCTGTATATATATGTGTATATATAAAATATATAAAAATATATAAATATATATAAACATATAAATAATATAATAATTTATATGTATGTACATATAAATAATATAAATATCTGTATTTATACATTTACAGATTTTTATATATTCTTAATATATTGATATATTTATATAATTTTTATATATTTAGAGATTTTTTACAGATTTTTTATATTATTTAATTTATTTACAGATATTTTAGCAATTCTTTATTGTTGAAAACATTTTTTTCCTTTGGAAATCAAATTGAGTATGATAAAATGCGAATGAACATGACTCAGACCAATAATATTGTGTACTTGAAAAGAAAAGAGTCGTTTTAAAGATGCAATTTTTCCCAAAACCCATAATTTTGGCTGGTTTTAAGGACAACTAAAACCTGGGAATGACAATTTATCAATTCCAGCCCTGCACTAATAACTCCATGGAACCCCTTTGTCCCCAGCACAGGTATTTTATTTTTGAGTTATTTTTTAATAAAGTGCCCATGAAGAACTCTACACCTACAGGAATGCATTTGGTGTGTCTGGAAGATTTCTTTATCTTAACACTTCTTGCCAGTCTTTAAAAATGCACAGAATTACCTGAAATTAGATTTTTTTCAGCCTCTTTAGCTCAGTGGTTGGGAAAGACCTTTTGTACACAGAATTTCTTCCTTCATTTTATTTTCCAGCATGACCTGTGGTGGCACTTTAATTTCAAAACATGGCTCTGTCTCGTTCTGGTTTTTACCTCAGCAAAGTTAATATTAAGAGCTGCAGTTAATAATAAAAATTTCTTGGAGGAAAGCAGGAGCTGGTGAGTGCTGATGGGGTTGAGATAAGGAATAATTTCGGAGAATGAGCTGCATCAAGCTGAGCCTTGTTCATGATCATTTTCCTGGCTTTAATTTCCTTTTACATGACCTTCCCTGATGGTTTGGGTGTCATCCCTGTGACAGTTGTGCTCAGAAAAGAGGATAATTAAACAAAATTAGAGTGAAAAGAGAGAAATTGTTGTGTTTTGGGTGTGCTGGACTTGGCACCGCCATGAATGCGATATTTCATGGGCACAAAGGTGGAGGCGGGAGGAAGGAAATTTTTATCAAAACTTGTTTTCATTTCATACAATAATGGAATGGTTGGGTTTGAAGGACCTTAGAGATCATCCAGTGCCACACCTGGCTCAGCTAAAAGGGGTTGGTTTGCCTCGAAATTTGTTTTTAGCAGTCAGAATGCCAGGATGGGCTGGGTTGGAAGGGATCTTTGGGATCATCTCCTTCCACCCCTGTTATTGTCATATTTTTAAAAAAATCCCTTCACCAGGATTTCTTCTCCTGGAAAGCTTCAGCTTCTCCATGTTTGCTCCTTTGAAATATGATTTAAAGAAATGTTTACCCAGCATGTGAATTGTTTTTAATTAATGGCCAATCCCAGCCAGCTGTGTCAGACTCTGGTCAGTCACAGGTTTTTATTATTCATTATTTTCTAGCCTTTTGATGTATCCTTTCTCTTTCTTTAGTATAATTTTAATATATTATTTTCTTATAATGTAATATATATGATATGATATGGTATGATATGGTATGATATGATATAATATAATGTAATGTAATATAATGTAATATAATAATATAATATAATATGATATGATATGATATGATATGATATGATATGATATAATATAATATAATATAATATAATGTAATATAATATAATATAATATAATATAATGTAATGTAATATAATGTAATATAATATAATGTAATATAATATAATATAATATAATATAATATAATATAATATAATATAATGTAATGTAATATAATGTAATGTAATAATGTAATGTAATATAATGTAATATAATATAATGTAATGTAATATAATGTAATGTAATATAATATAATATAACATAATATGATATGACATGATATAATATAATATAATATAATATAATATAATATAATATAATATAATATGATATGATATGATATGATATAATATAATATAATATAATATAATATAATATAATATAATATAATATAATATAATATAATATAATATAATATAATATAATATAATATAATATAATATAATATAATATAACATAGCATAACATAACAATATAATACAATATAATATAATATAATGTAATGTAATGTAATATAATATAATATAATATAATATAATATAATATAATATAATATAATATAATATAATATAATATAATATAATATAATATAATATAATATATCAGCCTTCTGAGAACTTGGAGTCAATTCTCATCTCTCACCTCATCCTCAGACCCACCAAACACCATAACAATTAATAACCACACCCCCCTTCCTCCATCCCAGCTTGCTGCAAACCCCATCCAGCCTGGCCTTGGGCACTTCCAGGCATGGGGATATTAAAACAGTGAAAAAAAGCTGAATTCTGAGAAAAAAACCCAACCAATAAAACCTAAATACACCCCAAACCAAACCCAACCAAAACAAAAGCATCTCCCCAAATCTGTATTTTGAATTTATGATTTTTTTGTTGGCTTTTGGGGGAAATCTTCACATGATCATCACTAAGAAAGTGCTTGGAGCACAGAAAATGAATAAAAATTAGTTTTGAAAAATGTCTCCCCAAATCTGTATTTTGAATTTATGATTTTTTTGTTGGCTTTTGGGGGAAATCTTCGCATGATCATCACTAAGAAAGTGCTTGGAGCACAGAAAATGAATAAGAATTAGTTTTGAAAAATCTCTCCCCAAATCTGTATTTTGAATTTATGATTTTTTTTGTTGGCTTTTGGGGGAAATCTTCGCATGATCATCACTAAGAAAGTGCTTGGAGCACAGAAAATGAATAAAAATTAGTTTTGAAAAACGTCTCCCCAAATCTGTATTTTGAATTTATGATTTTTTTTGTTGGCTTTTGGGGGAAATCTTCACATGATCATCACTAAGAAAGTGCTTGGAGCACAGAAAATTTATAATAAATAGTTTTGAAGACACCAACTCAAAGTTACCCTGAGGCTGAATTAGCACAAGATTTTAATTTTAATGGATTTAATACTTTACCTGGGTTGTTTATAGGAGTGAGCATTGATTGCTTTGCATTCCCAACATCAGTGCTGATCAAAGATTCTATAAAATTATCACTGCCACTTTTTCTTGCTGGAAATAGAGACTGAAATACAGAGGAATGGATTTAATTAACCCTGCTGTACTAACAGGTGGGAAAATGAAACTCCTGCCCTCTGATTTTTAATTTTAGAACAGAAAAGTTCCTGCTTCTGTTTCTGGATTGATTTAATTCTTAGTCACAGTTGCTTTGGAGTTGGGGCAGAATGACATCAGGTACAGATTTTTCATTTTGCATCCCTCTTTCCACCATGGTTTTCATGGATGTAGTGATTAAAAATAATTTTAGGACAAAATTCAGGAGAAATAAGGATCTGACATGGTGGGAGAGCACTGTAGAAAATTTGTATTTTTATTTATTTTCACTCTCTACCTCTCCTGAACCCATTTAATCCTCAGAGCTCTCTGCCCTGCTTTCATTTATTAGGAATGGTTTTAATTGGAAATCTTTTTCTGGGACAATGCAGATGAGAGTGACACAAGTTCCACAAATGTTCAGCCCTGCACCTTCAAATAATCAGATTAAATTAATTTGTTCCTGCCTTAGATCTCTCTGTGGGCTTGCAAGGCTGGATTTTGTTGCATGCTGAGTGTTTGGCTTTTTAATTTTTATATTTTTAATATTTCTACATAAAAATAGACCCATAGTTCTAAAAAAAAAAAACCAAAAACAAAGAAACAAAAACTTCTGTGGTTTATTTAAACCTCTGTGGTTTATTTAAGGCAGGAGGAATTTGTGCTAACAAGGATCACTCAAAGCTATTAAATCAGGGTTGTTTGTAACTTGATTATTTGACATAATTTTTGTTTTTATGAAGCTTTTAAGGAATTTTGGAAAATCTTTGCCCTACTTTCATTTATTAGGAATGGTTTTAATTGGAAATCTTTTTCTGGGACAATGCAGGTCAGAGTGACACAGGTTCCACCAATGTTCAGCAGCTCTCTCCAGCCCTGAACCTTCAAATAATCAGATTAAATTAATTTGTTCCTGCCTTAGATCTCTCTGTGGGCTTGCAAGGCTGGATTTTGTTGCGTGATGAGTGTTTGGCTTTTTAAATTTTTATATTTTTATATATTTCTACATAAAAATAGACCCATAGTTCTAAAAAAAAAAAACCAAAAACAAAGAAACAAAAACCTCTGTGGTTCATTTAAACCTCTGTGGTTTATTTAAGGCAGGAGGAATTTGTGCTAACAAGGATCACTCAAAGCTATTAAATAAGGGTTGTTTGTAACTTGATTATTTGACGTAATTTTTGTTCCTCATGAAGCTTTTAAGGAATTTTGGAAAATCTTTGCCCTACTTTCATTTATTAGGAAATGTTTTAATTGGAAATCTTTTTCTGGGACAATGCAGGTCAGAGTGACACAAGTTCCACAAATGTTCAGCAGCTCTCTCCAGCCCTGCACCTTCAAATAATCAGATTAAATTAATTTGTTCCTGCCTTAGATCTCTCTGTGGGCATGTGGAGCTTGCATGGCTGGATTTTGTTGCATGCTGAGTGTTTGGCTTTTTAATTTTTATATTTTTATATATTTCTACATAAAAATAGACTCCATAATTCTAAAAAAAAATCCCAAACAAAAATCTCTGGGGTTTATTTAAGGCAGGAGGAATTTGTGCTAACAAGGATCACTCAAAGCTATTAAATAAGGGTTGTTTGTAACTTGATTATTTGACATAAATTTTGTTCCTCATGAAGCTTTTAAGGAATTTTGGAAAAGGAGATCCCTTGCATTTGGCTCTTTAGCCTGAAGTGATGTTTGAGACCTGTCCCAAATGAGGCACTAGTGTCAAATGTGAATAATTTTTCCTCTATAAATCAAATGTAAATAATTTTTCCTCTAGAAATCAATGTTTTGGGGAGAAGGGAGTAGGGCAGAGTGGAGCCAGGTTTTATGATAATGACTTTTATTGATGGAATTCCAGAGTGCTTCCATTAGTGGGAATGGTTCCACAATAAATGGGAACCATCCTCTGCTCCGTGCTGAGATGCTACTGAGCTGATATTTTTCATAAGCAGATCATTAATTTTTTAAAAATTTAATAATCAGGCAAGTGGGTAAGGTTATAGATGTAATTTCTCCTTTAAATCTAAATTTCTTTGCCATTATGGGTTTGTGGCTGTCTAAACCTCAGTGATAATACAAATTATTAACCTCCTCCATTTGACTTACTCTCTTAGATGTTTTTATTCCTTTTTATCCAGAGGGGTTTTTTTAAATACCAAGGCAATCTTTGAATTGCTTACAAGAGTAATTATGAATTTCTGAGCATTCCACACCTGATTTTTCTTTTTGTACCTCTGGAAATATTAGAAATCATTTTACTGCAGACATCCTGAGGAAAGGAGCAGCAGGATTGTATCTCCCGTTCCTCATGCTCTGAGTGCATCTTCATTTTTAAAAATCCATCAATAGCTTAAACAAAGAAAAAAAAATCCACCAGAAAAGAAGAAAATTCCCTTCTTCCATTTGCAATTCCCACTCGTTTTTTGGTAAATCAGGTTCTCAAGCCACAATTTGGGATTTTGTCACATTTGACTTTATCCACACTCAGCTGAAACTTCTCTTGCCTTGATTTGATCCTTTTTGGTTCTTTTCCTTTATGGCACATCACAAATCTTATTTTTAAAGCTTGTGCGGACCAAAAAAGGTTTTCTTATTTCTGGGACTCCATCCTTGAGGGAATCAACTTGGGATGGGGAGGTGGAAGAGGAAATTTCGTGGCTCTGCACCCCTTGTCCAGTTGTTTTTATAAGTTATAATTTTGGAATTGTATGAATTATAATAATACATATAATATAATATAATATAATATAATATAATATAATATAATATAATATAATATAATATAACATAACACAACATAATATAATATAATATAATATACAATATTCATAATATGTAATTTTCATTATAATGTAATATATCATAATATAAAAATCTATTATATTATATTATGTGTAATGTATATATTATATTATATTATATTATATTATATTATATTATATTACATTACATTATATGATATGATATGATATTATATTACATTATATTACATTACATTATATTATATTATATTATATTATATTATATTATATTATATTATATTATATTATATTATATTATATTATATTATACTATATTATATTATACAATATTACAATGTTATATAAAATTTGAATTATAAAAGGTTTTTCTGCTCCTTTCCCATTTCCTTCTTGGTATCCAAAGGTGAGAATTGAGCCAAGATCTCAAATCCCAGAATTCCTTCCAGAATTCCTGGTTTCCTTCCATGGCAGGGATTTATCCTTATGGAAATGGGAGATCCTCACCTGAATTTTGGCCCCAATTCCTCCTCTGACTTCCTTAGGGAGGAATAAATGTTCAAATAAATAAATAATACCTAATAAATGAATCAAACATAATATAAATGAGATACCTGGTTTGAATAGGCAGATTCCCCTCTGAAGATTGCCTGTTGTTTTTATCTCATTTTTGGGGTTTTTTAAAGGTGTTTTTAAGCCTTGATTGATGCAGCAGCTCTTTACACGAGGCACAGATCCTTCACAGGGCCTTGCCAAATCCTTCATTATTTTTCCCATTTTAATTTCATTTTTCCATAATTCTTTCATTTCTGTCTCTTCTTGATTTAGAAACCTTTAGCAATAAGATATCCGGTTTGAAGAGGCAGATTCCACTCTGAGGATTGCCTGTTGTTTTTATCCCATTTTTGGGGTTTTTAAAGTTGTTTTTAAGCCTTCATTGATGCAGCAGCTCTGCTTACACGAGGCACAGATCCTTCACAGGGCCTTGCCATATCCCTCATTGTTTTTCCCATTTTATTTTCATTTTTCCATAATTCTTTCGTTTCTGTCTCTTCTTGATTTAGAAACCTTTAGCAATAAGATACCTGGTTTGAATAGGCAGATTCCACTCTGAGGATTGCCTGTTGATTTTATCTCATTTTTGGGGTTTTTTAAAGTTGTTTTTAATTGATGCAGCATCTCTGTTTATGTAAAGCACAGACCATGTGCAGTTTGGACTTCGTGGTGCAGGAGCAGGATATGAGCTGAGGTTGGGGTTTTACCATCTCTGCTACTCAGCTTTTATGAAATTTTTAATTTTTTTTCCATGTAAATACATCTGCGAGTAGAGAAGGCAATAAAATCCTTGGCACAATTATTCCTCCCCTAAGTAATAGACAGAAAATCTAAATTATAATCAGGGAATAGGAGGATAAAAGTGATTCCTCTCATGGAGCTCAGAGGATGCTGAGTATACCTTGCACCCTTATTTTATTATATATATATTCTATATATATATATATATATATATATTATATATTATATATATAATAATTATTATTATATTATTATATATTATATATATATTCTACACTTATTTTATGCTGAGTATACCTTGCACCCTTATTTTATTATATTATATATATATTCTATATATATATATAATTATTATATATTATATATATAATTATTATATTATTATTATATATTATATATATATTCTACAGTTATTTTATGCTGAGTATACCTTGCACCCTTATTTTATTATATTACATATATATTCTATATATATATAATTATATATTATATATATAATAATTATTATTATATATATATATTATATATATATTCTACAGTTATTTTATACAATTTTATACTTTCAAAGGCTGAATCTTTGTCTTCAGATTTGCTTTCCCATTGTGCAAAAAGTGAATTTAAAATATTCTTGTCATTTTTGAGCAGTTTGGGAATGTTTGTGTTAAAGCTTTGGAGTTTTTTTGAGGAGCTGAGCAATGAGGAAATCAAATATTCAGGGGTTTTGATACTCACTGTTACATTAAAAATACACAAAAATTTAAAAATAATTATAAATAAATAATTACATATATAATAAATAAGTAAAAATATTAAAAATAAACAAAAAATAAACAAAACCCCCCAAAAAAGTACCAATATCTGGTTTTGGTCCCACAGAATTCAGGGGAAGATTTATAGTTAGGTAGTAAATTAAGTATAAGCATAAATATAAATAATTATATTTATAAATAAAATTTTAAATTATATAAATGTAAATAAATATAAATAAATAAATCAAATATTAAATATATTTATAAATAATATAAGTATATTTATATCTAGTCACACACACAGATGGTCAAAATTTTATACCCAGAGTGAGGAAAAAATCCACCTGTGTGCCTAAAGCACACCCAAAAAATTCACCTCTGTTCTTTTTCCAGCTTAATTTTGGTGGAATTAAGAATTCCAAATTCCTGCCTGCATTTTTTATGTCAATTGATCACATCTCCATTATTGGCTCTCATTTACTTTGAGTATCCTGAGCATTAAATATTTCCATTGAAAATCTACTTGTTTGCTGCTAGAATATGGATTTAGGAATAAAAATGAAAATATTCCCTCTGTTGTCTGAAATATTTATCTGGTTTTTAGAGTAATGTATAGAGTTTGGCAGAAGTAAAAGCACTGAAAGGTGAGACCTCTGAACTCCCTGACAGGAAAAAATCAAACATAATAAAAATAAAATGTCTGGTTTGAATAGGCAGATTCCACTCCGAGCATTGCTCATTGATTTTATCTCAGTTTTTGGGGTTTTTGTTTTTTTTTTAAGTCATCATTAATGTAGCAGCTCTGTTTATGTGAAGCACAGACCAAGTGCAGTTTGGACTTTTTGGAGCAGATTTAGAAAAATGAAAACTCATTTTACTTTTAAGATTTTGAACCCTCACAGCTTAAATTTCAGGCAAAACCGCTGAGTCTGGTTTTTTTCTTAATCAACTCCAGTTGAGTTTCAGGAGATTTGAGGCTTTTCCCCATCATTAAATAAGATTATTTCTCACTCTGTATTACATATTAAGCTTTCACAGGAGCAAACCTTGAATTTCAGTTTTCAGCAGCTGAATTTCTGCACCTGGGGTGAAATTCCATATACCAGAGAGTCCCAATTCCAGCTTTCCTCTGGAATTTCTGGGAAGGGTTTCCCCCCATCATTAATAAGATTATTGCTCATTCTATATTACATATTAAGCTTTTACTAGAACAAACAAGAACCTCTTGAATTTAAGTTTACAGCAGCTGAATTTCTGCACCTGGGGTGATATTCCACATACCAGAGATTCCCAATTCCAGCTTTCCTCTGGAATTTCTAGGAAGGGTTTTTCCTCATCATTAAATAAGATTATTGATCACTCTGTATTGCATATTAAGCTTTCACTGGAGCAAACCTTGAATTTTAGTTTACAGTAGCTGAATTTTTGCACCTGGGGTGAAATTCCACATAGCAGAGATTTCCCAGTTTCAGCTTTCCTCTGGAATTTCTGAGAGCACTCAAAGGGTTTTTCCCTATCATTAACTAAAACAAGACCCTCTTGAATTTCAGTTTACAGCAGCTGAATTTCTGCACCTGGGGTGAAATTCCACAAAGCAGAGGTTCCCAATTCCAGGTTTCCTCTGGAATTTCTGGGAAGGGTTTTCCCCCATCATTAAATAAGATTATTGTTCACTCTGTATTACAAATTAAGCTTTCACAGGAGCAAACAAGAACCTCTTTATTTTAAGTTTTCAGCAGCTGAATTTCTGCACCAGGAGTGATATTCCACATATCAGATTTTGCCAATTCCAGCTTTCCCCTGGAATTTCTGGGAAGGGTTTTCCCCCATCATTAAATGAGATTATTGCTGACTCTGTATTACATATTAAGCTTTCACTGGAGCAAACCTTGAATTTGAGTTTACAGCAGCTGAATTTTTGTGCACCTGGGGTGAAATTGCACATAGCAGAGATTCCCAATTCCAGCTTTCCTCTGGAATTTCTGGGAAGGGTTTTCCCCCTTTTTCAGGCAAAACTGCTGAGTCTGTTTTTTTCTTAGTCAACTCCAGTTGAGTTTCAGGAGATGTGAGGTTTTTCCCCATCATTAAATAAGATTATTGCTGACTCTGTATTACATATTAAGCTTTCATTGGAGCAGACCTTGAATTTCAGTTTACAGCAGCTGAATTTCTGCACCTGGGGTGAAATTCCACAAAGCAGAGGTTCCCAATTCCAGCTTTCCTCTGGAATTTCTGGGAAGGGTTTCCCCCCATCATTAAATAAGATTATTGCTCATTCTATATTACATATTAAGCTTTTACTAGAACAAACAAGAACCTCTTGAATTTAAGTTTACAGCAGCTGAATTTCTGCACCTGGGGTGATATTCCACATACCAGAGATTCCCAATTCCAGCTTTCCTCTGGAATTTCTAGGAAGGGTTTTTCCTCATCATTAAATAAGATTATTGATCACTCTGTATTGCATATTAAGCTTTCACTGGAGCAAACCTTGAATTTGAGTTTACAGCAGCTGAATTTCTGCACCTGCGGTGAAATTCCACATAGCAGAGGTTCCCAATAATTTTTATATCATTTTGGATGGTCAGAGATTGCTACAGGAAAAAAAAAAAAAAAGAGAAATTACTAATGAAAATAAAAGAAAATTATTTTGAGAAAAGTTGAATTTCTCTAGGAAAACCATTTTGTTTAGCCTCTCCATCCATGGGTATCTGTATTAAATAAAGGCAGATGTCAGGTGAACTTGAATATCTGAGTTACCACGCTGATAGATGGGATAACTTACTGATAGTAGCAAGGCAATTAAATGTAATTATAGCTATATATAAAACATGTAATATAATTTCTTGTTTCCTGTGCTGCAAAGATGTATTTTTTCCCCTTTTGAAATTTCTTTTTGAAATCTCTTAACCTCTGTTGTATTTGTTACTCCTCTAGCCCTAAAATTATTAAAAAGGAAAATTTCTTTAGAGTGGGGTAGAAGGGAATTTGAAGATCACAGAGAGAATTCAGAAAATGATCAGGTTGGGAGAAATCTTCAGTTATGGAGTCCAGCCCAGCCCCAACCCCTCAGGCAGCCCCTGCACCCAGTCTGAGGTACACCCACAGGGTGCTGTGTGCCAAATCTGAATCTGCCCCATCAGACAGGAAATAAACTTGGGGGAGACTCCAGATTTGTTTAGAAGCACATTTTTTTCCACATTTGCTGTGGACATCTATGTGAACAAAACACTCCATCCTCTGGAAGCTCTGTGGTTTGGCAGCTCCAGCTGAGCTCTCTGGGCCTGTGACTGCCTGTGGGACCTGCCATGGTGCCAGGAAAAGCATTGCACAGGATCACAGAATGACCAGGTTGGGAGACCTGTTTTACTCATTGAATTGTTGAATGGTTTGGGTTGGAAGGGGCCATCAGGATCATCCAGTTCCATCCCCTGCCACGGGCAGGGACATTTGCCACTAGACGAGGTCGCTCCAAACCTGGTCTTGAAAAGTGGGAATAAAACCTGGGGATGTTCATGCAGCCTCTGGGAGTTGTGTTGGAGAAGGTTGGTTTGGGAAGGGTGTAAAATCACAAAAACCCAAACTTTGCCTTTCTCCTTCACACACAAAATTCACAGGATCCCTGGGTTGGGAGAGGCCTCCAAGGCCCTGGAGCCCAGCCCAGCCCCTGGCACCCAGTGCCACCTCCAGGCTGGTTAAACACACCCAGGGGTGGTGACTGCACCCCCTCCCCGGGCAGCCATTGCAGAACTTTCTCCCCCTTGCTGGAAAAGCTTTTTGCTGCTCTCCAAGCTGGATTTCCCTTGGCCCAGCTCAGGCTGTGTGCCCTGGGTGTGCCAGTGCTGCTGCAGACAGAGCCCAGGGGCAGCTGGGCACAGGCACCTTGACACTGACATATTTTAGGAAAAAAACCTTTTGCCAGGATGTTTTCTCCTGGGAAGCTGGGAAACTCCAGCTTCTCCATGTTTTGCTGCTTTGGAATGTGATTTGGAGAATTGTTTTTCCAGGATGTGAATTGTTTTTAATTAATGACCAATCCCAGCCAGCTGTGTCAGACTCTGGTCAGTCACAAGATTTTATTATTCATTCCTTTCTAGGTTTCTGATGTCTCTTTTTTCTTTCTTTAGTATAGTTTTAATATATAATTTTCTTTTAATATAATATATATCATAAAATAATAAATCAGCCTTCTGGAGTCAAGATTCTCATCTCTTCCCTTGTCAGAGTTGCCTGAAAATTCCACAGCACCTTTCAGGAGCTGTGAGAGTGCTGGGGGCACCCTGAGTCTCCTTTCCTGCAGGCTGAGCACCCCCAGCTCCCTCAGGGCTCCCTCAGGGTTTGTGTCCCAGCCCCTCTCCAGCCTCACCATCCACAGTTTCCACCTTTATTCATGGAACTACAGAATAGTTTGGGTTGGAAGGGACCTTAAATCCCATCCAGTCCAACCCCATCCATGGCAGGGACGCCTCCCACCATCCCAGGCTGCTCCATCCCCAGTGTCCAACCTTGGCCACTGCAGGGATCAGGGGCAGCCCCAGCTGCTCTGGGAATCCCTTCCCAAAATCCCACCCCAGGCTCCCTCTCCAGGGAATTCCCTCCATTCCCAGCTCTCCCAGCCTGGCATTGGATCCATCCCCACCCCGACTCCTCTCTAGGAAGGGATTTTGGGGTCTGGGGGCTTCACTGGCAATCTCAGCACTCCAGGAAGGGTCTCCCTTCCCTTTGCCATCCCCAACTTCCATAAAAATCCCTGGGGATGGATTCTGAGTGTCCCAAATCCCAGAATGGTTTGGGTGGGAAGGGCCCTTCAAGCCCATCCCATTCCAATGCCACCATCCCAGGCTGCTCCAGCCTGGCCTTGGGCACTGCAGGGATCAGGGGCAGCCCCAGCTGCTGTGGGAATCCCTTCCCATCCCCTCCTCACCCTCCCAGCCAAGAATTCCTTCAATCCCCAGCCAGGTGTTTTTCCTGTTTCATTGCAGAGCCTTGTTCACATCTTGTTGAATAACCTGAGTCTCAGCAGGGTGTCGTGTACTCTGTTCTAAAGGCTGGATAAACATTTTATGAGCTCTTTTTCTCTATTTATGATCAGTCATGTTTTGTTCTGCACATTTTCTCTCTTCCTCTTAAAGGACAGAGCAAAGTTGTAACTCTTCTATCATTTCCAAATTAATCTAATTTGAGCAATTCTTTGCCATTCTCAATTTCATGCAAATACCAGTGCCATTACTTGTGCAAATAGTTGGTGTGTCTCTCCACGTTTAGAAAATTAAGCATTAATTCTCACTGTGGGCTAGGACAGCCTGTGTTGCATGACAAATAGATTGGAGGCATGCAGGAAAAAAAAAAATTACACTTCACAAATCCAGCAGAGAGCTTTGCTTTTGAGCACTCACAGCGCTGGGCAGAAAAAAAAAAGAAAGATTGTATAAAAATTGACATGTTTTAGCAACTCCCAAAAGAGGGTGGTGGGGTTTTTTTCCCCCATTATTATAGAAGTACTTGGCAGTTTCTATTTTCCTGAAGCATTCCTATTGACTGGGATGAAACCTCTTTTTTAGAAAGCACTTTTAAGTGTTTGCTTTCCCTTCCAGATGCTCTCACCCACAACAGAAAAAATGTTAGTGTTAAAATAATGGAAAATGTAGGGATTGTGGAGCCTCCAAACTCTGAACAGACTGAACTCAGACTCCTGGCAGGTGTCCCTGGAGCCTGGAAAAGGAGAAGGAGAAGGAGAAGGAGAAGGAGAAGGAGAAGGAGAAGGAGAAGGAGAAAGAAAAGAAAAAGGGAAGGGAAGGGAAGGGAAGGGAAGGGAAGGGAAGGGAAGGGAAGGGAAGGGAAGGGAAGGGAAGGGAAGGGAAGGGAAGGGAAGGGAAGGGAAGGGAAGGGAAGGAAAGGAAAGGAAAGGAAAGGAAAGGAAAGGAAAGGAAAGGAAAGGAAAGGAAAGGAAAGGAAAGGAAAGGAAAGGAAAGGAAAGGAAAGGAAAGGAAAGGAAAGGAAAGGAAAGGAAAGGAAAGGAAAGGAAAGGAAAGGAAAGGAAAGGAAAGGAAAGGAAAGGAAAGGAAAGGAAAGGAAAGGAAAGGAAAGGAAAGGAAAGGAAAGGAAAGGAAAGGAAAGGAAAGGAAAAAGGACAAAAAGTAATGTTTTCTTAGGAAAGGAAAAAAAGTAATGTTTTCTTAGGCTGCACAAGGAGTTGACCCAAGGACACAGCTCACCTTCCTGCATGGGATGGCGCTTCCTCAATTTTGGGGTCATTTTCAGGAGATGCAGGAAAGGTGCCATGGATAACCTGGGTGGGGACGCCTCCCCTATCTCAGGCTGCTCCAGCCTGGCCTTGGGCACTGCAGGGATCAGGGGCAGCCCCAGCTGCTGTGGCAATGCCAGCCCAGGCAGGAATTCCTCATTGCCAAGATGCCACCCATGGCTGCCCTCTGGCAGTGGGAGCCATTCCCTGTGTGCTGTCCCTGCAGGCCTTGTCCCCAGTCCCTCTGCAGCTCTGCTGGAGCCCCCGCAGGCCCTGAGGTTTCCCTGGATCCTTCTCCTGTCCCAGAGTGGAAGTGGGAAGGAGAAGCCTGAGGAGCAGCAGTGCTGCTTTCCTTTGGTGAACCTGGGCCATGGGATCACTGTCCCTGTCTCCCATGTGCTCCTCAGCACCTTTGTGCTTTTTCAGGTTAGAAATTGCTCTTTTTGCCGCCTGTATTTCTCTGTGTTCAGGATGATGAGGCTGATTTTGGGAAATTCACTGGGCAGAGACTTGCTCAAGCCATTGGATGCAGTCAGGGTTTGTGGCTCAGCAGTTTTAAATTCCTCATTAACTCTTATTTTCCCTGCTGATGAGATTCTGTAGTTTTATACCTTGAGTTCCATTTCCCAGCAGTTCCTCACCCCCTTTAGCTGCTGCCCCAAACAAGGAGAGGCAGCTCTGCACAAAGCTCTGGCTGTGGATCTGTCATCCCCATAAAAATTGTCATCTTGAGTGTGGTACAAAAACCTGGCAAGGTCGATTTTAAACTTATTTTGTTTTCCTGGCTGTGTAAATACATCATCACAGCAGCTGAAAGGGGCTGAAATTTAGGACTCCAATCAGGTTTTTTGTCAGACACCACCAGAAATAAAATAGTTCTTTGGAGTCCTTCTGCTTCTCAAATAATTGACACGTGACAGATTTCAGTGTTAATTGTTTGAAATAATATTATATTGTTAAAGGAGGGTTGATGCTCCAAGGAATCCAGAGTCTGAGGTATTTTAGAGGTAAAAGTGGGTGTTTTCAGAGGTAATACAAACATCTCAACTTCTCAGGTTTTGCTGAGCGATCGGCTTCGCTGATAACTTGTGGCAATGAGTTCTGCAGGTTAATTATGCATTTAATTGGTTTCAAATTTGTTGCTTTTCAATTTCACTGTTCACTGAATATTTCCTCGGTCTTGTATTATGAGAGGGAGTAAATAGGAGAGCCTGGCTCACCTTCTCTGAACATTTAATTATTTTGTGTACCTCTCTCCTGTACACAGAGCTCTTCTCAGGGGTTTGCTCTTTATTTATCTCCAGCTTTTTCATTTCTAAAACTTTTCTCTGCAGTGACCAGAATATAAATATACAGAGAGTGACCACAGCTCTAGGAGGATCTGAATTTTATTTCTATCAAATATTGTGATCTCATTGTGGTGCTGTCCTCCCCTTTTCTTCCTAAATCTCCTCCTGTTTTTATTTTGCTGTTTTAACACACAGGACAAGTTTTCCTTGGCTTTTCCTGCAGGAAAATCAAGTTTTTCTCTGGGGATTTCTAGTCAGGATAAAAAAAGCTTCACTTGGCTGGTGCTGACTTTTTTTTCCAAGTTATTTTCCACTCATCCTCATTGGATCCATCCCTGGAAATGTCCAAGCCAGGTTGGGCAGGGCTTGGAGCAGCCTGGGACAGTGGGAGGTGTCCCTGCCATGGCAGGGGTGGCACGTCGAGGTTTCTTCCAACCCAAACCCTTCTGGGATTTTAAAAGGGGATTTTAAAATCCCCTTCTGGGATTTTACCTGCCATGATATTCTCTGGTTTGTTTTTTTTTGGCCATTTCAATGCAGCAATTTCCATGAAAACCTTGAGGATTTAATTGAAGTTCATTAATACTTGCTTTACATTTTTTTGTGCATAAGAATTATGCACAGAATTAATAGAAATATTTTTCTGTGCTATTGAATTTTTTTGAATATCCTCTTGGACAGCTGCTTTATTCTTTCCAAGTGTGACAAAAATCTACACTAAACTGTACAACCAATTTAGTAGAACCACATAGAACCATGTTTTTGGAACAATCCCTGCAGTGTTAAACCTTTTAAATGTTGTGTCAGCAAATGTTCATGACAGGGATGTCAGAGCATGGAATAAAAATGTCAGCATCAGTCCCTCTCTTCCATGTATTCCCTGCTTCCAATTACTTCATTATATTCATAATTTTGAGGGTTTGTTCAGTTGCCCATTCCCAAATTGCTGGCACACTCAGACATTCACCATCTGAACGGGGCAAGGGCTTATTAAAAACAAAAATTGTCATTTATTGAAACCAAAAATTATTGTCATTTATTAAAACCAAAAATTATTGTAATTTATTTTTCTACTACAGTCTTCATAGAGCTCAAGTCTTTGTTTCCCTTCCTGTCTTCCATTAAATCAGCTTTTCCCATCCACTTTGAATCTTTTCAGTGCTTAGAATATTATTTCTTTCTGTTAGAATAACACAAGCAGCAGCAGAGCTTGAAGCTGAGTTCTGTTAAACACTGCACAGATGTGTAGTGAGTTCCAGGCTGTGCCCTGGAGACTCTGCAGTCAAATGGGAGGAGAAATCAAAGTGCAGCGAGTGGAAGTTGGACACAGGAACTCAATGACACGTGTTATAGGATTATATAAAAGGGAAATGCTCACCAATAATCGATGCATAAATCAATGCCAGCCCCTTTCTGAGCTGCTTTACTCAAGGTAATAATTCTCTGGTGCTTTTCGTTCAGAATAAGTTGTTCAGTCTTGAAAGAAAATGCTGAAAGACCAGCGTTGTAATTTAGTAATTAAAATACAAAGAGCATTAAATCCTGCTGTGTTCTCCCACTTTCCCAGGGGTTTGCTGGGTCTTTGTTTGTAGGTAGTAATTTAGAGAGTTATGGTAACTACATGGTATTAACTTAGGATTTTCACACTTAGTTAAATATTTTATGGGTATAAAGTGAAGAACTGCAAACTGTCCTGTTAATTGTTTGAATTGAGTTTATAGAGTGCTGGAAAAAATGAAACAGAGCTAAAAAGGGACTTATTAATTGGGATAAATGTGTAATTTGATATATGTACACACCACTAGCGTAAATATTTTTTTTACCACATTAAGTTTTTGTGTGTCTCAATGCCAAAAGGTCTGTGGGGAAAGTTGGACATTCCAAAAGTCCACTAAAATTATCTTCCCTTGGTAATGCTGAGGTAAATCCCTGAATTTCAATGTTAAGTTAAATATTCTGTTTAAAGATGAATTTGTTTCTGAGTTACATCTGCAGTCTGAAATTATCTGCTGGTTACAGTTCTTTTATTCTCCAGCTGAATAGGAAAATAAAATGGCTGCATAATTTGAGACTGAATCAATGAGTTTTGATGGTTTGTTTATTACTAAATAGAAGAATTCAATTTACCAAGATCAAAATTCCAAAAAACACAGCTAAAATACCTTTAAGACAACAGATATCTGTATTTTTATTGCCTTTTTGAACATCTAAAGATGAAGGTTCTGCTTGTGTTGAATCTTTCAAACTGAGAAACACCTGATGTAATTACAAGTGGCTCAGTTCTTTGTCTTGAGCAGAAATCAATCCCTTGAATAGCAGAGCAGCAATAAATTGCTTTTATTTGCTATTCCAAAGTGGATTTCCCTCCTTGGGCATTGTCAGGTTTTGCCTGCAGTGGGAATTGGTTCTCAGGATCACAGATTGAGCAGTGAGGGAGGGAATGATCTCAATTCATGCAGAGTTTGGGTCACTTGATAGGAGGAGTGGGATATTCACAGATGGAAAATAACTCTGGAGAACGGCCCCTGATGCTGAGAGGCCTCAAATAAACACAAAATACGGGAGGAATTCAATGGGATTCCAAATGAGATTGGCTTTGAAGTGCCTTCAATGAGGTGGTGAATTTTTATTGCTTTTATTAATGCTGCATCCCTGAGAATTATTTCAGTCTTTCTGTGCATTCCATGGAATCTTCAGTTTGCAAAGCACGAGAATTGGGGCTTTTAAAATGATAATAATGCAGCATTGTTGAGAAATAGTGCTGGAGTTTGGACACAATAATGAAGAGTTCTAGGTGGAAAGCTTAAATTTCAACATTTTCTCTGAATATTTGGGTATGAGGCAACTGAGGTGCAAATTTCTTCTCTCTGGCTTGGTTTTGGATTTCGGTGGTGGATTTTTGGAAGGGTGGTGCTTCCTTATGTTTTGCTTTGTTTTACATCATGTTTTGTTTGAAAATGCATCAAATATTGGCTCACTGTGCTTAGCAATAACTTTTCTTTCCCCTTCTGTTGTTTAATCCAGGAATTGAAAAGTATTTCTGTAAAATCATCATTGATATCAATTGTGAACACGGTAAAAAATGGCAAAAATATTTA
Organism: Ammospiza nelsoni; assembly: GCF_027579445.1. NCBI lineage: Eukaryota > Metazoa > Chordata > Aves > Passeriformes > Passerellidae > Ammospiza > Ammospiza nelsoni. Next base: position 2,254,508 of record NC_080637.1, read on the forward strand.
TGATTTGCTACAATAGCAGTGTAAGAACAAAGATGGAAGTAGAACACAGTCTTAAATCAGTTTGCTGTCAGTTTTTTTCCCTGAATTTTACAGGATAACGGTCCTCTTGCTCTGTTTTATCCACTTTGGCTCATGTGGAGCTGTCTGCTTCTTTCAGCTTAGTGAAAAACTCCATATTTGACATATGACTGAAACATCAGAAGCTGTCAGCCACGGTTAGAGACAATATTTGAATTGCTACAAATACCTGGCAGCAGCACAGATAGTCTTTAAAATGTTTGATCTCCTTGGACTGTGTTGGCTGACTGAAAAGCATGGATAGAGTTTCAGGAATAAGTCATGCCTCTCTTTCATTCCCATTGACACACAGAGATGTAATTCAGATTTTTTTCAGCGTCTCTTTTTCCTTTGAACCACGGTTGGATGGAAACACGAGGCTTTTCTGCCTGTTGCTAATCACTAGAATAGTCATGAGTGTATTTTAATTTTTATTTGCAAGGAAATCAAGTCTTCAGAGTCTGTTGTTTTGAAGCTGAGCTAAGCAGATGGTTCACTGGGAGCTTGGTGAGAAGTGGCAGCTTTTCTTCAGTGCTGATATTGTACAAGGATGGGTTGGACAGGGCTGGGAGAAACCTGGGCTGGTGGAAGGGCTTGGAATGAGATGATCTTGGAAGTCTCTTCCACCCCAAACCAGGCTGGGATTCTGTAATTGTTCATTTCTGGTCATTTGGTAGAAATGTGAGATTTTTCTGGCTTGTTTTGGGGTAGGATCATAAAATAAATCAGGCTGGAAGAACCCGGGGTCCTCTCAAGTGAGTGAGTGGTGACTCAGAACTTCCCTCCTGCTGCTTCTCCTCCATGAGCCATGTCCCTTGCAGGTGGAGGAGGCTCAGCAGAGCTTCTCTGTCTCCAGGCTGGGAAGTTCTGAAACCCCAGCTGGATGCAGCCCTGGGGTGCCAGCTGTGGCCTCTTCACAGAATCACAGAATCACAGAATCACAGAATTTCTAGGTTGGAAGAGACTTTAAGATCATTGAGTCCAACCCAAGTTCCAACACCTCAACTAGATCATGGCACCAAGTGCCACATCCAGTCATTTTTTAAACACATCGAGGGATGGTGACTCCACCACCTCCCTGGGTAGATGATTCCAGTATTTGACCACTCTTTCTGTGAAGAACTTCCTCCTTAATTCTAGCCTGGATCTCCCTTGGTGCAGCTTGAGACTGTGTCCTCTTGTTCTGTCTGTTGTTGCCCGAAGAGACCGACCCCCAGCTCACCAGAGCCACCCTTCAGGAAGCTGAAGAGGGTGATAAGATCACCCCTGAGTCTCCTTTTCTCCAGGCTGAACAACCCCAGCTCCCTCAGTCGTTCTTTCTTGGCACTGTTGGAGCAGAAACCTCAGGGCTCTCTCTGGCTGTGTCTGCTCTCCCTAAATCATCCACCTCCTCCTCCTCCTCCAGTGTCCCACATCCTGGAGGGGCTGCCCAGGGAGGTTTGGAGTCCCCATCCCTGGAGGTGTCCAAGGAATGCATGGAGGTGGCACTCAGGGCTTTGGGCTCGGAACAAGGTGGGGATCAGTCACAGCTTGGGTTGGATGACCTTGGACGGCTTTTCCAGCCTGAGGGATTCTGAGGTTTTCCTTGCTCAGCTTTTTATTCTGGCATAGGAGAAGCTCTTGTTGGGGTGATGGCTCAAGGTTTAGCTTTTCTATTTTTCCCATTCTGTGCTGCTTTAGTGTGTGGGTCTGGGCTTCATATTATGGGATGGTGAGCTGTGTGCACAGAGCAGGGAGACAAAACAATTCCTGCTCCAGCTGGGCACCAAGGACAAATGCCCCAAATCTCAGCCCAGGAGCACAAACCCCGTGGGCTGGAGAGAGAAAAACAAGCAGGGTGGGACTGCCTGGGCTAAAGCTGCAATGGGACAATGAACTGCAAGGTGCAAATGGAGCAGAGCTGATCCCAGGGACAGACCCCGGCAGCGCTCGTGCATTTTGGGGCCGTTTTGGGTCATCTTGGGTGCAGCCCTGGCTGGGCTCTGGTGCTGCCCAAGATGCAGCCATGGAGGAGATCCTGTGAATGAATCCCTAATTAATTCTGTAACTCTCTTTAGCTCAGCCTTCTCAAAGCATTGGGGCAACAACCTCAGTGAATTTCTGCCTTGGTGGAGAGTGACGTTCCTGTGGGTTTTCCTGTGCGTATTCCCATGACTCACATGAGGATTGGAATCTCTAACTCTTTCCTTGGCATTTGTATATTTGTGTTTTTCTCCTTTGGTCTATAATGAGATTCAGTAAATGAAGCTTCTTGTCACATCTTCTGTTCTACACTAGATCCTTACTTGTTCACAAATTCAATTTCTTAATTTTCTCCATTAGCCTCCTCCTCTCAATGTGATCTTTTTTATCTGCTCGACTCACTCTTTTAGGACTTCATTATTTTTAGAAAATGTACTGTAGCACATTTAGTGGTAATTACAAAAGCTTGTTTTAATTACACTTGTCAAAGACTCCGTTTTATGATGCATTATTGGTGCTGCCATTTCCAATTCCTAACAATTCTCCACCTTCACAAGTGGAAATGAACATCCCTCTTTTCAAGTGATGCGTTCACATGATTTTTTTGTGCTTAGGGATGATTTTATGCGTTTTATGTTAATTTAAAAGGAATTCTTTGAGGGGGAAGGGACCAGCATCTGTTCCCAAGAATATCCATAAGTTCCTGGTGTTGCCTGTTCAGTATGATGAGTGTATTTATATGCTGAAATAGAAGGTTAAAAATTAAAACTGGGGCAGTTCAACATCCATGAAATGTGGAAATTGGGAATTTTTTTTCCTTTGACACTCCATGCAGTGGAAGAGGAGAGTAGTTTTGCTGATCGTAATAATTTATGCAAATTATGAAGCATTATCTGATTTTATTCGTGTGGAAATGTGGAGGCACAGGGGTGAGGAGAGGAATTCAGAGGATGTCAGATCCCTGGGAGCATCCAAGGTCAGGTGCACAGGGCTCTGAGCAGCCTGATGGAGTTGAAAATGTCGCTGCTTGTGCAGGGATTTGGGAGATGATCCTTAAGGTCCCTTCCAGCCCAAACCATGATTTATGAAATGCCCAAAAACTATTTTATAATGTGACACTCACAACTTGGACCTGAATTCCCAGCTCTGGAGTTCACACCTAGCTCTAACCCATGGATATGCTCATCCAGCAAACCTCAGGTTGGAAAAGACATGGAAAACCTCCAACAATGTGGTGGAGGAAGATCATGTTGTCTTGAGAGGATGATGTTTTGAGAAGATGATGTTTTGAGAGGATGGTGTTTTGAGAAGATCACGTTTTGAGAGGATGATGTTTTGAGAAGATCATGTTTTGAGAAGAACATGTCTTGAGAAGATTATGTTTTGAGAAAATCGTGTTTGGAGAAGATGATGCTTTGAGAAGATCATGTTTTGAGAGGATGTTTTGAGAAGATCATGTCTTGGGAACATCACCTTTTGAGAAGATGATATTTTGAGAAGATCATGTTTGGAGAAGATGATGTTTTGAGAAGATCATGTTTTGAGAAGAACATGTCTTGAGAAGATTATGTTTTGAGAAAATCGTGTTTGGAGAAGATGATGCTTTGAGAAGATCATGTTTTGAGAGGATGTTTTGAGAAGATCATGTCTTGGGAACATCACCTTTTGAGAAGATGATATTTTGAGAAGATCATGTTTGGAGAAGATGATGTTTGGAGAAGATGATGATGTTTTGAGAAGATGATGAAGATGATGTTTTGAGATCTCTCTTGTTCTGGTGCATCCCACCCATCCTGAGCTGCCAGCAGATCTCCTGTGGGATGGTGTGGGAAGCTGCCACCGCTTCCTTTGAACCTTTAATCCATTCATTTTTCCTTCAGGCTCATCCCAAGACTGCAGATATTCCATGTGGGCTTTCCCAGGAGAGGAGCCCTGATTGTGATTAGCATTTCCTTTGGAAAATCTTCAGTCACAAACCTGATGGGACAGGAGCTCTTCCAGCCCCCAGCCCCAGTGCCAGGTCTGGAATCCTTGGATGTGCCTTGGGAGGTCACCAGTCCCTTGGTGTCCACCTGCCCCATTTCCTGATGTTTGGTGAGATGTTCTCTGTGTTCAGGATGATGAGGCTGATTTTGGGAAATTCACTGAGATGACCCTGAGGCAAGACTTTCAAGGGACTTTCACCTGGCTGATGTTAATTTATTAATTCAAACTGAACTCTGATTTTGAAGCAGATCGTTCTTTTCCCAGAAAAACCCAAACTGGAGCCATGTCAGCAGTTCCACTGTGAATTTTTGGGATGCTAATGAATTTGGAGCTTGGGATAGTGGAAGTTGTTGGGGTTGGAATGAGATGATTTTTCAGGTCCCTTTCAACCCAACCATTCCATGAATCCATATTTGGGAGAGGCTGGTTTGGAGGGACACAAAAAAATATCTCTTCTCCAAACCTGGGACTGCCAAAGGCTTCAGGAGTCTGAAATCTGCCTACAAACCTACATTAAATCACCTGATAATGATTTTTTTTTTATCTTCACCTTAAATAATACAATTTATGACCACGCACACTTGGAATCTTGTTGCATCCAGCAATAGATTCCTTTTCTTATTTTTTACATTTAATTATTAAATGTAGATTTTCAACCAGCTGCTTATTTGTTCTGTTCTGCCCCACAGAGGACAAAATAAATGTGTTTTTGTTGTATCCAGGGTTTGGTTTTGTCCCAGATGGCTCTGCAGGTGTCCCTGCAGTCAGGTACAAGGTGATTCCTGGAATTTTTTTGTAGGGAAGAAATCCATTTTTCCAGTGATGGCACCTCCTGGCAGTGCTGTCCAAATCCAGGTGCTACCTTTGAAAACATCACTGGAAAAGTGTTGTCCATGTCCAGGTGCTACCTATGAAAACAAACCCCAGGTTGGCCTTTAAATCTTGGTCCAATTTCCCTGTGATTGTGAAGAACCTGTATTTAATATTAGTGATGTGATTTGGGTATTAAATTTGGGCGGGTTTTCTTTAGAAAACACCCAAGCAAAGGTTTTGTCTGTCAGAGCTTTTTGTGAAGAAACAACCAACCTGTTCCAGTAGCTCATTTACACCTGGAGTGCAGCATTCAGCTAATTGAAAACATGGCTGTTCTTAATTATTTTCTTGCAGCTCATTGACATTCACAAGGATCTTGTTGCTGCAGCCCCATAAATATAATATTACTTTACAGGTTTTTATTTTGGCTCTCAGTTCTCCTTTACTGGCATATTTATAGTCTCCTGTATAAATGAATAATTTTATTTATTATTAATTCATTTGAACTTTGCTGTGTCTGCGTTGCTGTACAAGTGTTAGGGGTGGAAGAAACTCTTTTTTGCTGATTTTCTTGCTTTCCAACCAAATCTTCCAGTTACTTTCACTACACAGGGAAGCAAACCTTTGGATAAATAGATTATTTAGCATTTTATACTATATATACTACATATATATAGTATTTATATATATATAGTAGCATTTTATACTATATATACTATATATATATATACTATATTATATATAGTATATGTACTATAAAAATATATATAGTGTATATACATATTATATGTATGTATATATATACATATACACGATTAATGTAATATAATATAATATAATATAATATAATATAATATAATATAATATAATATAATATAATATAATATAATATAATTTATCAGTGACAGATCAGCACAGTTAGCAGTGTCACTGCAGAGCAGTAAAATCCAGCTGGTTTGATGATTAATTATTTTGAGGGGTCACAGGGAACCAAACCCAAAAATGAACCCAACTTCCCAAGTAAATCAAATTTCCGGGGCAAAATCTTCCATTCTGAGGGATATCCTTGGGATAAATGTTATTGCATTCCCTGACCACAGCAAGACAGAGGAAAAAGATTAAACTCAGCTTAAATCCTGGAGGATAAGGATGGGTTTTGTCTCTTCTGTTGTGGCTGTGCCCTTGACCTGTTGTGCTCTACACCCTGCAAAGCTGTGCCCTCGTGAGTTGGCAGAAATGGGGTGAGTGAATCCAGTTTGGAGGTTCTTCCCTGGGTTTATTCCATCCCATTGCCTTTCCAAAGTCAGTTTTAATTCCAGCTCTTGGATAGAATCATGGGGAACACCATTGGAATGTAAGAACTCAACCTTAACTGAGTTCTCCTGAGCTTTATGGAATATTAATTTTATCTTTTCTTTGCCACTGACCTGTTTTGCACAACAGGAATCTTCTGGAGATCTTCTGTGCTTTGGGGATCATGGGATGGTCAAACATGGAATATTTGTGTTAGGTACCCATGAAAATGCCTTGAAGATATGGAATATGAGATCTGGAATGTGAGATATGGAATATGAGATCTGGAATCTTAGATCCGGAATATGAGATATGGAATGTGAGATACGGAATATGAGATACGGAATGTTAGATCTGGCATATTAGATATGAAATATTAGATCTGGAATATGAGATGTAGAATGTTAGATATGGAATATCAGATCTGGAATATGAGATGTAGAATATTAGCTATGAAATATTAAATCTAGAATATGAGATCTGGAGTGTGAGATCTAGAATATTAGATATGGAATGTGAGATATGGAATATGAGATCTGGAATATGAAATCTGGAATATGATAGATGGAAGGTGATATGGGACATGAGATCTGGAATGTTAGATCTGGAATATGAAATCTGGAATATGAGATCTGGAATGTGAGATATGGAATACTAGATGTGGAATATGAGGTATGGAATATGAGATCTAGAATATTATTTATGGAATATTATATGTGGAATATGAGATATGGAATATTAGATGTGGAATATTCAGTCTGGAATATGAGATCTGGAATATTTGATACAGAATGTAGGATAGGGAATATTAGATATGGAATGTTAGATATGGAATATGAGATGTGGAATATGAGATATGGAATGTTAGATCTGGAATATGAGATTTAGAATATTAGATATGGAATGTGAGATCTAGAAAATGAGATATGGCATATTAGATGTGGAATATGAGATGTGGAATATGAGATATGGAATGTAAGATCTGGAATATGAGATTTAGAATATTAGATATGGAATGTGAGATCTAGAAAATGAGATATGGCATATTAGATGTGGAATATGAGATGTGGAATATGAGATATGAAATATTAGATATGGAATGTGAGATGTGGAATATGAGATATGGAATGTAAGATCTGGAATATGAGATTTAGAATATTAGATATGGAATGTGAGATCTAGAAAATGAGATATATAATATGAGATATGAAATGTGAGATACGGGATATTAGATCTGGAATACGAGATCTGGAATATGAGGTGTTCTGGCACAAGTTTCTAGAGAGGCTCTGGCTGTCCCTGAAGTGTCCAAGGCCAGGTTGGACAGGACTTGGAGCGACCTGGGAAGTGGGAGGTTTTGGGGTTGGAATGAGATGATTTTTCAGCTCCCTTCCAACCCACACCATTCCATGAATCCATATTTGGGAGAGGATGGTTTGGAGGACACAAAACCTGCAGTGAATTTTAGAAGTTCTGTCAGCACTGCATCTGGGACACCATCAGGGATTGTCTGCAAGGAGACACAAACCATGACCAATGCAGAACATGAGAACTTGGCTGTGGAATAATTCATGGAACGAGCTCTGGAAAAGCTGTAATTAATGAGGCAAGGCTGATTTAAATGCTGGGGGACAGGGCATGTGCTCCACGGAATTCTGAGGGAGAGGCTGCCAGAAGACAGAGTTTAATTCATCCAAAATACATTTTTTTTGGGTATTTTTGAAGAAATTGCACAAAAACCCCAACAATTTCCAAGGAGTTTTCTGCATTTTTCCAGATACACCTGAAATGCATGTGGAGGGGTTTGTGGTTTTTTTGCATTCTTTCTGTTCACGATGATAAAATAAATTTAATTTGAATTTTAACATTTTTTACATGCTTCAGGACATAGAAGCAAAGGTAAGGAGTTGAATGAGAAAACAAGAAAATCCAAACTTTTTAATGTATTCCTTGGGTGTTTGCTAAAAAACCCAAAAATTTAGTCTTGATAAAGGGAATCAAATCTTGTATCTCTACAATATGTGGTGTAATTGTTGTAATGACCTTTATTAGATAATTATTAGCCACTAAAGATATTTTATTAAAAAATGCTGAACCTAGAAAGTATTTGCATTGATAATTTAGGTGTTAAATCCTTCATAGCTTGTTAAAAATCACTTGTCTGCTATTTACACTGCAGGACTTAGAGCTTTATATATTTTTAATAAATTCCTCTGTGCATGTGTGCTTTTTAAATGTATTTTCTATTTTTTAATGAGTCCCCTTAATCCTAGAAAATGGAAAATACTGCAGATAAAAAGCCAAAACCATCAATTTGCTGGGAGCAGTATCTCTTAAAAGAAAACTCAGGTCATATTGGGATTGAAAAGATAAATATTTTAAATTATTCTGTATTATTTTAGGTTATTGGACATGAGAGGGATTCTATGGTATTAGTGAATACTGCAATCTGGGAGTTTCCAGAGGAGTGATTCCTAATTAAACAGAACAGGAGAGTTTTGGATGCACTTTTTAGCAAATATAGAAAAGGATTTTGTTTTCCTAAATATCCACCTGTTTAGAATTAGGTTTTATTAAATTCAGAAGTGATTTGCCAAGTTAATTCAAATTAAAACCAAAAATAAACCCCAGCCTGGTGCGTTCTGGTGATGGTTCCAAATCCATTTGGGCAAACTCGGGCAGAGCTGTTGAGGAGGGGAGGAAAAAGCTCAGAACTATGAATAATATCCTTGATATTGTCAGTATTTTTATTATTCTGTTCCTTTTTTTTTTAGGCCAGGCAGCTGGAAGAGAAGGACAGGGAGCTGAAGAAACACGATGCCTACTACAAAGAGCAGCTGGCTCGGCTGGAAGAGAGGGTAAAATCTTTTTTTTTTCCCTTTTAATGCACATTTTTCCCCCTTTTTTTCCCTTTCTATTAATTTCTCCTCCTGGTTATATTTACAAGATGACTTTTTTAAGGAGAGAAAGATTAAAATTCTGGCCAGAAGGGTTATTTTTGTATTACTGCTGCTGTTTCTGGCTTAATATTGACAAGGTGGAAGGTTTGATGGGAGAATATTTGTTTTCTTTCCTAACAAAGTTCTCACATTTGCTGTGGGATTTCATCTGTCACGGTAATTACAGGCAGAAAAATGAAATAATGAGGTTATTTTGTACCAATGCTGATGAAGAGCCAGTGGAAATGAAGAAGTGTCACCAAGTAAAATAATTTAAATTAAAATAACAACAAAAAAAAAGTGAAGTGTGAAGGGACATAGTGAATTTCTGCTTTCAGTGGGTGGAATTAGTTATTCCTCCATCAGTACAGGGAGAGTTTAATTTTAATTCCAAGTTTATACCATGTTTAAAAGGCACTTCTGTGTCTTTATCTCATCACAGACTTGAAATTAAACTGTGGAGAGCAGCTTGGGAAGCTGTGGGATTTGCTTACAGTGGCTTAACATATTGCTGTTAACATCCCTATTCTTTACAGGGTATTATTTTATAGGATGTTAATTTCAAATAATTACTGCTGTCATCATTTCCTGGCTCCCAGGTTGGTTGTAACCTCCAGCCTGAATACATTTCCCTCCTTTACCCCTCTGCCTTCTTCCTGAGCTTATATATTGGTGATTAATTCCGATTTTTTTGTGTTAGTTGGTTGTGAAAATTGCTAACAAGATTCATATTCATTGATGCAGCTTAGCAGGCCAGAAGAAAACCCCTTGTTTGTCTGGATTAGGAGGAAGAACATGTTGCATAAATTATCAGGGTGTGTAATTGGTCTTAATTAATATTTTAAATCGAGGGTACAACTGATACGTGTCAGTGTTTTGTCCTCTCTTTGTGAAGATGACATTAATGAAGTCCCATGTTCTTGGCAATGAAAAAGAGCTTGAAAGGATGAGGGAAAATCAGTTTAATGATTCTAAATCGGTGCATTATTTAAACATATATTTAAATTATTTCATATATTTTAATTAAAAATTAAGATCCTTCACTAAAAAACTACACAGAGCACTTTCCTTTTTCTCCCATAACTGGCTTGGTGTTAGAGGAAAAAGCTTCAGTGGGATTTTATCCAAACTAGACTTTTCTGGGGTCCTAGTGTGGAATAATTCATGGCAAAGGGTGTCTGATAAACCATGAGTCTTGGACAGCTTTTTCTTTCACCTTTTTTTACCTTTTACATCCTTTTAGATGTTTTTCTTGGTCATTTTTCAAATTCATGTAGGTCATTGGCACAGTGGCTTCACTTGCTCCTGTCAGTGAAGACTCCAATGTGTGTAAATACATTTTTGTGCTGTGCAAGGGGGATAATGAACTTTAAATAACTTCACTTGAGTTCTGCTGGAGTGCCACCCCCAGGGGATGTGAAATAGGAAATCCTGCCCTCTCTTGGTTTCTCTGCTTGGTTTGAAAATCCCTGAATTCCTTGTTTTATACCATGGGTGATGTTTGCTCTGCATTCAGAGTGGAGTTTCTGTGGTTCCAAGCCTTCTCTTTTCATTCTGACTCCTCTTTCTGAGGTAAAATCCTCTCCTTTTCCACGTTGTCATCAAGGTAAATTTTCATCTCTCTCCTACACAAACAAGTGCTGTTCCAGCTCTGAGAGGAGCCAACTCTGTGTTCCAAATCTGACTTGGAAATTCTTCAGAGAGGTGGAGATTTCAGAGTGCAAACCTGGACAAGCAGAGGGGTGACAGCTCCTGCAATCCCACCTTCCCTCATGGGGTCACCTGGGAGCTTCTGTGCTGGGAATTTTGAAAATTGGGATGGAAATGGGTGTGGAAACGACAGAGCATGGAAAGAGGCTGGTTTGTTGTTCCTGAACTTGTCCTGATTTCAGTGGAAGGTGCACAGAGACAGAGCATGGGCTGCTCAGCAGAATTGGAATTTTGGAACAGGAGGTGGGGTGGGAGCAAGTGGAGCTCAGAGAATTTGTGTCAGGATGAAGAAATGTTCAATCTGAGTCTGTCACCTGTGACAAAGAATGCTAATTACAATCTCAGATCATTCCCACATCAAATAAGCACACTTTAAAAACACTTCAGTTATGCCTATGTGGTATTTCTGGCTGTTGCATCATGGAGTGTCAGAGCTCATCTCGATGATTAATTGGCTTTTTGATTATTTAGCCTTTTCAATTAGAAGCTTCGTATTTGTGTTCTTCGGTGCTGCAGAAAAAACAATGCAGACGTTGATAATAAAGGGAGATGACAACAGAACAGATTAGTGTCAGCACAGTGTGCTCCTTATGGAGAAAATTATCCATATTCAGTGCCAGATGAAGCCTGTCAATTATAAAATATTTCAGTGACTGAGGGAAGATGCTCAACCTTTACAGGGTATTAATACAGGACAAAATAACTGTGCACAAGTGACAGCTGCGATAGTAAAACATCAACAATTCTATTCTCAGGGGGAATAACTGTTCATAAATTTGGTTTATGTGCTAAAAACCTTTTGATACTTCCCCAAAACCCAGCAATTCCCCGACCAGCTGCCAGTGTTTCTAGGTCAAAGATAGCACATAAGCTATTAGTTATTACATGCTCCACAGCAGCAGAGCAAGAGCAGAGAGTTGAACAAAGCAGTTCCAGAACAACCTTGCCCTGCTCTGCATCTGACTGGGGTGTGCAGCTGTGATTTAGGTGCTCACACGTGGGGCTTGGAAGGGAATTTGTCTCTGTTTTTCATTATCCACCCACAGGAGGAAGGTGGTTCTTGAATACAGCAAAATCCAGAGATAAAACAGTGCTGAAGTCACTGAGATTTTGTGCCCCACACTGTGTTAATTATTTATTTACAAGTGCAAGGACCTGCACAGGGGTCAGGGCAGTTTGTTGGGAAGGATGAAAGTTTGACAAGAAGGTCTCACAGATATGTGTGCTTGGCAGAAAGATTTTTAAATGTAGAGTCTGGTGAAGGGATAGAGATGGAAGCAAGTTTTTATATAGAAGAAAAGAATTGCTGAGCCAGTGTCACTGGATAACCAAGGAGGCAAAGGGTGTGTTTGTTAGAAGGGGTTTTTATGGCTTAGAGCAAAGGATAAACCCACCCCAAACAAGAAGATGTTTTTACCAAGCACAAAGAGAGCACAGGCAAACAAGGCAGCAAATGGTGCAAGTAGAGAAAAGGGCTCAGAATTTTCCACTGCAAGAAAACTGAAAACCAACTTCTAGCTGAAACTGTAATGCACTGACTTTGAGTGACTGGAGAACAGTAACATGAATATGGTAATTACAGTAGTTATGATGGGCTGTAGATAACAGTTCAGGTATGAGTCTGCCCCTGCATCCCTGCAATGTCCAAGGCCAGCCTGGGACAGTGGGAGGTGTCCCTGCCATGGCAGGGGTGGCACTGGGTTATCCTGAAGGTCTTTTCTAACCCAAGCCATTCTGTGACTCTCTAAGGAGAAAACAAATTATTTTGGAATACAGAAGAGCCCCAGTGTGAAATCAGAGCCCCTTTTCAAGGAAGGACATTGGTACCCCATGTGCCACATGCTCAAGATCTCTATCCTTTCTTGATGCATTTCCCTGTAACTGAAGCTGTTCCAGGTGTTTATAGGGAAAACTGTTGATATCTTCACTCTCTTGTGTGGCAGTCACATTTTCTGGAAAAATCTCTTTGCCCAGGATTCTTCTCCTGGGAAGCTGAGAAGCCTCAGAGAAAAAGGAAAACAATATTCTCTCATTTGCTTCTCCTGTGTTTTGCTGCTTTGGAATGTGGCTGGAGATTGTTTATCCAACAGGTGATTGTTTCATTGGTTTCATGGGAATTGTTTTGGCTTAATGACCAACCACAGTCAGGCTGTGTCAGGACTCTGGAAGGAGTCAGGAGTTTTCATTATTATCTTTGTAGCCTTCTGTCTGTATCCTTTCTGTATTCTTTAGTATAGTTTAGTACAGCATTCTTTTCTATAATATGGTATCATAAAATAATAAGTTAGCCTTCTGAGAACATGGAGTCACATTCATCATTCCTCCCTTTTTCTGGGGGCAACCCAAATGCAATACTCTTGTCCCTCTAATTCAGTGCAGAGGTGCAGTATTTTTCCCTGGTTTCAGTGCCAGTGTCCATACACTTTATTCATAACCAGCTCTGCATCTCCAGTGTCCCTTTTCTGTGCACCTTCCATTCCCCATCAACACTTACACACAATTTCCATGCAGAGCAGCTGCCATCCCACTTTTCCTCCACCTCTTTGCTTTTTGCTTTACAACATTTTATGAAGGCCACATGACCCTCTCCTCCTTCTTGCTGCAGTTTTGGCATCACACAGACACTCAGTGAGCTGTGTCTGCTCCTGCTCTGCCTCTGAGACTGATGGGACTCCCCAGTTCCAATTTCCTCCAGCAAACCCAGCTATTTTCATGTTGCACTGCTTCCTAATGCTAATATGCATCATTAGGAGAATCCTGCCCCAAGTCATGGGAGCAGAAGGAAATTAATTTTAATACCCTGCTGTATGACACAACTACTTAGTTTATCAGTGTGAATGAGCAAGATATGGATCCCCATATTAATCATAATATTTTCCACTGGAGCCAAGTTTCTGTGCTCCTGGAAATACTTTAAGTGTTGAGCAGTTTGGTGTGAAGGTGGTTGTGGGGTGAGGTAATAGGATTATCCTGGAGCAGGAATATGAGGGGTGAGGGAGCTGGGAAAGGAGCTTAGCCTGGAAAAAAGGGGCTCAGCCTGGAGCAGAGGAGGCTCAGGGGGCCTTGTGGCTCTGCACAAGTCCCTGCCAGGAGGGGACAGTCCAGGAAACAGGGACAGAGGGAACAGCTCAGGCTGGGCCAGGGCAAGTTTGGAAATTGGGAAAATTCCTTTCCTAAAGGGGCTGCCCACCCTGGCACAGGTGGAATTCCCATCCCTGGAGGGATTTAAACAACCTGAAGATGTGACAGTTGTGGACATGGCTCACTGGTGGTCTTGATGATCTCAGAGGGCTCTTCCAACCTAAACAATCCCACAGTTCTGCCATTTTGTAGGATTTTGGAGGTTTCAGTGTTACCTTGGATCTGGAGGGATTTAAACAACTTGAAGATGTGACACTTGTGGACATGGCTCACTGGTGGTCTTGATGATCTCAGAGGGCTTTTCCAACCTAAACAATTCCACAATTTTGCCATTGTGTAGGAATTTGAAGGTTTTAGTGTTACCTTGGATTCAGCACACATTTAACAGCCTAGAACTCACTGCTCTGACAGTTCTTGTAGTGGCTTTTGTGTGGGGACACTTGTGCCCCACAGAGGGCTCAGTGGCAGATCCCAGCCTGGGAATGCAGACTTCGAGTTCAGGAAATGTTGATCCACTTCTCTGCACCCGTTTTTCCCCCTGCCTTAAACGTTGAGGAAGGATTTGCAAATCCCAAGCTCTGCACTTAATTTGGGGATTCTGCTTTCCATGGAGGCTGTCAAGGAGCATTAACCTTAAGGTAAGATGAGCACACAGAGCACAAAGCTCTGAGCTGATGGCACATTCTATCCCAGGTGTTAAATGGTATTATCCATCCTGCTTGCTACAGTAAATAGGATTTTGCTATTATGATGTGTCAGGATTTTCAGAGAAATCAAATTTACTAGACACTAAACTGCCATCCTCACTGCTGAGCAGCTTTATTCTGGGATCTTGTATTCATCCTAATCCTGTTGGTAGGAAATGCTTATACCAATTGTGTGGGGAAATTATAACTTAATGATCTCTTCCTTTTTCTATTCAAGGCTTAGGATGGCCCAACATGCTCTGCAGTGATAGCCCCAGTGCTGAGCTGAGGAGCTGATCTGCAGCTTCCCAGCCAGGAATTGGCTTTTTCTCATCAGCACAAGTGCTCAGGTGCCAGCAGTGCCAGCCCCACATTTGTTCAGATGCTTCAGAGCATTGTTTACCTTTTCAGATCTCAACAACTCAATAATCAGAAGCTGTTTGCTGGGCTTTTTGTAAAGTGCAGTTTGCAAGATGGAGATAACAGAGAGGGGACTGCTACAAAGCAGGATAATAACCACAAACATTTTCATTCCCTACAAGGTAATTTAGCAATTTAAAGGGGTTTTTTTGTTTCTATTTGTGTTCAGTCATCAGTGTGTTTACTCTTTGTGATCTCACGTGGCTGTAGCAGGGAGAATTCCATGAGCAGAGGATGATTCTGCTCTCACCTCTCAGAGTGTTTATAAGTCTGTGTTTGCCAGAGCAAACATGTTTACTCTCCCCACATTTGTGTGCATTCCTTCACACGTTCCAAAGCCAACTAGCAGGGATGTAGGTGCATGTTTGGAGACTTGAGGCTGCATCCAGCCAAGTAGGGAATTATTTTGGCTGATGAGCACTTAGGGAAGAGGCAGGGACAGCTCAACAAACCTGGTGTTCTCGTTCCCGTGAAGGCATGGAATTAATCCAATACTCCCTAAATATCCGTGGTTTGAAAGAAAATAGTTCCATCATTCCCACTCTGCTCCTATTTTTGAGATTCTCTTGGTATTAGTGTCCTGTTTCTGTTTGCCTGGCTCTATTTCTCTTTCTGTATCAAATAAATAAATGTATATATGCACCCACACACACAGAGTCAATACTTTAACTCCATTTCCAAGCACTTTTCCAATAGAAGCAATAAAATACATTACAGCTTCCATGTGATGAATTCCACTGACTGCCATATCATCTCATTGTTAATGAATTGTGTTATTTCTGTGAAGTTAGTGGGGCCTTTTCCTTTCTAAATGGATATTCAGCTGCCACTGTGACTTCTTGCAGCTCTCCCAAATCACTGCAGTGGGAGACCTGAGGAGAAAATCAAGATATATTAATTTCTCATTTTGTGCTTGGGCCAGGAGACTTTTCTATGTCTCAGCTCATGTGCTGCACCAGGGAGATAAAAGTAGGAGTTCATCAGACTTTCCCAGTGCTTTGTATTTCCACATTGCTCCTGAAAAACCACCCTTTTTAGCACTGACCAGAACGTAATGTTTTTGTCAGTTTAGCATAATAAAGCTGTCAACCCACCCAGTGATCTTGCCAACATTAGAAAATTCTTCTTTTCAGATTTCATTCTGTTTGGGGGACAGAGCTTTTGTTGAATTGCTTCTTGCCTGGCAGGTTGAGATTAGGAAACTTGCTACCAATTACAATATCTGAAACCTCCACCTGATTGACAGCCCGGGCTGGAGTGCTGGATTTAATGCTCTGCCTCCATATCTTGCCCAGCCACAATCACTATTCTGAACAATTGGGTCTCAGCCTTGATTTCATTTTTTTCCTCCTCATAATCTTCTATTTACCCTTTCTGACTAAGTAGCTAAGATGTTTATTATTAAACACACACCTCAGCCATGCATTTTTCCCCCAAGTGCACCAAAAATGCAGAAGTTTCATGTTTGCCATGAAAAATACCTGCTTCAGTCTCATCTTTCACTATCACATATCCAATCAATAGCAAGGCTGAAATGCTGCTTAATAACAAAATGAGGAGTTGTTCCACGCTGAACAGCAGCTATTGATGTTTCCCTAAATGTTTGTATATAGATTATTTTCCATTATGTATGTGTGTCTTTATAGAGAACAAAAAAACCCCGTGATAACCAATATTCCAGGATTTTTCCTGCTGTGCACTAAGACACCTGATCATTTTAATGTGGAACCACAGTTTCATTCAGGTTGTTGCAGGTTTTATTTCTCCAGCGTGTGCAAAAAGAAAAAAAAAAAAAAGGTTTAGAAAGTTCAGGGGAAAATATTACTTTATTCCATGGTTTTATTTTGGAAGAATTAGCACAAGCCCAAGGGGTGATGGTATCTGGATGGAAACTGATAGCTTAGAGCCCTGGAGCTGGGATGTTTTTATAGAATCACAGATTAATTTGGGTTGGAAGGCCCCTAAAAGCTCATCCAACTCCACCCCCTGTGCAGGGACACCTTCCACTGACCCAGGGTGCTCCAAACCATCTGGAAATGCCCAGCCTGGAGAGGAGAAGAATCCTCTCCAGGAGAGGATTCTTCTGGAGGGAGTGAAGCCAAGTTTATCCACACCAGTCACTTTTTGAGTCCAAATTCCAGCATTTCCTCAGCCCCCCTGGTGACTGTGGGGTTTTTTTTGAGTGTAGCTTCATCTGAGCTTTTCCCCTTCTCCTTCTTACAGAGCAAAAAAAAGCTGTCACGAGATGGAAACGTTTTAAACAGGCAAAAAGGACCAAACTGAAGGCATTTTTTGAATGTTAAAAGCTGTGTTTATCACTTTACATAGGATATGGCAAAATGTTTTAACATATGGGAAGTTAATGAATAAGCAGCTTTTGCTTCACCCTGCTCTGTTCTCTCCTCCCACCATCTTCCCATCACAAGCTGAAGTTTGGGAACAAATACTGCGCTAAGTTAATGTTGGATTAAAGCAACCCTCAGGGAGGATTTCTTAATCGAGGTAACATAATTAGAAATGATTACAACTCCAAATTGAAGTGACCATTCCCCTGTGCTGGCCATGCTGAGGGACCTCAAATCAGAGGGGCTGGAGCAGGTCCAGGGAAGGGAACAGAGCTGGGAAGGGTCTGGAGAACCAGGAGGGGCTGAGGGAGCTGGGAAGGGTCTGAGCCTGGAGAAATGTCCCCGGGGGTGCTGGTGACAGTGGCTGGACATGCCCAGGTGTGCCCAGGTGGGCAGGAGGCCGCTGGCACCTGGATTTCAGCAGGAATGGAGGGGCCAGCAGGGTTAGGGAAGGGACTGTCCCCTGAGCCGGCACTGCTGAGGGACCCCCTGGAACCTTGGGGGCAGCTCTGGGATCCTCAGGGCAGGAAGGGCCTGGAGGGGCTGGAGAGGGTCTGGGAATGGAGCTGGGAAGGGTCTGGAGAGGCTGAGGGAGCTGGGAAGGGTCTGGAGAACCAGGAGGGGCTGAGGGAGCTGGGAAGGATCTGGAGAACCAGGAGGGGCTGAGGGAGCTGGGAAGGGGCTCAGCCTGGAGCAAAGGAGGCTCAGGGGCCCTTGTGGCTCTGCACAAGTCCCTGCCAGGAGGGCACAGCCAGGGAACAGGGACAGGAGCAGAGGGAACGGCCTCAGGCTGGGCCAGGGCAGCTCAGGGGGGATTTTAAGGAAATTCCTTCCCAAAAAGGGCTGCCCACCTTGGCAGGGGTGGAGTCCCCATCCCTGGAGGGATTTCAAGCCCTGTGCATGTGGCACTTGGGGACATGGCGCAGTGGTGGCCTTGGCAGTGCTGGGAATGGTTGGACTCGATGACCTCAGAGGGGTTTTCCCACCCTAATGATTTTATGATTAGAGTCCCTTTCTGCCTAAGTGTTAGTTAGTAATTAGTCTCATTAGAAAGCAATAATGTTTATGAGAATTTATGCCTTTTTTTAAAGTTGTAAATAATCCTTCAAACCCAATGGCTGAAATCATGGAAATCATAAGAACACTCTTCCTTTATTACAGGAGAACTCACTGCCTTCATTTTCACTGCTGTCACTCTGAGTGATATTTTAATTTTTCCTGCCCCTAAAAATAGTCCAGTCCCATAACTGATAGATAAATGAGAGAATCCCCAGGAAATGCTGCTCAGAGTTTCTGTTTGCCAGCACAATAAATGCAGAAGGCAATAACTGTCCTCTTACATCAAGAGGAGGCGGGTAATGAGTAAATGATGGGAAGAGGGATTTTGAAAATAAATGATCAATCCAGTCTAAGTTGAAAAACAATTTATTAATAGCTTGGTCTTCAGTGGGAGAGAGGGATCTGTGCAGCCAGAGGAGCTGGAGATGGGACCACTGACATCTGGCAGCAGTAGATTTTTGGGAAGTCCATTTAGGTTTATGAACAATAATCTGTGACTTAAACCCAGCTTTTTCCATATGAATTGTGTTACAGGAAAAAAAGAGATTTAATTTTTGTTTCTGTAATTTAAACACAGAGGATGCTGGGTTTGGGGAGAGCTTTGTGTAAAAGATGCAGCTTTTACAATGCCTGAGGTGTAGGGGGATAGAATATAAGTGAATAAAGGGAGTATAGAATGTAATTTTACCCCTTAAAGAGTTGCAGCTGTGTTAATTATTAAGGATCAGGAGCAGGCCTGATGTTGACAGTCCACACCTGTAGCCAATAAGAGCAGTGGTATAAAAGAGTGGATTGGTGGGAACTGCAGTCAGTTGTCTGCTGTGGGGATGAGGAAGAGTCAGTGCCTAGAAGAGATGCCTACAAGAAACATCAAGGAGGTGTGAAACTCTGTATGGAACCCTTGCAATGTAATGACAACAAATGGTGACCCCGATGTGATTTAGGAGAAATGACCCTGTGGTTTTGGGACTAAAGTATATGACCCCATGGATTTGAGGAAATCCATGGGGTCAAATAGTTTAGGAAATAAAGCCCTGTGGATTCATGGAAAAGGACTTGAATACTAAACTAGTGGTAAAATATATCAATTGTAGCTATTAATGTTTATTAAATATGTGTATAAAAGATTTTGAAGATAACTACTTTGTGGACTGAGAAAAGCTGCAAAACTGAACCAACATTTAGAAATATATATGTTGTACTATGATATCTGACCATCTGTATAACTGTTGGTTCTGAATGAAATATATGAATATGTCATAATGTTAATTTATTTGAATATATATTTCTAGAAATGCTGCAACTCTGTAATTAAAAGAAAAAGGGGGAATTGTAGGGGGATACAGTATGGGTAAATGAAGGTGATATAGAAAGTAATTTTTGCCCCTAAAGAGCTGCAGCTGAGCTAGTTATTAAGGATCAGGAGCAGGCCTGATGTTAACAGGCCACAGCTGTAGCCAGTAAGAGCAGTGGTATAAAAGAGTGGATTGGTGGGAACTGGAGTTCGATGGCTGCTGTGAGGACAAGGAACAGTCAGTGCTGGAGGAGATGCCTGTGAGAAACATCAAGGAGGTACAAAACTCTGGTGATATGGAACCTTTACAATATATGACAACAAATGGTAACCCCAACGTGATTGAGGAGAAATGACCCTGTGGTTTTGGGACTAAACTATATGACCCCATGGATTTGGGGAATGGGATTTGACTATGTAACCCTGTGGCTGTGTCCAGTGGCAACATTCTTAAAATCAGGGAGGGTCTGGCCACAGTGAGAGCTGCACCAAAATTCTGGGATTTTGGTGCAGAGAGAAGAGAGCTGCACCAGCTCTTTCTAACATTATTTGTGACACAGATCCCACCTTTGGCCAGGCTTGGCCACAGGAATGAGAGTTTAAATAAAAGTTTCTCTTCTGCCCTGAGAACTCACTACAAAAGGCAAAATTCTGCATTTTTCTGTGTTCTGTGAAACTCTGTCAAAACTGAAACAAGGAATTTAAAACTGGGAGAAAGAAATATCATTAAAGATGATTAGAGGGAGTTGTAGGAAGAAAATGGCGGAAAATAGGAGATAAAATCAGAGTAATGGACTTGGTGACAAGCCTAGTGACAACTTCTTTGCAGCCAAATTTTTGCTTTAAAGAGCAAAACCAATTGGTCTTGGGCACTGCAAGTTTCCTTTAAAATCTCTGACCCCCCCATTCCTACAGGAGAGATGAGATGGAATCAAGTTTCTGTACTTGTGAGATCCTCCTGGAAAAGTAATGTACCGTTTTTACACTAATCCTTGCAAGGTGGGAATTTCTTATCTTTTTTTATTCTGGTTGAACTTTTTTCCACCCTTTATGTGGGTTCTGTTTCTGGGTGTGAAATAGGCCCAGCTTTGCTCTGTTGGTCTTGGTTTAAATTGGGAATTTGCCCCAGCAGAAGTGGCTGAACCCTCAGAGCTGGGACTGGGGACAGAAATGACCCTTTGAAATTCAGAAATGCTGGTGGCATGTTCAGCCCCTTCAGTGTGTCAGGGAGAAATGAAAGTGCCCAGATCTCCCTCCTTTGGAACCAAAAAGCATTTTCATACCTGAGAGCTGGGACTGTTCAATGCAGATCTATTCACATGCATATTGCTGGGCCCCCAAAAGCTTTGCCTTTTGAAATAGAGGGGGATAATCATGTGTTTGAAATCAGGAGATGCTCTCCTGCCACTTTAGAAATCTTGGGGTTTTTCCCTCCATGTCAGGGAGTTTAAACCTTTGCAGGCCAGGATCACTCAGGGAATTTGTGCACAGGGAAACAGCAAAGCAGAGCTGTGGTAATTAGGAAGCAAATCCAAATGAACCTTGACAGAGGAGTTCAAAGATTTGTCTGATTCTCAGAATTATCATTGCTTTAATTGTTATCAATGTCTTACCTTTTATCATTGTTATCATTGTTTTCAATGTCTTACCTTTTTCATATCTGTTACCACTTTAATCCAGTTCTGAGATTTTTTCCTGCAACAAAAATCGTCTATTTATTTATCAACTTAAAGCCCAAAGAAGATATTCTCTGTTTGCCACAGAACTGAGACAATAATGCAGAATATTTTCTGTTGTGTGGTACCATATGTGTTTTTAAAAGCACTGCAGATCATTTTTGTTCCATGCCAGCTCTGATATCTCTTCATGCCAAGCTTCCTGTGGATTTCAGGAGTTCAGAGAATCATGGAATCAGAATTTGGGTTGGAAAAGACCTTAAAGCTCATCCAGGTCCAACTCAGGGACCCTTCCACCATCCCAGGTTGCTCCAAGCTCTGTCCTTGGACACTTCCAGGATCCAGGAGCAGCCACAGCTTCTCTGGCAATTCCATCCCAGGGCTTCATGGAACTGCTTCTGTTTCATCCCTTGGGAAATTCAACATTTTTTCTCTCATCTCACCATTTTTTCTCTCATCTCACCATTTTTTCTCTGCCTCACTTTGAGCAGGCAAGAGAAGAGCAGTGGAACCATGCAGATATTGAGTAAATTCTCTGATAAAAATCTGTACAAGGAGGCAGCACACAATTCATTATCCAGAGACATCAGTTAAAATGTGCAATCTTTTCCTGTAACCATTTTATTCAGCAACTTGTGAGGGCGTGATTTTCAATGGTTATTTACTCATTTCTGGCACTTCTTGTCTGCCATGTGTGCATCCTGCTTCCCTTTCTGGATCAGATTCCAGCTTTTAAGATGAGGAATTGTTGTTTTTCATATAGGGCAGCTCCTGTTTCACGTGGATTTGCTGTGCAGTGAAACAGCAAAATGCAGCTACAAAACTGAATATTAGGGACTGTTCTGGGTTATACTGAAATAATTTCTGCATCAGTTTTCAGCAAACCCTCTCTGTGGTGTTTGGGGCTGGATGTGTGTGTGGCTTTTTGGGATTACAGCAATAATAGGGAGATTTTCCCTCTTTTTCTCATTCCAATCTCCTGCTGGTTTTGGGTTTCTGGAGCTCTGCATTCAGTAGGTAAAGCTGGAAGGGGACACAATGAAACAAAAACAAAAAACTTTTTGGAAGCTCTGGATTGCTTTGGAAGAGGGGAGGGAATTCTGTCCCTGTGTTCCTCTCAGGTGAGACCCCACCTGCAGAGCTGCCCCAGCCCTGGGGACAACAGCAGCAGCACCTGGAGCAAATCCAGAGGAATCCATGGAGCTGCTGCAGGGCTGGAGCCAGGCTGGGAGAGCTGGGAATGTTCCCTGGAGCAGGGAGGGATCCAGGGAGAGCTCCCAGCACATTGCAGGGCCTGCAGGGGCTCCAGCAGAGCTGCAGAGGGACTGGGGACAAGACCTGCAGGGACAGCACCCAGGGAATGGCTCCCACTGCCAGAGGGCAGCCATGGGTGGCATCTTGGCAATGAGGAATTCCTGCCTGGGCTGGCATTGCCACAGCAGCTGGGGCTGCCCCTGATCCCTGCAGTGCCCAAGGCCAGGCTGGAGCAGCCTGGGATGGTGGCATTGGAATGGGATGGGCTTGAAGGGCCCTTCCCACCCAAACCATTCTGGGATTTGGGACACTCAGAATCCATCCCCAGGGATTTTTATGGAAGTTGGGGATGGCAAAGGGAAGGGAGACCCTTCCTGGAGTGCTGAGATTGCCAGTGAAGCCCCCAGACCCCAAAATGCCTTCCTAGAGAGGAGTCGGGGTGGGGATGGATCCAATGCCAGGCTGGGAGAGCTGGGAATGGAGGGAATTCCCTGGAGAGGGAGCCTGGGGTGGGATTTTGGGAAGGGATTCCCAGAGCAGCTGGGGCTGCCCCTGATCCCTGCAATGGCCAAGGTTGGGCACTGGGGCTGGAGCAGCCTGGGATGGTGGGAGGTGTCCCTGCCATGGCTGGGGTGGAATGAGATGATCTTGAAAGTCCCTCCCAACTCAACCCAACCCCTCCTTTCATTCTTTAGAAAGGAAAATCAGAGTTGTTTCGGAATAAGAGAAAAGCCCCAGTGTGAAATCAGAGCCTTTTTCAGGGATTGCCATTCCCTGTGTGCCTGAGCTCAGGAGCTCAGTCTGTCCTTACTTTCTGCAGTTCCCTGTAGCTGAAACTGTTCCATTTGCTGTCTTTAAATGAAAAACTATTGATATCTTTTCTCCTTGTCCCTCTAATTCCTCTGAACAGGTGCAGTATTTTTGACTTTACACTTCCAAATAATTGCTTGGCAGCCAAACACCCCCAAATCCAGCAAATGAAACAAATCCAGCCCAGCCTTGTGTTCATTGCCTCTTCCATGAGCCGCCTTCCTTAGAAACTGAAGAGTTTCTGCTGCTCCTGTCACTGCAGTTTTTAGAAACTTTCTTTAATTATATGTTTAAAATAATGTGCAGAATGCTGATGGTTTGAGAATCTCTTGTGGAGTTTTTCAGTGGGATCTCAACTGAGCAAAACAAAATAATTCTGTGCATAGGTGAGATGAGTTATTGGATAATAGTAGAGGTTGGGCTTCCTTTTGTTAGAAAATGTGCAGAAATTGGGGGGTTTTAAAGGCCTTTTTAAAAGCAATAAATGACCCTTTTAAATTCAGAAAACATCAGTGAGTTTTTTTTCTTTGAATTGTTGCCATGAACTGACAAGAGATTATTTCAGGTACTTGTAAAATTGAAAGAACTTCATGAAAAAAACTGAAAAATCCTTACAAGACCTGTGCTTTCATATTGGAAAATCAAGTGTAAAGTGCTGTGTGTGTTTGTACCATGCAGCATGTGGGATGTTTTTGAAGTGGGAGTTTTACCAGTGGTTGACAGAACAAGGATTAAGTGCCAGTGTTTGAGGGGATATTTGATGTCTTTTTACTGCAGTAGTTGCTGCAATTAAAAGTTTGCAGACATGTGAACCTCCTTTTATGTGACTGAGTTTACTGGCAGTGTTTTACTCCTCTACTTGCCCAGGCTTAAAGAATTTGAAGACAAAATTAATGGGGAATTTCAGGGTGCAGGTGCCATAAATAAAATTCCTGCTGGCACAGGACAAGCCCAAAAATCCCACTCTATGCCTGAGAGAGTTGTCCCTATGAGGTAATTCCAGATTTTATAGTAGCAAAAAGGATGTTTCTCTTGTAGCTGCCCAGATTAAAGATATGGGAGCTTTTGAGAGTCACTTTTATACTTGGAGGGAGAAAAAGGAGAAAAAAATATTGATTATATCAAGTTCATCCTCAATGCTCTCATGCTTTATAAAGCAAAATACTAAAATCTGAATTTACAAGTATTTCCATATGTTATCAGCCAGCTGGGGAATCAATACAGAGATGGAATTGATCCAGCTGGACCTGTTGCTGTGAGGAGTGAAGGAGAATTGCAAATGAAATGGTTGTGTTGGGGGCTTTTTGAAAAAACTACAGTGTGAAATCCTTCTGTCAGTTGTGAGCTGGTATTTGGGCATGGCACGAGTCTGTAACAGAGAATTTGTGGGTCTAATTTTTGGTTTCTTTGTAAATCTCAGAGTGGTTTGGGTTGGGAGGGACCTTAAAGCTGATTTCCGTGGCAGGGACACCTTCCACCATCCCAGAGTGCTCCAAGCCCCATCCAGCCTGGCCTTGGACACTTTTCAGGGTGAATTCCATCCTAAAAAAAATCAAATTCCAGGATGGGTACAGGGTTGGCAGACCTCTTATAACCCTACATAGGAATTTCCTACAGGAAATTTGGAATTCACAGATTTTACTCCAAGAACTACAAAAACACCTGAGAAGTTTGTTCAGGTTGAAAGAGGAATGTCTGGGGAAATGCAGGAGTGCAGCACAATGGAACACTTGGAATGGGAAGGAAAAATAAAAGTTACAATGGAAAAGAATCCATCTGTAGGACAGAACATCGCCCAAATACCAGGGTGCTCCAAGCCCCATCCAGCCTGGCCCTGGACACTTTTCAGGGTGAATTCCATCCTAAAAACAAATTCCAGGATGGGTACAGGGGTTGGCAGACCTTTTATAACCCCACACAGGGAAATGTTTAATTCATAGATTTTACTCCAAGAAATGACCATGACAGAGGGGACAGTGTGTGTGACATAAAGTGAACTCACAAAAACAACTAAAAGTCTGGGAAAAAGGAAAATGTCTGGAGAAATGCAGGAGTGCAGCACAATGGAACACTTGGAATGGGAAGGAAAAATAAAGGTTAGAGTGGGAAAAAGTCTGTTTGTAGGACAGAACATTCCCCCAAATAGCTGTGGATGGCTGAAATGCAGAATTACAGCTCTGGCTTCAATGATAGGAGAGACATAGAAATGGCCAGTGGGAAATAAACCAAACCCATGAGAAATGCAGGAAAAAGGAGCCAGGAAATGCTGGGAATCCTCTTCAGAGGTCACAAAACCCAGTTACAGATGAGGAAGGTTTGTACGAATCTGTGTTGGAATTGTTTGGCCTCGTGTTTCAGCCAGCTGTAGGAATTTGGTGGATTTTACCTCATTGAGAGCAATGCTGTGATTTTTAAACTTGCAGATCAATGTGTTTGGTGCTGATAACTCCACTGTGCCATGCTTTCATTTTCCTGGGTCCTGGATTGACTCTGAGCAGGTTTTTAGGGAGAGCCCAGCTGCCTTAGCTGTGGCTGCTTTTCCTTCAGGAGGCATTCCTGAGCTCAGGGCGTGCTGGGATCCACTCTTGGAAAATCACTGAAAAATTCTCCCTTTCCTTTGATTTAAACATGCTCAGAGCTTGTTTCCTCTCTTGCTTCCCTAAATTTAAATTAATTAATTTCCCTAAATTAAATTTGGGCAGAGTTCTCCACCTAATCTGAGTGTAAAATGCAGTTTGCTTGGATTCAGTGCTTATCACTCATCCGGACAAATACATACATTGTTTTTCATCAGGAATTTTTTATATCCTCAGCTGTTTTTGATTCCTCCTCACTGCTCTCACCTGGTGTTCAAAGCAACTGCCAGAGACCATCCTTGAAGTCCTTTAGTTGCTTCAGCATCACCAAAATCTGATATTGATCTGTAGATTTTTACAGTTTGGCTTTCGTTGTAGCAGCATCAGCTGTCAGTCAGTTGGTATCAGATTTTCTGCCTTTTCTTGTGGCTGTTTTCACTTGGATCATGAACTTTGCCCAGTGAAAAACCTGCTCTCCATATTCACCCCCTCTTTGCTCTCCTGCTGATCCTGACCACCAAAATATCACCTGACAGTGAGACCAAAATTCAGATTATTTGTGGCAGCAAAATTCAAAAAATTTCATTGCTCTGACACAATTAAAGTGGTTTTGAATATCAAACTCATCCTGTTTGGGTACTGCAGCTCATAATTCCACAAAATGAGCATTTGATAGGATTGATCAAGCTGGTTCCTGAGGAAAATTCCCACAAACCCCAGCTCAAAAAAAACACAGACACAACTTTTTAAAGCAGTGAGAGAAACAGCAACAAGCCTGTGCCATGACATTGTTTCCAGGCTTGTTGGATTGAGAGAGACAGAATATTTTAGGATTTTTTTTTTTTCCAGGAACTTTATTCATGGTCTGTCTCAGGCTGGCGTGTGTTATTTGTGCTTTTCAAAAAATGGTAATCTTGCACTCATTATGGCCTGAGGCAGCCAATCTCAGGCAGCAGTGATGGGGGAGATCTAATAAACACAGCTAAACCCAGCTATTTTCCATTGATTTGAAAGAAGACAGAGCTAATCTGTGATTCTTTCTGTTGGGCTCCTGCCACAAGATGAATTTCACCTCCAGCTGCAGAGCAGATTGCACATCTACAAGCCAAAAGAGATTTTCACCCTGATAGCAGAGCTGGATTTCCATATTTATGGAGTTGTTGTGACTGCAAGGGGCTTTGGGAGGTCCAAGCACCTGCTCAGAGCAGGTTGGTGAGGGCTTTGACTGGGGGACTTTGGGGACCTCCAGGGCTGGAGATACCACAACCTCTTACGATCGCTGTCCTCGGCTATCCTTGGAGGAAATTACTTTTTTTGACCACTTTAATGGGATCTCTGTCTCCAGAAACTGGCCAAAATGAGTTGGAAACAAGTGGTGGTTAAAGGGATTTCCCCAGATTTTCTCTGACTGAAATTCCCCTTAAAATCATGGCTACTGTAGACCATGGAAGGGCTGCCCTGCACTCTGCTGAAGTTTTCCCAAAAAAGATTCATGCATAACCTCAAATTGTCTTTCTTTGAGTGTCCAACACCTCAGGATTTTGTGGGAGTGATCCATGCAGGGATGGAATTGAAGATTTTAACTGAGCTGAGTTTGTGCTGCTGGATCAAAGCTGTGTTTGGGAATGATCCATGCAGAATGGACAGCTCTGTCCATGGAATAAACACTTGGAATTGCCTGTTTTGTTCCAAAACACTTTGGAATTCCAAACACTTGGAAGTCACAGCCATTCCTGGATGAGACCCTGGGCTAGCAGGAGAAAAGTACTTGGGGGAAAGTACTTTTCTTGACCACTTTCACAGGATCTCTGCCTCCAAAAACTGGCCAAAATGAGGTGGAAACAAGTGGTGGTTGAAGGGATTTCCCCAGATTTTCTCTGACTTTGAGATTTCCCCTTAAATTTGTGCCTGCTGTAGACCATAGAAGGGCTGACCTGGACTCTGCTGGATTTTTCCCAAAAGATCTTCATAGATGACCTCAAATTGTCTTCCTTTGAGTGTCCAGCACCTCAGGACTTTGTGGGAGTGATCCATGCAGGGATGGAATGGGAGATTTCAGCTGAGCTGAGTTTGTGCTGCTGGATCCAAGCTGAGTGTTTGGGAATGATCCGTGCAGAATGGACAGCTCTGTCCATGCAATAAATCCATGAAATCCATTGGGATTTCTCTGGAAGTCACTGCCATTCCTGGATGGGACCCCGGGCTAGCAGGTGACCCTGCCCATGGCAGGGGGTTGGAACTGCATCATCTTGAAGGTCCCTTCCATCTCAAGCCATTCCAGGATTTTAGGATTCATGCTGATCCTGCTTTGCTTTGAGCTGATTCCCTGTGGTGTCATTTTTGTTTTGCATAAGTGGCCCACCGGACCAATATTTAAGAATTAATTCCATAAAAGCAAACCAGCACCAGGAATTTGAAATCCTCATTCCTGTGCTGCTGTCTGCACCTGATGCCACCAACAGAAGGGAATTCCCAGCTTAGATTTCATGGACATCACCCCTGGCAGTAGCAATTCCCATTCCTGTGTGCCTCAAAGGTGTCCCACACTCGTTTTGGGGGTCCTGGAGAAATAACCCCATTGGGAAAACAGAATTTAAACCATGGAATAGTGACAGGACTGATTTAAGAAGAGAAATTGGAAATGGGAATGATCTAAATGAGGTTTCTCATCATCAGGAGGGGCCATAAATACACTTGTGCATTTTCAGGTGCATTTCTAAGCCTGAGCACATTTGTATTAACACCACTCCTACAATTACATGCAGATTAGCTGCTTGGCTGAATAGCTGTAAGAACTTGGAATAGATTTGTCCTTTTCACCAAGGTTTTCATTTTCTTTGGCAGCTCTGAGTGTTAACAAATTAGAGATCGATGTTGTAGCAGGGCAGAAAAGTGAAGTGAGCCACGGCTGGGGAGAAACTTCAGAGCCATTAATAGTTGCAGTTAAAGGCATTAGTTAGTGGTGCCTGAAAAACTGAGTTGAAAATTCAAAAGAAAAGGTCAAAAATTGTTCTCTTTTTCCCCATTTTCTGCTGGTAACTGAGTTAAGTATTTTACCCTGCTTGCTGCACTCTGAATATCTTTGGCATCTTTGAATATCACTGAAATTTTTGACAAAAACCCATCGTGGAATGCAGCAAACACTGGTGGGAAGTGAATTTTCACTGCTGGGAATTTCCATTCTGCAGGTTGCTCCTTTGCTTTGTGGAATCACAGATTGGTTTGGGCCTTAAACTTCACCTCATTCCGACCTCCAGAGGCAGGGACACCTCCCAGGTTTTGTTTGGGTGGGTCTGTGGCATTTTCAACACTTTTGGATACTTTTTGTGTTTTATTTCTCTGTAGGAACAGGTACTTGGGTGGTTTTGGGTGTCCCAAATCCTCCCTTGAGTCTGTGACAGTTCAGGCATCTCTTCTGTCACAGGGACAACCTGGTCCTGATCTAGCTTCTTCCAGGACACAGCAGATAATTTTGAAGTTCCAAAACTTCACTTGGAAGTTTTCTAAAGGTAGAAGAGAGGGAATTGCACTTGAATTTGAAATGGGGAGCTCTGGGCAATCACCACCAAAATCCTGATAATTGCCTTAATCTTATCTTCTTTATCTGGGTGTCCTCTGCAGGCTCAGTCCCAGGTTCCTTCCTTTGCTTTTTTATTTTCTGTGGGGCTTCTCTTTCAGTTTGAAATCCCTCTCCCTGCCTTGCAGCCACTTGTTGCATGTTAAAAAATTCTCCTGTGCTGTGAAAGCTCATCCCCTGCTCTGTCCATTGATCTTCAGTCTCTGAGTTGTCCTGAATTGTGGTGGGAGGGATTTGTTGGGTCCTTCCCCAAAGGCACCTTTGATGCTTTACTTCAGGATTGGAAAACTGGTTTGCTTTGGGCAGTGACCATTTTTTTGTGCAAAGATGCTCCTTTTGGAGAGATTTCATAAAATCCTGATTTTCAGCCCTATAGCAGACCCACACAACTTTCCCCAGTGAGGGCAGTGAGTCCCCTCATTAAAAATTAACTCCTAATAGGGTATAAAAACAAGAATAAAAGTCTTAAATGTTATGTAGGATCTCAGAATGTGGCTTTGGACATCCTTAGTTTCATCTCTGGAATAAAAACTGCACCAATTGACCGACTAGAGCAGCTGGATCGAATGAGAGCAGTCAGAACTTGTAGAAAGAATAACTTATCTAAAAAATTCAAGCCCAGGCCTGATGTGCTGACATTTCAGAAGAAATTCCCTCATCCATAGATCATCTGGAGGCAGAATGAAGATGCAGTGTTATTTGGGAAGCTGTCTGATGTTAAATGCTTGGTTTTCCATAGCTTATTAAAATCAATTCAGGCACAAATAGAGGCTTTAAACTCAAATGAAAATGCCATTGGAATGGTCATATTTATAAAGCTGTAATTTAATGTAATTTGGAACTGGGGTGGAGGCACAAGCAGCTGATGGTTTTATTCTTTTTTTTGGGTCTTTTTTCTTCCCTAATTCCTTCTCTCCTCGCTCACTTGGTGGCAGTTCCAAAGATGAAACATGACTGGAGGTTTTCGAGTTTATTTCTTCTAATCTTGCCTTTTTCTCTGTAGTCCAGAGGAATCCATGGAGCTGCTGCAGGGCTGGAGCCAGGCTGGGAGAGCTGGGAATGTTCCCTGGAGCAGGGAAGGCTCCAGGGAGAGCTCCCAGCACATTGCAGGGCCTGCAGGGGCTCCAGCAGAGCTGCAGAGGGACTGGGGACAAGGCCTGCAGGGACAGCACACAGGGAATGGCTCCCACTGCCAGAGGGCAGCCATGGGTGGCATCTTGGCAATGAGGAATTCCTGCCTGGGCTGGCATTGCCACAGCAGCTGGGGCTGCCCCTGATCCCTGCAGTGCCCAAGGCCAGGCTGGAGCAGCCTGGGATGGTGGCATTGGAATTTTGGAGTATTGCATCCAGTTCTGGGCCCCTCACTTTAGGAGGGACGTTGAGTTGCTTGAGCGTGTCCAGAGGAGGACAACGAGGCTGGTGAGGGGCTTGGAGCACAAGCCATACGAAGAGCGACTGAGGGAGCTGGGGTTGTTCAGCCTGGAGAAAAGGAGACTCAGGGGTGACCTCATCCCTCTCTACAGCTTCCTGAAGGGTGGCTGTGGTGAGCTGGGGGTTGGTCTCTTTCTCCGGGCGACCACAGATAGAACAAGAGGACACAGTCTCAAGCTGCGTCAAGCGAGATGTCAGTTAGAATTAAGAAGGAAATATTTCAGAAAGAGTGGTCAGATACTGGAATCATTTACCCAGTGAGGTGGTGGAGTCATCATCCCTTGAAGAATTCAAAAAAAGACTGGATGTGGCACTTGCTGCCATGATCTAGTTGAACAGTTAGAACATGGACTGGACTTGATGATCTTAGAGGTCTCTTCCAGTCTTGAACTTCTGTGATTCTGTGAATGGGATGGGCTTGAAGGGCCCTTCCCACCCAAACCATTCTGGGATTTGGGACACTCAGAATCCATCCCCAGGGATTTTTATGGAAGTTGGGGATGGCAAAGGGAAGGGAGACCCTTCCTGGAGTGCTGAGATTGCCAGTGAAGCCCCCAGAGCCCAAAATGCCTTCCTAGAGAGGAGTCGGGGTGGGGATGGATCCAATGCCAGGCTGGGAGAGCTGGGAATGGAGGGAATTCCCTGGAGAGGGAGCCTGGGGTGGGATTTTGGGAAGGGATTCCCAGAGCAGCTGGGGCTGCCCCTGATCCCTGCAATGGCCAAGGTTGGGGCTTGGAGCAGCCTGATGAGTCGTGAGTTTGGACTAAAAATAAGTGAAACAATTTCTTTGTGCCTTTGGAAATCTCTTTTAAGGCCGTTCAGATCTCAGGCTCTGTGTCAACAGGATGATTAAAACAAAATGCTCCCTATTATCCCCAAATGGCTTTGTTAAAGATCCCGAGATGAAATGGCCACAAGTACAATTAAGGGAGAAAAGGAGCTTAACTGCAGCAGAAATGGATTTAAAAGAGGCACAGAAAACTTCCCAATTTGCCATTCAGGGAGCAGGATAATCTTTGCCTGCCGATGCTTTGAGTCTTTTCGTGGGGGAGGATGAGAAGGAGAGAGAAGTCTTTAAATTAAAAATTCTCCCCTGATTCTCAAAGGTGCCAAACAGCCCAAGCCCTTGGTTCCTTTGGTGGGTGGAGCAGGTGCTGAGCTGAGCTGGAGTCAAGCTGGGCTCATTTTTGTCTTTCCCAGCACTGACTTGAAGCAAAGGGCAGGTTTGTCTCTTTTGTATGCAAGTCAAAAGTCTTTTTTTCTTTGGCCAATCAACTATGTAACTATTAAATTTAATTTAAAAAAATAATTAAATAGATTGCATGAATGTTACTCTCCTAATGAATCTCTTCAGGGCTTTAAGGGCTTAAAAGCAAGAATCCAGTGCCAAAATCAGTCGTGGTCTGTCTGCAGTAAAAAACAGTTTCACCACATTTTTAATAAATAGTGCATATAGGTGAAGCATCTCTGGTGGAATTAAATGAGAGATCTCAAGTTCTCCTGGTTCTTTTGATAATCTTTTATCAGCTTGGATGACACAGGATCTCTCAGAACTTCCCCTGCTTGCAAATCTGAAGATTTTCAGCCCAGAGTGAAACGTGTGCTTGTGCTTTGAGTTCCTGCATGCAGACAAAACAGTGACCTTCTGAGGGGCTCCAGGGATTTATTTTCTGATACAGACCTTTGAAATCAGAGCTCTTGAGAGAAATAATTCTCCTCTTATTCCTCCAGCTTTAAGAAGCTTCTGCTTCCACTTTTGCTCAGGGAAAATTATTTCAGTGGCAGACGTGGTGAAAACACTTTCTCCAGTGGCCACATCTCATTTTTGTCCTCCTGACTTATGGCATTATTTATATTTTCTGTGGCTCTGTGTTTGTATCAGGGCAAATTGGATGGATTTAAAAATGAAGTTGAAATTCTCTTTAACTTCTCATTCAGCCTCTGTTTCTTTCAGTTCACTTTGAGGGAAAAGGCACCACTCATTATTAATTTTTACTGCAATATTTTCATTATCTTTGGCACAAAACCACTGGGTTTGGGGTTGAAGGGGACTTTAAACTCATTCAGTGCCACCCCTGCCATGGCAGGGACACTTCCCACTGTCCCAGGGTGATCCAAGCCATGTCCAAGCTGGCCTGGGACCATCTTGGACAGGTGGGAAGTGAATTTCCATTCTCTGGGTTGCTCCTTCGTTTTGTGGAATCACAGATTGGTTTAATAATAAACCAATAATAAATGTCTGCCTTTGTCTGAAGATGAGGAAATGATGCTACAGCCCCATTTTTAATCTGTATTTAGGGAAATGACCACTGCACTTTTATCTGGAGGATTAGGGAAGACTTGAAAAACGAAACTGCATCTCTGGGTTACAGAGAGTTTATCTCTAAAAGGGAATCTGAGTGAGTTTCAGTAGCAGACCTGAGCCAACAAACAGCACACTTCAGCTAAGATAACAAATGATTTCTTGATAGCTTGTAGGATTAAAACTTCTGGGCATAGAGAGCAGCTCAGTTGATCACTTGAACTGCAATTAAAAAGCAGAACAAGTACACCCCGAATATTGTTTTTATGTCAGAAATGCTCCTTCATGCTTGAAAATGAGAAAAAATTGCAATCGATCCTTACAACTGTTGTGTTCATCTTTATTGACTGGCCCAAAGAAAGATAAATGGCAGCCTAAATAAGATTCCAGTGAGTGCTGGCCTGGGAGGGGACAGGGGGTGATGGAGAACCATTCATCATCCCAGCCCTGCCCTGGCCACGCTCACCCTGCGCTGAGCTCGTCCTGATGCCTTGGGAATCTGAGCTAGGACAGAGATTAGATGGAGTTAAAGAGTAAAGCAGGGATTTATTCAAAGGTTCTCCTCAGTTGTGGTGTTTGTGAGGGTCCCCAGGACGAGGTGAGAGATGAGAGTTTGACTCCGTGTTCTCAGAAGGCTGATTTATTATGTTATGATGCTATATTGTATTAAAGAATGCTGTACTAAAGAAAGACAAAGGATACATCAGAAAGCATAACAAGAATGAATAATAACCTGTGGTTGACTCAGAGAGTCCAACACAGCTGATGGTGATTGGTCATTAATTAAAAACAATTCACATGTTTGGATAAACAATCTCCAGACCACATTCCAGAGCAGCAAAACATGGAGGAGCTGAGGCTTCTCATCTTCCCAGGAGAAGAAATCCTGGCAAAGGGATTTTTCAGAAAATGTCACAGTGACACTCAATGGATCCCCCTTGGGCAGCACCAGAGCCCAGCCAGGGCTGCACCCAAGATGACCCAAAACGGCCCCAAAATGCACGAGCGCTGCCGGGGTCTGTCCCTGGGATCAGCTCTGCTCCATTTGCACCTTGCAGTTCATTGTCCCATTGCAGCTTTAGCCCAGGCAGTCCCACCCTGCTTGTTTTTCTCTCTCCAGCCCACGGGGTTTGTGCTCCTGGGCTGAGATTTGGGGCATTTGTCCTTGGTGCCCAGCTGGAGCAGGAATTGTTTTGTCTCCCTGCTCTCACCATCCCATAATATGGAGCCCAGACCCACACACTAAAGCAGCACAGAATGTGAAAAAATATGAAAGCTAAACCTGAGGCATCACTGTGAACCTGCTAAAGCAAAATGTTGGTGCCCAGTGGTGTCCCCAGGAGCTGTGAAGGTGAGGATGATCCAGGTGGGCACTTTCTGCCTCCACTTTAAGCTTTAACTCTGACTCTTTGTCTGTGCATTCAGGGAATTGAGCAGGGGAAAGATTGGAGATGCTGAACTTTGTTGAATTATCCTGGATTTCATCAGAGAATATTTGTTGGCATTTTTAGCACCCTTCTACTCCTTTCCCCTCACCTTGGCCTTTGTTTCACCCTCTCTGGAAGATCTGAGCTGTGTGTCAAGCCCTCCTGGTTGGTCCTGTGTGAGGAACTGGGGTTCATTTTAATCAAGGCTGAACTGTCATTCTGGTCCCATGCTGTGCCTTGCCATGGATCCCATCCTACAGATCCTACAGATCCTACATCCTACAGATCCTATCCCATCCCACAGATCTCATCCTATCTCTTGGATCCCATCCCATCCCACGTATCCCATATCACAGATCCCATCCCATTGCATCCCATCCCACGGATCCCATCCCACCCCACAGATCCCTTCCCATCCCACAGATCCCATCCCATTGCATCCCATCCCACAGATCTCATCCTATCTCTTGGATCCCATCCCATTCCACAGATGCCATCCCATCCCATTCCACAGATCCCGTCCCATCCCACATATCCCATATCACAGATCCCATCCCATTGCATCCTATCCCACGGATCCCATCCCACCCCACAGATCCCATCCAATTGCATCCCACCCCACTCATCCCATCCCACAGATCCCATCCCACCCCACAAATCCCATCCCATCCCCCTGGGCCTGCCTGGGCTTGCTGAGTGCCAGGGGGTCACTGGTGTGAGGAGAATTTCACTTCCATTTGCTCTCTGGACACCAATGATTTATGAAAAAATAAATGAGGGTGCGTGGCAAGCTGGGTTTGAGTGCAAATGAGTGATGAGGAGTGGGGCTGGGCTGGGGAGTGCAGCACAGCTCCCTGCTCCTGCTGATCCAGCCCTGACCTTTGCCTGCAGTGCCTCTTACCCAATTTGTTATCATTTGTGAGAAAATATTAGCCCTGCACTACAATTTTGCCCCTGTCTGGAGCTGGCATTTTATTCACTGATTTCAGTACATTTTGAGATTATCGTTCACAGGGAAGAAGCTTGGAAGATGAAATCTTATAGTGGGAAGGGAAAATGTTTTTCTTTGCAATTTTTCGTAGTCGGTGTTGCCTCTTTTGGAATTTCAGGAAGTGTTTTTGCAGGAGTGAGACCTGCAGTGCTCATAAAATGATAAATATTCCTCAGGACATGTTTACTCACCCAGTGACCACAGACCTGTGTCATGTGTGACTTTTATGGAAGAGTGATCTCTCCACTTACAGCCTTTCCCATTTTTTCCCTCCCCTAAAAATGTTTTCATCATATTGCTTTTCCATACATCAATGTCTGAAGCTAAACTGCTTTATTTTACCCAAAATTAAAATGGGAATGGTGCTTGCCATGGTCTGGATGGTGGCATCCATGTGTGTTATGGAATCGTGGAATGGTTTGGGTTGGAAAGGACCTCAAAGCCCCACCAGTGCCACCCCTGCCATGGCAGGGACACCTCCCACTGTCCCAGGGGGCTCCAAACTCTGGCCTTGGCCATTGCAGGGATCAGGGGCAGCCCCAGCTGCTCTGGGAATCCCTTCCCAAAATCCCACCCCAGGCTCCCTCTCCAGGGAATTCCCTCCATTCCCAGCTCTCCCAGCCTGGCATTGGATCCATCCCCACCCCGACTCCTCTCTAGGAAGGGATTTTGGGGTCTGGGGGCTTCACTGGCAATCTCAGCACTCCAGGAAGGGTCTCCCTTCCCTTTGCCATCCCCAACTTCCATAAAAATCCCTGGGGATGGATTCTGAGTGTCCCAAATCCCAGAATGGTTTGGGTGGGAAGGGCCCTTCAAGCCCATCCCATTCCAATGCCACCATCCCAGGCTGCTCCAGCCTGGCCTTGGGCACTGCAGGGATCAGGGGCAGCCCCAGCTGCTGTGGCAATGCCAGCCCAGGCAGGAATTCCTCATTGCCAAGATGCCACCCATGGCTGCCCTCTGGCAGTGGGAGCCATTCCCTGTGTGCTGTCCCTGCAGGCCTTGTCCCCAGTCCCTCTGCAGCTCTGCTGGAGCCCCTTTAGGGTCTCTGAGCTCCCCCAGAACATTTTCCTCTCCAGACTGAACATTCCCAGCTCTCCCAGCCTGACACAAATTAAATATTTGGAAGATGCCAAATCAATATTGAGGCATCAATAACTCCAAAGCACAGGATCAAGTCCAGGTTGTTAAAATAAGGGTTCAGCTGCTTTTGATGCAATCACACAGTGTGGGGTTGTCATGTTTTGTTGCCATGTTAACATCGCTCCCTGGGATGCCCATGACTCAAAGCCACACCAGAGTTCCTGCAAGTGCCAGCAGAACCTTTTTGCTTCTCCATGCCCTGTTTCCAGCAGCACTCCCAGGAAAATGATTTCAGGGGATTTGGAGCTGCTCAAACTTTGCTTTCTCCCTCCAGGTGGGCAGCCAGGTGCCTTGGTTATCACAGCTGAGGTCCAGCTGTGCCCAGGCTATAAAAACCTCCTGAAAAATGCCACCTCTGTGTTCTTGAGACATGGAGCAAAACAACATCCCAGTGATTTATCTCAGCCTGCAGCATCACAGAATTCTTCAGGCTGGAAAAGACCTTTGAGGTCATCAAATCCAACCATTCCCAGCCCTGCCAGGGCCACCACTGAGCTGTGTCCCCAAGTGCCACCTCCACAGGGCTTTAAATCCCTCCAGGGATGGGGACTCCACCCCTGCAGCTGTTCCAATGCCTAACCAGCCTTTCCATGAAGGAATTTTCCCAAATCAAAGCTGAACCTCCCTGGCACAGCATTTTCACATAGAAAATTTCTGTGGCTTGGTGAGCATCTCTCACCTGTACTTTGGAAATGAAGGATTTTGTAGAACTGAGTCAAAGCCATCCCTGGGTTTGGGGGAGATGAAAAATCTCTTCTGGCTTTAGAAATTGAAATTAGCAACTGATGGAAGCAATCTGGGAGTTTGGAATATTCCAGTAAATCCTCAGAGAGGCGTTTTCAAGGCAAAAAGCAGAAGGGAAATTCCAGCCTTTGTTAATTTATTGTGGGATTTTGAAGCTTGGCTCAATGTCACCTGTGAGGCAGGAGGGAGATGTGTGTGAGGAACACAAACAGGGCACTGCAGAGAAATCTAAAATCACTGTTTGGAGTTTAATTTCTAATGAAGAAGTTGCAGAGACTCCTGGAACACCTTGTGCTAAATATGGGATTCTTGCCTCATGTCCCTTTGTAGTTTATTCCCCAAGAGCCATTCCTTTTGCATAATCAAGACACACTTATTTAAAAAAAAAAAAAAAAAGTGATTTCTGAAACTCTGTCATTTTATGGTGAAGTTTTGACAGTTTTTTGAAACAGCTTAAATCCCAAAACAGCTTTATTGATTAGATATTATAAATGATGCTAACTGAAATCTGTATTTATTCTGTTTTTTCTTTCCAGAGTGCCCAGTTCTACAAAGTCACCACTGAGCAATACCAAAAAGCTGCTGATGAGGTCTCAGCTCGTTTCAAGTGAGTCCCCCCTGGTTTTTCCTGGCAGCTGGCTGAGTTCTTACCCCATGAAAATGCACAATCATTCCCCTTTCCTCCCTCACAGATCCTATCAGTCCCCCTGGCTGTTGAAAGGAGGGAATTTGGGAGAATTTGGAGGCCAACGTGTAGGAACCACAAGCTGCAGAGAAATGGGCTGCACGCTTTGTGTACATTTATTAATTTCTAGTTGATAAGAAGCATGAATTAGTCTAAAAATAGATTTGATGGAGCACCAAAAATGAGATTCCAGCTTTGCATCACAATGGCGCCACGGGAAGGATTTAAATGAGGAATTTCACTGTGCCCTCGGCAGTGAAGGTCAGATGGAATAATTTTTATTAGTGCTGAAGAAAGTGAAGTGAAGATCTGGTAATTGATGGATCAAAGTGACAGTGACCCCTGGCCTTGGACCTTCCCTTTGGGCTGCTCCATCCCTCAGGCTCCAGGGCCCATTCATCATTTCAGTGAGGACACAGAACTTTTTACAACCTCAATTCTCTCCTCTAACCAAGAACTGCTGCAGAAAAATGAATTATTCTGCCGCGATTTTCGTAGATTTGTGGAGGGATTTTCTTCTGGTTTTGTGTTTTGTTTTGGTTTTTGATGAGCAGGAAGAGAAAAATCCTTTCTGAGCTGCTGATAATGACACAAATATAATTTTAAAGTATAAGAAAAACTCATTTTATCTCTTTAACAGCAGGAATTGTTGAATATTCTTGGGTGTATAGATAAAAATTTTGTAGTGTTTAATGGTCAGACTATATTGAACACTGAATTAATCTGTCCTTAAACAGGATGACCATTGATCAAGGGCTGGTTTAAACATAATTTAGAGGTTTTTCCATCATGTCTGCAAATCCAGGAAGGTTGGGATGAAATTCCCACCTGGGTGTCTCCTTCCTCTGTTACAGGGGGATATTTTCAGCTTTCTAAATCAAATGATTGCCTCATTTCACATGCATTATTCCAAAAGAAGCTTTTTTGGTGGGATTTAAAGTTTTGCTGAAGGGCTCTGGGTGGGTTTAGTGAGCAGAGGTGGGTTTGGGATTGGGTTTTTCCTCCTGGTACATAAAGGATTTCCTAAATAAATCCAATTCTTTGGGTTCCTGTCTGTGCACAAATGGAGCTGTGGATGGAGCAGGGGCCAGACCTGAGCATCAAAGAAATTTAAGAAAATTTAGAAATTTAAGAAAATTAAGAAAATCGTTTTATAGGGTGCAGAAATCAAGGAATATTTACTGAGGAAGGTCCAATCCTTGATGGGATTGGAGTTTTCTTAATTTTCTAGAAACTAAAGGTATAAATTGAAATCATCATTTGACTGCTCTGTAATAGCAGTACTGCAATCACTGTCCTGCTTTTCCACCTCAAACCAAATTTCCTAAAAATTATTGGGAATTTTTACATCTCTCTGGATCCAGTATTGGTCCATTGCCTTCCAAGAAAACAAAATGAAAGAAAAAAGTGCCTGAAATATGCACATAAATTGTGGCAGATTTGATGAAGTGCCTGAAATACCAATATTACTTTACAATTTCAAGGTTTTTTCCTTACATAAAATCCTTTTAAACACAGTGTCTCTTTATTGAAGGTTTCAATGCAGGAGGTGTTATTTTATCACTGCCTCTTTTATGAAACTTGATGGATAAATGAGGAATGATTTAGTGAGACCTGAAGATGCTCTTTTGGCACTTCTCATGTGCAGTTTAATTGCACGTGAGGATTGAGAGGACAGAGGCTCCAGTGGTGTTTAAAGAGTTGTTTAATTGGCTGTAAAAGAAGAATTAAATAAGGTTGAGCTGCTAAATTTTGTTAATGCATAAAGCCATGTGCTGCCTGTGATTGCAGGTTCCAAGTGCAAGATTAATGGATCTAATTGTGGTGTTGGTAGCAAATAGTCTGACTTTATTTTAGGCATGTCTAGAATTAGGTGCCCAGTTTTAGTGCTATAGCTTGAATTTCTTCCACTTTTTAAGCTGCATCACTTCCCACAGCAAGAAGTGGATGGTGTTTTTATATATTTAATATTTTCTGGATTTTCCTTCCTCCATTTAATCCCCGAAATTACATCAAGTGTAGCTTCATCAGTCTTTAGGGATAATTAAACTCTATTAAAAGGGGAAAAATACAAATATCCCACATGGGTTTGGATCAGAGACCTGGTAAGTCTTATGTCTGCAGTTCCTGTTGCTGCCTGCATTAAAGTGATATTCCAAATATCCATGAGGAATGTTTTATCTCCACCAAAGCCCTGATTCACATTGATCAAATTGGGAATTATCAAATGCTCCATCTCTTTGCCAGCCTACTTCCCATTGATCAAATCCTAAATGAGCAGGTTCAGGCAGTTCCTGCAGTTCCCAAATCACATTAAAACAACATTACAGGGCCATGCTGCCCCTCCTAAAGCTGGAATTATCTTCCCACAGTTCCATTATAACCCCAATTATTCCATTATGAACATGGCTCTGTTCTAATGAGGAGTTTACACAAGGAGAGAAGAATGCAATGTTACAGGAAGAGCTGGGCTTTGGGCAAGGATTTGAACTTTTCCTAATCAAATTCCCCCTTTGTTTTGTGGGTTTTTTCCCTTAATTTGGAGGGCTGGGAGCGGGAAATTCGGCAGCTGCAGCGGTGACATTTTATTCCCCCGTGGTGTCTGGAGCCAAGTGACATCTTCATTATTCATTTAAGAAGCAGAGAGGGCAAAGGCAGCCTAAAATAAATGTTTTTATCTTCAATGGGTTTTGATTTCTGGTGGCATATTTAACATTCATAGCTGTGCAGCAGTTTTTCCTAAATATTCTGCCTAAATATTCCTCTCTGCTCTGCTGTCTTGTGGACAACATGGAATTGTTTCTTGCTGCTGGGGTTTTTTGGGAAAAACTTCATTCCCAGCCATCCAGACTGATGGAAACCCCAAATCCTCCTAGGGGGTTGACTGATCAGTTTGGGGTGAGGTTCCCCCCAATAATGGAATGGATTCCCCAAAGTTTGCTTGGACACTGACAGTGGTGATCCAGAGGATGCAGCTGGAAGTGTTGGGTGTTTATTCTGAATCACAGATTTAGAATAAATGCAGGAAAAATACAGTTTTGTGGTTAGGTCCCAGGTTTGGGCTCCTCCACTTTCACTGTGTATGTGTGGTGTAAATTTGTGTCAAATTTACACCACACAAATTTTCTCTTGGGTGGGTTTTGATTTCTGGTGGTGTATTTAGCATTCATAGCTGTGCAGCAGTGCTTTTTCCTAAATATTTACTAAATATTCCTCTCCTGCACTGCCACGCTGCTGCACAGCATGGAATTGTTTCTTGCTGCTGGGGTTTTTTGGGAAAAATTTAATTCCCAGCCATCCAGACTGATGGAAACCCCAAATCCTCCTGGGGGATTGACTGATCAGTTTGGGGTGAGGTTCCCCCCAGTAATGGAATGAATTCCCCAAAGTTTGCTTGGACACTGACAGTTGTGATCCAGAGGATGCAGCTGGAAGTGTTGGGTGTTTATTCTGAATTTGTGATTCAGAATAAATACAGAAAAAAATACCTTTTTGTGGTTAGGTCCCAAGTGTGAGCTCCTCCACTTTTACTGTGTATGTGTGGTGTAAATTTGTGTCAAATTACTTGAGATTGTTTCTTCAAAAACTCTGATTGTGCAGTTGCAAAGAGCTCCTCCACAATTAATCTCAGAATGTCTGAGCCCCTCTAAAGGGGATTTAGTCCTTTATTATGAATCCTTTATTATGAATCTTTTGGACATGACTGTCTCCATCAATTCCCATAGAAGGAGTGGGAATAAATGACAAATAACCAATAAATGACAAATCACCAATAATAAATGACAAATCACCAATAAGATATATAATATCTTTCTTTAATTAGGATTTTTCAATCACAAAGCCCAGGTCATTAATGTTTACTGAAAATAAAATTTAAGACATTGTTATGATCAGAAATTAATAATAATGGGTGGTTTGGCTGGGAAGGACCTTAAGGATCATCCAGTTCCACCCCTGCCATGGACACCTCCCCCATGAAGTTCTGTTTGATGCACAGCTGTGAATATTTGAAATATTCCCAATATTTCCTGGGTGTTCTGAGTGATGCTGTTGTGAGCTGTGAAGCTGAGAAGGAGCACAATGAAACCACAGTAAATTAATAACAGCAACACTTGGATATTCAGATATAATTATGTCACAAAGCAGTGGTGCCAATTCTCTGGACACTGAGGGAAAAAAAGCAGGGTAGAGAGAAAATCAGCTTTTTATTGATGACTTTGGAGCGAGTCCAGGGAAGTGTGGCTTTATTTTCTGTCCTTGTTACCCTTCTGATGTTGGGGCACATATGGTGACTTTTAAAGGGCTCTTGCACTGCCTGTAAATTAAAAATATTGATAGTTTCTTAATGCAAATATCTTCAGTCACCATCATGGTGCATTCACTTAACTCTGTAACACAGAAATCTGTGGTGCAGAGAGCCAGGCCAAGAATTTGTGCTTTATTTCTCCTTGTGCAGAGACAGACTTGCAGCTTGCACCTTAAATAACATCACTGATTGCCAAAATGGTTTGGGTTGAAGAGACCTCAAAGCTCATCCCATTCCACCCCCTGCATGGGCAGGGACACCTTCCTTGGACCAAATTGCTCCAGCCTGGCCTTGAATTAAAAGCAGCTGCTTTTAAACCTAAAGTTAAACTACAAATTACCAGTTATTTATGAAATCCCACCTAGTGTTTTGTCAATAGCAGAAAATAGGAAGCTACAAAAAAATCCTGCAGGCTTTGTGTCTTTAGTTCTGCTTTTTTTTGCTTAGCCAAGGGCAGTGAGCTGTGCACAGAAACCTCCTGAATTAATGTTTTCTTTTACAAATACAGCAAATATAAGTGGTGCTTTGTCAGGAGAGAGAATCACTGCAGGGTTGTTGGCCTTGGTGATGCTGTTGCTGGTGGTATCCTTGATTTTTTTGTCACATGGATGGTGGTCCAGGTTCCTCCTGACATCCCCTAGAGAGTGCTGAGGTGTTACTGGGTCTGGGGTCTTCAAAGGGACATGAGGAGTTGTTTATTGCATGAATATATCAGTCTGAAAGGCAAAGAGTTCAAGGTGTTAAAGTTCCTGCTAAAGCTTTCTGGCATTTTTTTGAGAGTCCCAAGCTGGAGCAGCAGCTGCAGGCACCACAGCCCCTTTTTCTTCTTTTTTTCTTTTTTTCTTCTTCTTTCCTTCTCTTCTTGTTGTTGTGGTTGTTGTTTCTTGCCCCCCATTACAGGGCGTTTTATCGATAAAACATCAATCAGCAAAAAACACGATTCTAAAACATTCTTTCCAAACCAATGTGAACTTGATTCTAATGTGCAAAAGTAGTACGAAAGTAGTGTCAGTTCTTGCCTAAAAACTACACATATAATATTATCTATATCTCTATATCTCTATATCTATATATCTATATCTGTATCTATATCTATATCTATGTCTATATCTATATATCTATATCTATAATATTATCTATACAGTATTATCTAAACCTATAATATTATCTGTTTTCTTCCTTAAAATTTACATGTATGAGTTTGTCTATCTACCTGAATAGTTCTATCTATTTACACATGTAATTTTATCTGTTTATGTGAATAATTCTACCTATTATAGTGGCAAGGTTCTGTTTTTGTTATGTTTGGAGCTAAGTTACTGAACTTTTAAACTAGGCTTTAGGGCCTTTACTAGCTAGCACAGTTTCTTAAGGCTTAAAATATATTTCTACTAACTTAAAACTATAATTTACACTTCCACTTGCTTAAAACTTAAACCTGCACTTCTGCTTCATATCTATGTGGCTTAATAGATCTTGATTTCTCTAAAGGCTTTAATTCAAGCCCTGCATTCATCTCTCTCTCTGAGGAACTCGGAGAGGCTTGCACTCCAACGAGAGAGGTGCGAGCTGTTTGTAAGTGATGCTGGGAATTAAAGAGTTAAATACCACAGCTCAGCTCAGCCCCTCAGCTTTCCTTAGCAACAGAGGTACCCAAAGGTCTCATTCCTCCTCCTGCTCTTGCACCTCTTCACACACAGCTGTGCTGCCACCAGGAGAGGTTTCTGAAGTGCTTCAAGCAGAGGGCTGTGATCTCAAACACATTTCACTGCACAAGCCAGGTGTGGGTGCAGTTTTCCAGCACCCTGTTAGCTTGAAACCAGCCCAGGTTCTGAGAGCACAGAGCTGCTGCAGCTGGGAGGAGACTTGAATAAACCTTTCCAGCCTCTTGTTCACCCTGCACATCCCAAACCCTGTTCCTTTTGAATAAACTCTTTTCTTTGCTCAGTTCTTTCACTCAGGGCTTGGATTCACCTGAGGGCTGCAGGAGCAGAGCTCACTCAAGAAATCTCTTGGACTTTGTGCTGCTTTGTACAAGAGATTGTGCTTTGACCAAGGGACCTTAAAAATCACCCAATTCTAGTTTAGAGAGGGGATTTTGGTGGGCTGAGGGCTACAGGAGCAGGGCTGGGGGCTACAGGAGCAGAGATCACTCAAGAATTCTCTTGGACTTTGTG
This sequence comes from Ammospiza nelsoni, assembly GCF_027579445.1. Taxonomy (NCBI): domain Eukaryota; kingdom Metazoa; phylum Chordata; class Aves; order Passeriformes; family Passerellidae; genus Ammospiza; species Ammospiza nelsoni. The sequence continues at coordinate 2,299,312 of NC_080637.1, forward strand.
CTGCTTTGTACAAGAGATTGTGTTTTAATCCAAGGACCTAAAAAATCACCAAGTTCCAGTTTAGAGAGGGGATTTTGGTGGGCTGAGGGCTACAGGAGCAGAGCTCACTCAAGAATTCTCTTGGACTTTGTTTTGTACGAGAGATTGTGCTTTGACCCTTACAAATCGCCCAGTTCCAGTTTAGAGAGGGGATTTTGGTGGGCTGAGGGCTACAGGTGCAGAGCTCACTCAAGAATTCTCTTGGACTTTCTGCTGCATTGTTCAAGAAATTGTGCTTTGACCCAGGGCCGTTAAAAATCAAAAATTAGGAGAGGATTTTGGTGGGCTGAGGGCTACAGGTGCAGAGCTCACTCAAGAATTCTCTTGGACTTTGTTTTGTACAAGAGATTGTGCTTTGACCCTTAAAAATCACCCAGTTCCAGTTTAGAGAGGGGATTTTGGTGGGCTGAGGGTTATCGGAGCAGAGCTCACTCAAGAATTCTCTTGGGCTTTCTGTTCCTTTGTGCAAGAGGTTGTGCTTTGACCCAGGAACCTTAAAAATCAGCAAGTTCCAGTTTAGAGAGGGGATTTTGGTGGGCTGAGGGCTACAGGAGCAGAGCTCACTCAAGAATTCTCTTGGACTTTGTTTTGTACGAGAGATTGTGCTTTGACCCTTACAAATCGCCCAGTTCCAGTTTAGAGAGGGGATTTTGGTGGGCAGCAGCTCCCCTGTCTCAGTTGCTCTGCACCTCTAAAGGAATCAGAGAATCCTTTGGCATCTCAGAATTCCCTAAAGGCACTTTGCAGTTTGTTTACCCGTGATTGTCACTTCAGCCATGACAATTTTGGGTTTCCCTGCAGCCACTCAGGTATTTAACTTGGTTTCTTTGATCAGTGCAGTCCCTTAGGAGCAAGGGCTGGATAAAACATGAATTGTGCATTTGGATGCAGATCCCTTCAGAACAAAGGGGAACCTGGTGAAATATTTGTGTGTTTGTCTTTCACAGAGAATCTGGGCATGAGGATGTGTTTTCATTGACATCTCTGAGCTCTGATGTGGAATTTAAACTTGCTGGTTTGGTCAGGAGGCTGGATTGAAGCTCTGATGGTGTTTTTGAGAGTTACATTAACTTTTAAAATCCATTATTCAAAATGTAGCACATTAATAAAGAGGGCAAGTCAGTTCTTTCCATCTTTGGCATAATCTTTTTTTTTCCCCTTTCTAGAAATCATGGATACATTCATTAAATCTCCCCTCAGGCTATCCCCAGCTTTTCCCACAGTGAGATCCTTTACTCTCTGTAATGGAGAAAGCAATCTTATATTGTGGGATAACTCTGGGAGAAAGCAATCTTAAAATGGAGAAAGCAATCTTAATATTAAGAAAGCAATCTTGAAATTAATGTTTGTAAAGCACCAAGTCAGGAGTAGGAATTTTTTAAAAAATTTCTATTAATTAATATGTAAAATAAAATATTTTCTGGGAGGGGGGACAGGTAGAACAGGGTAATTATTGTAGGATATTGTTGTGAGGGGATAACTGTGCAGGATGGAGTGGGATAACTGTGTAGGATATTGTGGGATAACTCTGTGAGGAAGCAATCTTAAAATTAAGAAACCAAAATTAAAATTACTGTCTGTAAGACACCAAGTCAGGAGTAGGAATTTTTTAAATTTTCTGTTAATTAATAGAATTATTTTAAATTAACTGTGTAGGATGGAGTGGGATAACTGTATACGATATGGTGAGATAACTCTGTGAGAAAGCAATCTAAAAATTAAGAAAGCAATCTTAAAATTAATGTTTGTAAAGCACCAAGTGAGGAGTAGATTTTTTTTTAAATTTTTCTATGAATTAATATGTAAAATAAAAGATTTTTTAGGAAGGGGGACAGGTAGAACAGGATAATTACTTTAGGATATTGTTGTGGGGAGATAACTGAGTAGGATGGAAGGGGATAACTGTGTAGGGTATTGTGGGATAACTCTGTGGGAAAGTTTGCCTGTGGGAGGGGAGTTAGAACTGGATGAACTTGAAGATCTTTAAAGTCTTTTCCAAGCTGAACCACTCTGTGATTTTATGATCTGCAGGTCCTTTCCCTATTCAGAAGGTTCTTTTCCTGTTCAGGGTGTGTTGGAAAGAGAAATGTGTTCATCCATTGCTGCGTTTCTCCATTTTCTCCATTTTTTGCATTTTCTGCATCTCCATTTTCAAGCATTTTCTGCTTACAGAGAAACCCAAAGTCATTTTAAAGAAGTAATTTTCATTTCCCTGTGAAAGAATCAAGTGAAACTCTGCCCTCACACCTTGGTGGCCTCCTGGAATTGGTTCTGATTCTCCTTTGGGGATTTATTTATAAAAGTTTATTTATTTATAAATAACTAAATAAATTATTTTGGAATATAATTTATACTGGGAATTATACTGGGAATGAGTGCTGGGGGAATTCCTGGATGCCCCCATTGGGACCATCCCTGCTGTGGCTGCAGGTTTGGGAGCTGCTCCTGAGGAATGAGCAGCTCCTCCTGGTGTGTTTGGCATTCCAGGGCACATCTGGCTGCCTCCTCCCTCCCCAGGTTTATTCCAAACAAAGAGTAAAGCCTCTTGATTTAATACTTTATCCTTTGTTGGGATTTCCTCTGAACACCAGTCACAGATTTCCCAATTACAGCATTAAAGCTGGGAGGTTAAACCCCACAGCAGCTCCTTTTTGTTATTAATTTGTTCTGTATTTCCTAATCTTTTGTGGCTGAGATTTACAAATACCTTTTCTAAGGATGTTTTTAATGAGGCCAAGCCATCTGTAGGATCAAATCCTACAAATCTCACTTGGGAGCCTCCAGCACACACCTGCCTTTGGGGAAGGGAGAATATTTCCCAGAGCTGCTGGTGGGGTTTTTTTAAGGAGAATTCACCTGTTCCTGGGTACAGGGTGAAGAATGAATTACAAATTATCTCTGTTACCACATGACATGTGGTTCCTCTCTTTTATTTTAATCTCCTTTCCAGGAGTGTTGGAAAATCAGGGGGAAAAAATACACCACAGCCATTCTGCTTGGAGTGCACCTGAGGGAAATCACAGCTTAAAGGCAAAGTGGGCAGTAAATATTTGGGGAAATAATCTCAAAAATCATGGAGGTGGTTGTAAAAGGCTGTCAGACTCAGAAAATAAGGTTTGTAAAATGAGCATTTAGGTTTCTTTAAAGTGGTTAAATCATAGGATCACAGAATGGTTTGGGTGGGAAGGGTCCTTAAAGGACATCCTGTGTGTCATGGATGCCATGGCAGGGACACCTCCCACTGTCCCAGGGGGCTCCAAACCCTGACCTTGGCCATTGCAGGGATCAGGGGCAGCCCCAGCTGCTCTGGGAATCCCTTCCCAAAATCCCACCCCAGGCTCCCTCTCCAGGGAATTCCCTCCATTCCCAGCTCTCCCAGCCTGGCATTGGATCCATCCCCACCCCGACTCCTCTCTAGGAAGGGATTTTGGGCTCTGGGGGCTTCACTGGCAATCTCAGCACTCCAGGAAGGGTCTCCCTTCCCTTTGCCATCCCCAACTTCCATAAAAACCCCTGGGGATGGATTCTGAGTGTCCCAAATCCCAGAATGGTTTGGGTGGGAAGGGCCCTTCAAGCCCATCCCATTCCAATGCCACCATCCCAGGCTGCTCCAGCCTGGCCTTGGGCACTGCAGGGATCAGGGGCAGCCCCAGCTGCTGTGGCAATGCCAGCCCAGGCAGGAATTCCTCATTGCCAAGATGCCACCCATGGCTGCCCTCTGGCAGTAGGAGCCATTCCCTGTGTGCTGTCCCTGCAGGCCTTGTCCCCAGTCCCTCTGCAGCTCTGCTGGAGCCCCTGCAGGCCCTGGAAAGTACAAATGAATACAGATCAGTTCCCCTTCTCCTCTTTCAGAGGGAATGGGTGCCACAGCAATAAGTTTATAAATTCTGTCAGGTTTTCAGTTCACTACCTGAATATAAAACCCCTCAGTCCCACAGATCTGCGCTAAAAGAAATTCCTGAAATCCTCATAATTTCCCCTTCCAATTGCAGTCCCTTAAACACAACCCACGTTTTCCTGGGGTCTCTATTTTGTGTATTGTAGCACAATACACATTTTTCAAGCTGGAAGGGGAATAATTTGATCCTGCATGGAAAGAAATGAGCAAAGCAGTTATTCCTTTCAAACTTCCCTTGCCACTTAGCGTGGCTCCCACTTCCAAGGCATTTAGGAGCTCCATTAAGCCCCTGGGTTTGCTCCTGTGCATGCATTAGGAGCAGAGCTGGGGTAATATGGAACAGATTTGCTGTATCATGGACACATTTATGAGGATTGATAACAGCCAGGGCTCGGTGTTAACTTTTATTTTCAAACAGGCTGCAGGAGAAACTGCCTGGTATTGCTTGGAGGCTTTGATTTATGAAAAGGTTTGCTGCCTGAAAAAGACATCCCATAAAGCAGCTCTGCTGGCAGGAGCATTATGAAGTAGGGTTGTGAGCAGAGCAAACAATAACTAACTGTAATTATGTTCATTATTGTCTCTATGAACTCCCTGTACCTTTAAAGGGGGGGATTTTGCACTTATTCCCTCCTCAGCTTTTAAGTGGACTCACCTTTCCCACTGAGTGGGATGAAGGTGAGAAAATCCTGCTGGTTTCTAGTGGCAGCACCCCCAGAGAGGCTTTTTTTTGTTTGTATGGAATGAAAGAGGTCACTGAAATTATACCTGCTTGCTCAAATGATGCCAGGAGGAGAAGGAGGAGCAGGAAAGGTCTGTGGTGAAAAATGCTGCTTCTCTTACAATTCCCATCACTGATTCATTTTCCCCTAAATTATGACTGTTCTCTGAGGGTTATTTCACACTGTTGCATTTAAGCCCCTTCAAAACAAACCCAAAAATCCCAACATGATGGCAAAGATCACCAGGTTTCAGAACTATTTTCTTTCTCTCAAACCATCCTTTGTGACAAGATGAGCCTCAGGAGCAGCAAGACGAATTCTTCACACAGCAGCAATTAGCAGAAAACTTTAGTGAGGAACAAATTGAAATCAGGGGGCACGACCTGACTGGGGAAAATGTGAGTGGTTAATCTAAAGTTTGTCAAACTTGAGCTGCTTTAACTTAAAAGCATCCCTTCACCAAACCACCTGAAGACCTTGCGAAAAGAAATCAGAGCTTGAAAATTGTGCTGAGGTTATAAAACACAAGGATGACTTTCTTGGAGCAGAGTGAGTTCTGTTAAATGAGGCAGTGTCTAATTAATGCTGCCTGCACAGGGAGGGGGCGAGGAGAGACCTTGGGAAGGTTTTTGTGAGCTGGCACTGAGGTTTCCATCGGGGGTTTTTGTGAGCTGGCACTGAGGTTTCCATCGGGGGTTTTTGTGAGCTGGCACTGAGGTTTCCATCGGGGGTTTTTGTGAGCTGGCACTGAGGTTTCCATCAGGGGTTTTTGTCAGCTGGCACTGAGGTTTCCATCAGGGGTTTTTGTGAGCTGGCACTGAGGTTTCCATCAGGGGTTTTTGTGAGCTGGCACTGAGGTTTCCATCAGGGGTTTTTGTGAGCTGGCACTGAGGTTTCCATCGGGGGTTTTTGTGAGCTGGCACTGAGGTTTCCATCAGGGGTTTTTGTGAGCTGGCACTGAGGTTTCCATCGGGGGTTTTTGTGAGCTGGCACTGAGGTTTCCATCAGGGGTTTTTGTGAGCTGGCACTGAGGTTTCCATCAGGGGTTTTTGTGAGCTGGCACTGAGGTTTTCCATCAGGATCTTCTGCCTCAGACCGTTCCTCTGGTGCCCTCACAGATCCAGGGAATGGTTTGGGTTGGAAGGAACATTCCAGACCGTGCAGTGCCATGGCAGGGACACCTCCCACTGTGCCAGGCTGCTCCAGCCCCAGTGTCCAACCCGGCCTGGGACATTGCAGGGACCCAGCTGCTCTGAGAGGGGCTGGAACACAAATCAGGGAGCCCTGAGGGAGCTGGGGGTGCTCAGCCTGCAGGAAAGGAGACTCAGGGTGCCCCCAGCACTCTCACAGCTCCTGAAAGGTGCTGTGGAATTTGCAGGCAACCCTGACAAGGGAAGAGATGGGAATCTTGACTCCATGTTTCAGAAGGCTGATTTATTATTTTATGATATATATTATATTAAAAGAAAATGGTGTATTAACACTATACTAAAGAAAGAGAAAGGAGACATCAGAAACGTAGAAAGGAATGAATAATAAAATCTTGTGACTGAGCAGAGTCTGGCACAGCTGGACTGGGATTTGTCATTAATTAAAAACAATTCACATGCTGGGCAAACAGTTCTCCAAATCACATTCCAAAGGAGCAATACATGGAGAAGCTGAAGTTTCCCAGCTTCTCAGGAGAAAAAATCCTGGCAAAAGGGTTTTTCATAAAATATGTCAGTGACAAGGTGCCTGTGCCCAGCTGCCCTTGGGCTCTGTCTGCAGCAGCACTGGCACACCCAGAATGCCCTCAACCACAAAGGATGTTGAGGGCATTCTGTTTTCATGTTTCTGTAACACATGATATATTTTTTATTAAATTATTATTATCATTATTATTAAAAGTTACATATAATAATTTTATTAATAAAATTATATTATTAACATTATTATTATTATTATTATTAAAAAATAAATATTAACTATAAGCTATCATACCTTAAATAAAATAACTCCACCTTTAAACAGTATTACGAAACAGTACTGATTTATTTTTATTATTAAAAATAAATTTATTATTACCATTATTATTATTTTCAAAAATAATAATGATAAACTATCATGCCTTAAATAAAATAATTCCACCATTAAATACTACTACACCAAACAGTACTAATTTTTTATTAATAAAAATTATTATTTAAATTATTATTAAAAATAAATATAAACTCTGAAATATCATACCTTAAATAAAATAACTCCATTAAACACTACTATACCAAACATGTTAAAACTCCAATACAAACTAGAATCCAGAACAACAAAATAACATCCCTCTATTAACATTATCAATTTTTCTCCATTCCTTTAACAATAAAATACAAACCTCACTTTACTTTCACCTAAAAAAACATACAGTACACCTAAAAACAACTACCCCAAAAATAAAAACACAACCCCACCATCTACCATAATCTAATCCAAACCACACTAGAAAAAAAGTAAAATTCCAAAACATTCACTATAAATACATCAATAACATCATTGTGTAGAAAAACACAACAACAAAAGTATTTTAGAAAAGAGAAAAAAAATCATACAGATATCTCAAGGCTCAGATATATTCTCAGCACCTTCTCAGTGGGATTATTGCTCTTTGTTGGAGTTGATGACAACATCTACAATAAATGCATCAATAACATCATTGTGTAGAGAAACACAACAACAAAAGTATTTTAAAAAAGAAAAAATCATCCAGATATCTTAGTCTTAAGATATATTAGAGCAAGGTGCAGTGGCCCCTGGTTCTCAGCACTCTCTCAGTGGGATTATTTCTCTTTGTAGGAGTTGATTACATTTGATTGTTGAATCGTTTGATTGATGAATTTGTTGTTGCCACCCAGCTGATTCTGTTTTCTGAAAAGAGTGGCTCAGCCTCATCCCAACCCAAGATTTGTAGAACCACACATGGCCTTTGTGGCTTAGCAGAGTGAATCCAAGCCTGTTTTCCTAAATAACTTCATGGCCAAATGAAAAATTGGCATTTATTTTGCTTTCTCTTAAGATTACAACCTTCAGTTCCCTCGAGTAATCGTCACCCGAAGTGTTTAACTGGTGATTGCTTTTTCTGGACACTGCTTCTGCCCATAATATCTTTGATTTTTGTGGTCACTTAACAGAGGTTTGGGGCCTTTTATAGCTGAAGAGAATAGTTAAATATATATTGCTCTGGAGAGTAATATTTGGATAATAATGTGCCACGAGTTAGTGTCTTGTGGTTCTTTGTGTTGAGTGCTGTAGTTGACCTTTGCTAGAGAGGATAAAAGTGCCTGCTTGTTAGAACATATTATTTAGCACCTTTAGAAGGGCAAAACTGGTTGGTTTGGGGTGTTTTTTTTCAGTGTGAGGCTCAGTGATGATTTTATCACCAGGGTTTGGGATGATGGTGTGATGTTAGTCCTTTACAAAGCCTGCAGTGAGTTGTAGCTCTTAGGAAATAAGTGGCACTAATAAATCCACAATGTGCTTTGCTGTCCTGCATTTGGTTTATGCTGCTCATTTGGACCTGTCTGGATATTTTTTGGTGTGTCTGTGTGCTTTACACACACAGTGATGTAAAGTTACAGTGGAAAATTTAATGCAGGGACAGGAATAACACTAAAATAGATCATTTAAGTGGATGAAACTTTGTCTTTTTTTGCCACCTTCATATAGAAGCAGATTTCAAACTGTTGTAGAATTATTTTTTTCTTTGAAAATTAGAAATATCAAGGTTTAATCTCTCCAAGTAATCCTAGAGCTGGCATCAGCCACTTCTGTGAGAAATATCAGCAAAACATCAGTTCAGTCTCCCAGAGCCTGGATCTGCCTTTCCACGAGCTGGAGCTGGAGCTGAGGAGAGCTTTGATTCCTTTGCTCCCCAAACCTTCAGAAACCTCCTCCAAATTCCATATTAGGAGTAATAAGGAACTCTAGCACATGGTGTTGTTTGCAGTGATGATCCTTGACTTGTGTTCTCCTGATCAGCCAAGTGGAATCTTGCCAGTCTTTATTAAATAATTCTTTTTTGGGTGAGTAAGGCTGAGCCCAAGTGATACCACATGCAAGCTCTAAAAATAGTCCGAGGTCTGGGTTGACATGATGAGGTTTGGATGCAAGTGTTGGATTGCTGATCATGAAATTTGAGGGGTTGGCTCCATCCACGCTGAGCTGATGGGACTCTGGAGCTGGGAAAAGTTTGGATTTTGTCCTTAGCAGTGGTGGGACAGGCTTGGCTACATCTGGGATCATTCTTTGGCTCTGAACTTGTCAAAATGAAGAGCTGGGTTTGATCTGTGCAAGGCCAAGAAGTATTTCTCTATATATTTCTATATATAACATTTAGGTACTACAAAATATTCCACAGAGTTAAAACTGCTCCTCCTTAAGTTCCTTCTAATTAAAGCCTGCGGTTGCTAAATTCTCTTGCCTACTTTGTAGCAGCATCCATGCCCCTGTTAGAAGGAATTTGTATCATTGCCATGCATGTGATTGTTTATTTTAGTATCCTGCTATTCACTAAAAACTGTCCCTTAAGCTAAAAAGAAAAGTGCCTCCTAAATTTGGGTAATTCCAGCACTCTGCTCCCTTTGCAGCTGCAGGAACCAGCTGTGGGTGAGGTACATTTGTGCATTAATGGTGGTGTGATTTGGATTTGAAGAGGGTTCTTCTTCTGTTTGAGGGTTTTTTCTTCTATTTTTGGAGGGGAGGGGAATTTCATAAACAAATAGTGGTTTGGGGTCATTGCAGATCAGTTCATATCAGTTTAAATCAAAGTATTCAAACTCATTTTGTCTCTCAGGGTGGATGGGAATCCTGTCTTAATTTGATAGCTTGCTTCTTGAGGTATTTGGAATTTAGGCAACCACAGCAGGTCAGATCAGAGTCTCCTGAGCTGGGAGTGGGATTTTAGGGAATGCTGTAAAAATGAGGGAAGTGTTCAGAGATACCATTTTGCCTTCAAACAAGTGGTGCTGTGGGGCTTTCCTGAGACACATCTTGCTTGTAATCTCTTGCTGGGCACCTCCCACCTTCCTGCAGAATTATTTTTGAACCTAAATGTTCTTTTGATAACCCCAGTATGCTTGACAGTGAGTCCCAGCTTTTCATCAGCTGTTCTTTGGGGAAGGTTTGGATTTTTTTTTGGCATTGTAAACCCACTGCTGGGAAACCTGTCTGTCTGCCTCTGCCTGTAATCCCGTGATGATTTCATCCTGTAATTCATTGATAATTGAGATCCAGCTCTTGCAGTTGTCCTTCTCTGGGCTGAAGAGATCTGCTCCTCATGAGGTGTCCTGAGGGCCTGAAGGTTGGCGTTGGCAACCAGTTCATCCAACAAATTAGGATCCACAACCAGGATAATTTTTCCTGATCCTCATCCTGTTGTATTCCTCTTCAGTTCTTGCCCAAGCAAGATTTAAGGATTTGCATAACTTTGCATGTGCAAATGTGAAATTGCTCAATCCTGGAATGGTTTGGGTTGGTGGGGACCTTAAAGCCCATCCAGTTCTTTTCCTTTTCCTTTTCCTTTTCCTTTTCCTTTTCCTTTTCCTTTTCCTTTTCCTTTTCCTTTTCCTTTCTTTCCCTTCCCTTGTTCTTCCCTTCCCTTCCCTTCCCTTCCCTTCCCTTCCCTTCCCTTCCCTTCCCTTCCCTTCCCTTCCCTTCCCTTCCCTTCCCTTCCCTTCCCTTCCCTTCCCTTCCCTTCCCTTCCCTTCCCTTCCCTTCCCTTCCCTTCCCTTCCCTTCCCTTCCCTTCCCTTCCCTTCCCTTCCCTTCCCTTCCCTTCCCTTCCCTTCCCTTCCCTTCCCTTCCCTTCCCTTGTTCTTCCCTTTCCCTTTCCTTTCCTCTTTCCCCTTTTCCCTTTTTTCCCCTTTTCCCTTTTTTCCCTTTTCCTTTCTTTCCCCAAATTCCAAATGTCAGAATGTTTGAAGTAGATATTTATTTGCTTTTGACAAGGCTGGGTAAGAGATGAAATAAATGAGAGCGTGACAAACATTTCCCTGGGATTTTGGGGTGCAGGGGTTTTTGGAGAAAGGATTTAAAATAACACAAGGAAGATTAACTCTGGACTTGATTATGAGTAGCACAAAAAGTGGAGTAAGCTTTATTCCAACCTTTAAGTTATTTATTTAGTAGATTTTACATTCTCAATTGCAGAGCAGAAACCACTGTGGTTCCCTTGCAGCATTTCAGCAGAGATTCATTAGGAAAATTCTTTCTTTGACACCTTTTGGAGAAGTCACACTCGGCACCCGAGTGTAAATAAAAGCAAGAATCAACTCTGCAGTACTTGATCTTTTGCTGGCAGCACTTCCCACGCAGTGATTGTGAGGGCTGTGTGTGGGCACAGCTTGATTAGGGACCAGCATTTGTAGATATTCAGCAATCAGATCTGTGTTTTTCCTTCCCAATCACTGGGAGAAGAACTGAACCATTTGGTTTGTGCCTCACACGTTCCATACCCTGCCTTCGAGTCATCACCTACTGCATGTGCAAAAACAAGCTTCAAAAATAGCTTAATAGAAGGAGTAAATTAATGGAAAAACTAAAAATAATGGTGCAGCAGTGAGGACCTTCATTACCATGTGCCCTTTTGTCTTTTTTTTCCCTGGGTTCTGTTTTACAATTATTTTCTGTGCTACAAACTTGTCCTGTGGATTCGCTTGACAGCGATGCTGCCGGGAGAAGTGGGTTAAAAAAAGGAGGATTCTTCTTTTTTTAAGAAGAATCACCTTTTGGCTGAGGTGATGTTAAAAAAGAATCCTTTCACCAGCACCTTTTTGGGTGGGGATAAAGAGCACAAATGCCTTGCTGCTGTTTCAGAGGTGTCCTCCACACTTCAGCTTTGAGCTGCCCTTCCCTCAGGCTCTCCTGAGCTGGGCTCACGTTTCCCTTGCTGCCTCTATATTCAAAATCCCTCCACTCTGCCCTTTCCTGTCCATCTGCTCAGTTAATCCATCTCTGCTCAGGTTACCAACCTTTATTTTACTTTTTTTTTTCCTTCCTGGCCAAAAGAAATAGAATCTTGCCCTGACTGTGTCTGGTGAAAGTGATTTTCCTACCCCAAATTCACATCATCCCTTTTCATCCTGCTGCTGGCATCCTCACCAGTGTTCTCCAGGAAAATCACACATCTTCACTTTCCCAGCCCTGCCCGTCCCATTTCTGCTTCCCTGCTGTTTCCAGTTCCCTACTGACTTCTCTCTGAAGCATCTGTGACTCCACCTTTACTCCTCACTCATCCCCATTTCAATTTCAGTCTCATTTCCAAAATTCCCAGAGCAGCTGGGGCTGCCCCTGATCCCTGCAATGTCCAGGGCCAGGCTGGACACTGGGGCTGGAGCCCCCTGGGACAGTGGGAGGTGGCCCTGCCATGGCAGGGGTGGTACTGGAGGGGCTTTAAGGTCACTTCCAACCCAAACCATTCCATGAAACACCTTTTGCTCTTTCTCAGAAGGAATCTCTGCTGAACACAGACAATGTTAATTGATTAAATTCCCACAAATCCTTCTGAAAGCCCTCTTCATAAAGCACCTGAAAACAATTCAGGTGTTGCACATTTCATGGGCTGCCCATGGGTGTGGATTGGTTGCCTTTTGTTTCACCATTTGTTGTTCCTTATCCTTGTGTTTATTCTGAGAACACTGAGAAAAGAAACACTTTCCTTTTTTTGTTGTTTATTTTGCATTCTGCCAGGCCTGGTCAGAGCATGGCTCCATCAGTAGGACTAAATAAACCAGGTCAGAACATCCTCTGCAACACCACCCTGTGCTGCTGCTCTGGGATCAGTGTAAGGTTCATTTGTGGGGTTTTCTTTTCAAGTGAAGACTTCCCTGGATTTCCCATGCTGGGAACAGCCCCAGTTTGTGGTTTGGATGTGCTGAGCTGCTCTGGGGAGGAGGCACAGCAAGGTGTGATCTCAGAGAGCTGTGGGCTGTGCTGTGCTTGGACACACAGCCCCAGTCTGGTCTGTTTAATTCACTGCTTCAGAAGTAGCCAAGGGTTACACAAATAAAATCAGCTGCCTTTGATAGGTGTCAGCACTTTAATGAGGAATTAAATTAAGCCCTGGGTACTCCTGCCCATCTCATGGCACTATTTTTATCTCACGCTCTCCTTTTTTGTTGCTATTTTTCCCCCCCCATATTTTTTATGACAATTGCTTGAAGTCCTGATCTGGGGGGGGATTATGCCAGATACCTGCACAGCTGGAAACTCATCAGCCATTCAGATTCCTTCAGTGAGAGTGTCAGTTTTAGCACGAAGCTCGCAAAGCTCACCGTGGTGATTTCAAATTTCCTCTTTAGTAGACATTTTGTTTGAATGCCATGAAGGGGCTCCTCTCCCCAAGCCCCCAGGAGCACAATAAGCTATGCTCTTTGAGAGAGCCCAGATGAGTACAAAGTTGCCTTCATTAAATTTTCTTTTCATGCTTTAGCATAGAATATTTCTTTTTAAGACTCTCTCTCTCTCTCGTTTCCTTTTGTGTTTTCATCCTATTACCTTTATGAGATTGTGATGCATCAGCTCTCTGAAAAAGGTGGGTGCACAGCTCCCTCAGAGGTTTATTCCTGTGCTGAAAGATTATTCTGGCATGGGAGGTGCTTCAGGAGCAGCTGGAGAAGGGAAAGCAGATCAAGGAATTGCAAACTTAATAAAGCCACGCTGTTCCTCACCTGCCATGTGGCTGCTGCTCGTATTGACTGAGAAAAGCAAAGCTTGGAGATTTTGGGTGTGTTGGTTCTGTTAAGGAGTTCTGGAGATTTGTCAGCATTCCCTGGCATTCCTGCTGCACTCCCATGGTTTGTGGTTTTCCTTCAATTAAGTTATGAAATCCCTGAGCAATTAATTAAATAAATAAATGAATACTGTGGAGGACGCAATCTTGTTTATTTTACAGGGGCAGATGGTGGTAGGACAAGGGGCAAGAGATTGAAACTGGAAGAGGGGGGGTTTAGATGGGATATTGGGAAGGAATTCCTGGCTGGGAAAGCAGTGAGACCTTAGGATGGATTTCCCAGAGCAGCTGGGGCTGCCCCTGATCCCTGCAATGGCCAAGGCCAGGCTGGAGCCCCTTGGGACAGTGGGAGGTGTCCCTGCCATGGCAGGGGTGGCACTAAAGAGGCTTTCAGGTCCCTTTCAACCCAAACCATTCTGTGATACTCTGGTGACACTTTGCTCACCGCATGTCCCAAAATCCAGATCTCTCTCAGGACAGGGGATAGTTCAGGACCTCCTGCTCTGAGGATCTCCTGGCCCTGCCTGGGACCAGACCAAGTTGCTTTATCCACTCATGCCTTTATAACCTCCACATTTTCCCAACAGATTCCAGATAATTGCTGAGTTTGCACTATTTACCTTTTCTTATGGGCTTTTCCCTCAGTCAAACCCCACAGACCCTTAAATACTTGTGTAAAATGACCTTTATTCATCAAACCACTGAATGGTTTGGGTTGGAAGGGACCTTAAAGCCCATCCAGATCCATCCCCTGCCATGGCAGGAACACCCTCCACTATCCCAGGGTGCTCCAAGCCCCAGTGGTCAATCTGGTCTTGGACATTCCAGGGATCCAGGGGCAGCCACAGCTGCTCTGGATATTTTGGAAATGAGATCAAAATTGAAATGGAGAGGAGTGAGGAGTAAAGGTGGAGTCACAGATGCTTCAGAGAGAAGTCAGTAGGGAACTGGAAGTAGCAGAAAAGCAGAAATGGGACAGTGGGACACCCTCCAGTATCCCAGGTGCTCCAAGCCCCAGTGTCCAACCTGTCCTTGGACATTCCAGGCATCCAGGGGCAGCCCCAGCTTCTGTGGGAATTCCATCCCAGCCAGGAATTCCTTCCCAATATCCCATTGAAGTATTAACTGATGTAATCATAGCAGCTTCAGGAGATTCTCTGTTGGGGAGATATTTCATTCCCCTTTGGAGGAGTTTCCTTGCTGTTATTTCTGACCATCCATCTGTGAGTGAGTCCAGAAATCAATGGGAAACCCTTCAGAGGGGTTCCCATAATGCACAATGGAACCTCCTTTCCCAACAGGAGATCCTGCAGCCTGTGGTTTATGGCCCTCTAATGCCAGGCAGCAATTTCATTTAGTGCTTTCCCAAAAGTGCCAACAGAGCATTAGGGGAGTGGAACAAGCCCAGCTGATCAATACACAGACAGTGCTCACCTTCAGATTAATCCAGGAAATGGGCTTGGCTGGCTTGGAGGAAGTGGCTGTGTTCTACAAGGACAGAGCTGAGAGCAGGTTTACAAAAATCCCCCCTGAGTGGAGGGAAAAAGTCAGAGTGTGAAAACAAATCACTGAGGGGCAGGAGATGATGTGGCTCACAGGGTTCCCATAGGGTTGGCAATGTAAAGAATCCTTTGGAACATTCAAATAAGGAATTTTGGTCACTGATGGCATGAATCTGGGAAAAAATTACACAATTCAAAAGCTGTTTTTCATGGGTTAGAGAGTTCCCCCATTGAAATGGCTTTATTTACACTGACAGAATTTATGCAGCCATGCTAGAGCAGCCATTCCTTTCTCTCTTCAGATTAATCCAGGAAATGGGCTTGGCTGGCTTGGAGGAAGTGGCTGTGTTCTACAAGGACAGAGCTGAGAGCAAGTTTACAAAAATCCCCCCTGAATGGAGGGAAAAAGTCAGAGTGTGAAAACAAATCACTGAGGGACAGGAGATGATGTGGCTCACAGGGTTCCCATAGGGCTGGCAATGTAAAGAATCCTTTGGAACATTCAAATAAGGAATAATACCTGGATTTTGGTCACTGATTGTGTGACTCTGGGAAAAAAATACACAATTCAAAAGCTGTTTATCATGGCTTAGAGTGGAAAAAACCCCACAATTTAAAAACTCTTCATCATGGGTTAGAGAGTTCCCCCTTTGAAATGGCTTTATTTACACTGACAGAATTTATGCAGCCATGCTAGAGCAGCCCATTCATTTCTCTCTTCACCTGTGTATAAGAATTCACTTTAAAATCACTTGTGAATAAAGGCACAGCAAGGTTTACTGTGGGTATTTCTAGTTAATTCAGCTTCTCTTGTATTGATTTATCAATTCACACCAGGAGTTTGGGCATTTTAATGGAGCTCTGGTTTAGCTGGACCTAAATCATCACTGCTGGGAGATGTCTACAGAGGACATCCCTGCTGTTTCTGTGTTCCCTGTCCCAGTGCAGACCTTGCCATCCTCCCTCCACGTGCAGCAGTTTGTGGTTGCACATTTTGATGCCTGACATGCCTTTGAAGCACATGCTGATCTCAGCACAGGGGGGATTAAGGGAAAATCCTCCTCCCTAAGAGTCTGCAGAAGTTTGAACTTGGAGATCATAAAGTGTGGAAGCACCTGGGAATGCATTTAAATTCTGGTTTAGATTTCACAGATTCAGATAATGAATGAAAGGAGGAAGGGATGTTTTATATAGGTACATGCTGTAAAATCAAGGTGACTTAACAGTCTCTTTATTTTAGCACCACGTCTTCAGTGATTGTCAAGAAATCAATTCCCCGGAGGGGCAGCGTTTGTGCTTCGTGTTTCATTCCCCTGATGGAGGAAATCTGCCTTGGCCAATCAGCAAAATGAGAATCAGAATCACAGAGTGGGTTGGGTTGGGAGGGATCTTGAGGATCACTCAGTTCTAACCCCATTTCCATGGGCAGGGACACCTTCAACTATCCCAGGGTGCTCCAAGCCCCATCCAAGTCAGCCTTGGACACTTCCAGGGATGGGGGTGATGCCTTGAGAAGAGGCTGGGCAGAGTTGCAGAATAAAGCAGGGATTCATTCACAGGATCTCCTGCATGGCTGCACCTTGGGCAGCACCAGAGCCCAGCCAGGGCTGCACCCAAGATGACCCAAAACGGCCCCAAAATGCACGAGCGCTGCCGGGGTCTGTCCCTGGGATCAGCTCTGCTCCATTTGCACCTTGCAGTTCATTGTCCCATTGCAGCTTTAGCCCAGGCAGTCCCACCCTGCTTGTTTTTCTCTCTCCAGCCCACGGGGTTTGTGCTCCTGGGCTGAGATTTGGGGCATTTGTCCTTGGTGCCCAGCTGGAGCAGGAATTGTTTTGTCTCCCTGCTCTGTGCACACAGCTCACCATCCCTGAATGTGAACCCAGCCCCACACACTAAAGCAGCACAGAATGGGAAAAATATAAAAGCTAAACCTGAGGCATGAGGACCTCACAGGGATGAATTCTTTCCTCTGGAAGTGTCCAAGCCCAGGTTGGACAGGGCTTGGAGCAGCCTGGAAGGTGTCCCTGACCAGGGCAGGGGGTGGAACTGGATGTGCTTTAAACACCCTTCCAACCCAAACAGATTCAATAATAATAAAAT
Organism: Ammospiza nelsoni; assembly: GCF_027579445.1. Taxonomy (NCBI): domain Eukaryota; kingdom Metazoa; phylum Chordata; class Aves; order Passeriformes; family Passerellidae; genus Ammospiza; species Ammospiza nelsoni. The sequence goes on from NC_080637.1 coordinate 2,316,336, forward strand.
AATTCAATATTCTTGTCTTTGCTGAGCTGTTTTTAGAAGGAAACCCTGAAGCTGTTCTCTGTTCCCACAGGAGATACGAGTCCCATCCCATCTGTGGGGAGCTGCAGGATAAAATCCTCCAGTGCTACCGGGAACATGCCCAGGAGACCCTGAGCTGCTCTGCCCTGGCCAGCCAGTACCTGAACTGTGTCAATCATGCCAAACAGGTGAGCTGGGCCTGTTCTCACTGAAAAAATGATGGAATGATGAGCAGAGGGGTTTCTAATTAGTGCTTCCTCCGTGCCTGAGCATTTCCCAGTGTGTGTGTTCCCAGAGCTCTGTGGAGACCACTCAGAGTTGATTTAAATGCTCGGGTTTCCATCTCTTCCCCTGGGAAGATGTTGTTTAGTGTAGCAGCTCTTGCTGTTGGCAGATGTTTCCTGTTATCTACAGTTTTAGCAGTAAAACAAGGGGATTAAAATACCTGGTTGTCTCTGCCATAAATATGAGAAACTCATGGATGCCTCAATCTACATCAGTGACCACTTGGAATTCTTGATTTCTTCTGTCATGTGTTATGCAAGGCTCTAAAATTGCCTTTTACCTGCTCTTAGCCTCCTCTCTTCCAGTTTTTTGTAGGGTATGGATGCCACTGCCAATTAAAATCTTTATGCTTTATTAGTGCAGCATGAAGGAAAATGACAGTAATATGTAAATCATTAAATTAAAAGAAGCTGTAATTTCTCTATTTTACTCTTTTTCATCAGCTTGCATCTTTCAAAGGCAGAAATGCATATATTGACCTCAATTGTGTTCTTAAACAAAGCAGGAAATGTGCTCACAGCCCACATGCAGGATGTGTAAAAAGTGCTTAAATCAGTCTGTTGATCTTTATTTGTGCCCAAATCTGTGAGTTAATATTTGAGCACGTGAGCACACCCATCTCTATGTGATAGCAGAGACCTGGTGAGTACAACTGGTGTTTGATCATGGTAATCACCTTCCCTGGGCTTAACTCTGCCTGGGCACAAAATCCCTGAGATTTGCCTCTGATCCTTCTCCGTGACCTTTTGCTTTCAAATGCTGCAGCCTTGAGCTGGTATTCCCAAAGATCTGCTGGAATTAGCACTGCTCCTTGTTCCTCAGTCACTGAGAGCTCCCTGTCCCTTCAGATTCACTTATTTTAATAAATCCTTTATTGGGATTTGTTGTGCCTTCCCTGGAAGTGTCCAAGGCCAGCTTGGAGCAGCCTGGGATGGTGGGAGGTGTCCCTGCCATGGCTGGGGTGGCTCTGGATGGGTTTTAAGGTCCCTTCCAACCCAAACCCTTCTGGGAATTCCGTGATTTCTCCTCCTGCCCATTTTGGAGTGCACCAACATGAGAATCACAGAATCATTAAGATTCTTTAGCCGATCCAGTCCAGCACAGCCAAGGCCACCACTGACTCTGTCCCCAAGTGCCACAACCACACAGCTTTGAAATCCCCCCAGCAATGGGGACTCCAGCCCTGCCCTGGCTGGACAAGCCTTTGAGTGAGGAAATCTTGCACAATATCCAACCTCAACCTCCCCTAGGCTGTTTCCTCTTGTTCTGTCACTTGTAGCCCTGTTTTGGTTTGTTCTCTAGAGGTTTTCCCCATGGCCCTGCAGCATCTGCAGCACTAATTTACTGCATGTATAATTTTTTTTATTATTTTTTAAAGTAACCAGAAAAAATGGATTAATTACTCAGACATGTTTAAGCTGTAAGTCGAGTTTGTATCTGATAGGAATTTCTTCAGAAGACTCTGATGGGGATGAATTAATTCATGTTCAGAAGGTGCAGGGAAAGCAAATTGCATAAATATGAGCATTAGGTTTTTGAACCCTTTTAAACACCTTTTTTTTTGTTGAAGATCTTCATCCAAGCCTGTCAAGTAGTTAAAAGTGTTTCCTAAATGTTTCTTATTCTGTTTCACACATGCTTCAAGATGAGAATTCAGAGAGGCTTCTCTCATGATAACAGAGAAGGAGAAGCCTTTTATGATGGAAATATTTGCAAGCAGGAGCAATTGTTTTTCATAATGAACTCCAGCCCATCCTCCATGTGCTGCAGCTGTAGTTGTAATTATTTTTACTCACTGTTTGCCCACATGTCCAGACAGTTCCTTTGAAATAATTCCTAAATGCTGCTCTAAAATCACTTCAAAATTACCTTCTCTGTGTGCCTGGTTGGGAGCCAGAGGAGGGGGATAAATGGCAGATGCAGAAATGAGAAAGTTAACTGACACTGGCTACAAGAAACAAAGGGAAGAAGAAAATTTGCTAGAGGGAATAGAGCAAGATATTGAAAAGCAAATAAGTGAGCTAATCCGATTTCCTGGCGGTGAGTCTGGGCACTTGTGCTCGGGCTGAGCACACTCTGTGCCTTTCATAAATTGAATTTATTGACTCCTCTTTCTTCCCTGTCTTGCTTATAATTATCTCCCCCTCTCTTCTGTGTGCTCCTTATTTCTCATGCTGTCTGTAATCTCATGTCTCTATCTGTCCTTTTCTCCCCTCTTTAGAAAAGCCCAGAGAGTTGTTAATTCACAGGGGTTTGACACATTGGTGTATCTTCCCTTGAAATCTCTTCCCAAAGTCATGAGAAGCTGGGGAGATAAATTAAACTCTGTTATTAATGTTTGCATGTTATTGTAATGATAATGCCAGTAATGGAGAGGAAAACTTAACCTAATGGAGCCATTAAGGGGAACATATTTGGATTGTGTCTGGCATTTATTTGTGCTGAAGTGACTCCAGCCAGACCATCCATGGCTTTTTAATCCCTTTTTTTTATGGACTTTAACTGTTAAAATACACATTTTGAGGGCGTTTTTCTCAATTTTCTCCCCTCCTGGGTTACAAGAAGTTCTGATTCTTACATAAAAACACAACTAGTCCATGGTTTAACAAATCTGTGCAATAATTTCCTGCTAAACCATTGAATTCCAGAAGGATTCAGGCCTCTGCAGGCAGGTGAGGTTTTAGAGTACTTAAAATAACAATAATACCAGCAGCTGCTGGTGCCTGTCAGCCTGGCTACAAAATGTTATCCTTTAGCCTTGGATAAAGTGTAAATAAATAGTGTAACCACTATTTTCAGTTGTTGGATCAAGTGGGTCCTTAATTATGCATCCTAAATAGAATGAAACAGGATTTTTGCCTCATTTTCCAGTATTTTTACTTAATCCCAATTTCTAGTCTAAAATAAAAATAGATGGAATTTGTGTATCTGGAAACAGTGAACTGAAATGCAACAAAAAGACCTCATCATTTAACAGTGCCCTCATTGAAGGAAGTTTATTATGGACAAACTTCCCTCCTTGGGGTTATGTAAAAAAAAAAAAATAAAAATTAAATGCATTAATTTTAAAAGGCAAGGAAAAAAATGCATTAATTTAAAAAAGGACCAGCTTCCCTCCATGGGGTTAGGTTTAAGAAAAAAAAAAGAAATATTTTAAATGCATTCATTTAAAAAGACAAGAAAAAACACTAAAAACCCCCAAAATGTAGATAAAACCAAAGCAAAGCTTGGAACACACCTGTTTTTCTGAAGGTGAAATTTTGTGGGCAGAAATATGGATATGATGAACAAATATCTGCATTTTCTTTCCTTAGGACACTAAACAAAAGTAGCCCATTCTTTCTCAGATCCCTTGGGAATTTCCTCTGTTAACCTGTGCAGTGTTAAATCAACATAAAGTTAATATTCAGCTCAGAGATGGCTTGGAGTGAGGCTGTAATTCCTGTGCAAAAAGGAGTTTTCCAGGTAGAGCTTTCCAGAAATCTCCATGGGGGTGCCATGGATTGGAGGTTTTGGTAACAGATGAAATTTCCCCAGATTTTTGTTTGTAAATGCACCCAAAGAGCACAAAACTGACTCCTTTTATTCCATCAGCCTCTTCTTCTTCTCCTCTGTGGATGCTGGAGAATTTTGTGGGCACAGGCACAGGCACCACCTGATTGTGTGGATGCTTTGGAGAATTTCACAGTCAGGGTTATTAAGGTTGGAAAATACCTCCAGGATCATGGAATCCAAGCATTCCCAGCACTGCCAAGGCCACCACTGACCGTGTCCCCAAGTGCCACATCCACATTTTAAAGGGTTTTAAATCCCTCAAGAAAAGGGGGCTCCACCCCTTCCCCTGGGCAGCTGGGCCAGGCTGGACAATCCTTTTGGGAAAGACATTTTTCATAAAATCCAGCTCTTAACCCTTGCAGGAGCTGGGTGGAATAGCACAGTTTACTGGGTTATTTAAATAATAATATGAGAATTTGGTTGAAGCCAAACCTGACATGGTTTTAATTCCCTTTATTGTCAATTTTCCCTAATTTCCATGGCTGCAACAATGCAGCCCAGACTTCCAAGCTGTCTAGTGTTGCTCAGACACCTGAATCAGCTGTTGGGAGGATTTCAAGGTTTAAATTTGGGTTTGTTCCTGATATAAAGTCTCAGAACTATCAAATCTCTTCCTGCCATTTCTTGCAAGGAGACTCATTAATCCTTACTCATTTGATGGGTTTTGTAGGCAAGAAAAAGGGTTTGGGTTGGAAGGGGCCTTAAAGATCATCTCATTCCAGCCTCTGCCTTGGGCAGGGACACCTCCCACTATCCCAGGCTGCTCCCAGCCCTGTCCAGCCTGGAACATTTCCAGGGACAGAAAACCTGGTTTAGTGAAAAGAATTAAATGATTTTTATGGTCCTTTCCAAGCCAAACCATTCCATGCTCTGTGGTAATGAAGCCCAAGGTGAGTGCAACATGTTCAGATTGTTGGGGTTTGATTCTGACTCAGCACCCAGGAAGGAGCCAGGTGAGGGATATACTCAGTGTTGGATGTTCCCAGGATATTTTTTCTCAAGAGTTTAATTGCTGGAAATGGGATTTTTCTTATTGTAAGGTCGGGTGTTTTAATTTCCTTTAACAGCCACAGCACTACAGCCATGATAGCATGAGGGGAGGTGAAAATGGGTCATTAGTGAGACTCTTCAGGCCTCCAAACCTCTGCCTTGTTGAGTCCTCAGTCTGCTTCACTCTGCTTCTGGGACTTGTTTATCAACAATGTTTTTGTTCTGCATCTTTATTTCAAAAAATGAAGATTCTAGGGGGGAACTGTAGCCAAACTTCAGAATAATTTGGAGTTACTGAAATACGTGTTTCTCCCTGTCTCTCCCCTCCCCTGTGATCATTTTTGCAGCAGAGAATGCTTGGGAGAGGAGGATAAAGGCATTGTCCGAATCAAGCACAAGACCATCAACTAATTTCAGCAGAAGAGCTTTTTTTTGTTTTCCTCCCCAAGAACGACCCAGCAGCCCATTTGCAGGGCAGCCCAGTAAAGAGAAGAAGTGGAAGAGCCATTTGAGGGGCAGCACGCTCAGGGCTCAATCAGCAGGAGCGCTCGGGAAGCCAGGCCTGGATCTCCTTCCATCAGAGCTCGCCCGTGCGGGGCCGCGTCAAAGCCCACTTATTGCTGATTGAAGGAAGAGAAAGAAAAGAGCCTTTCTCTGACCTCAGAGAGGGGAAATATCCTTCAAATGCTGCTGTTTCACTGGAGGATCTCCTCAGAAACATCTCTCTGTCAGAGGCAGGGGTGTAACCCTTGCAGCACCAGAACGCGGCCGCTCCTTGGGAATAACCCCTTGTCCTCTGTCAGAGTTCTCCTCACGGTGTAGAATTGTAAATTGTGCTTTAACTTATTTCCCAAATGGCCTGGCTTGATGAAGTCTCTCTCTCTGCAGGCCTTCTGCTGGAATGATGTTTGTGACCCAACACTTGGGGTGCTCCATGGGCCTTTGTTTCCATGGGATGGTTCTGTTGTGCTCCTCGCTCGTATCAAGTGCTGACGAGAATGCCTCGCTCTGTACCAACAATAAATCTATTTTATGCACAAGATTGATGCTGCAGTCTGTCTCCCTTCCCACTCCTCGGGGGTGGATGGTGTTCCCTCTGCTGTGTCAATCACGCTTTCCCAGCAGATGTTGTTGCTGAAGCTTTTCAAGCACAGACTTTCATGCACAACCAGCCCTGGTGGCAGGAAGGGGGCTTGGATTGAGCTGTTTTCCATCACAGCCACCTAAAAGGATCCCACGTGATGGGAGTGTTGTGATTTATCCAGCAGCACTTCCCTCCTTGGGAAATGCTTGTGAATGGAGCAGCACAAGCTCTTGTTGCTTGAGAGGGTGTGAGTTCCCCATCCCTGGAAATGTCCCAGGCCGGGTTAGACAGGGCCTGGAGCAACCTGGGATAGTGGAAGGTGTCCCTGCCATGCCAAGGGGATGGAATGACAGCGTCTTAAGGTCCCTTCCCACCCAAACCATTCTGTGATTCTGTGAAAGGCCAGAAACCCCCTAAAATCTCCAAACCAGCTTTGTGCAAGCGCACAGTTTCCTTTAATTCTTTTTCTTCAGGTAAAAACTGCCACACTCCTCCTTGTCCCAAGCAATCTTAGAAAGGACTTTTTACCCAATAGTGAAAGGACTGATGTCAAATGAGCAGCAAGTCTGGAGCCTTCTGCTGTTTATTTACCTGTTCTCCCTCTCTAATTGGCTGTGTTTGAACCTCATCCTGCTGAACAACTGTGGGTGCACCTGTGGATCTCATTTATTATTCATGCAAAATATTACCAGTGACTTTCCTAATTATCAAGATGCTTTGTGAGCACTGTTTAATTAAGGATTTATTTTTTTTAATGCTACCCAGAGAAGCTGGGATTTTTTTAATTTTTTTTTTACATGCCACGCAACTGTAATGTTGGTGGGAGGAGAGGATCCTAGAGTTGAACATCAGGTGCCAGGTAAACTGCTCAGGAGGAACAACAGGGACATAAGCACCGTGTTTACACGGTGCCTTGCTGTAGTGTTTACAAATCAGCTAACTCACAAATCCTTCTCTCTAATGTTCTCTTTTGTAACAGAGAGCCAAGAAGTTGGCAGAGCCAGCCTTGCCAGACTCAGAATTGGCAGCAAAATACAGCATAGAGGAAAAGCAGACGTTTTTTTCAGGCCAGATGATGCTGTAAAATCAGGGGAAGAGCTGTGTCGAGAAGGAAGGTCTCTGCTACTGCCAAATGTTTATTGGTTTCTCATCCTGACAGCCTTGAGCAATGAGAGTCAGCCTTGCCTGCTTTGTTCCAACTGTGTTTGAGGTGTTGTGTTCTTTAAACATCTTCTGTGGCATCAGGGCTGGCATCTGCAGCCTGCCTGGCTTGGGCTGGGGCGAGGCTGGTGGCAGCAGCAGGGGAAGGAGTTTGGAAATGGCCCTGGTGGTGGTGTGGGCTTCAGAACTGTCTGTCCATGGTGTGGGCTGCACAACTGTCCTTGATGTGGGCTTCAGAACTGTCCACGGTGCAGGCTTCAGAACTGTCCTTGAGGTGTGCTGCACAACTGTCCATGGAATGGACTGCAGAACTGTCCATGGTGTTGGCTTCTGAATTGTTCTTGGTGTGGGCTGCACAACTGTCCTTGATGTGGATTGCAGAAATGTCCATTGTGTGGGCTTTAGAGCTGTCCATGGTGTGGACTGCAGAACTGTCCTTGGTGTGGGTTCCAGAACTGTCCATGGTATGAACTTTAGAACTGTGCTTAGTGTGGGCTTTAGGGGTGTCCTTGGTGTGGACTGCAGAACTGTCCTTAGTGTGGGCTTTAGAACTGTCAGACTGCAGAATTGTCCACTGTGTGGGATTCAGAACAGTCCTTAGTGTGGGCAGAATTGTCCATGGTGTGGGTTTCAGAACTGTCCATGCTGTGAGCTGCAGAACTGTCCGTGGTGTGCGTTCCAGAACTGCCCTTGGTGTGGACTTTAGAACTGTCCATGGGGTGGGGTTTAGAACTTTCCATGCTGTGGGCTTTAGAACTGTCCACACTGTCGGCTTTAGAACTGTCCTTGGTGTGGGTTCCAGAACTGTCCTTGGTGTGGGTTCCAGAACTGTCCATGGTGTGGGTTCCAGAACTGTCCTTGGTGTGGGTTCCAGAACTGTCCATGGTGTGAACTATATAACTGTCCACAAGTGTGGGCTTTAGAGTTGTCCTTGGTGTGGACTGCAGAACTGTCCTTAGTGTGGGCAGAATTGTCCATGGTGTGGGTTTCAGAACTGTCCCTGCTGTGAGCTGCAGAACTGTCCTTGGTGTAGGTTCCAGAACTGTCCTTGGTGTGGACTTTAGAACTGTCCATGGGGTGGGTTTTAGAACTTTCCATGCTGTGGGCTTTAGAACTGTCCATGGTGTGGGTTTCAGAACTGTCCCTGCTGTGAGCTTTAGAACTGTCCTTGGTGTAGGTTCCAGAACTGTCCTTGGTGTTGACTGCAGAACTGTCCATGGTGTGAACTTTAGAACTGTCCACAATGTGGACTTTAGAACTGTCCATGGGGTGGTCTGCAGAACTGTCCTTGGTATGGGTTCCAGAACTGACCATGGTGTGGGTTTCAGACCTGTCCACGTTATGGGTTTCAGAACTGTCCATGGTATGGATTTTAGGACTGTCCTTGGCATGGGCTGCACAACTGTCCTTGGTGTGGAATGAACAACTGTCCTTGGTGTGGACTTCAGAACTGTCCATGGTGTGGGTTTCAGAATTATCCATGGTGTAAACTTCTAAACTGTCCATGGTATGGAATTTAGAACTGTCCATGGTATGGATTTTAGAGCTGTCCATGGTGTGGACAACCTTTCCCTTTAAAGTAGAGCAGTAATTCTGGATATTTCTGGCGTTTCACCACCACCTCTGCTTGTGCCACCTACACCTGCTCCTGTGTACCTGCACCCCTGTCCTGCTGTAGGTGTTTGATTTTTTCCTTCTCCCCACTTGCTGGTGTGGGTGCTGAAATATTAAAATCCTGGAAGTTTCCTTTTTAGCATGGAAAACCTATGGAGAAGTTTCCCTCCTGTTCATGATTTTATGATTCTGTGACCTTTTTTAGCACATGCAGATCCCAATCCAACACCAGCTGCGGGTGACAGCAGGAGCTGCTGGGACAGAGCAAGGCCAGCCTCCCTCACCACCAGCAGGGACAGAGAGAGTGGAGAAGAGCCAGGATTTCTGTCCAGGGTGTCAGATGTGACTTGCAGGACCCAGAAGTCACGGTTTGACCTGTGCCAGGTGACAGCACACTGCAGTTCCATCAGAAGCAGACAAGGATTTAGATTTGGGCACAAACAGCTGCAGATGTGGATTTTGTGACCTGCCCAGCCCATAATTTGTGATGTTTTGTGCTGAGCTGACATTCTGGGGGTTGGCTGGAGACACAGGAGGGGATGTGGGAGGAGAGAGCAGAAGAGGGAGAGGTCCTGCAGCCAGGAGAGTTTCCCTGCTGCTTTCAGCTCTGTGCGGCTCTGTCACCTCCCTGGCTGCTCTCAGAACTGTCCCACGGGGCCTGGCAGCAAAGGGCAGCTCTGGTTTGATCACCAGTGCTCTAGAGCAGCATCCCTGGGGAGGAGGGACAGGACCTGGGTCTTCAACTCCTTGAGAGAGGCAGCAAAATTCCAGGGGAGCGTGGGGCACTGAGCCAGGGCTGCTCTGCAAGAACGTCAGCTCCATGTGAACAAAGACACTGGGTAATTAGAGAGGTAATTAGTTTGGTAATTACTAAGGTAATTAGTTTGATTCTCTCTCAAGCCAGTAACTGCTGGGAAGGGCTGGAGGGAGCACCTTGAGTTTGAGGCTGCAGCACCCCCGAGGTTAACCCTTCACCCCCTGCCTGGGAAGCTGAGCTGGCATTGGTGGAAATTGGAAATTTTGGAGGGAAAATAACCCTAAACCCCCAGTTTGTCGGAGGTTTTGTGCCCAAAACCTTCTGAGCCACCTTCTGATGGCACCCAGAAGTACTTGTGCCATGGTACCACAGTCAGGGCAGGATTCAAGGCATGTGGTGTGTTTATTGCAAGGTTTTACATTTCCTTAACAATGCTGGGGACACCTCTAGGGTGGGGACACTTCCTGGGCAGTGCTTGGCAGTGTCCCAGTGTCACTGCTGAGGCTGATTCCTCCTGCTTGTGTTGGATCCCTTCACCCCTGGACTGCTTTCAAAATAATCTGAAAAGTCAGACAAATCTGAAGAAAATATTGTGAAACACAGTGATTATTATAGCGCTATTTTATATAAAAATATATAAAATATATATTTATAAATATATTTTATATTTAGAAATAGAAAATATTTCAAAATGTCTTTAATAAAAATTTAAATTAAATATTTAGAAATATATAAGTGAATATATTTAGAAATATATCATATATGCTGCTTCAGCACAGGCATTCCATGGAATCCCAGACTGGTTTGGGTGGGAAGGTCTCAGGTTTCTGTGTTGAGATGACCCCCAAGGTATTAAAAGTCTTTTTTCCCAGCCCCATAACCAAAGAAGTCGAGATTCCTCGGTTCTGCTTTTCAAGGTTATTTTCTCTTATCTGTGACATTCTCTCTCTGACCTGCTGAGATCTGTCCAGCAGGTTGGGTTGTGGCACAGTCCCTGCCCTTGGGGTGGTGTTGGCTTTTTATACTAAGAACTACCTGTACTTTATTTACAATAATTTTCCAATACCTATTACCTATGTTAGACAGTCTGTCTCTACTCTAAACCAATCCAGAAGTGTCACCATCACAGCAGAAGATGGAGGACAAGGAGAAGGAGAAGGAGAAGGAGAAGGAGAAGGAGAAGGAGAAGGAGAAGGAGAAGGAGAAGGAGAAGGAGAAGGAGAAAGAGAAGAAGAAGGACAGGACAGGCCCAGGTTCCTCCATCTTGCCTCTTGAACCCCCATTCTAAACCCCCAAAATTCTACTTTTTCACCCTGTGACAAATTCACTATCATTCTACTCAAACCCTTGTGGCTTGTAACTCCTCACACAAAGTTGGGAATTGTGTCCATGGGCTACAATCAAAGGCACAGGTGTTTGTGACTCTGTGCCAAGGTCTCTGAGCCCCGTGCCAGGGTCTGGAATCACCCAGGGCAGCCAGAGGAGTGTCCTGGGCTCCAACACCAAGGAGCACACAGAGTTCACTGCTGGAGTGGATGATTCTGATCACAGGCTCAGAATCACATCCCACACCTCACGGTGCTGCCCAGGAAAACACCCACTCCTGAGCGCCTGGAGAGGATCACAGCCAGCTCTGGCTTTACTGGAGGATATTTAATATCCCTTGTTGTCCCTCTCCCACCTCCTTTCTCCAGAAATTTCCCCCCAGACTTGCAGGAACAAAGAACTCAGCACTCATTTGCCACAACGTGCCCTTGCTGCTCCTCCCAGACCAAACTGGGACCAAGGCACAGGAGCTGGGACATTTCCCTTCTGTTTGGTGCTAAAAAAGTGGTTTTCTTTCTAAATCAGTTCCATCTACCTGCTCCAGCCTCACTCAGGTGCTCCATTCCCAGCACTTCACATTATTCCCAAAAACAGTGACAGGATCAACTTCCACAGTGTAAAACCCCAAATCTCTCCTGCTCCATTTCCTATGCTCCTGCAGCTGCATCCTGGTCACAGACTTCTCCTGGCAAAGGTAATTTTTTCAGGCCAAAGCAGAGGTTTCATTTGTCTGCCCAATTCCAGGAGTGGGACTTTCAGCCTAAACAGAGCTCAGAGCCCTTTCCCTGGCCTCAAAGAGCCCCTGGCTATCAGCCAGCCCCTACTCAGTGCTGCAAGCTCCTTCACCAGGCCCTGCTGTTCAAAGGCAGCTCTGGGATACAGATTTCTCGTTTGCCTGCTTTTCACCAAGAGTCAGACTAGAAGACATTCAAGCCGACTTTGACCTTTTCAAAGCAGGCCAAGTGTTAATAACATTAAAACTGAGAAGGGGGGAGAAAACATTCTCACTGCCTGACATAGGAAACAGGAGAGAGACCCAGTGAATTCTCATGTCTGGCAAAAATATTTCAGCTATTAATGGACTTCCATCTCCTTGCTCCCACTGAACCTTTTGCAGATCTGATCCCTCCACCACGATCAAACTTGTGAACAACGTGGCAAGGAGCTGAAGGAACCTGTGAATTTCCTCCATCAGTTTTTATGGAGTAGTGGACTCCAGCATGTGCCAAGTCTCTCCCAGCCCTGATATTTCTGTACCAGCAACAGATGAACATGAGGAAGAATCTGCTTCGTTTGCAGTTTTCTGGGGAATCAGATCCACTTCCTGCAGCTCCAGCCTCCCAAATGAGCACTGGCACTCTGAGCTTCATTTTGGGATCATCAGGGACAGCTGCACTGCCCTGTCCACCCACAGGATGTGGTGAGGAAGGAGGGATGGTTTTCCTGGGCTGAAAACACCTGGTTTCATAGGAAACAAGGAGAAAAATTCATCTCCGTGTGCTGAGCTGCACCCCACGCTGGAAATGGCTCCAAGGCCAGGCTGGATGGGGCTTGGAGCAGCCTGGCCCAGTGGAAGGTGTCCCTGCCCATGGCAGGGGGGTGGGATGAGATGATTTGGAAGGTCCCTTCCTGGTGGGACCCAGGACATTGCTCTGGCTGCCCTGGGTGATTCCAGACCCTGGCAGGGGCTCAGAGACCCTGGCACAGAGTCACAAACACCTGTGCCTTTGATTTTAGCCCATGGAAACAATTACCAACTTTGTGTGAGGAGTTACAAGCCACAAGGGTTTGAGTAGAATGATAGTGAATTTGTCACGGGGTGAAAAAGTAGAAATTTGGGGGTTTAGAATGGGGGTTCAAGAGGCAAGATGGAGGAATCTGGGTGTGTGCAGTCTTCTTCTTGTCCTCCATCTTCTGCTGTGATGGTGGCACTTCTGGATTGGTTTAGAGACAGACTGTCTAACATAGGTGATAGGTACTGGAAATTTATTGTAAATAAAATACAGGTAGTTCTTAGTATAAAAAGCCAACACCACCCCAAGGGCAGGGACTGTGCCACAACCCAACCTTCTGGACAGATCTCAGAGGGTCAGACAGACAATGTATTAGAGAATGAGAGCCAAGGAATCCTGACTTCTTCAGCCTCAGCGCTGGGGAAAAGAGACTTTCCAACGCCTCAGGGGTCATCTCCACACCAGAGACCTCATCACCCTGGATGCCAAGTGCACCCTCAGGGAGCCTCTAAGCAGCATCACTGTGAGTCACAGCGAGCCTGGCCTTGCTGTGGGGTTGATTTTCCTTTAAATGGAAGGATTTCAGCCTGACGTGGCAGCACTTTGGGGAGTTTGAGCAAAGCTGTTACCAAGGAGAACCAAACCCGTGTGTGTCACCAAGGCTCGGTGACTCAGGGCTCCCACAGAGCCCCTGCCCTTCTCTGGCTGCTCTCCCGATGCCTCTGGGACCTGGTGGCCTTGCAGCTCCTTCCCTTCTGCTTCCCAGCTGGGTTGGAGCTTCCTGCAGGTCCCAGGGGACCCCGTGCTCAAGGTGAGGTCATGGAATCATTAGGCTGGAAAAGATCTTAAACATCATCAGATCCAACCATCAGCCACAGCCACAGCTGCACCAAGTCCCCAAGTGCCACCTCCAGGGGTTTTTGGAACATTCCAGGTGGTGGGACTCAAGACAAGGTGGTGTCAGCTCTTTTCTTTCCCCAGTTGAACCAACTAGAATTTGAGTTTTGGTCCACACAAGAGATGCCAAGTGCTCCATGGGGGTTTCCCAGGTTGGGCATCAGCAGGAATTTCCCCATGGAAAGGGGGGTCAGGCCTTGGGAGGGACCTCAGGGAGGTTTGGAGTGCCCATCCCTGGAGGTGTCCCAGGAATTCCTGGAGGTGGCACTCAGAGCTCTGGGCTGGGGACAAGGAGGGCTCTAGAACAGCTTGGACTCAGTGGTCTCAAAGATCTTCTCCAACCCTGTAGGGGGGTAGAGTATGGGTGAATGAAGGTGATATAGAATGTAATCTTATCCCCAAAGAATTGCAGCTGAACCAATTACTAAAGATCAGGAGCAGGCCTGATGTTAACAGGCCACAGCTGCAGCCAGTAAGAGCAGTGTTATAAAAGAGTGGATTGGTGGGATCTGGAGTCACCTGGCTGCTGTGAGGACCAGGAACAGTCAGTGCTGGAGGAGGTGCCCATGAGAAACATCAAGGAGGTGTGAAACTCTGGTGATATGGAATGCTTGCACTATAATGATAATGGAACTCTTGGTATATAAGACAATACAACCCCAATGATTCTGTGATTAGGGGATGTAGTTTCTAATTTCAGCATCACTAAATGCATCATTCAGCTTTTCCATGCCTCTGTCTCCTGGTGGGAATCACTGTGCCAGGCTGGAGATCACTCCATGGGTGCTGGAGGACACAGAATGTGCAATGGACCCACCAGGGTGAGCTCTGGCTGTGTCTCTCCTGTTTCTGGGTTTTCCCTTGGGCAAGCTGAATTAAGGAATGGTCTTGTATCTGTCCTGGAGCTGTGTGGCCACCAAGTCCTCCCTGGGACACCCTGGGTTTGCTGGGAAAGCTGAAATGGTTGGTTCAACTGGGGAAAGAGGGGAGGTGACACCCCCTTGTCTTGAGTCCCAGCACCTGGAATGTTCAAAGAAGCTGAAATGTTCAGCAGCTCTGCCCTTGAGCTTGGCAGGTGAGAAACAGCAGAGTCCAAACAACCACTTTGCCCCAAAAAAACCCCAAAAATATCAGTTTGTCACTGCTGTCCCTGATGTGGATCATGTTGGTATTTTTTTCCCTTTGGTCTCAGCCTGCAACAATCACCTGCTCAAGCCCATGAGATGCTGAGGGCAGGAAAGGGCCCAAAAGTTGCCTGTAGGAAGTTCATGACGCTCAAACATCAACAACCTTTGATTAAATGTGTTTAATGTTGTTGGATTAAGGGGAAAGCTGCTCTTTTTTTCAATGATTATTTAATTTTTTAGGGGGTGGTGTGATAGCGTTTGCAGGGGTCCCAGCTTGAGGGAAGAGACGAGGATCTGACTCCATGTTTCAGAAGGCTGATTTATTATTTTATTATATATATCATATTAAAACTATACTAAAAGAATAGAAGAGGATTTTATCAGAAGGCTGGCTAAGAATAGAATAGCAAAGAATGAATAACAAAGGTTTGTGTCTTGGACAGAGAGTCCGAGCCAGCTGGCTGTGATTGGCCATTAATTAGAAACAACCAACATGAGACCAATCCCAGATGCACCTGTTGCATTCCACAGCAGCAGATAATCAATGTTTACATTTTGTTCCTGAGGCTTCTCAGCTTCTCAGGAGGAAAAATCCTAAGAAAAGGATTTTTTCAGAGAATATCGTGGCTGCAGGGGTGGTGTACAACGTGCCACACCCTGACTTCCAACAAACTAAAGGCAAGCAGCAGAAACACCAAACTGGTGCTCTGGGGGTTCAGCCCTTCTCCTGGGTTTGCTCTTCAGTGATCTCTTTCCCCTGCCAGAAGTTGTTCTCCACCTGATTTAAGGGATTACAAACATTCTTTCTGCCCAATTCCCTCCCTGCTGCAGGAAGGAGAAGGCTCAGGATCCCTGAGTGGGCTCCTTCATTTTCAAATGGAGTTTCTGCTCAGAGGTTAAATCATTTCAGCTCTGATCCTCCTTAAAAGTGGTGATTAATCCCCTCACACACAGCAGGATCATGCACAAAAATCACCAACGTGCCCTGGGCATTTTCCCCCCTCCAGTAATGAGAGCAATTCATAACCCAGCATCCCTCAAAGATCCCAGTTCCCCTGGAGGAGACAGCACTGCTCATAAAAACAACCCTGAGATGCTCTGCCCCCCACTTTCTGGTGGGGAAAAAGTCTGCAGAGAAAAGTAATTGTTGGCTTAAAACTTCAGCCTGCATTCAGCAGCAATCCATCACCTCCTGAGTGTTTGGGAGCTCGGGTTACTCAATATTCAGGCTGGGAATCCTCAGCAGGAAAAAGGGACTGGAGGCACTGTGAAATATTGCCAGGGAAAATCTCTCTGACCTGCTTGCATTTCACACCCTCCTCTTTGCTGGGCAGGGAGGGAAGAGAAACCAAAGCTCAGTGCTTGTTCCAGCCCTAAGAGATGCAGCAGGAGTGTGGGGATGTGGATGCAGCTCCAGGCCAGGGATGCTGCAGGGCCCTGGAGCTGCAGAGGGGCTGTGGTGCTGAGCTCACAGCTCCTGAACACACTGGGATGGGGTTACAGGTGTTAAATACACCTGGACTGTAATTTCAGTTGTTAAATACACCTTGGATGTGTTTTCAGCTCCTAAACACACCCGGGCTGGAGTTCTAAGTGCTAAACACACCTGGACTGTAGTTTCAGGTGTTGAACACACCTGGGCTGGGGTTTCAGGTATTAAATACACCTGGACTGTAATTTCAGGTGTTAAATATACCTGGGCTGTGTTATCAGGTGTAAAATACACCTTGGGTGTGGTTTCAGCTCCTAAACACACCTAGGCTGGTGTTGCAGGTGTTGAACACACCTGGGCTGTGGTTTTAGGAGCTAAATACCCCTGGACTGCAATTTCAGCTGCCAAACACACCTGGGCTGGTGTAAAACACATGAAACATGTGGTTTCGGGTGCCAAACACACCTGCACTCTGGTTTTAGGAGCTAAATACACCTGGACTGCAATTTCAGCTGCCAAACACACCTGGGCTGGGGTTTCAGCTGTTAGACACGCCTGGGCTGGTGTAAAACACATGAAACACGTGGTTTCGGGTGCCAAACACACCTGCACTCTGGTTTTAGGAGCTAAATACACCTGGACTGCAATTTCAGCTGCTAAATACATCTTGGGTGTGGTTTCAGGTGTTAAACACACCTGGAATGGAGTTTCAGGTGCTAAATACACCCAGGATGGGGTTTCAGGTATTCAGTCCACCTGGGCTGGATTTTCAGGTGTTAAACACACCTGGGCTGGGGTTTCATGTGCTAAATTCACTTTGGGTGTTGTTTCAGCTGTTGAACACCTCTGAGCTGGGGTTTCAGGTGGCAAATACACCTGGGCTGGGGTTTCAGCTCTTAAACACACCTGGGATGGGATTTCAGGTGTTGAACATACCTGGGCTGTCGTTTTTTGGTGCTAAACACACCTGGGCTGGGGTTTTGGGTGTAAATACACCTGTGCTGGGGTGTCAGCTGTTAAACACATCCGGGCTGTGTTTTCAGGTGTAAAATACACCTGGACTCTAATTTCAGGTGCTAAACACACTTGGGCTGTAGTTTAAGATGTAAAATCCACCTGGGCTGTGGTTACAGGTGCTAAACACACCTGGGCTGAGGTTTCAGGTGTTAAATACACCTGAGCTGTAGTTTAAGCTGTAAAATCCACCTGGGCTGTGGTTACAGGTGCTAAACTCACCTGGGCTGGGTTTCAGACCCCATTTCAGTGCAGTGGCCTTGTCCCCATGGGCAGGAAATCTCCCTTTAAGGCAGACTGGGAGAGAAGCCAAACTGCTGGAGAAGGGAACACAAAGGATTGCTGCCACTCCACATAATTTCCATCACCAAGGCCCTTCCAGGCTCCAGGGAGTCCCTTTGGCTGCAGCTCGATGTTAATTCTCTGTATTACAGCCACCTAAGGGGGTGTGAGTGCCAAACCTTTCATTCCTTAAGGATAATTTTTAAAGCTGTTGTTGATCCCTGCTCAGGGAGGCTGGGGAGGTGTCTGCTCACAGCAATCATGGGGTGTCAGTGGGTCTAAAACCAAATCTGACCTTTCCTAGCCAGAGATAACACAGCAAATCCCACCCCATTTGAGTCTAAAACTTCACCTGAAAGTTCACAGAATCACAGAATGGTTGGAAGGGACCTTTGAGATCACCTCATTCCCTCAATGTCAGACAAAACTTCATTTCTGACCCAGAGAGGGGACAGCTGAGAGGTGTTTTAAAACTTTTATTCCATTTCCAGTGTGGAATTTTTCAACTTTTATTCCAATTTCCATTTCTCATGTGAAGGGTGAGACAATACAGATGTTAAAATTCACCCCAACACAATCAGAAACCAATTATTTTTTAATTACAACACATTATAAGTGTTTCTTGGCCTGTCAGCTTTTTGTTACATTATGTTGTAGATGCTTTAAAGCCGATCATCTAAAACTACTCCTTGTGGGTCTTACTACAGTGTAAGACAAAATAAATCTACAAATCCACTTCCCACACCTCAGGAATGTTCTCCTTGACAAACCAGATTCTCACTGGGGGAGGATGTCCTGTGGAGATGGCAGTGCCATTTTCCAGTCACATTCCTGCTCCATCACCCCAGAACTGAAAACTTTCCTGCTTTGAGACACATTGAGTCTGGATCTGTCCTGGACACTTCTTTACCCAGGGGAAACTCTGATTTGGGGTTTTTCCTTGGTACAGTTACCCTAAACCTGTTGGTCTGGAGGGAAGATCACTCAGGAACACCACGCTGCTCCTGAGAGATGTCAGAGACACAGGGACAAAAACCACCAGGATATTTTTATTTCAGGGTTGTACCACCCTCTGTTCATCACCTACATCTGAAGCCCTTGAGTTGGTGCCTCTCCTTCCTGCAGCTCCCCTCCATCCCTTCCAGAGGGGTTTGGATGCTCCTTTTCCAGCAATGCCATTTGTCTGCACCTGTCTCAGAGCCTGAGCTTGGAAAAACCCAGGTGAGGGTGCACAGAAACAGATTTCAGATTTTTTTTTTCTGCACAAAAATAACATCCCTTTGCCCTCAGTGAGGACCTGGGGTGGTTTCCCAAATGCTCCATCCCTGGCAGTGTCCAAGGAAAGGTTGGACAGGGCTTGGAGCAGCCTGGGACAGTGGGAGGTGTCCCTGCCATGGCAGGGTGGCACTGGGTGGCTTTAATGTCCCTTCCAACCCAAAGCATTGGTTTCCATGTTCATGGAATTTCCATATTCATGGATTCCCATGACTAAGACTTGCATCATTGTTTTGTCCCAGGGTCCATCCTGATGGACTGGATGCAGATGGAGCCAACTCCTTGCCCTGCTCTGGGACCTCCCTCAGCTCCCTCCTGTCTCTGCTGGGAGATGCTGGCACTGTTGGATCCCCATCCCTGCAGCCCCCAGGAATTGCCAACACTCTCCATGGCCCTGCGCCCGTCCCTGCTGCCCAGAGCTGCCAGCTCCCCTGCCCTTGCCTTGGCCTCCCCTCCTGCTGCACAGGTAATTGTGATCAGTAATGTGTGGCAGAGAGCTGGACTGTAAACCTGAGTGATGGGCCAGATCACAGAGCAGGGGGATTGAAGGGGCCATCCCCTGGGGCATCACAGAGGTTTATGCCTGGTAGTATCTTGTGGAATAAAAATAAAACCTGACACTACGTGCTGAGTTATGCTCTGATGGGGGAGAGGGTTCCTGGCTGGCTGCAGTTGTTGCAGTGGTGTCCACAGGGTTATTGTTGGCCATAATTAATTAATTCCCATTCCAATTAATTCCCCTGCTGGCAGGCTGAGCATGGAACCTCCTTCTGCATCCCTGACTCCTCTTTTCCCTCCAGCAACAGGATCAGGGCATGCAGCATGTTTCCAAAAGGAGCAGGGAATTATTATTTGGGTGCTGTTAATTCAGACCCAGGATGAAACAGCCACAACAAAAGCTTTCACTCAGCTCTTTGCAAAGGGAAGGAAGGGACAAAAGCAGCGTTTCTTACACCCCCACAAGTTGCTTATTGGATGAGATTGACACTTCTGGGAACAACCTGTTTGCACACCAACCCCTCTCTTGTTAAACATCTTCATTAATTAACTCCATCTGCCTCGCCTGCCTTTGGATAGAAAAGCTCTCTTGCTTTGATCATTTGCTGTTTACATCTTTCTTGCTGTTTGGTAAAACACACAATAAATACTGTGTGGCACAAAACAAACAAAAAAACCTCCTGAAACATGCTGAAACCTGTCAAACGTGTACAAAATCTAGGTTTTCTGATCCTGCTCAGTTCCCCTTGAGGACAGTGGAGCCTAAAACCACATTTTAGGATGGTTCAAGGTGGGGTTTGCCACCTCCAGGTGTTTCTGGAGCCCCTCCATGAGATGATGGTGTGGCTCCAAAATTCCTTTCCTTCAGACCTGGTCTTGCAAAGACTTGGGAGCAGCTTGAGGTGATGGTGTGGTCAGGATGTCCCACCCATCCTCCATCCTTCCTTCACCCTTTCCTGGGAAGCACAATGGGATTTGCACGGTTCCCTTTGAACTCCCTGTGAGTTTTGGGGGTTTTTCTGTGCCCAGGATGGTGTTGGGTCGAGCATGGGGTGGAGAAGGCACCAGGGCTCCTCAGGATGTGATGGGTGCCTGAGGGCAGCTGCTGCAGGAGGCAATGCTGAGCTGAGTAATTTTATGGAGCATTTTCCCCATCCTGCTCTCCTGGTTTTGTGGCAGATTCCCCATGGTGGGTCAGGCAGAGCTCTGTGCCATTCACATTCCCTGAACTTGATTCCTTCACCCAGGGTTTTTCTCCTGGGAAGCTGGGAAGCCTCAGAGAAAAGGAAAACAATATTATCTCATTTGCTTCTCCTGTGTTGTGCTCATGTGGAATGTGGTTGGAGATTGTTTACCCACAGGTGATTGTTCATTGGTTTCATGTGAGTTGTTTCCACTCTTTGGGCAATCAGGGTCAAGCTGTGTTGGGACTCTGGAAGGAATCACGAGTTTTCATTATTATCTTTCTAGCATTTAGTAAGTGTCCTTTCTGTATTCTTCAGTATAGTTTAGTATAGCCACATTTCACAGAGAAAAGCAAGGGACAATTCTTCCCAAGAATATTTCTGGAATTCGCATTCTCTGAACCTCAGAGGAAGAAAACACAATTCTTATCATTTGCTGTGCAAAAGTAGAATTCAGTATGGAGATGGTTTACCCAAAGTGATGGTGCTTTATTTCCTTGGCCAAGTGTGTAGCCCCACATTTCTCTTCACAGAGAAAAGCAAAGCATGACTTCCCAAGAATATTTCTGGGTTTCACATTCTCTGAACCTCAGAGAAAGGAAAAACAATTCTTATCATTTGCTGTGCCTGTGTTTGTGCCAAAGTAGAATGCAACATGGAGATTATTTACCCACAGTGATGGGGTTTTGTTTCCTTGGCCTGTCAGGGCCTGGTGTGTGTGTGTGTGTGTGTGTGTGTGAGGACAGCCACGAGATTCTGTGCAGTGTGTGCAGAGTTGAGTGCTTGGCAAGTTCAGTTTAGATGTAATATAATATAATATAAAATAATAAAGTATAATAAAGTAATTAATTAGCCTTCTGATAAGATGGAGTCCTCCTCGTCATTCCTTCTTTGTCAGGGCCTTCTCAGCACAGCAATAGTATAGCTTAGCATAATATAATATAATATAATATAATATAATATAATATAATATAATATAATTAATATAATGTATAATTAATATCATATAATATAATATATAATTAATATAATATAATATAATATAATATAATATAATATAATATAATATAATATAATATAATATAATTAATATAATTAATATAATTAATATAATATAATATAAGCCTTCTGAGAGCATGGAGTCAGATTCATCATTCCTCCCCTTGCTGGGTTGCCTGCATTTACAACAGGGCTCAGTTTGCCCCTCCCTGTGGCTGGGATGTGCAGACTGTCCCTGTCCTGCCCCTGTTCTCCTGCCCCTGCCCGCTCCCAATGATCTCCCAGGGCTCTGTGGCCACCATGAGCATCCCTGGGATGCTGGGGAAGGGGTTTCCATGGTGACAGCACACTGAAAATCTCTCAGCACGTTCTTTTCCCCAGTTTTTCCCCCAGCTTGGGTGGCAGGAGGGGATGGGGTGCCCCCAGGCTCCCCACACACCCCAAACCTGCCCCGTCCAGCTGGGTGGGCTCCCTCCCATCCCAGACATTTCCCCAGAGATGGGAAGGGGCTCCTCCTTCTTCCCAACTCCTCGGGTAAGATGTAAAAGCACCAGGCACTGGAGTTTGGGGTGCAGGGGTGGGAGGGATTGGTTACAGCTCTCCCAAAGCCCTCCTGAGGCTGAGTGAGGCTCTTCCCTCACCCAGGGGCTGTGCAGCCAGGGCTGATCTCAGGGCAGCACTCAAGGGCCATGCTGGTCCCAGCTTTGGAGCTCCTGGGGAACAGCCTGGAGTCTGGTTTTGTTTTATATCCTCCTTCTGTCCCTTTCTCTGTTGAACAACTTCCACCCTTGGAGTGTCAGGAGGCCTCTGCAGTCAGGTGGCATTTCCAGAGCAGAGGGTGCAGAAGAGCCCAGGGCTGTTTGTCCACCACAAATAAAACAGGAAAGAGATCATTCAGCAAGGCAAAGCTGTGTTTCCATGATGAAATTTTCCAGAGCAGGGTGACCAAACCCAGTCTGTGTTTTGGGAAGGCCAGGCTGGACAGGGCTTGGAAGGAGACAGTGGAAGGTGTCCATGGGAACAAAATGAGCTTTAAGGTCCTTCCCACCCAAACCATCCCATGGTTCAGGGTCCTTTAGCCCAGAAAAGACCTCCCAGAAGCTGGGAGGCTGCTCAGGGTGCTCTGAGGCTGTGACAGAGCTGCCAGAGATAAAAGGATGTGCAGCTGTGAGCTGGAGTTTGTCCTGACCCTGTTGGGTTTGGGGAATAGATGGAGCTGAGCCTGTTCTGCTCCTGGGGAATGGCAACAGCTGGGATTGACCTGAGGACACATCTGGCCACAGCTGCTGGGCTCTCCCCAGGGGCCACTGGTTAAAAAGGCAAATGTTTGTTCTGGTCCTTTTCTGAGAGTTCCTGAGAGGTGACAGCCGTTTAAAAATTAAGATTTAGGATATAGACAAGAACATGATACTGGGGTCTCCTGGAATGGAGATAAGGAGCAGAGGAAGGCCGGGCTGGGGGGGATCAGCACCCACCTTTTGAGCTGGGGGAGCATGGGGTGCTCAGGGAGACCTTTGGGGTGACTGCTGGGCACTGCATTGATGGGCACTGGTTTGATATTCACTGGTCTGGTGGGCACTGGTTTGGTGGGCACTGCTTTAATGAACACTGGCTTGATATTCACTGGTTTTCTGTGCCCTGGTTTGATGTTCACTTGTTTGATGTTCTCTGGTTTGTTGGGCACTGGTTTGAAATTCACTGGTTTGATGGGCACTGGTTTGTTGTGCCCCTCGTTTGGTGGGCACTGGTTAATGGGCACTGATTTGTTGTTCACTGGTTTGATGGGCACTGGTTTGGTATTCATTGGTTTGATATTCTCTGTTTTGCAGTTCCCTGGTTTGCCCTGCACTGGTTTGATGGGCACTGGTTTGATGTTCTCTGGTTTTATTTTCACTGGTTTGATGTTCACTGGTTTGCTGTGCCCTGGTTTGATATTCTCTGTTTTGCTGTGCCCTGGTTTGCCCTGCACTGGTTTGATGTTCACTGGTTTGTTGGGCACTGGTTTGGTGTTCTCTGGTTTTATTTTCTCTGGTTTGATGTTCACTGGTTTGGTGTTCTCTGTTTTGCTGTGCCCTGGTTTACCCTGCACTGGTTTTCCCTCCTGGCCCTGTGTTGGCACAAAGGGAATATCAGCAGGTGAGCCTGGCCATGGTGGGGAGAGGCTGAATGAGAACATCTCTGTGAGAATGGGAGCACAGCACTGTTTTACAAATTTCACAGCTCCCTGCAATTTCAAATATCCAGTAAAACAACAAAATCACCTTTTCTTCACACCCAGAGCTGCTGTGATTTCCAATATTGGGGGTCTGGGTGCATTTTCTGTGGGACAAAGAGACCCCTGGGCCTGGCAGTCTGGGGAGGGAGATGTGTCAGAAGGAGATGCCACAGAAAATGATTTGGATGCTTTGGATGAAGGCCCTGTGTTGTTCCAGACAGCTCCAGAAGATGCTTTCCCACCCTGGGCAGGATGAACTTCAGCTCACCCTTCCCGGCAACTGTTTGGCCAGTTTTCCCCAGCTCTCATTCTGCCCATTAAAAGGGAATTATTTGGGATCACTGAAGCATCTCTGGTCACGCTTTGGTGGCTGGCACCACATGGGCTGGCACAAAAGCTGCTCCATAAATCCAAGAGCTTACGGTGCCCTTGATGAGTCCATTTTCCAAACCTTCTGTTTTCACACCAACATTGGTTCAGGAAATCCTGCACTCCCAGCCTGGGCTGGGGAAATCCAGGAGAAAAGCTGCATCCTGGTTTTGGGGGAAAAGGGAGGGATTGATGCCCTCTGCAGCAGGGATTTTATAGGGGCAGCAGGGAGCCACAAAATGTCTCCTGATCCTTGTAGGGAACAAGGGAATATCCAGGGGGATGCTTCAAGTTTTCCCTTTTGGTGGATCCCACAGGAATTTGAAGGGTTTCTGCTCCAACCTTGTGAGTTGGGCAATAACCCCAAAGTGCTGCGGGTTTAGAAATGAGTTTGTGGTTATAA
The DNA here is from genome assembly GCF_027579445.1 of Ammospiza nelsoni. NCBI lineage: Eukaryota > Metazoa > Chordata > Aves > Passeriformes > Passerellidae > Ammospiza > Ammospiza nelsoni. Next base: position 2,340,554 of record NC_080637.1, read on the forward strand.
ATCTGAGTTTAACTCTGAATAAATCCTCCCAGTCTCTTTGTGTGACCCAGGTGAGCCTTGGGAATGCTCAGGAGAGTGGTTTTTTATGGATTTCAGTGGATTTCTGCATTGGTGTTTCTGTCTAAGATTCAAACCAGCTCATCTTGGGGCTGGAGGTTGGTCCTGGTGCTTTTCTCTCCAAATTTGGTTAAAGGGAAGAAATTATTCCCTGCACAGGTTTCCCAGAGAAGCTGTGGCTGCCCCTGGATCCCTGGAATGTTCAAGACCAGGTTGGACAGGGCTTGGGGCACCCTGGGACAGTGGAAGGTGTCCCTGCCCATGACAAGGGGTTGGAACAGGATGAACTTTAAGATTCTTTCCAACCCAAACCATTCCATCGCTCTGTGATAAATAAAAATCTGCATTTTCCTGGGCAAAGTCAGGTCACAGCCATGACAAAGCAGGAGCAGGCTGGAAGTGCCCACCAGGGTGTGCAGACAGACAGAATCTCTGAAAGACACTCTGCCAGCTGGGAAAGTCTCCCTAAATGACTCCCACTATTAGGAACCTCCTCGTTAAATCTGATTTTTATAATTTTTTCCTTGTTTTCAGGCTCTTTGAAACACTTAGATCAGCCTGACAGCCATGATCTTAATAATAACCTTAAACAAACTGGTGCAGCAGTTGTTTGTTAGGGGGGATTGCTTGGAATTTCCAGGAGGAAGAGGATGGTCCCTGGGAGCCTCTTCCAGAGCTAGAATAAAGGTGAGGATCTGTGGTTGTGGTTTCTGGCTTCTTTTCCTTCTCAAGAATCCTGGAATGGTTTGGCTTTAAGGTTAAGGAGCCCTAAAATGGTTTGGGTTTTAATGTTAAGGAAGCTTAAAATGGTTTGGGTTTGAGGTTATGGAACCTTAAAATGGTTTGGGTTTAAGGTTAGGGAACATTAAAATGGTTTGGGTTTAAGGTAAAGGAACCTTAAAATGGTTTGCTTTTTCAGGGTAAAGAACCCTAAAATGGTTTGGGTTTTAAGGTTAAGGAACCCTAAAATTGTTTGGGTTTAAGGTACCTTAAAATGGTTTGTGTTTAAGGTTAAGGAACCTTAAAATGGTTTGGGTTTAAGGTTAAGGAATCCTAAAATGATTTGGGTTTTAAGGTTAAGGAACATTAAAATGGTTTGGGTTTTAAGGTTAGAGAACCCTAAAATGGTTTCGGTTTTAACATTAAGGAACCTTAAAATGGTTTGGGTTTAAGGTTAAGGAACATTAAAATTCATCTCATTCCAACCCCCTGCAGGGGCAGGGATACCTTCCACTGTCCCAGGGTGCTCCAAGCCCCATCCAACCTGGCCTGGGACACTTCCAGGGATCCAGGGGCAGCCACAGCTGCTCTGGGCACCCTGTGCCAGGGCCTGCCCACCCTCCCAGCCAACAATTCCTCCCCAGTACCTTTCCTAACCCAAATTTATTCTTCCTCACCACAGCTCAGCCACGGGGTAGGATTCATCCCCTCAGCATCCCTTCCTTAAACTGGGGCTAAATCCTTTTTTTTAAGGAAAAATTGTGTGTCCCAATGATGACCCTGAAGGTGACTGGGAAGCATTTTCCTCTCAGTGAAGGCACAGGGACCTGCCCTCTGAATGCCCACCCCAGGCTGCATTAATGCAGCTGCTCCACCGCTCCAAAGCTCTGCCAGCCCGAGTGGATGTGTGCCAGCGTGTGATGGATGTGTTGATTTTGCCTTTCTCTCTGGAGCTCAAACACTCTGCATTGATTTGTGTCCTCGTTTGGGCGCTGGCTGAGCAGCCAGGCTGGGGAGCAGCTCTGCCTGTCGTCCATCAAACCCTCCCAGGGCTTTGTCTTCATTCCCACTCTGCTGCTCCTGCGTGGAACTGGGGCTGGGCCCCTGCCAGGCCGTGCTGGGAATTCTTCACCACAGTCTGGTGAAACTGGGACAGGAAAATGGCATTTGGGGTGCTCAAGCCAGCCCTGTGCTCTGTGCTGAGTGCTGAGCTCTGCATCCAGGGCTCTCTGTGCAGAGGGGTGAGATCCCTGTGAGGCCTTGAGTTTTAGCTTTCATATTTTCCACATTCTGCATTCGTGTGTGACTCTGAACTCCATATAAAGTGTCAGCAGGTTCTCCTCACAGCTCAGTCACACAGAACATTCATTTTCCAGCCCCAGAACCAAGGACAGCCCGGTTTTTGAGCAGCTTCAGGCCCAAAAAGTGCAAACAACAGCAAATTGAGGAGAGCAAACTGGGAGGATGAGACTGCAGAACCTGGAGCTGTAATTGGACAATGAATCCCAACATGGAAATGGACCAAAACTTATAAAAGTGTGAAAAGTTGTGACTCAGAGGCCATCTTGGGTCCATCCATGGCCAGGTTCTTGTACTGCCCAAGGTGTGTCCTGTGAAGGCCTTTTAATAAATCCCCACTTTATTCTTTTAACACTGTCCAGCATATAGTATAATATAATATAATATAATATAATATAATATAATATAATATAATATAATATAATATAATATAATATAATATAATATAATATAATATAATATAATATAATATAATATAATATAATATAATATAATATAATGTAATATAATATATCAGCCTTTTGAGAACATGGAGTCAGATTCTCATCTCTCACCTCGTCCTGCGGACCCTCACAAACTCAACAGCTGATGTGACACTGAGGACATCTGTCCATGCTGGCAAGGCCATAATCAGTCAGAGCCAAACAAAAAGTCAGATTTGTCACCTTGAGTCACTGGAGGGAGAATCAATTCTCCCACTATAATGGTAATTATGAGGTGTCTCTTCCCCCCCTACCACCTGGGAAGCTTTTTTAGGACTATTGGTTAGGTTTTATTCATTAAACAGCAGTGGTGGGAAAAGGAAAAGTTGAGGAAAAGCTCCAACAGCAAAAAACCCTCGGGGATCTGCCCTGACATTGGGGAGACCCCAGTGAGGGTGGGAGGGGAAGGCTCCCAGTTTGGCTGTATTCTACCTTTCCCCAGTCAGGGTGTGGGGTTTATTTGCTTTGCTTGAAATGCTGTTGTTTGTTAGGATTTATTTTTATTACTTTGATGGTTGAGGGACTTTCCAGATAAAAATCTTCCCCATCATTTATTTATTTATTTATTTATTTATTTATTCATGTATTTTTACTTTCAAGAGATGCGCTGGAAGCTTTAAACGGTTGGGAGTTACATAACAGAGTTTGATTTTATTTCTTACAGTGAAGAGATAAGCTCTGTAAAGCCTCCACAAGCTTAAAGAACACATCTTCAAGCATCCTTGTGTGCTACCCATGCCACCCAGCCCTGGGCTATCCCTGGATTTCATCCCAGCTGCTCCATTTGCAGCCTTGACTGTGGGGAGGTGTCTCCCGTGGCTCCCTGTGCACACACAGCCCTTTCCTCACCCCATGGATTTGGGATCTGGGCTTCCCTGAGCTCACCCATCAGCTCCATGGAGCTTAGCAACACCAAATCTCTGTTTGCCAACATTTACACCACACAGAGAGCGGGAATTTCAGTGTCCCAGTGACTGTGGGGATGCTGCTGAGTGTCCTGGTGGTGGGTGATGCCTTGAGAATCTGAGCTAGAGCAGAGGCTGGGCAGAGCTCCAGAATAAAGCAGGCATTCATTCACAGCATCTCCTGCATGGCTGCACCTTGGGCAGCACCAGAGCCCAGCCAGGGCTGCACCCAAGATGACCCAAAACGGCCCCAAAATGCACGAGCGCTGCTGGGGTCTGTCCCTGGGATCAGCTCTGCTCCATTTGCACCTTGCAGTTCATTGTCCCATTGCAGCTTTAGCCCAGGCAGTCCCACCCTGCTTGTTTTTCTCTCTCCAGCCCACGGGGTTTGTGCTCCTGGGCTGAGATTTGGGGCATTTGTTGTGGTATTTGCTGGGTGCCCAGGATGAAGGAGGAAATGATGAATCTGACTCCATGTTCTCAGAAGGCTGATTTATTATTTTAAGATATTATATTAAAAAATGCTATACTAAAAATATACTAAAGAATACAGAAAGGATACAGACAGAAGGCTAAAAGATAATAATGAAAATGCCTGACTCCTTCCAGAGTCCTGACACAGCCTGGCCCTGATTGGTCATTAAGTCAAAACAATTCCCATGAAACCAATGAAACAATCACCTGTTGGATAAACAATCTCCAACCACATTCCAAAGCAGCAAAACACAGGAGAAGCAAATGGGATAATATTGTTTTCCTTTTTCTCTGAGGCTTCTCAGCTTCCTAGGAGAAGAAATCCTGGTGAAGGGATTTTTCAGAAAATATGACAGTGGCAATTTGTCCTTGGTGCTCAGCTGGAGCAGGAATTGTTTTGTCTCCCTGCTCTGTGCACACAACTCACCATCCCATAATGTGAAACTCAGACCCACACACTAAAGCAGCACATGAATGTGAAACATATAAAATCTAAAACCTGAGGCATCATGGATGTTCCCCTGGAAATTTTGGGGATTGCAGCCAGCAGAGCAAATCCCACCCCAAGCCCCAGCTCTGGGGACACCCAGGCCCAGGTGGATGTGCAGCTTTCCCAGCACATTCAGGGAAATCCCAGATTCAGCTCCCTGGGATTTTCCAGCACAAAGAGAAAAAAAACAACAAACCCACACCACAGAACCCTGAGGGGGAACAAGCTCTGACCTATTTTTGTCTCATGGACTGAGTAGGGATGAAGGCTCGGCTCCCCAGAGAAAAGCCACCTCTCCAGGCCAAATGTGAATTGTCACATGAGGGAGGACAGGGTTTTCCACTCGGCTGTCCCTCCCTGCCTCAGTGCAGCCCTAAATGTGTCAATGGGTCTGGATTGAAGGCACTAAATGAGATGGGGTGGCTGCTGCACCCAAATGTTGTTTTTGTGTAAGACACAGCCCAAGGTCCCAGGACGTTTCTTTAATCACTTTATCCCATTTTGGGTGAGATATTTGCTGTTAAATCTTTGTCCCATTTGTGCCTCTCTGCTCTCAGATTAACTCCTTGGTGGGACATCAAGAAATCAGCAATAGAACAAATAAAATTCTTGAATGGGAGGGATTTTCTAACTGGGAGCAGTTCCTGGCTGAACCCCGGAGTCAGGACAGGCAGGATTCGAGTGTCAGTTATTGGCGACACTTCCTAAAGTGCATTGAAATTTGGCAACCCCTGGGGTTTGTGATCACTGGATGTATAAAAACTGGATTTCATAGGTTATCCATGTATTTAATCTTTTTTATTCCTTTTTTCTTTCCTTCATGTCCCACTTTTCCCAAGCTTCAGGTTCACAGGGATGGAGAATAAGGTTGGAATAAACAAAATAAACAGGTCAAGATGAGTCAGCTTAGGTGGTTAGTGGAGATTGGATCTTCTGTACCTGCACCTAAAAATGAGTGTGGATGAAAATAGTCCAAACCCAATCCCAAAATCTTTAATCACCTTCTTCTGTTCTTTTTTCCTTTTAATTTTTTCTTATTTTTTCTTTTTTTTTTCATTCCTTTTTTCTTATTCCTTCTTTTCTTTTTTCTTTTTCTTTTTTCTTTTTCCTTTTTATCTTTTATCTTTTTTCTTTTTTTCTTTTTTCTGTTTTTCTTTTTTCTCCTTTTCTTTTTTCTTTTTTTTTTCCTTTTTCTTTTTTCTTTTCTCTTTTTTCCTTTTTTCTTTTTTTTTTCTTTTTTTCTCTTTTTCTTTTTTAAATTTTTTTTTTAATAAATAACTGGGATATCAGACTGTGACCCTGAGCAAGATGAAAAGCAGAGGGTAGGAAGACAACATAGAAATTACTAATTGCCCCCCAGGAAAAGCATCCATCAGGAATATGCCCAGCAATGGACAGATGGCAATTCTTGAGTGATTTTAGCTTTGGATGCTGAACACAAAGTTCCTGCCGAAAGTTTCCTCCAAACATTCCTGTGGAAATTATTTGTTTAAAAATATGGGTATTTTGCACAGAATAACAATGTCAGGGAAAAAGTCCTCCTGGAATATTTGCCATGAATTCCCCCAAGCCTGTGCATTAATCCAGGTACCATGTTCATTTTTATCAGGTTTATTTTTCCCTAGAGGCTGAGCCAAAGAGCTTCCAATTTACCCAGGTCATTACTGATTTATATGATAATTGGATCTAAGTTGATTTTAACTATTTGCTTTAAATCTCCTGGGATTTGTATTCTTGGACATTTTAATGCCACTGGAAATTTCACTGATTAAGCAAAGACAAGTATATGTACTTAATTAGTCCTGAAACCAATTAGTCTTTTGTCAGTCAAATTAATCTTGCATCTGGACTTTAAATGAGCTCCAAGAATTTTGGGGTTTGACCTTTGTGGGCTCGAGGGTGGAGTTCAGCACATTCCCCTGGGATGCTCAGCTTCGTCCTCCTTTGTTTCTGCTGCCATGGAATGTCTGAAATGCACCCGTGGGTGACCACCAAAACGGGAAAAGGGACATGGGAATGGTGGTGGAGCTGCTCTCCTGAGGGTGGACGGCAACAGGAACATTGGAGGGCTCTGTCAGTGACCAAGAGGGTCTTTGTAGTGCCAGGACAGACTGACAGGAGGGGTCTGGCTGCAGCCTCCAGGATGAGGAGGCTCGTCTTCACAAGGTTAGGCTCTGTAGGAACCTCATCCTAACAAGGATTAGGTTCTACCAATGAGCTATTCAGAAAATTAAAGACACATAAAGCTTTGCTCAACCTCACCTGAGGTGTTGCTTGGGCCATTTCCCCCCTCGGTTGATCTAGAATGGGTTTTGGAGTGTGGTGTGTCTTTTTAATAATTGTCTGACTCGTGGGGGAATAGGGAATTCTAAAAGTGTGGTGAAATAGATTTAATAATCTATTAAAAATGTGACTGATTTTTGAGCTGTGGATATGGGGTTGTTGTTTGTTTCTACTTTTTGGGGTACAACTAATGAAGTAAAAGTTCATAAAAAATATTGGCAAGTGTGAGTGTGATTGGTTGTTTTCCTTGTGGGTGTAGAGGTAAAGCTGTATTTGTGTACAGGGTAGGAAATGTGCTCATCTTCCATGCAGAGTGCAGGTCAATACCTTCTCCCAGCCTTTTTTCTTTAGAATTGGGATGGATATCCCAGAATCCCAGGATGGGGAAGGTTGGGAGGGACCATTGGAGGTCACCCAGCCCAGCCTGCTCCAGTACCTACTCAGGATTGTGTCCAGACAGCTATTGAGTATCTCCAGGGAAGGAGACTCCACAACTTCTCTGGGAGATGTTCCCAGATGATCCCTCCCATCCCTGCAGGACCTCCTGAGGATGGTAATGACCCACCTGAATTTCAGGACCCACAAGGGCTCTGGCAAGGTAAGCATCACACCTCCACTCATCAAACTCATTGTTTTCCTCAATTTGGCCAATCTGGTTTTGCCCACAACAAGTTTTTGGGTGTAGGACCCAAACTCTCCAAGAGTGTGGCCTGTGGACCCAGAGGCCAAGTCTGACACTTGAGAAATGTCAAAATCTTGGTTATTTTCCAGGTTTGAGGTGTGCAGCAATAGGTGGAGGGGCATCATTAAGAGCAATGTCCCCAGAGGTGAGGAGGAAGGGCAGAGGTGGGGTCTGGATTTATCCTGCCCAGAGGAGAAGGAGGAAGCTGTGCTGGGAAGGGCTGGAATGTGCTGGTGGAAAAGGTCTGGGAGATGAAGAAGGTGAAGCAGTAAATCTGCACAATTCCTCTTGTTTCCTTGCAGTCCTTCTGAGATTCTGGGAAAGGCCAGATTTGGATTTTAGGCTCAATTGCAGCAACACTCGTCCACCCAAATTTACCCTCCACCCTTTGATCCTCCTCCTGCTATGAGCACAACTGCAGCAGGGAAAGGACACAGGAGGTCATTTGGCCAGGGTCAGGGAGGAAGTCTGAGATGGAGCCAAGAACAGACTCCTGCTTCATTCAGCTCCCTGTCCTTCCTCCCAGCAAGACAAACAGCTGGACACATCCAGCCTGCTGGGACCAGGAGCTGAGCCAAAGGTCAGAGCTTGGGCACAAAGATGCTTCTGTCTGCAAGGCTCTGATCTGGGCTGAGGCTGGCAGGCAGAGCTGCCTCAGATGCAGATGGGGCTGGGAGGCTGAGGAAGAGCAGGGAATATCTGGGAAAAGAAGCTTGGAGAGAGAGGAGTGTGAGGAGATGGACAGGTGGAGGTTGGGCTGTCCATGGGGCAGCTCATCCCAGTGCTGGGGTCACCAGGAGGAGCCATGGGAGGCTCAGGTCCCCCTCCTGATCCTGACTCTTGGTGTCATCTTGTCCCACCTGAGCAGTTTGCACCTCCACAGCCTGAGCTCTCCTCCCTGCAGGTGATCCCACCATGATTCCATCGTTTTCAGGAGAGGGCCTGCAGGACTTTGTGCTGCTGCAGCCTCGTGGTGAGCCCAGGGGTCTGAGTGCCCTTGCTGGGCCACAGCTTCCATCCACCCTCTCATTCCTCAGTAATGGGGCTCTTTGTCTTGGAGGAGACGTTCAGGACTGTCCCTCTGACCAGGGAAGGATCTAGAGGGTCCCCTTAAATTTTATCTATTATTTAGATAATCATTTTTGGAAGGTGAAGAGCACAGCATCCTGATGTAGATCCACCAGAGTGAAAGGCAGGGGGAGCAGACAGGGGAAGCAAGCCAAACCCACCCTGTTGGCTTTGAGGTTTCACTCAGACTCTCTATAGCATCTCTTAAGTGTTTTTAACCACTGAGAGGCCTTAAAACACATGAAATAATGACTGGCCATTCTTTTCCTCTGATAGCCATCCCCACTGTGCAGGACAGGACCTTGCCTTCCTGTCATCCCTGCAGCCTCCTCCATTCTGATCCCAAATCCTTCAGATTCAGTTGTTGCCTCATCCTGTGAATTTACCAGAGGACAGAATTTGGCTGGTGCTGCCTGGTCAGGGGTTTCTGTAACTAAACAGTGACACCTTTCCCCTTAGGATAAACCTATTGCAAATCCCAATTTGGGAAATCAGGAATTTAGGAAACTCCTCCTGCAAACATTACCCAGCCTCTGATCCAGCTGGAGAGGAGCTGTCTGCGAGGAGCTGGGGTTTAATTCACTCCTGAGCCTGGATGGATTCTTTGCTCCCCCACTCCAGTTGGAAACCCTTTTCTAGGATGCCTGAGAGCTGTCATTTATTACCCACAGAAACTATAAGCTGAAATCTATAGCTGCAGCTTCACTGAAGGGTAATTCCTGCTGGAGCTGATGCTGTTAAAAGGAGACTCTTCCTGCACAAAGCAGGCCTTTAATGACTCTCAAATGCAGCTCAGACAACAACCACACCACTTACACCCTCTCCAAAGATCTCTGCTAAGTGGATTAACTGCTCAGGGAACTCTCCCAGCATGGTGGCCAAGCTCTGGCCTTGTAATGGACCAATTAAAAGGTCATTGTTACTTAGGGCTGCAGGAAGAGCTTCCACACTCCCCTCTCCCACCCAAGGCAAATACTGACATTTTAATGTGTTAACAACACAATAAATTCATCCTTTGGATTCCTCTTTGCATTTTGGAGGGCACCAAAAAGTTGATATCAAAGCTGGGAAGCACAGGCGGCAGGAAAGCCTTGCTGTCAAGGCTTTGTCAGCAAACTCTTTCCATGGGGACAGATTCCTTGTCACCTGCTCTGACTGTGACTCCTGGGGCTCAAACTGGAGCCACCCTGGCTTTAGCAGCTGGAAATTCACCATTTCATGTCGTGCTGGCGGCACAAAGCCACCACCAGTCCTTGCCCATGGAGTTTATTCCACCCTGGCCACGGGGAGGTTCCCAAGTCCTTGCATGTGTGGTGCTCCAAAATCCATGGCTGGATTTGATGTCCCCTGGCAGGAGAGCCCTGGGCATCCTGCTGTGACCACACCAAGCCACCCAGATGAGTGATTCCAGGGATGTCTGTGTCCCTCCAGCTGTTTGAGGAAACCCTGCTGAGGATGGGACACAAAACAGTTGGGAAGGATGAAAGTTTGACAAGAAGGTCTCACAGATATGTGTGCTTAGCAGAAAGATTTTTAAATGTGGAGTCTGATGAAGGAATAGAGTTGGAAGCAAGTTTTGAAGAAAAGAATTTTTGAAGAAAAGATTTGCTGAGCCAGTCTCACTGGATAACCAAAGAGGCAAAGGGTGTGTTTGTTAGAAGGGTTTTTATGGCTTAGAGCAAAGGATAAACCCACCCCAAACAAGAAGATGTTTTTACCCAGCACAAAGAGAGCACAGGCAAACAAGGCAGAAAATGCTGCAAGTAGAAAAAAGGTCTCAGAATTTTCCACTGCAAGAAAACTGAAAAACAACTTCTAGCTTAAACTGTAATGTACTGACTTAGTGACTGGAGAACAGTAACATGAATATGGTAATTACAGTAGTTATGATGGGCTGTAGATAACAGTTCAGGAATAGATTGGTTCTTCTGTATGAAGATGCTCAGCAAAGAAAAGTCTATAATGCATTGTGACCAAAACCAAAGGGGCTCCAGGCCTGCCTGCAGCTGGAGCTGACAGCTGTGGGCACAGCTCTGTCACCCACCCTGGGCTGCTGTGACACCTTGGATACAATAAACTGCATTTTGGATACAATAAACTGCATTTTGGATGCAATAAACTTCATTTTGGATACAATAAACTGCATTTTGGAGAGCCCCTGGAGTCCCACAACCCTCATTTCGATCTTACACAAAACCTTCCCATCTTTGGAGGATTCTCCAGCCCCTTTTTTTTTTTTTTTAATATTACTTTGGCAAGCAGGGGGATGGGTGTGGGGGTTAATTCCTAGCAGAAACACTGCAATCCTTCTGCTGTCACCTGCCTGTCTGGTCCCTAACCTTGAGTGATGCACCCTGGCACCCCCAGGGGCTTCCTCTGATTGATGGATCCCTATCTGAGCTGGCAGATGGAGGAGGATATTTACTGCCCAGCAGAGAACCCTTCAGAAAGATGTTTTATTGAGGCTGCTCAGAGAACAGGAAATGCAATAAAGCACCGAGAGACAAAAGAACAGAGGTAAATACAACCTGCTGCCTGTTGGAAAAGAGGAAAATACACCCTGCTACCTGTTGGAAAAGAAGAAAATAAATACAGCCTGATACCTGTTGGGCGAGAGGAAAATACACCCTGATCCCTGTTGGAAAAGAGGAAAAGATACCCTGATATCTGTTGGGAGAGAGGAAAATGCAGCCTGATACCTGTTGGAAAAGAAGAAAATACAGCGTGATACTTGTTGGAAAAGAGGAAAATAAATACAGCCTGATACTTGTTGGAAAAGAGGAAAATGCAGCCTGCTGCCTGTTGGAAAACGAGGGAAATAGAAAATACAGCCTGCTACCTGTGGGAAAAGAGGAAAATACACCCTGATACCTGTTGGAAAAGAGGAAAATAAATGCAGCCTGCTACCTGTTGGAAGAGAGGAAAATACAGCCTGATACCTGTTGGGAGAGAGGAAAATGCAGCCTGCTACTTGTTGAAAAGAGGAAAATAAATACAGCCTCATACCAGTCGGGAGAGAGGAAAATACACCCAGCTGCATGTTGGAAGAGAGGAAAATAAATACAGCCTGATACCTGTTGGAAAGGAGGAAAATAGTGTCTGATACTTGTTGGGAGAGAGGAAAATACACTCTGATAGTTGTTAGAAAAGAGGAAAATGCAGTCTGCTGCCTGTTGGAAAAGAGGAAAATACACCTTGATACCTGCTGGAAAACGAGGAAAACAGAAAATACAGCCTGCTACCTGTTGAAAAGAGGAAAATACTTCCTGCTACCTGTTGGAAAAGAGGAAAATACCCTCTCTTGCCTTCCAGGCCAGCCCAAGAGCTGGCACAGGTCAGTCTGTGGCCATCACCCGCAGAAAGGGATGGCTGCTGTTTGCCAGCTGATGTATTGAGCCAATAAAAGGCATTATTACACTGCCCATCACCAGTGACAGCAGCAGAGTGCTTTGCAGAGAGTGATGGCTCCCTTTGGAGAGGCTCAGAGCAGGAAGAGCTGGGTGTGGGTGTGTGTCAGCACCGGAGATTCCTCTGTCTGGAGGGAGCAGAGCTCTCCAAAGACAGCGAACAGGAACAGCTGCTTCATTCTGGAGTGGATTTTGTAGAAAGGGGAATGCAGCTTTCTGTGTTTTACACTGAGGTGCAGAGCACTTCAGGGGAAGGGAGCCAAACCCACCCTGGGGGCTTTGAGCTTTCAGCCAGGCTCTCTCTCTGCAGCAGCTCTTTAGTGTTTTTAACCACTGAGAGGCCTTAAAACACATGAATTAATGACTGACCATTCTTTTCCTCTGATAACCATCCAGGACCTTGCCTTCCTGTCATCCCTGCTGCCTCCCCCATTCTGATCCCAAATCCTCTGGATTCATCTCAGTCTATGAATTACCTGCTGGAAGAGAGGAAAATACCTCCTCCCGCCTTTCAGACCAGCCCTAGAGCTGGAACAGCCCATCCTGCCCACTCACTCAGGTCACACTTCGATGGATGCTCACCTGTTGCCTTCAGCAAGGCAGCTCTGAGGCTGTTTTTATCAGCAAAATTGACTGCAGCAATTTTTATTTATTTTATTTTATAGAATTAAATTTAGTTTATAAATTAAATCAAAATATTTTAAAATACTATTTATTTATTTATTTATTTTTTTATTATTGAATTTATTTTATTTCTTTTATTTTTCATTTATTATTTTTAATGAAATAAAATATATTTTAAAAATATATTATTTATTTTATGAAATATTCAATTTCTTTTATAAAATTTATAAAATTTTAGAAAGTTTTTATGTATTTTATAAAATTTAATTTACTCTATAAATGAAATAATATTTAAAATATTGTATTTGTTTTATAATTTTTATAAAATAAAATACATTTTAAAATATATTATTTATTTTATGAAATATTTTATAAAATTTATAAAATTTAAAATATGTAATTTCTTTTATAAAATGTAATTTATTTTATAAATTAAGTAAGTGATATTTAAAATATTTATTTTATATTTTTTAATAAAATAAAATATATATTAAAAGCATATTATTTCTTTTATAAAATATTTTATGTATTTTATAACATTTATAACATTTAAAATATTTTATTTGTTTTATAAAATTTCATTTTTTTTATTTTATAACATTTCGTTTATTTTCATCAGCAAGATTGACTCCTGCAGAAGGTGTGGGGTCAGAAATGTGCTTTTTTGCCAGCCACAGGTGTGCATTTGTGCACCCTCACCCACAGGCACAGCACAGCCTTCCTCCACAGCACACAAATCCATGGGGGATGTAAGATTTTCTGGGATTTCTCCTGGGTTTTGCTGTTTGTTTGATCCAGGGGCGCTGTGGTGAAATGCAGGAGCAGCCCATAGCCCAGAGCAGCTCCTCTCCCTCCCTCAGGTGCTCTGAGCCCCCTCAGCAACCCCAGATTTCCTTTTCCCCTGGTTCTGCGCCTCTCAAAGAGGCAGCCTGGCACCATTTATGGGCTGGGATTTCACCTTTGTCCTGGTTTTGGGCAAATTGAGGAAAAACCTCAAAGAGATTCTTTAGAAAGCAGATTCAACTGGCCTGTGCCCCAACCGGTTCAGGAAAATATTTCCTTGGAGAAAAGTGGAAAAAAACTGTTTATTTAAAAAACCTGAAAAGCATTCAGGAGCACAAAAAAATGACCAAAAGAGTTGTGGTTGAGGCGTGTTCTCAGGTGCTGGAGATGATAATCTCGTGGGTGGGATGTCCCATCTGCAGGGCTCAGGGCTCTGGGCCTGACCATGGCTGGTCAATGGGGTCACCTCTGTGTCACTGTCATATTTTCTGGAAAAATCTCTTTGCCCAGGATTTTCTCCTGGGAAGCTGAGAAGCCTCAGAGAAAAAGGAAAACAATATTATCTCATTTGCTTCTCCTGTGTTGTGCTCATGTGGAATGTGGTTGGAGATTGTTTCCCCACAGGTGATTGTTTCATTGGTTTCATGTGAGTTATTTTGACTCTTTGGCCAATCAGTGCCAAGCTGTGTCAGGACTCTGGAGAGAGTCAGGAGTTTTCATTATTATCTTTGTAGCCTTCTGTCTGTATCCTTTCTGTATTCTTTAGTATAGTATTGTATAGAATTCTTTATTATAATATAGTATCTTAAAATAATAAATTAGCCTTCTGAGAGCATGGAGTCAGATCCTCCCTCCCTCCCTCAGTTCCTGCCTGCCTTTCCTGCCTCCTTCCTTCCCTCCCCACAAATACAACACCTCTGTTCCATCATTACAGGGACCCAAAGCTGCCACCTGCCTGGTGGCCCCATGGTGGCCTCACTCCTGGAGCTCTGTACCTGGAATTTGGCCTGAGGAGGCCCCAGCTGTGAGAACACAGCCCTTGACAGGATAATCCTCCCTTCCTCTCTTGCCACAGGGCCCAGGGACAGCTCCAAGGCAAAGCCCAGGGTATTATCCAACTTTGCGGCTTTGTTCCCTGCTCGGGAGGTGCAGGGATTACACACAGGCACCGTGGCTGGTGAGTCAGCACTGACTGTCTCATTCACAAAAACAGCTCCTCTGGAACTTCAAACAGCACAGAGGAGTCTCGGGGACACACAGAGGGATGCTAAACAATTCAATCCACAGCTTTTGTAGCCAAATGCCCTGAAAATGCCAGAGAGTTGTAAAGATTGCTGCACATTCCCTGCCTGAAAAACACCCCTGTGTGTCTCCTTCTTGCTAGGTTTGATTTTATATATATTACATTTAGTTATATATATAATTTCATATATAATTTTATATAATAAAAGAGTAATTCATGTTATGCCTATATACAGTATTAATTAAATATATATAATTTTATATAATACATAAATTATATATATAATGTATTTGATTTTAATTATTTAAATATATATATTTTTAAATATTTAAATATTTATTATGCATTATAGAAAATATACAAAATATATTATAATTATATATTTTATATAGTACACATATATATTATATTTTATATATTTATTTATAGATAAATATATATGTATAAATATATCTATATATTTATAGATAAATATATATGTATATATGTCTACATATATATATGTATACATATATATCTATATCTATAAATATAAATATTATACATATTTAAATATTTAAACTATATACATAAAAATATATGCAGTTTAAATATTTAAATATGTATAATATAGATATTACATATGTTTAAATATATATGTACATATATAAAATATGTATTTATTCATATATACTATAAGAATAATAAACTCCTCATTTTATTTTACATATATATATGTAAATACATAAAAGAAAATGAGGGATATATATATATATATATACATATATGTATACATAAATAAAATTAAGGTCTATATAATATATATATTACATACACGCAGACACACAAACACTGAAAGCAGTTTTATATTACAAATGGTTTTTCCCTGCCCATAAATCAGTGAGGAAATTGGCTGTAACAGCCCCCGAGAATCCTGCCCTCCCCACTGTGGCTGGAGGCAGAAGACACCCGGGGTGTGCAGCCCCCACTGCTCGGCCCTGGCTCCCTGTCAGTGCCCCTGCCCCAAAAACATTTGCAGCAGAGGTCAGAGCTGGTGCAGCAGCAGCCCCAGGTCATTGCAGATGAGCTCTGGCCATAACCTGGAGGTGAGACAAGGAGGAAAGAGAGACGAGCTGTCAGGGAGGGAGTGTTGATGGAATTTTCTACATCTGGATGAAGGCTCCTGGTGGTCTTGAGTTACCTCTGACAAGTCCTCGTGCTGATGGATGTAAAATAAATGCCAAGGGCAGGTCACAAACAGGGGGGCTGTGCCTGGGGCTGGTCCCCTCCCAGCACAGGGTCAGGCTGAGGGCTCTGCTCTCCCCCTGTTGGAACCCAGGACCTCCCTCTGGCTGTCCTGGATGGCTCCAGCCCCTGCCAGGGGGCTCAGAGACCCTGGCACAGAGCCCAGGACACCTGTGACTTTGATTTTAGCCCATAGAAAAAATTACCAACCCTATATGAGGATCTGCAAGCCACGAAAGTTTAAGCAGAATGATAGCGAATTTATTACAGGGTGAAAAGTCAAATTTTGGGGTTTTTAGAATGGGGGTTCAGGGGGCAAGATGGAGAAATCTGGATGTGTGCAGCCTTTCTCCTTCTTCTTCTTGGCCTCCATCTTCTGGGCGATGTTGTCACTTTTGGATTGGTTTAGGGTAGAAGCTCACTGTCTAACAGAGGTGATAGGTATTGGGAAGTAATTGTAAATAATGTACACGTAGTTTTTAGTATAAAAAGACAACCCTGCCCTGAGGGTGGGTAGTGTGCCACTGACTGATCTGCTGGACAGAGCTCAGCAGGCCAGAGAAAGAATTTTATAGACGACAGCAAATAAACAACCTTAAAAAGCAGAACAGAAGAATCCTGACTCCTTCTTTGGTTGCCAGGCTGGGAAAAGAGACGCTCTGACACATCTTGAGGTCATCACAGCGACAGAGACCCCCCAGATCCCCCTTTTCCCCTTATTTTCCACCTCAAGGTGCCTCTCCAGCTCTTTCCTGTTCCCATGAGAGCTGGGAAGAGGCAGAGAAGCTGCCTCAGTGCTGGTCCCAGGGCTGGCACAAGGCAAGACAGAGAGGAGAAATTCTCCTGTGCAGATACCGTCCTGGTAAACAGACAGCTGGGTTGGGAGCAACAGGAGGGACTTTGGAAGTTGCAGGTCAGCTTTGGGTTTAACCACAGCTTTCTTATGTCCTGAGGCAAGGGATAGAGAGACGTGGATTAGAATTAATACAGAAAACTCTTAGAGATTATTGTGGTGGCTGCATGGAGTAAAAGCTGGTAGAAATCAAAGTGGAATGCAGGGCATTGTAGAATGGGAGCAGGTTCCCAGCAATTCCAACCTGTCTTTCCAGCACTGGGTTTACTGGAGGGCTCCCTCCAACATCTCCTGGCTTGGTGTACAATGAGCAGCGCTGAAAGGGGCTTGGTGAGGCCTTGGTGCTTTGGAAATTCCCCAAGTTTTGCTCTCCAAGTGTCTTGGTTTGGAAAGCCAGATGTCTGCTAAGGAAGGCAGGAGCCTCCCTTGAAATGGAAAATGCAAACCCCCTCCCTCTGAATATTTATCATTTTGAAATTAAGGGGCTCTCAGGCAAAGATATGGGAGTAAGAATAACAGTTCTTTACTAGGAAAATATATGGGAATGGGAATAGTTCTTTACTAGGAAAAAATATGGGAATAACAGTTCTTTATTAAGAAAAAAAATTAAAAATGAAAAGAAAATATAAAAATAAAAATGCAGTAATATGAAACAACACAGCCAGAGTGAGAAGAGGAGCTGTGTGCCAGGGGGTGTCCCAGCCCCATCCCAGGGGGGCTCAGCCCTCCTGCAGTGCCAGCTGTGGCTCTGCTGCAGCAGGGATCCTGCACAAGGGGGGAGTTTTCCTCTGCAGCTCCAGGGCTGCTGCAGATGGGCCTGGGCTCCCTCTGGCCATGCAGGGCAGCAGAAAGCTGCTCCTCTGGCAGTGCAGGGGGCAAAGGCTGCTGTGCTGTGCCAGGCTCAGATTGGATCCAGGCAGGAATGCTTGGCTCCTCCCCTGGGCGGAGCATCTCCCCATGGGATGCTGGGATTGGCTCAGCCCTGCAGGGACACTCAGTGGCCATGGACAGCAGAGATCTGCTGGAGGGAGGGTTGGCTGTGGGAGAGATAAAGAAACCTGCCCCATGGACAGAGAGAACTGCCCCACCTCTGACAGGTGGCAAATAGAACACACACTCCCAGCCACATCCTGGATTTCCAACCTAAAACACTGAGCCATCCAGGGATGGCTGTGTTGGCAGTTCCCTGCATCATCACTGTGCTGCATCTTTCTGACAGCAAAAAATGCCTCTGACTTTCAAAAAATACCTTGAAGGCTTCTTCTTGGCTCATTTTCCTTTCCAGGATTCTTTTTTTCTTAGAGGAAACACCCCCATGTCCTCTAATGAACTGACATTTTCTCTGAATCTTCTCCCACACCATACCCCTGATGAAGGAATTTCAATAATGACATATCAGTGTCCCTAAGTCCTGTAAAGTGTTTTAAAAACCAGCCCTAAGGGTTTGATGTACCTGAAAGGACCTGATGGATGCCCCAGCAGGTTAGAGATTCTTGTCTTTCCCTCCTAGTTCCCCAACAATTGAATCTGGACTTTTTGTCCATCATGCTCAGCATAATTAAAAAGCAATTTTTGTCTTTTTTCTTTTTTCTTTTTTTTTTGCAGTGTCTTGATGATTTATAGACAATGAGATTTTATCAGTAGAGCACCACATTAAGAAAATGCTTGTTAATTATCTTCTGCTTAATATGATAATTTAGCAAAAAAACAACACCTATTAAGAGCTCCTCATTAGGTGAAACGCTTCTCATTTTTTAACACACAAAGTGCCCAAGTTAATGAGGTTCACCTTCGATTTGTAGCTGGCTGGGAGATTAAAAGCTCCCTCCATTTATAACTCCTCACACAGCTCTGTTTCTAAAGGCTCCAACTCCTGGCTGGGGCTCTGCCTTTTCAAAGGCGAGGTGACCAACCCCTCTCTCCTGCCATGAAAGCCTTTCCAGCCTCTCCCACACCCTCCTGCTGCTCCTGTTTTTGTGGGGTTGGTGCCACTGAGGTGGAAGTTGGACAGGAGCAAAGCCAGCCCGTGGTGGCAGCGACAATCCAACGCCTGTTCTGTGTCACTGAGCCCCACCTCTGATCTCTGTGACATCCCTGGAACTGGTGGAGTTTGCCACTTTTCAGGAAAATCACACTTTGGCTGCATGGGGTGGAATTCCCTCCTTTCATTCTGTGTTGGAGGAGAAGATGTTTTGGGGAGTAAATCTGATATTTGTGTTTTACCTTAGGGTGGGGGTTATTGAGAAGGAGGGGTCTTGCCTTCTGGAAAAATGGTTCCTTCATGAGATCCTTCCTTGTGAGTGTCATTTTTACAAATACAAGCCACGTTCAGGTGTTGCTTCATCCTTTTCTCCCCTTTCTCCTGGATAAGGCGATGTGGCCGTGCTGGTGATTTTTCCCACTGAATCACGTCATTTTCATGGAAATCTTTACAAGTGGGACAGGAAGTTGCTGCTACTGTTCAGGAGAGATTTTGTAATTCCAACGTACATCTTGCCCACTTTGTCCAGCTGGAAAATGCTCTAAAATCCCAGTAAATGCTCCTAAATTCCACCTCAGTTTCTTCCTTTCTCATTGCAGGGCTGGGAGTTGAACTTGAAGGCCCTCGTGGGTCCCTTCTAATTCACATTATTCTGTGGTTTTGGAGCAGATAGCTAATTCCATCTGTGTACCAAAAGCAGGCAGCACCCAGCATTTCCATTATAAATGTTTAGGGAAAATATTCGTGACCAGACAAACTCCCTCAAGTTAAGATTTCCTATTTTTCCCCCTCACCGTTTCTCCCAAACTTTGCCACGCACCATGAATATTCAGCCTGGCTTTGTACAAACCAAGAGATGAAAAGAAATTCCTCCATCCTCCCCTTTTACACCCTTCCTTTTCATCCCTCAGCCATTCTCCGAGCCTCTCTCCGAGCAGATCAGCCAGTTTCATTTCATAGTGGCCCGTGGATTAACGATGGTATCGAGCCTGTGAAATGGCTGTGAAAATCAGATTGAGAGGACCCACGTTTATCTCCCTCGGCGAGCAGCATCTTAGATAAGCTCCACACTGACGAGAAGGGCTCTTGCTGGTGTGGGTCTTTAAATTTTTTTTTTCTTTTTCACTCTTGCAAACTCATCCTGAAATGCGAGATGCGAGCTGGGTGCTCTCTGTTTTACAGCACGTCACGAGCAATAAAGGCTCGGCAGCCCAAATGAAGAACTTCTTGACAGCTCTGTAAAATATCCTGTCTTCAAATTATGCCTTTGGGGACCCGTCTCCCACCTCGCTGCTGTCAAAAGCCTGGTGAGCGTGGAGCTGCCTGGAAATGAGTCAACAATTTGAGCGGGCAACTGGAAGGAGTAAAACCCAGCGCGGGTTGTATTTGATTAACGCCGAGACGATGAGAAGGAAGAGTGGGAAAAAAAGCTTCCTTTTGTCACTGCAGTTAACAAATCTGTCTCTGAGCACAGACAGCAGCTGCAGGAAGAGGGCACTTTATGCATTGCCCTTTTTCAGGACAGATCACTTGAAACACTTTAGTCACGCTGCTTTAATCATCTTCTGCAAAGCCCCAGTAATCACAGTCTTCTCACGCAAGCCTTGTAAGCGAGCCCCTCCAGGCTGCACGGCCGTGTAAATAAATAATTACATCCCAAATTCTGCATTAAAAGGACATTAAGGCCACAAAGATGAAGTTGGGAAGGGGCAGGATGCTGGTGGCCTGTGCCCACGTGGGGACAGGCATAAGGAGAAGAGCTCTAATTGCACGAGGGTAAAGGATGGGAGGATGTCACCAAAGCTGCCCCTCATGAGGTGCTCCCGTGGCCTGGAACATCACCTTTGTCACACCTCTGGCTGGTGACACTCAGCACTCATTTCTTTCACGTATAGAACACACAATGGATGCAATTAAATGTGTTTTAATTATGAGGGTGGTGAAGTTCTTTACGGAGAGCAGGAAATGTGGTTTGGGTTATCCCACTGCAAATTAAGACAGTTTTGGTGACAGTTTCCAAAGCTGGGATATTTTTGTGTTAGGGCAGTGAATGGACACATCCATGTTGTACAGATGGGATGTGGACAAGGCAATTTGTTATTCTGGTGAATCAGGACACATTTATAGCCAGGAACCTCCTGAGCAGAGGTGGAAGAGCCCCTGGACAAAAGTGTCTGCCCATGGATGAGGAACCTTTCCAAGGAAAACCCCTGGATGTGCTGCTTTTGGCTGGTGTAAAGTAAATTTTCACCATAGCAGCTGGAATTGGGCTGTTTTGGATTTGCTTACACAGGGATGGTTGGCTACTGCTCAGCAGCTCTTGAGGCCTTTTTAACTCTTCACCCAGCCAGTTCTGGGGAGGCTGGGGTTCAAAAGAGCTTGGGGAGGGGACAGCTGACCCCAGTGACCAAGGGGACATTCCAGACCAAGAGCTTGGGAAGGGTCAGGGCCAGGACAGCAGATCCCAGTGGCAAGGGGACATTCCAGACCAGGAGTTTGGGAGGGGACAGCTGACCCCAGGGACCAAGGGGACATTCCAGACCAAGAGTTTGGGAGAGATCACAGCCAGGACAGCTGACTCCAGTGACAAAAGGGACATTCCAGACCATGTGGTCAGGGTATAAAGCTGGAAGGAGGAGAGGGATGTGGGGATGGTTGGGGTGATGGTGTTTTGTTCCCAAGTCACTGTTCCATGGGATGGAGCCCTGCTGTCCTGGCAGTGGCTGTGATGGGAGTTGGGCAGTCAATTCCTTGTCTTGCTTTGCTCCTGAGTGGCTTTTGCTTTTCCTATCAAAATATCTCCATCCCAGCCCACGAGTTTTCTCACTGTTACCCCTCCTGCTGTCTCCCCACCCTATGGATGTGTGGAGCTCTTCCAGCTGGGATTAAACCACGACTCTGGATTGTTTCTGTGCTGAACCCACAGCCCAAGGAGATGACCTTGAGCCACCGCATCTGAATTCAGAGCTGATCCAGCTTTGCAGTTGGCCTTGCTTTGAGTGGGGAGCTGGGCCAGACACCCCCAGATGTCCCTTCCAGCCCAAGTCATTCTCCAATTTATTCTTTGTTTCCTGTTGACTGTGTGGCATTTTCACTTAAAACTGTGGGGTTTACCAAATCTCCAGTTTCCTTGACTTATTAAGGGAAGAAAAACTGTCATAAAGATCCAATTTTTCTTTTTTTTAAACAAACTCTGTCTCTTCTACTGCAGAGAATCTGCAAAGGCCGTGGTCTGCAGCTTGATTCAGATAGGGACTAAATTTTGGCCTAAACTCATTCCAGAAACACAACCTGACCACAACTCAACTTCTTTTTGCCCTCTCATCCTTTGTAGAAGGTCTCAGATTCATTAATGCATTTCAAACATTTAAATCCTGATTAGTAATTTTAAAAATTAAATCTTGATTTTTCATTTCTCCTCCTTCAAAAGAGAATTTTTGGGTTGTGACCAGCCCTATTTCAGCCTTGGCTCTCCCACAAAAGTCCCTTCATCTTGCACACACAGAAAGTAATTTAGACTAAAATCTTCTTTGTTGACCATTCATTGAAACCAAGCAATCCACTTTGTAAAAATGTTGAATAGCTAAAATTGCAGCTAAAACCTAATGGTACCTTAGAGATCTAACAAAGAAAGCTCTAAAAAAGGCTCAGCTTTGGAAAGAAATGAGTTTTTGCAGCTGAAATCAAGGAGCCCTAATGGATGTATGTTTTTTATCTATGTATCAGCTCCTAGAATTTGATGTGAGGATCACACCACAGCTTCATCTCAGGAGAGTGTTTTGAAAGGAAATTCATAATCCCATGGAGAGAAGGGATGGGGTCACCCCCTGAATGACAGGGAGAAAGCTGGTGCCTGCCTCCATAAGAAAATTGTGTCCTGGGAGCCAAACTCTGCAGACAAAACCCATTCAGACATGTAATCAAGATTAGAATGTAATAATAAATATGAAAGGGGTTGGATTCAAGTGTCCAATTTGGGCCTTTCCTGGCTTTGATTTTAAAACACTGATGTTCATTTTGCTCAGGGTTATAAACATCTTATTTCTTCTTAGCTTTTCTCCCTTTTTTAATAAAGAAAAAGGATGAATTTCCATGAATTTCCATTTTTGTTGGTTGTCAACAGGATTCATCTCTGAGATTCATCCTGCAGAGTTGTGCTGAGTGTGATGGGTGCTCTGTGTTGAGCAGCAGGTGAGAGTAGAAAAATCTCATTTCTGTTGCCTGACAGTGGAAAAATTGTGGGATGGGAGCACCAGGCTAGGTCAGTGCTGACAAACACGGGGCAGGATTTGGGCTGGGAGCAGGATTCTTGGAGAGGTTTTGGTCCCAGCCCAACAGTGCATCCCAAAGTGATGCCTTGTCATGGTTTGGACAATCAATACCTGTCCTGTCAATCCAGAGACTCTCAGCCAACATCTGCTTGTGTCAAGTTCTTCTTCTCTCTCATTCCTTCTCTGTTCTTTACTCTTGCTGCTGACAGGGCTGTAAGAAATGTCCTGTGATGGATGTCCAAGGACTTTGGGTTTGTTTAGTTTGGAGAAAAGGAGGTTGAGGGGCTCTCTACATTTTCCTGAGGATTCAAAGCAGAGAGGGAGGTGCTGACTTCCCTGGTATCCACTGACAGAACATGTGGGAATGGTTCAAAACTCTGCCAGAGGAGGTTTAAACTGGATATTAGGAAGAATTTCTTCACTGAAATGCTGGAAAAGGCTTCCTAGAGAGATGGTCAAGCCCCAGACCTGTCAGTGTTGAAGAGGCATTTGGACAATGCCCTTAAAAACTTTTGGACCACCCTAAACTGGTCAGGCAGTTGGGTAGGATGGTCACTCTAGGGCCCTTCCAAATGACATATTCTATTCTATTCTATTCTATTCTATTCTATTCTATTCTATTCTATTCTATTCTATTCTATCCTCCTTTTTATTCTAAATTTGGTATTCCTTTCCTTTCCTTTCCTTTCCTTTCCTTTCCTTTCCTTTCCTTTCCTTTCCTTTCCTTTCCTTTCCTTTCCTTTCCTTTCCTTTCCTTTCCTTTCCTTTCCTTTCCTTTCCTTTCCTTTCCTTTCCTTTCCTTTCCTTTCCTTTCCTTTCCTTTCCTTTCCTTTCCTTCCCTTCCCTTCCCTTCCCTTCCCTTCCCTTCCCTTCCCTTCCCTTCCCTTCCCTTCCCTTCCCTTCCCTTCCCTTCCCTTCCCTTCCCTTCCCTTCCCTTCCCTTCCCTTCCCTTCCCTTCCCTTCCCTTCCCTTCCCTTCCCTTCCCTTCCCTTCCCTTCCCTTCCCTTCCCTTCCCTTCCCTTCCCTTCCCTTCCCTTCCCTTCCCTTGTCATTGCCTGGGAAGCCAAAAGGGGCCCTGATGAATTTATGGAGAAAAATTTTCTTGCTCCAAATTCTTGTCCTAAATAAGAGGGGACCATCACAGGGGTGGGCCAGCAAGGCAAATCTTCCAGGGTTTATCCAGCTGCTTTCCTGAATGAGTGAGGGGAAGGAGCACGGCCAGTGCACACAAATGACTCAGGGGATGTGGCAACCATGAACCAAAAAGCTTTTTGTGAAAGCTGAAGTTTTTGGAGAATTTTTAACTTAGCAAACACACGACTCCCAGGGAGTGGAAAAGGCCATTCCCCAGGTAGCAGAATGACTGCACCTCTCTTTTTTCATGTCAAAACCCTATTCCAAAGCATGGAAGAGCCAGCCCTGCTCCCCTAGAAAGCTGAAACAATCTTTTCTCATGGTTTGTCCCATGCACTTTGACTCAGAATGCACCGCGCTCATTTTGTATTGAAACCTGAGCTCCCTCCCCTCCTCCCTGATTCCACCTCCTCTGGCAAATAACAACACAAATAACCAAATCTGCAGCAGGCACTCAGCTTGGGAGGCATCAGCTGGGCCAATTAAACTTTGGCAAAGTAATGAAGATCAGGAGGCAGGGTGTGAGCAGCCCGGGTGGCCTGATGGCTTCGAGGAGCAGCTGAGGATGCGCCTTGGCATCAGAAAGGGAAAAAAATGAGTCTTCCTCTAACTACCTTAGTGGTCGTTAGCTGAGCCTGCTGGTGCCCTCACCTGCTTCTCCTGCTGACCCCCTGACCCCCAGACATTATGTTACATCCCTGTGCAATGCTGAGTCTGTGGGTGAAATCTGAATTTGACTTGTGTTGCTCATTCAGCATCATTTAAGCTGCACTTGACTTGAGACTGCTCCTACCCCTGTGAGTTACTCCATGCTCGGTCACAGTAAAATTCATATTCTACTCCTCAACTTCTCTGTTAAGATCAGCCTGCAAAATGGTTGTGTCCCCCTGAATGCCAACAACTGCCCTCACTTCATGATCCCCAGAAAATTCAATGATCTCCCATGTCTGAATCAGTTGTAAAAAAAAATCATTAGGGGGTACCAGCCCCAAATTTGGTGATTTGCCCCAGTTGGAGATTAGATTTCAAACTACCTTTGTATGAACCAAGATTAAAAATATAATTAAATTATAGAATCACAGAGTAGTTTGGATTTGAAAGGACTTTAAAGACCCTCTTGTTCCAACCCCTCTGCCATGGCAGGGACACCTTCCACTAGGCCAGGTTGCTCAGAACAGTCATGCCTGCATTACTTCCTTTCTATATTTCTATATTTCTATATTTATATATTTATTTCTCTAAATCTATATGGATGATGCTGCTATAAACATCCTTCCCTGGTTTCCACAGGAATGGTTTTCTCCTCACAGGATGTTGCAGCCATGGAGGACGGTTTCAAATATGAATTTTTATCTAGCAATGACACATAATTTTGGTCGCAGCCATTCATGGTGTTGGGCTGGCATCAGGTGTTATGGTTTCTGTTTATGGGTCCCAAATGAGGTCAGAGGTTTCTCTTCAATCCCTATAAATCCAGAGTGAGGGATCAGCTGCATCCCAAAGACAGACCCTGCTGCTCCCAGCTGGTTTGATGGGAAGTTGTCAGATCAATGCCTTGCTTTAAATCAACCTGACTTTACCAAGGCTTGGGTTAAGTGTGGGACATTTTGGTGCCATCCTCTCAGGTACCTGCAAGGTGTCTGCACATGGTGGTGGCACATATTCAGGGTGGGAAACACTATTTTCTGGAATGATCTCCAAATAAAAGTAGCTTTTTCTTGTGCAGCTACATCCAAATGACCAGTGCTGTTAATTTGGCACAGTATAACCTGAATTACTTTCACAAACCGGAATTATTCAGGGAAGAGCAGTGAGAGATCAAGGAGCAGGTGTGTAACTCCACTAGGCAATGACAGGTAGGAGCACATCCTACAACAGATCCTAAAACACTAAAGAGCCCTGAAGTCTGTAAAAACCAGAGAAGGAGAGAAATAATGTTGGGCAGTAAACTGGGTTATGACTGGGGAGAGTAGCACTTCAGGTTAAATATCAGAGGCATCAATTCCTGATGGCCAAGGAAAGAAAAATGATAAACACTCGAGCACCTGGAATATTTAAATGTGTCCTTAACAGGACAGTCCCACTGTGCTGCTGTGATTCTGCCTCTGGCTGGACACCACAGGGGCATTCCCAGCCCTGAACTAACTCCCAATCCAATTTTGGAAAGTCAGCTCACTTCTCTAATTCTCTTGTTCCCTTCCCACATTTCCTTGACTATTTGAATTTTAAACTGGACAGGGCAGAGATTAAACTTTGAACTTAAACTCATTAAACCCTGTGGTGCCTTGCATTGTGGCATTCACATTCTCTGAGCAGAGAGAGACAAAATTCTCTCTCTCGGTTTTTTTCCTGGAGAAGCACAGAGGGAAAGCAATTTTTATCTCTGCTTACTTCTCCTGGTGTTTTACACACGTGGAATGTGTTGGGAAAATTGTTTACCTGTAGGAATTTAGTAATTAGATGCTGGTGGAGATTGTTTATGTTAATCAGCCTATCAGGTCCAAGCTGTGTGGATTGTGGGTCTGAAGACAGTCATGAGTTTTTCAGCAGTAGTAAGTGTGAGATATGATAGTACAGCATCTCTCTTTAATATAGTGATAATGTAATACAGTATAGTTTTAACAAAGTGAGTGTTCAACATTCTGAAGCCTTGGAGTCACATACCAATCATCACCTTCATCAGAAGTCCTGATTTTACTATATTGCATAAGGTAGCCTTGATTTTTGGGCACTACTGAAACAAAACCTGAGTTTTCCAGGATGCTCTGAGCATTAGCCTTGATTTTTGGGCACTGCTGAAATAAAACCTGTGTTTTCCAAGGTGCTCTGAGCAGCAGCAGCCTTGATTTTTAGGCACTGCTGAAACAAAACCTGAGTTTTCCAAGGTGCTCTGAGTATCAACCCTGCCACAGGGAGCCAGTCTGCCTGCGAGGAGGGTTGGTTTTATGAATACAGCACAAAGTTTGCCCTTGGGATCCCTCTGTCTGTTGTTGCTAATGATCAGTGATTTTCCTGCTCATCCTGCTCATCGAAAGCAACAGGGAGAAGCCGTGAGCAGCCCCAGCTGCATTATGGATGAGCTGGGATTGAGATGGGCTGCCCTGTGTCACTGAGATGTCACTGAGATGTCACCCTCGCTGCTGGCCCACCCCTGGAAGTGCCACTGGTCACTAATTGGCTCGGTGGGTGTGGAGCTGGCTGGAATGCTGCAGGGATGTGCTCCCTGTGGATGGAGTGACAAAACTGAACTCAGGACATCCCTCTGGCTGTCCTGGATGGCTCCAGCCCCTGCCAGGGGGCTCAGAAACCCTGGCACAGAGCCCAAGACCCCTGTGACTTTGATTTTGACACATGGACCCACCTTTATATGACAAATTACAAGTCAAGAGAGTTTAAGTAGAATAATAGTTAGTTTGTCACGAGGTGAAAAGTAAATTTTTGGGGTTTTTAGAATGGGGGCTTGGGGTTCCAAGATGGAGGAATTTGGGTGGTGTGCTTTGTCCTTCTTCCTTCTTCTTCCTAGCCTCCATCTTCTGGGTGATGTTGATACTTTTAGATTGGTTTAAAGTAGAAACTCACTGTCTAACATAGGTGATAGGTATTGGGAAGTTATTGTAAATAATGTACATGTAGTTTTTAGTATAAAAAGATAACACCACCCCAAGGTGGTCAGTGTGCCTCTATCTGACCTGCTGGACAGACCTCAGCAGGCCAGAGAAAGAATTTTATAGATAAAAAATAATAAACAACCTTGAGAACTACAGCCAGAGAACCCTGACTTCTTCTTTGACTGACTGCTGGGCTGGGAATAGAGACTTGTACCTATCTCAGAGTCACTCTGACCAGCAGAAATCCCAAGACAAAACTATCTTTTGTGCCCTTAAAAAGGAAATAAGCCCAGAAGTTTCTCTCCTCAAAGAGGTGAAAAGACACCTCATAGCACCTGGAGGGCTTCACCTCAAATTTAAGGATGGCCAATTGGACAGAAGCAAAAAAGTCCCATCTGGGCAATTTACTAGAAAAAGAAGAGAACAAAGAAATTAATGGCTTTTGTGAGGTGTTTTACCAGGAGAAAGAACCTCTTGCACCTGGATCGGTTTTTCTCTGTAAAGAGTTTTTTATTTTACCTTTCATTAAAACCTTTTTGTTTCCAGCACTGCCACAGAAGCCATCCTGCTGATTTTATGCCTTCAAAAGTAGCTGAGCTATCTTGGGTGTGAAACAGACCTCCAAGAGCTTATGAGACCTAAAAACTCAAAAAAGCTCCTATTTCAGAATACAGGATGTGCCAGCCCTGGGTCCTGCTCTGTGGGCAGAGGGGTGGGGAAGCAGGGTTGGAAGAAAGGCTGGCCAGCACCACAAGGAGCAAAAGGAGCCTCCAGCCTCGGTTTGGCTGCAGGGAAAGGGGTGTGTGGGAGGGTTTGAAGCTCTGGTATTGATCAGGACCCCAGAAACAAAGGCTTCCTCCTCTTTAAAGTTCACTTGCAGAAAACAGTAGGACTTGCTCCTTGGGAGTCTGCTTCCCAGGGAAAGGTTGATGTGCTGCACCCTCCTTGCACAGGAGGGTGGGAACAACCCTTTGTAGCATGGAGGAGGAAGCACTTGAAATAAAGGAGAGAGATTTCTCCCTTCAGCCCCTTTCTCCACCTGAATTGAGAGGGAGGGCCAGGGGAAGCCTGGGAGGGGGAGATTATTTCTCTCTAATCAACTCCACTGAGCATCTGCCCCAGAAATGCTCCATGGTGTGAGGGATTCCCTCACAGGGACTCCCTATGGGTAAGGCGCTTGGCCAACTTCCTTTTGGCCTCTTTGATGGCAAAACCCCCATTCTTCTGCCAGGCTGCTCTCAAATCCTGCATTCCTTGTAAAAAGAAGGCTGCACATGCAAATCCTGCAGTGGGAAGAGGACACCTGGGTGTTCTCTTTGTTCAGATACAGGCTATTGTGGAAAAAGGGTGTCCAGAGAAGCTGTGGATGCCCCTGGATCTCTGCAAGTGTCCAAGGATGGGGCTTGGAGCGAGCTGGGATAGTGGGAGGTGTCCCTGCCCATGGCAGGGGGTTGGAATGAGATCATTTTTAAGGTCCCTTCCAACTCAAACTATTCCATGATTGGAAGCTAAGCCAGTGTTGGAGGTCCCGAAATTGTGAGTGTTGCTGCACAAAGCATGAGCAGGGGATGGTTAGAATTGGATGGAAGGCAAAAAAAATCGTGATGAAGGCATGAAATAAAATCAAGGAGTAGGGAAGGGGCAGAAGCATCAGGCACTGCATCAGGGAAAGGCTCTGTGCAAGCAGCAGGCACAGCTGAGTTCCTGGTCAGGGACAGACACCAAGGAGCAGAAGGCTTCAGTAAAGAAGGGATATGGACTGGGATGGTGTTGGGAAAGATGAAACAGGAAAGCCTTATAAATATGATTGTCTGGCAAAAGATTTTGAGAATGTGGAAACTATAAGCGAGATTGAAACGAAAGCAAGCTTTGAGATACCTCAGTTACTGAACAACTGGAAAACAACGGTGTGGCCAGCTGAAGGTAATCCCCTTTTGATGGAACAATTCCCCCTGCTTGCAGACAGGCCCAAGGGTCAGAGCAGACCCTACAGCTTGGCAGAAGGGGCCCAAAGAGGAGTTTTAGGGTTTAATATGTAACACAGGATGGTAATGTAGTGGTTCTTATAGGCTGTATGTAAATACTATAGGATTTGTATCTTGTATGATATTGGTTAGTGAGAATCAGAATATTCAACACAGAAGATTTATTGTCTTGTAATTGGAACTTTGCTCTTTTACCCTTTATACTCTCTTATGCTTTTACTCTCTCACCCTCTCATCCTCTCTCTCCCTCTCTTCTCTCAGGCTGGCTCCAAGCTGCACCTGGCAGCTCCAGCAGGGCCCTGCACCCAGGCCCTGTGCAATAAACCCCAAATCCCAGCAGGGCCCTGCACCCAGGCCCTTTGCAATAAACCCCAAATCCCAGCAGGGCCCTGCACCCAGGCCCTTGGCAATAAACCCCAAATCCCAGCAGGGCCCTGCACCCAGGCCCTGTGCAATAAACCCCAAGTTCCTAGTCCTGGCTTCAGAGATCTCTCATTTCAGTCCGTCCTGACCATCCTACCCCCTGACGCTCCTACAGGGTGAGTTCAGAACAAGGATTCAAAGTACACCACAGCCTTTCAAAGCTGCACATCGCAGAGGTTCTTCCCCAGCACATTCTTGGTGTCTGGCTGGTGGGTACAACCCTGGTGGGTTTGCTCTGGGTTGGGTGGGCAAACAGCATCTCTGTGCCTGCACAAGGACTGGTCCCCACGTCGCTGTGTGGGCTCTGATGAAGCCACATTGTCACACAGTCTGGATTCCACCTCCCAGGGGGGTTTGAGAGTGTGTTTTTCACAGCTGGTTTGTTACGGCACCGTGGCCATTTCAATTGTAGGAGTCGTTGATAATTTCTCATAATTCATCATGCCTCTGCTGGGCCTCTCTCCAAGAGCTCTGTGTGGTTTAAGAGAGGATTTTTCTCCATAACAACCCCTTGTCCCCTTCTGCCACCGATCCCGGGGTTTCCCCTCGATGGATTTAATAAAAAATGCTCTCCAGGCTTTTCATCAGCTGAGAAAAATGAGCCCTCCTGCCTGGCTGCAGCTCTGCAAACTTTCCAGCTGATTTGGTGACTCTGCGGCCGATCCTGCTGCAGCTCCTCGTGCTGTTGGGAGCTCAGCTTTGAATTCTCTGCATGCTGAGAGCAAACAGGGGCTGGAGAGGGGGTTCCTGTGCATATCCTGGTAACTGCAGCAAGGATTTTATTTAACTGCAGCAAGGATTTCTATTGCAGGGGCTTCCCATGCACATCCTGGTAAGTGCAGCAAGGATTTTATTTAAATAAAATGCAGGCATGGCACTGTGGCAAAGCTGGCTGGAGCAGATGGAGTCCCCCTGGCCTGAGCTGAAGCTGCTCCAATGAGCACTGCATGCCCTACACTGATGACTTCTGATGGATTTTCCTTCCAGCCCAAATAACAGCCCATAATTCTGTATCTGAGCTCCAGCTCAGGGTGAGCTGTGGGTTTGCTGGGTTCTTTCTCCCCTAAATGGATCACATTCCAGAATTTAGCCAGCTCTCCTGACAGCTGTGGTTTCTGATTTGGCAGGTTTTAGAAGGGGGTTTGGTGGTGTGGATCTGGTGCCTTGAGAGGCTGCCTGGAACAGAGGCTGGACAGAGTTACAGGAATAAAGTGGGTATTTATTAAAGGCCTTCAAAGGATACACCTTGGGCAGTGCAAGTGCCTGCCTGTGGCTACAACCAAGATGGACAACAGGTCACGAGTTTTCACACTTTTATAAGTTTTGGTCCATTTCCATATTGGGGTTAATTATCCAATTCCAGCTCCAGGTTCTGCAGTCCCATCTTCACAGACTGCTCTCGTCAATTCCCTGCTGTTTGCATTTTTGGGCTGAAGCTGCCCAAAAGCCAAGCTTTGTTCTGGGGCTGGGTTACAGGAACAAAGTTATTTCCTACTTTGTTCCACCTTCTGAGGTGTCTCCAACCCCAATCCTTCCCCATCCATAATTTCTTCTCTAAATTAGTTCTGCAAAGCAAAGAAAAGGTACTATTTATCTGAATTTCAGGCTGTGTCTGTCTGATTCTTTTCCCCTGAATTTATGGTCTCTTCTGCCTGTCCTGTGTTGCAGGTTTTCTCTTTATACCTCCCTTCCCACTCTCTCCATGTTATGTGTCCCACCTATGATTGCTGGATTAAGACAAAGGGTTTTCCCTAAATATAATGGGGAATTTTCAGCCCTGAAAATACTGGAACAGCCCTGAAGAGGGAACAGCCCTCTTTGTGTATATACAGACATATATGTTAAATATACTTTTGAATATTTAGTATTTTTATTTTTAATGTACTTTAATTTTTTATATATATATATATTTTAATCTATCCATTTAGTCTCTTCTGCTCTTTATAGGGCTAACAACCAATGTAAGAAATCTGCCTTGTGGTTTCTGGCCATATGAAGCTTTTGGCAGAAGCCTGTAAGATTTTATCTTTCCTTTTCAAGGCCATGCAGACAATGTCTTTTGTACATACTTTAGCTCTTCCCTGGTCAAAAGTGAATATAGAAATCCTAATGTAAAAGTTAAGCCAAAAGTGGATCTTCTTTGATGGCTCATCCCTGATAAATCAAAGAGAAGTATGCCTGGCACTCCCATTCCGTGCAAATTTTCCCTCGTTTTTCTGTCTGTTTCTAAGAAATAGTTTTTCTCAGGAAGTGTTTCATTATGAAAAAGCCACTTGAGGCTGGTGGCAACTCCTCCCGTGGTTGAGCCCTTTCCAGAGGGCAGCACTATCTCCATGTGCGTATCCACCCCAATTTGCAGCCACCCTACAGTCCAGGATCAAACCTCCTCTTCTCTGGCAGGAGCTCCTTACTCCTCCGAGTGACAAATTTGTCTTTTATCTTGTCTGTGCTTTCAAGAACTGAGACTAATGGTGATCTCAGGCTTATAAATCTCTGTCCATACTGCAAAGCACTAAGATTTGCTGTAGGATGCATGGGTTTGTCCATCCAGAGGCAGAGTGTGTAGGAAATGAGGAAATGTCCCTTTAAAGCTGCAATGTGAATTTGGGCAGTAGAAGACATAATGATTTCTTGGATACTGTCCAGCACAGTATTCACAGTTTTGCCATCCCCTTTAGTGAGCATAGAATCATGGAACCATTTAGGTTGGGAAAACCCCCAAAGATCATCAAATCCAACCATTCCCCAGCACTGCCATGGTCACCACTGACCATGTCCCAAGTGCCACATTTACTTGGATTTAAATCCCTGCAGGGATGGTGATTCTATTACCTGGAACAGCTGTGCCAGGGCTGGACAACCCTTTAAGGGGAAGAAATTTTTTCCCAATATCCAGTAGAAACCTCTCTTGGTATAACTTGAGGCCATTTCATCCTGTCCCTGTTCCCTGGAGCACAGCCCGACCCCCCGGCCGTCCCCTCCTGGCAGGGACTTGTGCAGAGCCACAAGGGCCCCTGAGCCTCCTTTGCTCCAGGCTCAGCCCCTGCCCAGCTCCCTCAGCCCCTCCTGGTTCTCCAGGCCCTTCCCAGCTCCCTCAGCCCCTCCGGGTTCTCCAGACCCTTCCCAGCTCCCTCAGCCCCTCCTGGTTCTCCAGACCCTTCCCAGCTCCCTCAGCCCCTCCAGACCCTTCCCAGCTCTGGTCCCTTCTCTGGACATGGTCCAGACCCTCAATGTCTGTCACAACCCCAGCACTGGACACAGGGCTGACCAGTTGAAGGATAACCACAGCAAATAGGTGAGGCAACACATGGCATCACCTGGATTCTCTTCCCAGGCTGGCAGGGTGTTGGGACCTAGGACATTCCTCTGGCTGCCCTGGGTGATTCCAGACCCTGGCAGGGGGCTCAGAGACCCTGGCACAGAGTCACAAACACCTGTGCCTTTGATTTTAGCCCATGGAAACAATTCCCAACTTTGTGTGAGGATTTATAAGCTACAAGAGTTTGAGTAGAATGATGGTTAATTTATCACTGGGTGAAAAAGTAGAATTTTGGGGATTTAGAATGGGGGTTCAAGAGGCAAGATGGAGGAATCTGGGCATGTCCTGTCCTTCTTCTTCTTGTCCTCCATCTTCTGCTGTGATGGTGGCACTTCTGGATTGGTTTAGAGTACAGACAGACTGTCTAACATAGGTAATAGGTATTGGAAAATTATTGTAAATAAAGTACATGTAGTTCTTGGAATAAAAAGCCAACACCACCCCAAGGGCAGGGACTGTGCCACAACCCAACCTGCTGGACAGATCTCAGCAGGTCAGAGAAAGAATGTCATAGATAAGAGAAAATAAACAACCTTGAAAAGCAGAACTGAGGAATCTTGACTTCTTCTTTGGTCGTGGGGCTGCGAAAAAGACTTTTAATACCTCGGGGGTCATTTCAGCCTCAGAAACCCAAGAGCAGGGGTTTCAGTGTCAGCAGGACTCAGCACCTCTGGCTTCACCTGAGTCAGGTGGGTACAGGCCAGCTCCCAGCAGCTGGTGGCTACTTGGGGTGCATTGTTGTGCTGGGCTGGTGTGACCCAGCAGTCATGGAGTCATTGTGCCTGTCCCATGGGGAGGGGGCAGTGGATGCCAGTCAGGTCTGTCTGCCTCCATCCCTGCCCTTGGAAGCTGAGCACTCCCCGTGGAAGGACAAGACAAAGAAAACAGAGGGGGAAGCTTCTTATAATGGAAGCTGTGCTCGCCTCCCCTTATTTCCAGTAAGTGAGCAGGAAGGCCAGCCCCGGCCACCAGAGAGTATTTAGGAGTAATTGAATCACTGGATTAGCTAATGCAGCATCCATTAGGAGTCCATGCCATCCCCAGAGGACTCGGCAGACATAAAGGAGCTGCAGGAAGCCGTGAGCATTCCGTGTATGTACATAAACCTCCTGCTTCCAGACTATAACTTTCTTCCTGGCTGACAACACCAAGGTGCTGCTGGCCCTCCTCCATCCCCCTCGGCACCAGGTCTGAGCTTGTCCAGATGGCCCTGGAAGGTAGAGAGAAGCCCAGGCAGTCTCTCAGCGCTGCTACAGCTGACGCGGGGGTAGGGGGAATGGCAGCAGGGCTCCCAACTTGGCTCCTCTGGGCGTGGAGAGGAGCAGTTGGAGCGCTCGGGCGGATCCGGGCTGGGGAAGGTTCTGCAGCTCCAGACTTGGCCCGGGGCACGGCGCGCCTGGCAGATGGCAGGGAGGGGTGGGTGAGCACTGTGAGGCAAGATTTCAACACAGAAGGCCAAAACACTGCTCACCCAGCCAGGGGAAATGTGCCTTGCCCGGGATGCGCTGGCAGCTGTCCCCATGCCATGGCTGGAGCTGGTGTGAGCCCACAGGGAAATAAACATGGGCAGGAGACCTTCTCCTTTTTAATGCCTTTATTAAAAGTGATCAGCGCGGGTGGGTGTTGGGAAAGATGAAACAGGAAAGCCTTATCAATATGATTGTCTGGCAAAAGATTTTGAGAATACGGAAACTATAAGCGAGATTGAAACGAAAGCAAGCTTTGAGATCCTTTAGTTACTGAACAACTGGAAAACAATGGTGTGGCTGGCTGAAGGTGATCCCCTTTTGATGGAACAACACCCTCTGCTTGCAGACAGGCCCAAGGGTCAGAGCAGACCCTACAGCTTGGCAGAAGGGGCCCAAAGAGGAGTTTTTAGGGTTTAAAATGTAACACAGTGTGGTAATGTAGTGATTCTTACAGGCTGTATGTAAATGCTGTAGGATTTGTATCTTGTACTATGTTGGTTAGTGAGAACCAGAATATTCAACACAGTAGAAGATTTATTGTATTGTAACGAGAACCTCGCTCTCTTACCCTTTTTACTCTCTTATCCCTTTGGTTCTCTTACCCTTTCACTCTCTTACCTTTTTTACTCCCTTACACTCTTACCCTCTCTCCCCCTCTCTTCTCTTGGGCCTGCTCCGAGCTGTGGCTGGCAGCTCCAAGCAGGGCCCTGCACCCAGGCCCTGTGCAATAAACGACAAGTTCCACCATCTGGCTTTAGAGATCTCTTGTCTCCGTTTGTCTGCCCTGACCACGGCTCCCAGGAGTGACTCCAAGGAGGAGGAGGCAGAGTGCAGCTTTGTCCACTGGTCTGTGGGCTGAGGTGAGGATTCCACCCTCATAAGAGCATCAGGAGATCCCCTAATTTTCTGCTTTAACATTTGAGATCCTCTGTCTAGCCAACATCCTTAGATTAGGGTGAGGCGTAAAAAGGGTCTTAGCAGATAGTAGATTCTGTTCTTCACGTCTAGACATCGCTTTGATTTGTCAATTTTGTGTTGGCTCGCTGTTTTTAGGGGTTTTTGGCTAGGCGTGGTGAGCGACCTCTCCCGCTGCATTCTGGATCTGATGTCATTTGCATGGCGACTCGATGTCCCTTCCCCTTCACTGTCTGGGTGCCATCCTCTAGGAATCAGCAGGGTGTCACTGGACGAAAGGGGAATTCTTAACCATCCACGACAGGTAGTTAATGAAAATGACAGGTGATTACAACAACAAACAGTTAGAACTCCACCCTGGCAGCGACGGGCCCAACCTGAGAACTCTGCAACCTTTTAAACAAAATGGGCAGCTTTTCTACTCATAACATACTGTGTTTGTGGACACCCAAGCTGGGCTGGGGATTTTCTCTGTGTGTTTGGAGCTGCTTCTCCTCCTTAAGGATGTTAGGAAAATTAGTCGACAAACACCAGAGGTTTATGTCCAAAAAGGAGACAGAGGAGACCTTTGCCTTTTTTCAAATAAAGGGAGAGGCCATGGGGCATTCCCCTGGGATCTCTCCGATTTTTAGAGGATGCAGCTTCCTTTTTATCCCAATTTCCCAGCAGCATTTCCCTCTCTCTTTCCCCATTTCTGAGGTACTTGAGAGGTACAGTCTCCCCGATATCCTTGATACCAAAGATTTCCCTCTAATGTGCAACCCTCCCTTTTCATTTTTAATTCTTATGGAATTTAGGGGTTTTTCCAAATTGGCTGATGTACTTGAGAGGTACAGACTTCCCGATACCCTTGATACCGAAGATTTCCCTCTAATGTATAATCCTCCCTTTTGATTTTTAATTCTTATGGAATTTAGGCGTTTTTCTTTCCCACTGTTTCTTTCATCTCTCAATGTCTAATTTCATTTATCAGGAAACCTAAGGTTTATTTGCAAAAACAAATATCTTCTTCCATTCATCAATCAGTGGAATCCTTCCCATTATTTCTTTTATCTCCCAGTGCTGGTTTTATCCACCAGCAGACCCACAGCTTGTTTCTAAAGACAAATCCACTATTCCTCTGAAGGAGCAGCAACACCCTCCATCTTTGCACCCAAGATGCTGCAAAGTTAAAAGGTGTGTGCTTTGAATTCTGGAGGAGGGAGAAGGAGGAGCTGGCCTGGGTGATGGAGCAGGGATTGGAGTGCTGCAGGTGGGTCTGAAGCTTCACCTCCTTCCAGCTGGGCCCGCTGGGTTCAGGGTGCATAAAATTGCTTTAACCAGTATGGATTTCATGCCAAGCTTTCCAAAGAGAGAAGCACAAGTCCCGCTACGTGAGAGGCTTAAATCTCAGCAAAAACAACACATGGGGCTGCTAATCCTAATTCATTTACACAAGCTGCTCCATCCTTTCTCCCACTTTGAAGTGTCCTTATTTAACAGGCAAAATAGCTGGGAGTTTGCATGATGGAGCCTTTCCCAAACTGGGTGAGCTCTTTCCCTGTCTGCCTCTCCCATGGTGACCAGTTCACACGTTTTTGTGGGGAAGGGGAGGCCCTGTGGCAACCTAAATATAGATGCACAAAAGGAAACAAATGCTACCCCCTGTAAATTTTGCCATCAG
The DNA here is from genome assembly GCF_027579445.1 of Ammospiza nelsoni. NCBI lineage: Eukaryota > Metazoa > Chordata > Aves > Passeriformes > Passerellidae > Ammospiza > Ammospiza nelsoni. Next base: position 2,377,916 of record NC_080637.1, read on the forward strand.
CAGCTGGAGTGGGACACACCATTGCTTAGCAGGAGATTAGTTTTGCAGGCTCCGTGTGTCTAACGGGAGAATCATCTATTGTTTGCCATTTAAGATTTATGGCATCTCCGTTCAGACTGAATAATTTATCCTGAATGAGCCCTGAAACCCTTTGGCAGTTACAGGGAGGAAAAAAACACACCCCAGGAAAAAAAAAAAAAAAGTTTCACCCTAATAGGAAAAAATCAGCAGGCATTTGGAGAGGGGGGAAGGGGTGGTGAAGGGTTGGTTGCACTGCTGGAGACCTCGGTGGTTCTGTATCCTTTGTCATTACTTTATAATGATGAACTCCGTCGTTAGGAGCCATTCATTCCCCCTTAGCCTGTGTGATCTGAGCCTGGTTTGATGGGATCCAATTTAGCATTTCACTCTGGGCTCCATTCCATGGCCATTTGGGTTTGGAAGTGAAAGGCAGTTTGATGGTGCCTTGATGGTGTTTTAAACTGCTGTAAAAAACGCTGGCGAGGCAGTTCAGTGAGGATCATCATCCTGGGCCTGCTCTTTGAGGCAGCTGCTTTTCTTTGTTCTAAAACTTGGGCTGGAAATGGGTAGGGGAGTCTTGTGCCCTGTTCTGGATTGTTTATGGGGTGAAAAGGAAAAGGGGGACCCTGTGCCACCCCTTGGGCTCACCCAGGTGAAGGAAACTTGAAAATTGCAGGAGACTTCTCAACTGTGGTGTTTGTGAGGTCCCCAGGACGAGGTGAGAGATGAGAATCTGACTCCATGTTCTCAGAAGACTGATCCATTATTTTATGACATATATTTATAATATATCATATCATATATCTTATTATTATATCATATTTTATTCTATTATTAGCATATCATAGCAGATTATATGATCATATTATGCTATACTAAAACGATACTAAAGAAAGGAGACATCAGAAGGTTTAACAAGAATGAATAATAAAAACTCGTGACTGATTCCTCAGCGTTTGACACAGCTGATGGTGATTGGTCATTAATTAAAAACAATTCACATGTTTGGATAAACAATCTCCAGACCACATTCCAGAGCAGCAAACATGGGAGAAGCTGAGGCTTCTCATCTTCCCAGGAGAAGAAATCCTGGCGAAGGGATTTTTCAGGAGATATCACAGTGACACTCCAGCACTGAGATCTGAGCCCCGGCACAGCTCCCAGCTCCATCCCAGTCCAAGAGAAGAGAATTCATCTGGGTTCTCCTGGTTATGGGGATGGAATTTCAAGAGCTGCCTTGGTTGTATCCCGTGTCTTGGTGACTCCTGAGCTCCAGCTGTGCCCTTAGCCAAACCACTGGGGCTGGGAATATGGATTTGAACAGAGCAAGACATGCCCCAATCCTCATAATCAAGCTGGTTTAGGGTTTTTTCATCTTTTTTCCTCTCAAATGTCTGACTTTAACTCTGGTTTTGAACTTCCTGGTTCTGGAATCAAATGCAGCAAACCACTTCTGTTTCCATTTTCCATCCAAGTGGAAGTGAGGATGTGAAATATTCCTCTGTAAACTCAGAGTCAGGCATTTAAGAGAAGCTTTTCTCTAGATAAGCCCTTGAGCCTCCTCTGGGTTACTCAGTTGAGTGTCCAGAGGTGATTGAGCTGTCTAAAAATTTGGTTTAGCCCAAGGCACTCCCTCAAATTAAATCATTTTCCCCTCTTCCAAGGACACCACATTCCATCAAGCTGTTGCCATCAGTCTCCTCCAGATTTTTCAGGCTGGTGTGAAGCAGGAATAAGTCAGGATAAAGCTGTTTTTATTTTACTTACTTCCATACAAATGTTATTTTCAGAGCTATTCTCTGTGGATTTAGTGGCTCTTTGATGTTTGGGGCTCAAAATACACATGGAGGTGCTTTGCTATTTTTCCTGTCACCGTGTCCTACAAGTCCCTTTGGCTTGACCATGATTAGTAAGGGAACACCAGAGGATTTCCCCTCCAGGTCACTGCCTCAAAGTCAATCCAGCCAAAGGATATTTCTGCTGTCCAGGTCACAGGGTCACTTGTCCAAGGGAAATTGGATGACTTTTCAGCCTCTTGAGCAGACATGAGCAGCAGTGACAGAGCAAACCCAGAAATGGCATCACTGAAATCATCCAGCATCTCTTCTGTCATCCCAAAGAAGGATGCCAAACTCCCTCACGAAGAACTAACTTTAATAGAAATGTGAAAGACAGTTGGAAACCCCCTTTTTATTTTTATTCCATGGGATTCCATTGCAGTTCCAGCTGGATGAAGACATTTCTATCTTTACATTCTTACAAGTTTTCAGTTCAGTGAAAATGTTAACTCAGGAAGACAAAGGCTGGGAAATGAGAAAAATTGTTTCCAATGGATCATTCTCTGCTGCCTAAAGAGAATTGCTCCATTTTTTTTCTGGATATATTTCTTGATAAGCATCTTCCTCTAGGATCTTAGAGGAAAAAGGGTGTGGAACCTTGTTAGAGATTTTGTGTCCCTGCTTACGGCTGGGGGTTGGAACTACAGGAAATTTCTGGTTACTGCCAACCCAAATCATTCTGTGATTTCTCTTTTTCTTGGTTTCTTCCTAGTTTTTTTTATTTTTCTTTTTTTTTTAATTTCCTTTTTTTTCTTTTTTGTTGTTGTTTTTTTCTTTTCTTTTTCTTTTTCTTTCTTTTTACTTTTTTCTTTTCTCTTTTTTCTGTTGTTTCTTTTCTCCTTTTTCCTTTTTTTACTTGTTTGTTTGCTTTTCAAAGACAGTACCAGCAACAGAAATAAAGCACACAAATCCAACAACTTTCTATAGAACAAGTCCCCTGACCAGGGGGATTATTTATTCCAGACAGGAAATCTCCCACTGTAGAAGAATGAGGCTAAAGGCAGGTATGAAATTCTCCCACCCAAACATTTCAGGTTTGAGCTGCTGGGTTTGGTGTTGAAAATGCTGTGGGAAAAACAGCGTTGGGAAAAAAAAATTACTGCCTTGAGAAATAATTTGTGATGGGAAAATTACATTTATTCCTAAATGCAGGGCTGAAAAAGGAATCCTCCCAGAGGGTTGTGGGGCACTGCCCAGGCTCCCCAGGGAATGTGGGGCTGCCAGAGCTCCAGGAGTGTTTGGACAATGCTGTCAGGGGTGCAGGGCCAGGAGCTGGACTGGGCAATCCTGGTGGATCCCTTCCAGTTCAGGACATTCCATGATTCTCCGAACTGTGAATACCATTTTAATGTACACTGTGGATGAGCTCATGGCCAAGAACTGCCAGCTTCCAGCCATCCCCTGCCTTCAAAACAATACATTATCTTTATTATTTTTGTTCCCAAACATCATCTACTTTATTCCCTTTATAAATATTTTGGGATGTACAGCACCAGGAACTACAGAGTTCCACCAGAGCTGAAAGCAGCTGGGTCAGGAGCAATGCAAACACAAACACAAATCTGGGGGAAGGCACAGCCTCCAGCTGGGGATAACAAAGCCTTGTTGGGAGGGACAAAATGATCTCTTGAAGGCCAAATTGACTCAAATTGGAGCTATTTTGGCTCAAGTTGTAATTATTTCTTCTCTGTTTGCCCCACTGTAATTTCTTTGCATCTCAGCTTTGCAACTGCAGAGTTCTCCCATCATTTTTATCTTGGGGAAACTGAGGGCACTTTGAAGGGCTGTGTAAAGGGGTGTTTGTGGACTGGCTGTCACCAGTGGAAAGTGATGTAAGGGACAGAAACCAAGCCTTTGCAGGGCTGATGGAGAGCACTGAAGATGATTTGGAATTTTACCTAAGTGTTAGTTTAACTTTCCACTCATCCAATACTATCTCCCAGTTTCTTCTGGCTCTGAATCCCTGGGAGCATCAGCACAGATGTGAACCAAAGCTTGGACTTCACCAAGGAGATTTTGTCTGGCAAAACACTCCTGGTCCAGCCCAGGCATAGAAATGGATGGGCAAAAATGGGGAAGAAAACATTCTTTTTGTTTGCCCGGCAGGGAATTTCTGTTTAATCAGCAGTTGTTTGCAAAACCAAACACTGGCTGCCATGAGCCAAGGTCCAGGAACATCAATATCTGGGCTCTCTTCCAGGGCTGTGGCTGAGCTCCAAATGGTTGGTGAGTGAGGAGGAGGAGGGAAAGTGGCTCCCAGCACTCTGCAGTTGGCAGGACTGGTGTTTGCTGCAGTGCAGGGACAGGGACAGGGACAGGGACAGGGACAGTGTTCATCTTGCTTGAGTGAATCCAGAGAAGGGAGCGAGGCTGGAGAGGGGCTGGGACACAAACCCTGAGGGAGCCCTGAGGGAGCTGGGGGTGCTCAGCCTGCAGGAAAGGAGACTCAGGGTGCCCCCAGCACTCTCACAGCTCCTGAAAGGTGCCTGTGCCCAGCTGCCCCTGGGCTCTGTCTGCAGCAGCACTGGCACACCCAGGGCACACAGCCTGAGCTGGGCCGAGGGAAATCCAGCTTGGAGAGCAGCAAAAAGCTTTTCCAGCAAGGGGGAGAAAGTTCTGCAATGGCTGCCCGGGGAGGGGGTGCAGTCACCACCCCTGGGTGTGTTTAACCAGCCTGGAGGTGGCACTGGGTGCCAGGGGCTGGGCTGGGCTCCAGGGCCCTGAAGGGCTCTCCCAGCCCGGGGATTCTGTGAATTCTGAGAATTCTGTGGATTCTGTGAATCTTCTCTGGCCCCAGCTGCAGGATTGGCACAGCTGCCCAGGGCAGGAGTGGAGTCACATCCCTGAAGTATTTCGCAGACCTGTGGATGTGGCACTTGGGGATATGGTCAGTGGTGATCTTGGCAGTGCTGGGAATGGTTGGACCTGATGATCCTGAAGGCTTTTCCAGGCTAAGATTCCATGGTTCTGTGGTTGGGGTTGCTTTGAGAAGCACTTCAGTTGCTCCTGTTGATGGAGTTCCTACATTGGCCACCCAAAACCAAGCACAGATCTCCCCTCCCAAGGAGAGGCCGGAGCTCTTGGAGAGTTCTGCCTGAGTCCTTGTAAAAAGCCAGGAATGGTTTCTGATGGATGCAGAATTCCTGATAAAAATCAGGAATATTCTGATAAATTCAGCTCAGGGGGCTCCTGAAGGTTCTTTGGGAAATCAGATCTCCTCACTTGGGTGCTTGGTCAGGAGCTCCCTTGGTCAGTGAACTTGTTCTAAAGGAAATTATTGGATTTGTTTGCTTGATTTCTGTTGCTGGTACTGTTTTTGGAAAACAAACAAGCAAACAAGTAAAAAAGGAAAAGGAGAAAAGAAACAAAAGAAAAAAGAGAAAAGAAATAAGTAAAGAGAAGAAAGAAAAAAAAAGGAAAACAACAACAACAAAATAAAAAAAAAAAAAGAAAAAGAAAAAAAACTAGGGAAAAACCAAGATAAAAGAAAGACTAGGAAAAAACCGAGGAAAAAAAGAAAAGAAGAAAAAGGGAAAAAACCAAAAAAGATAAAAAAGAAAAAAAAAAGACAAAAAGAGAAAAGAAAATAGGAAGAAATAAACAAGAAAAAGAACAAAAAGAAAAAGGGAAGAAGAAAGAAGAAAAAAAGAAAAGAGGAAAAGAGAGAAAAGGAAAAGAAAAAAGAAAATAAAAAATAAAAAAGAAGAGAAAAGAAAAAAGAAGGAAAAATATAAAAAACTAAAAAAGATGAAAAAAAGATAAAAAGAGAAAAAAAGATAAAAAAAGAAAAAGAGAAAAAAGATGAAAAAGAAAAAGGGAAAAAAGATGAAAAAAAAAAGGAAAACAGAAAAATTAAAAGAAAAAAGAAAAAAAAGGAAAACAATAAAGAAGAATAAACAAGAAAAAAAGAAAAAAAAGAAAGGGGTTCTCTGAATGGGCGCATTGTTCACAAACAATATTTTTTTAAAGAAAGCTCCACTTTCCCTACAAACTGTTAAAATGCTGTTTCCAAGTGTCCATTTTTTTAACAAATGACAGAGTGACACCAACCCAATGTTCTGCAGCTGCCCCAGGAGCTGGGCTCCCATCCCTCACCGCAGCCCCTGTTCACCATTCTCTGCCTTCCCCTCTGGAGACCCCACAGCTCTGAGGGGCTCCTGTGGCATCATTTTGGCATTCAGGTTTTGTCTTTGCCAAATGTGAGCTCTAAAAATCCCTCCCCAGCTGATAGGACCAGAGTGAGAGTTACCACCAGCAGCATGAAAATTCAGCATCCACCAGGTGTTTGTTTTATTTCTCTCCTTTTTTTATCCACTCAAAACGTGATATGTCTTCAGCAGTTGATGCTTTAAGCATCTCTGGCTTTTCAGATATTTTTTACCTTTTTTTTTTCCTTTTTGCTGTTGTTTGTGACGTCTCTGAAAGCCTTGAAAAATGTCAAATTTCCATCAGTTTGCAGGGGATGAGGTTTGATATCCAAATTCAGACTCGGATGCTATGGGGGCTAAATCCCAGGAATGCTAAAAACAAGACTGTAAGAGTCATAAGCTGACAAATACATTTTAAATCTTAAGGTATCTTTTCCATATTAATAAATAAACAACCCAAAATCATGAGAGTGACACTGATGAAAGAGGTGGTTTAAGAATATCAAGACTGCAAACAGGTGAGGAAGAACCACTGATTATGATAAGAAAAAGTAAAAAGCTGTGTTGGAAATTATTTGTAGGGCAAATGAAGGTGGGAGAAAGAGTAGAGAAGTTGTAATTATTTATTCTGTTTTCCCCACCATCATTTATTTGCATCTAAACTAGCAGGAGATGACCAAAGCCAGAGAAATTTGCTTTGGACTGACCAACACTTAATTTAAATTAAAATAAAAAATCTGTTCTGTTTTGTTTTCCCTCCAGATGAGTATTAAAAGGTGACATAGCTGACATTCCAGCCCACTACAACTTCACCTCCTGTTTGGAGCTAAAATGGAACAAATTTAAGTAATTTTCTTTCTGTGGGCATGAAAGGGACTGTGGGCCTCTAATCACTGCCTGTGGGTTTGACTCAGCCATCCATAAACTGCAATATCCACTCATTTATTCCTTCTCATTCAATTGCCTCCAAATTGCTTCAAACTGGCTCCAAGGCTGCTGGGGAAAGAGGAATTCTGCCTGATCCTCATTAGAGGGGCCAGGAGTGAGGAGGAAATGGGAATTCTGGCTCCTTCCTTCCTTCCTTCCTTCCTTCCTTCCTTCCTTCCTTCCTTCCTTCCTTCCTTCCTTCCTTCCTTCCTTCCTTCCTTCCTTCCTTCCTTCCTTCCTTCCTTCCTTCCTTCCTTCCTTCCTTCCTTCCTTCCTTCCTTCCTTCCTTCCTTCCTTCCTTCCTTCCTTCCTTCCTTCCTTCCTTCCTTCCTTCCTTCCTTCCTTCCTTCCTTCCTTCCTTCCTTCCTTCCTTCCTTCCTTCCTTCCTTCCTTCCTTCCTTCCTTCCTTCCTTCCTTCCTTCCTTCCTTCCTTCCTTCCTTCCTTCCTTCCTTCCTTCCTTCCTTCCTTCCTTCCTTCCTTCCTTCCTTCCTTCCTTCCTTCCTTCCTTCCTTCCTTCCTTCCTTCCTTCCTTCCTTCCTTCCTTCCTTCCTTCCTTCCTTCCTTCCTTCCTTCCTTCCTTCCTTCCTTCCTTCCTTCCTTCCTTCCTTCCTTCCTTCCTTCCTTCCTTCCTTCCTTCCTTCCTTCCTTCCTTCCTTCCTTCCTTCCTTCCTTCCTTCCTTCCTTCCTTCCTTCCTTCCTTCCTTCCTTCCTTCCTTCCTTCCTTCCTTCCTTCCTTCCTTCCTTCCTTCCTTCCTTCCTTCCTTCCTTCCTTCCTTCCTTCCTTCCTTCCTTCCTTCCTTCCTTCCTTCCTTCCTTCCTTCCTTCCTTCCTTCCTTCCTTCCTTCCTTCCTTCCTTCCTTCCTTCCTTCCTTCCTTCCTTCCTTCCTTCCTTCCTTCCTTCCTTCCTTCCTTCCTTCCTTCCTTCCTTCCTTCCTTCCTTCCTTCCTTCCTTCCTTCCTTCCTTCCTTCCTTCCTTCCTTCCTTCCTTCCTTCCTTCCTTCCTTCCTTCCTTCCTTCCTTCCTTCCTTCCTTCCTTCCTTCCTTCCTTCCTTCCTTCCTTCCTTCCTTCCTTCCTTCCTTCCTTCCTTCCTTCCTTCCTTCCTTCCTTCCTTCCTTCCTTCCTTCCTTCCTTCCTTCCTTCCTTCCTTCCTTCCTTCCTTCCTTCCTTCCTTCCTTCCTTCCTTCCTTCCTTCCTTCCTTCCTTCCTTCCTTCCTTCCTTCCTTCCTTCCTTCCTTCCTTCCTTCCTTCCTTCCTTCCTTCCTTCCTTCCTCCCTTCCTCCCTTCCTCCCTTCCTCCCTTCCTCCCTTCCTCCCTTCCTCCCTTCCTCCCTTCCTCCCTTCCTCCCTTCCCCTTCCCCTTCAAGTTGTTTTCAAATCCCTTTGTGTTTTCAGACAAAAGCCAAAGCAATTTTTTTTTGGCTGATAGCTTTTACATTTCAGGCATTTTGGAGACTAAAAAATCTATCAAAATATACTTTTTCTGTGTCAGAGTGATGGACAAGCCATGGGTCAGGTGGTCTGTGGTGTAGACATGGATGTGGACACCACACGGGTGGTGCACATGGGCTTTTCCCTATTGCTGGCCAGAAAATCTCAGGATTTACCTTTTCTTTTTTATTCCCATCCTAGATGTGACAAGCACTGCATTACTGATGCCTTCCCTAATTCCTCTCCACACCAGCTGATGGATGAAGAAACATCTTGAGATGTTTTCTGAGCTGCTCTGGACACAAAATCCTCAGAAACTGGGCTGCTCCACTGGACAGCTTTGCTGGTTCTCCATTCCCAGTTTAATAAGGGCACCAAAACCAGGGTGTAAAAAAAATATAAAAAACCTTCTGGAGGCTTCTGCTCCATCCCTGGGCTGAGCATGGATGCTCTGGAGATGGGAATGGTGGCAGCTTTGCAGAGCAGCTCCCTCATTTCCTCCAGCACTCTCAGGGCTCCAGTGAGCCAAGCAGCCAGAGCAGAAAATGCTGCATTGCACCAAAGGCACCGAGACAGGGAAAGGGAGAGAAACAGAGAGAAATCCCCCAGTCTGTCAGGAAAGGCTGTGCCTGTCCCACTCCTGGCAGGCTGTGCTGGGCCATGGAGCAAGGCACAGATTCCACCCAAGCAGAGCTGGGGAGAGCTCAGCCCCAGCCCTGGAGGGTTTTTGGTGCTGCATTTCATGAGGAGCCCCCCTGAAAGCTCCTGTCTCAGCTCAGGCACCTTTGGCATCTGCAGAGAGGCAAGGAAACAGTTCCAGCTTGCTGCCTGGAAATGAGAGCTGCAGTGCTGGGGTCAGGGCAGGCAGAGACAGAGGGTTCTGCACAGGATGGGTCTCTGCTGGCCTTTCCCATTTCTGTCCCCTCTGCTCCCTGTGCTTGGCACCCTGCAGTGGGCTGGGTCAGCTGTGCCCTCTCCAGCCACCCCTGCAGGAGTCTCTGTCAATAGAGAGAGCAGGGGCTGGCCCAAACAGGGGCACTGAGGTGGTGACAAACACCAGGAACTAAATCTGCTCCATGACAGCCTTACCCAGCACCCTCAGACTGAAGGATCATCCCTGACATGGTCATTACTGCTGGAACTGGGCTGAGCTCCTTCTGCCACAGCTGGGGGCTGGAGGAGGAGATGAGGCTGGTGCCCATCCTGATGATCTTGGCCAAGAGTCCAGATCCTAAAACTGACCCCAAGACAAAAATCCAGACCCTAGAACTGATGCCAAGACAAGAATTCAGACCCTAGAACTGACCCCAGGATAAAAATCCAGGTCCCAGAACAGACTCCAAGACAAAAATCCAGACCTGAGAACTGAGCCCAGGACAAAAATCCAGATCTTGAACTGAGCCCAGGACAAGAGTCCAGACCCTGGAACTGAGCCCAAGGCAAGAATCCATATCCTAGAACTGACCCCAAGACAAAAATCCAGACCCTAGAAGTGAATCCCAGGACAAAAATCCCAGACACTAGAACTGACCTCAGGACGAGTCCAGACTCTAGAACTGACCTCAAGACAAAAATCTAGACCCCAGAACTGACGCCAGGACAAGAATCCAGAACTTGAACTGACCCTAGGACGAAAATCCAGATCCCAGAACTGAGCCCAGGGTAAGAATCCAGACACTAGAACTGACCTCAACACAAAAATTCAGACCCCAGAATTGAGCCCAGGACAAGAATTCAGATCCTAGAACTGACCCCAAGACAAAAATCCAGGCCCCAGAACTGAGACCAGGACTAGAATTCAGATCCTAGAACTGAGCCCAGGAAAAGAATCCAGACCCTAGAACTGACCCCAGGACAAGAATGAAGACCCTAAAACTGAGCTCAAGACAAAAATCCAGACCCTAGAACTGACCTCAATACAAGAATCCAGACCCTAGAACTTATGCCAGGACAAGAATCCAGATCCTAGAACTGACCTCAAGACAAGCATGCAGAAACTGACCCCAGGACAAAAATCCAGACCAAAGGGAATATGCCTCTTTTGAAAACGCTCCTGTATAATCAGTGACCACGCTGAGGGCTACAGCTGATCTGTCACCTCAAAGTAAGCCATGGAGCCATTGGATCTTCCAGTCCCGTCTCCTGGCACTGTGTCCCTCCCTCAGGAAGAACAGCAGAAGAACATTGGTGCCCATGGAAATGAAGGTCACAGAATCCCAGGATCACTGAGGTGGGAAAAGATCTCCAAGGCCATGGAGTCCAAGCTGAGGCCAATCTCCACCTTCTTCCTAGTCCAGAGCATTGAGTGCTACATCCAGGCCTTCCTTGCATACCTCCAGGCATGGATGAGGACACCAAACCTCCTTGAGCAGCCCCTGCCAATTTCCCCTTTCCATGGGGAAATTGCTCCTGATGTCCAAAGTCATGGATGAAGTCATTGTGAGGTCTGTCCATTCCCTCACTGCTAGAAGACCATCCTGGTCTTATCAAAATCAATCACCACTGTCCTGGGGACAAGTCCTGTCTCATATTCAGGTGATTTGGTCTACAAACGGTTAAATTTGGGGGTTTTTGTCCCCTTCACCCCATGGGTTATCATGGAGGGGAGTCCCTGAGTAACTCTTGGCTGGTTCCATCATTTCAGCTCTTGAGGTTCCATTGTTGAGGTACCAAAACTGGGCAGCCAGAGCAGCCTCTGACCATGAGCCCTTGTCCTGAACACCTTTAATATCCTAAGGTTGTCTCCAAAGAAGTTGGAATATCCATGTGCTCTGGAAATGGAGGCAACGAGGGAGGTTGGAGATTGAAAAACACAAACAAACAGGAAAAAAACAAATCATGATTTTAAGCTGTGAGAGGCAATAGTACCTCCTGCAGAGACAGTAAACAGAGATGAGTTGTTTCCAAGGAATACCCAGTAACAGATCCTGGAATCAGTGAAAGCTCAGAGTAAACAGGGGGAGGGAGGCAGGAGCATAAAACGCGTCACATGAACGGAGAAAAATTAAATGAATCTTTCCCTTCTTGTCTTCTTGATTATCATTGTTCATCTGCACATCAAAATCACATAATATTGTGTGTCTGGGGAAAGATAAATCGCATTGCCAGCAGGAAATGGGGTGGGAGGAGCACTCCAAACCCCCATTTGTCCTCAATCTGCTTCAAGCCCTCAGCTGAAACACAGTGGGACAAACCTTGAGAAGAGTCAGGCACTAGAGATGATGGGACACGTGGAAAAATCAGGTGCAGACTGGAGCACAGCGACTGGGAATTGATTCCTGAGAGAATTTGGAGGATTAATATTTAGGTGGCCTGTGGGAAACCCTTCAGGGGGATTTGCCATTCAGAGGGTTGGGCTTGGGCTTCCTGGAGCTCCATCCTCTCTGAGGGGCAGGAAATTGACCCTGTGAAAAAGAAGCACCCAAAAATCTCTGGCTGCTTTTGACAATTGGAGAAGTCATGTCAAGAAAAGGTCAAAGCCTTTTGGGATGCATTTGAGGTGTTGGGGCTGGGTTGGACTCGATGATCTTGAAAATCTCTTCCAACCCAGTCATTCTGTAAATTCTGTGAACTTTATTGTCCTGTGTAGCAGAGTAATAAATTCCCACCTCTCCTCCACTTGGTTGAAGACTTCACACTGCAATCATTAAAGGGTTTGGACACTTCCAGGGGTCCAGGGAGTGCTCAGTCCCAGCTGCTCTGGCAATTGCAGCCCAGGCAGGAATTCCTCATTGCCAAGATGCCACCCATGGCTGCCCTCTGGCAGTGGGAACCATTCCCTGTGTGCTGTCCCTGCAGGCCTTGTCCCCAGTCCCTCTGCAGCTCTGCTGGAGCCCCTGCAGGCCCTGCAATGTCCCAATAAACTCTCCCTGGAGCCTCCTCCAGGATGAACAATCCCAAACCTCACAGGAGCCATGTTCCAAGGCTCAGCCTGGCTGATCGCTTTCCTATCCTGTATTTTAGGATGTGTTGCTGTCCGAGTTTGAGAAGGAAGAGAGTTTTTTGGGAGGTTGTGGTCAAACCAATGGGTGCTTAGATTTGAATATCGGCACTGGTGTGGCCACTGAAGACATGGAAACACCTCTGAGAACACAGGGGGTTTCAGCTCTGTTTCCTGTGGTACAAGAGGGACTTCCCTCTCTCCTTGATGCACTGGGAGTTGATTATCTGAGGGGTGGTAACTGAATTGAGAATCCAAGGTTTTGTCTCACTGTGCTTGGGTGGAAACCGGGTGGGGGGAGACAAATGTTTCGGAAGGTTTTCATTTTGAATTTTGTGTGTGTTCCTTTTATTATAATTTTAAGTTAATAAAGATTTTTTTTCCTTTATTTCTCAGTTTGAGCCTGCTTTGCTCTATTCCTAGTCCCATCTCACAGCAGATATTAAGGAGAATATATTTTCATGGGGGCACTGACATTGCACCAGTGTCAAACCATGACAGTTGCATTACCTGTGCTTGTTTGTCTTGAGGGAGGACCAGGGGATTAGTTTGGATTTTGGTGGGACAGGAAGCCACCCTTATCACCCATGGACTGAACAAACAAAGGGCTGTGCCAATGAAGACCCCAAACCCACCCAGCTGTTGGGGAGGAACATGCAGTGGGAGGAAATTCTCTGTTGTTCTCTTGCCTGAGGGCACACAATGAGGATGGGCACGTGGCACTGTCATATTTTCTGAAAAATCCTCTTTGCCCAGAATTTCTTCTCCTGGGAAGCTGAGAAGCCTCAGAGAAAAAGGAAAACAATATTATTTCATTTGCTTCTGCTGTGTTTTGCTGCTTTGGAATGTGGTTGGAGATTGTTTATCCAACAGGTGATTGTTTCATTGGTTTCATGTGAATTGTTTTGGCTTAATGACCAATCAGAGCCAAGCTGTGTCAGGACTCTGAGGAGTCAGTCATGAGTTTTTAATTAGTATCTTGCTAAGCCTTCTGTAAGTGTCCTTTCTGTATTTTTTAGTAAAGTTTTAGTATAGCAAACATAACATAACATAACATAACATAACATAACATAACATAACATAACATAACATATATCAAATTAGCCTTCTAGGAACATGGAGTCAGATTCATCATTTCCTTCCTGCCACGGGGAAGGAAATCTGGAATTTTCCTACCATGAAATAGGGGGAAGAAATTTTCCTACCCCAAAAATACCACAGGCATGGAGATGCTCTCCTCTGTTCCTGCTGTTAACTGGGGATGTCTGGCTGGAGATTCAGGTTTGAACTTCTCTGTTGGTGGCTCAGCAGTGCAGCCATGCCCCCACTCTTCCCCACACCCCCTGGAAATTTGTGCTCCCAGCCCTGGAAGCTGCAGGTTCAGATCCCTCCATCCAGCAGGCAAGGCACAATTATACTTGGAAGGCAGTGCCAGGTACAGACCCTCCTCACATCTCCTGCTGCCTTCCCCCATGGCCCATTAATATCTGTATTATCCATCTTCCACAACCTTCCTGGGGCTGGGGCCTTGCTGGGCTGTGCTGGTGCCTCTGGATAAATCAGCCAGAGGTGTCCAAGCCCTGCAGCCCCAGGGCTGAGCACACTTTGTCACAAAGGCCAGGGGGTCACCAGCCATGCTCAGCTCCACCAGCTGAGCTCCAGCCCTTCTCTCCCTGCTGGGAGAGGTGACAGGCTGTAAGGGCGGCAGGGGTAGGATGGTTGGGATGGATGGAGATGAGACATCTCTGAAGCCAGGTGGTGGAACTTGGGGTTCATTGCACAGGGCCTGGGTGCAGGGCCCTGCTGGGATTTGGGGTTTATTGCACAGGGCCTGGGTGCAGGGCCCTGCTGGGATTTGGGGTTTATTGCACAGGGCCTGGGTGCAGGGCCCTGCTGGGATTTGGGGTTTATTGCACAGGGCCTGGGTGCAGGGCCCTGCTGGGATTTGGGGTTTATTGCACAGGGCCTGGGTGCAGGGCCCTGCTGGAGCTGCAGCCACAGCTCGGAGCAGGCTGAGAGAAGAGAGGGGGAGAGCAGATGAGAGGGTAAGAACGTAAAAGGGTAAGAGAGCAAAAGCATAAGAGCATAAAAGGCAAGAGCTAAGAGACAAGAGATAAGAGTGTGAAGTTCCCATTACAATACCATAAATCTTCTGTGTTGAATATTCTAATTCTCACTAACCAATCTAGTACAATATACAAATCCTACAGCATTTACATACAGCCTGTAAGAATCATTACATCACCACACTGTGTTACATTTTAAACCCTAAAAACTCCTCTTTGGGCCCCTTCTGCCAAGCTGTAGGGTCTGCTCTGACCCTTGGGCCTGTCTGCAAGCAGAGGGAATTGTTCCATCAAAAGGGGATTACCTTCAGCAGGCCACACCATGGTTTTCCAGTTGTTCAGTAACTAAAGGATCTCAGAGCTTGCTTTCATTTCAATCTCGCTTATAGTTTCCATATTCTCAAAATCTTTTGCCAGACAATTACATTTATAAGGTTTTCCGGCTTCATCTTCCCCAACAACAGGCAAAGCTGCCCTTCTCCTTGTCATGTCACAGGGCTGTGTTTTGGCTCCCCAGGACGTGTGGGGACAGTCCCTGCCCCAGACTGGGCTGCTGAGGGTCAAGCCCAGGCTGTGACACCTGCAGTGCCCACAGGTCAGACCATCACCATTAACAGAAAGCCCTGCACCGCTCCCTCTGCTCCCAAACCACCTCTCCTTGCTCAGTTTTCAGAGCAGCTGAGCTGAGGGAGAGGAGTTTGGAGTCAGATGTGAGCAGGAAAAGTGCCAGCACCATCAGCACAGGTCCCTGAGTGTGTCTGAGCATCCCTCAGCCCTCTGAGCAGCACAAATGACCCTCCCTGTCCCTCACAGGGGCACCTTGCACTGGGTATTCATGATGTCAACCCCAGGGCTCTGTAGGGAGATGTTTTTAGATGCTAAAATTGTGTTTTTTCTGTATTTTTTTAGCTACTCTGGGCTTGGCCATTGAACCTCTACAAGTGGCTGCTCTCACTGCTGTTTACAACCACTCCATGGGAGCTCACCCTGCTTCTCTGCAGGGATTTGTTGCCTTGGTAGTGAGCAAAGGAAACTCAGACTGCTTTCAGGGGAGATGATTGTGCCTGTGTGATGCAGCCCCCACAAACCAGCCACTCAAACATTCTCATTGAACTCAGCTCCTTTCCTTGTCCCCCTGCTCCCAATCCCCCACCTTCCCCCAAATCCCACACCCACAGTTTTTCAGAGGACTGATGTGTTTATTTGCACAGTGCCAGGCTGTGATTCCTGACTTTTTTTTTGCTTTTTTCTGGTTTTTTTTAAGCACTGGGCAAGTTATTTGCCTGACACCCTGTGTGTCAAGCCCTGCTCCTGTAAAACAAGCAGGGGATGATGCTGGGAAAATAAATACAGAGCTGGCTGGCTGTACATAAAAATAGCTGAGGTGGTGGGGGAATTTAAGCACCAAGCTGTGTGCTTGTTTTGCTAAGGACTTGCAATGAATTGTGCTTATTTCATCCAGAATTTGTGGAGCTTGGTGGGAAATCCTTGGGCTGCCATCATCCATCCTTTGGAAATGCCTTGCTACAATTTTTTACACCAGCTGAGGAAGTATTCCCCTGGTAAAACAGATTTTTTTCTCTCTTTTACAGGCTACCCACGGGATGATTAAGTCTGCAAAAGACCTCGAAGATCATTAAGTTCAGTCATTAACCCAGCACTGCCAAGCCCAACCACTAAACCACATCCCCAAGTGCCACATCTCCACATTTTTTGAACATTTCCAGGGATGGTGATTCCACCTTCTTCCTGGGCAGCCTTTGCCAGGGCTGGAAAACCCTTTCAGGGAAGAAATTTTCTCAAATATCCAACCTGAGCCTGGGACTGCAGGGGCTGGTCTGTGCTAAAAAATAAGGGAGAGCAGCTGCCTTCACCTTAGAAGGGAAGGGCAGATTTTATCATCACAAACTTGGTATTTTGAGTAGGGATGATTTTGAAAATCTGCTAAATAAACCTGGTTGAGAATAGCCCTTAAATTCACAACCTCTCATCCAAGAGAGCACCAAAAAAACAACCCCCAGCAGGTATTTTTGTTGTCCAGATGTTTCAGGGATGTGATTTTAGTGTGGTCCCACAAGCAGCTGTGCTGGGCCAGTTTTTGGGTGCGAGGAAAAGGAGCTGCACAGGGAGGCTGAGGTTTCCTGAGCTGATTTTGCATCAGGAAAGGAGATTTTGTGAAAATTTTTTGTGAGCAAAGTGCACAGACCTGGAGATGTCAGGGGAGGAAATCCATGAATTTATGGAGAAATCCATGGATTTCTCCATAAAAAAAAAAACAGGGCCAGAGCCATCCTCTTGCAATTCATTAAATCCTTCCTCCTCCTGGGGCAGGTGCCGATCAAGGGAAGGGGCAGGAGGTAGAAAAAGCTGCTCCATTTTTGATCCCATTTTTGATCCCATTTTGATCCCATTTTTGATCTCATTTTTGATCCCATTTTGACCCCATTTTTGATCCCATTTTCCCATTTTTGATCAAAACCATTTCAATCCCAACAAAAACCAAGTGGTCTGTGCAAGCGAAATGCACAGACCTGGAGATATTAGGAGAGGAAATCCATGGATTTCTCCATAAATCCATGGAAGAAGCCCTGAGAGGGCAGGGCCAGACCCATCCTCCTGCAATTCATTAAATCCTTCCCCCTCCTGGGGCAGGTGCTGATCGAGGGAAGGCGCAGGAGGTGAAAAAGCTGCCATTTTTGATCCCATTTTTTATCTCATTTTTGATCCCATTTTGATCTCATTTTGATCCCATGTTTTATCCCATTTTGATCCCGTTTTGATCCCGTTTTGATCCCATTTTTGATCAGAACCATTTCAAACCCAACAAAAACCAAGTGGCTCTTTTTCCAAGCAGCTTCCAAAGCCTTACAAAAAGGGTAATGACCCTTTAAAGCTCAGCCTTGGGTGATTTGGGGGCAGCTCAGCTCAGCCCCCAAAATGCTGAGAGCCTCCAAAGGACAGGGGAGGAGATCCATGGATTTAGGGTGCTGATCTTGAGTGCAGGAACACCAAAATCTTAAAAACTTCCCTTGCAAGGAAACTCTGCACAAAACATGGCTTTGCTTTGCACTTCAAAATAATTTCCAAGTCTTGTGCACAGCCAGTATTTCTTCACGATATTAAAGGGCTGAGCCTGACCCCAAAGCAAGGAGCTCCTCCAGGGTCTCCTGGACAATCACAGAGTGAGAAAGAGGAGGAGGAGGAGGAGGAGGCTGGTGCTGCCCAGCTCCTGGGACAGTCCCCTTGGGGCACCAGGCCCATCTGTGGAGCTGCCACCATTTGGGATGGGGCCATTAAAGATCATAAATAACATGGGACATGTGGAGCTCCAGGAAAATAAGCCCTGGATCCCAGCACCATGCAAAGGGATGATTTTCCCTGTTATTTACAGCAATGCTGGGCCTGCCTGACCCCTGCTCCCTCCCAGGCTGATGCATACTCACAGTTCCAGGGCCAATCTTCTCCTGAAGCAGTGGGAAATATGCACCAAGCAGCAAGAACCAATTGCTTCATTTGTTGTCTTCAGAAACCACTGCCCTCCAGCCATTTCAGACCTCATAAAATACACGGAGAGCTGTGGGTCCATCCAGAACTGGGGGAGTAGGTGTACCACTAGGATAGACCTATATCCAGGTATCTTCTGTAAGGAAAAAACAAGAATAACCCTCCTGACTTGGATATTTGCTCAAAGCAATTCCTCCAGAGAAACAGGCAAACTGTTTTACAGCCTACCAAAAGCTGCAGGCAGCACAGGAACAAATTCATCTCCTTTTATGTTTTTTTCACAATGAAATGTAGACTTTCATTCCCAGCACTGCCAAGAGTTGTTGCAGCACCATCACTTTCTGTCTGTCTTAATCAGTGCAGTCCTGTTATTTCACAGCCTTGCTCTGCTCTTTTTTTCTTTTTCTTTATTTCTTTTTTTTTTTTTTTAGTGCATTTACCATTTCATTATTGATATTTCCTTTCTGCTTTTAGGTGGGTGATGTTATAACTGCGAACTGCCACCTTAACCAAGCTTGCAGTCAGTAGTCATAGATCCAGCAGGCTCTGGCTGTCAGTCTTTCTGCTGCCTGCTCTCTTTCATTTCCCACAGTTTTCATCCCCCCAAGGAAGATTTCATTCTTCCCTTCCTCCCAAGCAGAATGAGCTTTTTTTTCAGGATTTGGACAGCTAGAAATGCTTCCATAGCTGACTCTTGAGCACAGGTGAGATCAGAGAATTGTTTAGGTTGGGAAAAACCCCTCAGATGGTGGAATCCAACTTTTAAACCAGCACTTCCAAGCCCACAACTCAACTGTGTCACCCAAAAATACAATGGTATGGATGAGTGTCGCTGTGATATTTTATGAAAAAATCCTTTTGCTAGGATCTTTTCTCCTGAGAAGCTGAGAGGCCTCAGAAACAAAATGTAAACAATGGTTATCTGCTGCTGTGGAATGCAACAGGTGCATCTGGGATTGGTCCATGTTGGTTGTTTTTAATTAATGGCCAATCACAGTCAGCTGGCTCAGACTCTCTGAGAGTCACAAGCTTTTCTTATCATTCCTTTCCATTCCTTGCCAACCTTCTAATGA
The DNA here is from genome assembly GCF_027579445.1 of Ammospiza nelsoni. NCBI lineage: Eukaryota > Metazoa > Chordata > Aves > Passeriformes > Passerellidae > Ammospiza > Ammospiza nelsoni. The sequence continues at coordinate 2,396,862 of NC_080637.1, forward strand.
AATCCTTTCTTCTATTCTTTTAGTGTAGTTTTAATATATAATTTTCTTGTAATATAATATATATCATAAAATAATAAGTCAGCCTTCTGAAATGTGGAGTCAAGATTCTTATCTCTTCCCTCGTCCTGGGACCCCTGTGAACACCACCACATTTGGTGACCCTGAGTGAAGAAGAATTCTACAGATAAGCACAGTTCTTCCCTGCCATTGCCAAGCCAGTTCCTGTTGCCCAGATTTTTTAAGATTTTCTGAGCCTCCTGATGTTTACATTCTTGTAGCAAACTCTCTCACACACTTTCTGTAAAAAACTCATTGTTTTACATTCTTTTACGGAAGAGGAAAAATTTGATGGACTGTTGGTTTGTCCAGTGTCATTGGAGAGGTGGCACTGTCACCCTCCAATCCACTGTCACTTTTGGAAATCTGTAAATGTTGAAGTCAAAAAATAAACTCCCCTTTTTTACCTTGAAAACAGCAGTGTGTGCACGTTGTGTTATTTTGTGTCCTATAGTGACAATTCCCTCTTGGAAGGACAGTGTGGAAGTGGAAGAGCTGGGAAATGGAGCTGCAGAAGCCTTGCTGGGGGGTGTTCATCTCACCACACCAGGACAGGCTGGTCATGCTCTTCTTGGAAGTGTTGGTTTGGTCACAACACCCACTTTGACAGACAAATAAATGTTTTTAGACATAAAAGCACTGCATCCTGAGGAATTTGGAGCGTAAACATTGCCTGTATCACAAAATAAAGAAAAAGGTAATTAGATAAATAAATAAATCACCATTTCATTCTGTTTGGACTGGAGCCATTTGAAAGAAAGCAAAATAAATAATTTTGGATATAAAAAGAGTGGCAACCCAAGGAATAGGGAACAAAAATATTGTCTCTATCACTGAATAAAGAAACAACTAAATGAATACCTAAATAAATAAATAAATTAACAAACATTTCCTTCTGTTTGGACTGGAGTGGTTTGTGAGACAGGAATATTAAAATGGGACACGCATAAGTGTGATTCAAGTCTCATCAAGTGTAATTCCTCTAAAGATTGGACATCCAGGCTGAACAAAGTTTGGCTCTCTTTCCACAAAGAGCAAAGTTTCATTCCGGCCTAAGTTGAGCATCTGGGACAAAACATCTGGAGATGTTGCTTTTGAGTTTTTATTAAAATCACCCTGGGGGTTCTGAGTTAAAAATCCTCTCAGCCTTTTCCTGGGAGCTCCCTGGAAGCTCAAAGCCATGGCTGATGCAGGGATTGCTGTGACAACCTCCAGGGTCAGGCAATAAAATTCAGTTTGGGTATCAGCCTAACCCCCCAGGACCTCCCAAAATCCTTCCTCAGGCTGCTGAGACACCAGGAGCAGCTGGATTTGAATTCCATGTTCCTCTCAATGCACTTTGTGTTGATGGGGAAAAAAGCAACCTGCAGGAAAGCTTCATGGAGAAAAGTCTCAGAGCTCCTGGCTGAGAGGGGCTCTGTGCTCAAAGGGAAACCTCTCTGGCAGTTTGATTGCTTTTGGAATCAGCAAAACAGGCTGAAGGAATTGTATTTCTCCAGCCAAGGAAACAGAAGCCAAGTGGAGATGGAATAATAGTCTTCCAGGAGGCTGGAGATACTTGAAAAAGTGATGAGAGCAATTCTGTTTTTTCTAGGAGAAAAATAAGAAGAAGTGAGTTTAATTTTCAGCAACAAAAAGGTTCAGTTTGGATCCTAGGAGAGACTGGGATTCATGTTGACAATGAAATGCTAAAGTGGCTGGACAAGGATGGCAGTGAGATGCCCTGATTAGAGCTTTTCAGCTGGGATAAACTGCTGAGCATGAGCCATGTCCCTGGTTCAGCTTTGATCCAAGGGGCTCACCTGTGGTTCTGTGATGCAGTTCTTGCAAAGAAAACTGATCACCTTAAACCCAAACTGATTCCACACTACAGTTCTCTCCTTAGCACGAGCCTTGGGGTTTGGCCCAAGGGTAACAGGGCAACGCTTCTCTCTGCCTTCATATAATTTATCATCTCTGCGCATCCAGGATGATGAGGCTGATTTTAGGTTGGAACCCTGTCGCAGACATTTTTTCACAGAAATCCTTTCTTGGAGATTGTCCGTCTTCTGGGAAGCTGAAGGCCCCAGAAAGAGAATGTAAATAATTGTTATCAGCTGCTGTAGAATGCAATAAGATGCACCTGTGATTGGTTCATATTCCATGCGTACAATATTAGAGCCAATCACAGGGCAAACTCTCTGGAACACAGAGAATTCTCTTGTTTTTAAATTCTTTCTATTCTTAGCTTAGCTTAGCAGCCTCTGCAACTTCTCTCTTTATTCTATTTAGTATAGTTATAATGTATTATATATCGTATATCAATAAATCCAGCCTTCTGATCAAGAAACAAGATTCTCGTCTTTCTCTCACCCCAGCGACCACCTCAAGTTGCTATAATAGAACCCCACAGTCTGGGCTATACTCAAATTCTATCTGTATCTCTACAGAGAAATGGAAAATTTGAATTCGAATTTGAATTCAAATTCCAATTCTAATAATTCTAATTCTAGGTTGGAACCCCTTAGTCCCGGACTATACTCAAATTCTATCTATATCTCTACAGAGAAATAGATAATTCTAATTCTAATTCTAATTCTAATTCTAAGTTGGAACGCCTCAGTGTGAGCTATACTCAAATTCTCTATATCTCTACAGAGAAATGGTTAATTTGAATTCCAATTCCAATTCCAATTCCGATTCCAATTCCAGTTCCAGTTCCAATTCCAATTCTAATTTTTATTCTAATTCTACCTCTACCTGTGATTTCCTATGGGTTAATCTCTCCACCTCTCTTCATCACATCTCTCCAGGAGTCTCTCCAAAGTCCCTGCCAGTCTCTGCTGGGAAATGCTGTCAGGTTTAGAGGGAATTCAGTCCACCTGAATGTGCCTTTAAAAATGTTTCCAGAGGGCACAACTGGACTGATGCTGCATGGGCTGGCTTACAGCAAAGGTTTCTGGAGTCTGCTCCCATCCTTGCAGCTCTCACTTCCATAATCATGTATCTTTTTAATGACTTGGCTGGAGATGCTGCCTGCAAGGCAGCCTTGGGAATTCTTCCCTTTTCCAGAGGCCAGGTTAGGATGATAAAGATATTCAATGATCAGCGCATGCTAATGCTGAGCTATCACATTACTGACAATTGTCAGGTTGCTTCCCTTTGGACTGGATGGATCTGGTGTTTTTGTACAGTGTATTATGGGCTAATTAATGCTGTTAATGATAATGGTTGTCCTGCAAGAAGCCTGGAGTCTTATCTCTATTAATCTCCTTGTCACCATCCTTTTATCAACCCATTAAAGGCAAGCAGGCTATCAGCCCCAGCAGGATAATTCACTTACACCCAGATGGAAAGCACTCCACAGAGGGAGGATGGAGCCTTCCACTCATGGTGGGCCTGGGCTCTGCTCTCCTGGCATCCCCTGCCCTCCTTTCCTCCTTTTCCCTGCACTTTGAGCCATCACCCAACTCTGCTTGAGGTTAGAGGGTGATTTATCATCCACAGGGCACCTTGGCAATCTTTAATATCTGCTGGAGATATGGGGGTTGGACGTTGTTCTAAACCACAAATCAGCAAAGCTGCTTCTTTTTTTCTTCTTCTTTTTGTTTTTCTTTTTCTTTTAATCCACCATGAAGAAGAAAACACAGTGTTTGGAGAGCATTGGTGTTCAGGGCACTGGCAAGAGGAGGGTCAGTGGTGTTTAATCTGGGGAAACTCAATTGAGATGTTCTTTCCCAGTCAGTCCCTACCCCCAAGAAGTGAGAGAGCAGGAAATTCTCCACATTGGCTCCCTGACAAAAAAAAGGAAAGGGGTCTTTTGTGTTTCTGTGGTGGTGGAAAGAGCCACAGACACCTTTCCCAGGGGAGAAATGATCACAGCAACAGAAATGCATTGGACAGATAAAAGCAGCCTCTGCTTATGCTCAAAAGCAGCATAAATAGGAGCTGGGGAGGTCTGAGGCTGCAGAGAGAAACCCTTTCTGATACGTGTCTCTTCTCTGTCAAAACAGCTTAATATTTTTTTCTGAAATGCAGGCTTGAAAGCTGCCTTTGTAAAGGAAATGTTTAAACACAAAGAGCTTGAAGAAGATGTAGGGATAATCTTCAGGGATCAGTCGTTGCAGAGAGGGACTTTGGAGAACACAAGCACGGTCCAGCCATTCATCTCACCATCGCCACTCCAAATGGGAAAGGAAAACAGTTCAGGGTTTGAACAGTTCTGGGGTCCTTCTGCAGCCCTCTGGCTTCACAGCCTGCAGGGCTCACCTGTGCTGGCTTTGCTCCTCAGCCACATCCACCCAACATTTTCTGCTCCACACAAAACCCTTCCACTGGTTCAAGACACCCTGAGACATTGTGAGGCCACAGGGAAATCACAAATGCTGGCAGAACAACATCAGTGCCTCCCACCAGCTCCCTGCAAACTGCCAGCCTGTTATTTTACTATTTTTCTTTTGTGCTTTTATACCTGGGGAGCTGTGATTCCTGTGGGCCATGCAGGACAGAGTGGTCACAATCATATTTACTGGAAAAATCCCTTTGCCAGGATTTCTTCTCCTGGGAAGCTGAGAAGCCTCAGAGAAAAAGGAAAACAATATTATCTCATTTGCTTCTCTTGTGTTTTGCTGCTTTGGAATGTGTTTGGACATTTTTTACCAACTTGTCATTGTTTGATTGGTTTCATGTGAATTGTTTTAATTAATGATCAATCAGGGCCAAGCTGTGTCGGGACTCTGGAACGAGTCACGAGTTTTCATCATCATTCTTTGTAGCTTTCCGTCTGTATCCTTTCTGTATTCTTTAGTATAGTTTAGTTTAGCAGATATGATATGATATGATACATGATATTATATGATATAATACCATAAAATAAAAACTGAGCCTTCTGAGAACATGGAGTCACATTCATCATTTTCTGCCTTTGACGAGGGACACCAAAAATACCACAGGGACCTGCTTGGTGTGGCAGCAGCCAGAAACAGATGCACAACCCTGCTCCTCATCAGCAGAGGGCAGAGCCAGGAGCAGCCAAGGGCTGAGAGGTGTGAATCAACAACATCCCATAAAACAGCTAAAAAAAATCATCTAATTCAGGTTAAGACATGCAGTGCACCAAGGCACCCTCTTAGGATGATGTTTCCCCAGTTATAGAGTGAGGGGAGATCCAACCTATCTTGTGGAGGAGCTGTAAAAGTCCCAAATCTTTCCCATGGTGCAGGGTCTGCAAACATTCAGCAAATTAAAATCCTTCTCATTTTGCAGGATGAGTCCTTGATTTGCCTTTTCCCTGTGCCACCAGACTCAGCAGTAAAAAAAGTTAACTTATGTCGCCCTAGGACACCAAATCCTCAGGAAATTCATGGATTTCTTCACCCCTCATCCTGCTGCCATCTTGTGCACCACGCACAAAAAAAGGAATTTCCCAAATAATCACTTCCATCTAATCAGACAAATGATATCCAGCCTTGTCCAAAGATGGATGGATCAAGAATGTGCAAGTGGTGCATTCCTGGTGTCTCCAAAATGCCCAGCTCCTGTATGAACAAAATTCCTTGACAACAGATTATTTTGGAAAAATTCGGAGTGGGGCATAACTGTGGGGATGCCCATCAGATCCCAAATTATCCTTTTTTCAAGTAACAAAACCCTATTTAAATGTTTTACCTCACCTGGAATCCTGAAGAAAAATATGTTAAAAATTACATCTATCATGAAAAGCTTGATTTGAGAGGTGAGGTTTTCCTAAGCTGGGCTTTGTCTGGATATGGTTCAAGCCATAAATCTCCTGGGTGACACAGAGGAGGACACAGCTGGCAGGTGACTCTGCAGAGGGGTTGATCCAGACTCTGTGGCTCCACCAGTCCCTCTGGATGTGCCCAGATGGAAAAATTCTCAAATTCAACCCCCTGGTTTCAAGGCTGAAGTGAAAAAAAAAAAAGAAAATCCTGTTGCCCTACACACCCTGAGGATTTGAGAAATTGTTCTTATTAGGGAGAGCTGGTGGGAAAACAGAGCAAAAAATTCCCAAATCCCAAATTTGCACCAAACTTCCACCCCCTGAGGCTCTGAAGTGCCCAACAAATGGCTCAGCTCCTCCTAGATGAAGTTTTGGACAGCTGGAAATTTTCTGGAGCAGCATTTCATCTTCATTTCAGCCCCAACCCCCCCGATCCTGCCACGAGTTTTGATGGGATCTGATTGAAGTGTGCCCAGGAAAAAATATGAAACATAAACATGGGGATGGCAAAAATCAGCTGGACATGCCTGCTCATCTATTTACCTCCGAAAGCCTCCCTGGAGATAATGCCTGATTTTCTTCCACAAATGAGCAATAATTAGAAAGGGAGTGATGGCCAATGGCTGCCAATTTTTGCAAACACCATCCCTGGTTTCCACATTTGTCCCCATTTATTTTGCATAAGTATTTTCTTTTTTTTCAGACTCTGCTAACTCTCTATCTCTGCCTTTTTTTAAAATTTTTTTCTCTTACTGGTGTCTTTCTTACAGCTCTGAAATGCAACAGGTGAAACATCTTAGTCCAAAAGCTGATGGAAACAAAAGGAGCTTTTGGTGTCCAGCAGGCCGTGAGGTAGGAATGGAATTATTAATTAGAATAATAATAACAAAAAGTGTCAGGTGATGATTACAGCTCCTTGCTGGATTATTCCATATATCCAGGTGTGCTCCTAGACAATCCATGAAATCTTACCTCAACTCTGGCTGCTTGTTTGCCATGCTGGTCTTTCCTTCCATTATTTTTAGTTTTGTTTTCCCTGCTGTGTAAATTGTATTTTTTGGGATGCACTTCCACTGGAAGCAGGAGATATTATTGCAAATTGTGTAAGAATACAAGAGCTGGTCTTCCACAGGTTTTGTGGATGTGGAATTCCTGTCCTAATCCTGGATACAAGACCTGGAAAGGGTCCTGTGATCCAGTTTGCCACTCCTGTTTTTTTAAATCTTTATAACCATTTTATCCATTAAACCCTCTGCAATCTTCTATCTCTGCTATTAATTGTTGTCATGATGTAAATTGGGAGCAGTTTATTCCTGGACAAGTCAGGAAGAGCCTTGATATCCAAGGAAGTAAAAAAGAAACTTTCATAAGTGATCTTGGGCACATTCCTTGCCCACAATCCCATCCAAGGGCAGGGCAGTGAATCCTTGGCTCTCTCTGATAAGGTGGATATGGAAAAAAAAAATCAAAACCAGCGGTTCTGTAAAATTATTCAATAGTTGTGACCCCCCAGCCCTGCTCACAAGGCAGGAAAATGAATAATAACAGTTTAGTATTTGCCCAGTGCTCTGCAAATCCATAAAAAGTCGTTTTCCCTCTCAAAGATTATTAAATAAAACCCCAGAGTCTTCAGGGACTGGAGAAATGGGGCAAACGCTCGATGTGGGAGCAGAGGGAGTCACAGAGATTGCCCAGAACAGGAACAAAGGAGGAAGGATTTGAGGAGAGGTGAAGCTCCAAGGAAGGACAGAAAGGTGGAAAATCCCTTTTACTAAGAGCTGTGATTTTTACATATTTAAAAAAAAAATTCCACATGAAATAAAACAAAGAAAGCTCCTTTGATGGGTTTATTGCTCTGTTTTTGTGGATCTGATTCTTGTTCCTACAAAGGTCTCATTCCATCATTGACCCTCAACAAACTGATTTTATGGTGTGCTCACCCTCCCTTAAAGTAACTCCAAAATTTGTTTTTTTGTATAGGAATTGAGCCAATCTCTCCAGTTTCCCCACATTTTAAATGTCACTCTCAAACCCTTTTCCAAGTTAATACATTGGAATAAAAAAATAATAAAAAATTACTGTTTCAATGGGGAAAAAATAAGAAAAACTCTTCTCTTAATGCAACATTAAATTATGATTTAAAGCCACAAGAGCCAGAAAATGCAGAGTTAAGGAGCCCAGAGCCCACTGAACAACCCCCACCCAAAAATGAGCTGTGATTTATTTATTTAGGCCTGATCACACTCATTCAGCACAAAAATCCCGGAATGGACATGGCACATGAGAAGTTTTGGAGTGTTTGGGAGCCTTTTGACCCAGGAGTATCTGTAAAATCAGAATTTACCGATCTGGGCCAATCACTCCAACAGCCCTGCTGACCTGTGGCCAAGAGCAATCCCCCACATGTTGAGTTTTAATTTTATTTTTTTGTTAAGGTTGGGATTAAATGTGTGAGATGGTAATTTTTGTTCGGATTTAGATGTTTATTAGTTTTTATTTATGTTATAGTTTTATAAATTGGGACTTTTATACCCAATATAATAATTATTTGCATACTATTTTATGCTAATAAAATAAAAAAATGGAGTTGGATTTTTTAATAATTTTTTTTAAGAATAAACTTTTTAAAGGATAAATTGTTTAATCAAGAAATGATACTTAAATTCTTTTTATTCTTAAGAACTAATTACTTGTGGTTTGTAATGTGGACTTTTTAATTCAATTATATAATTTTACTTAAACTTATGAAGAAGGAGGATTAGTTCTTGTTTTAAGCCTTTTGTTTTATATATATTATTATATTTTAAAACTTTAAATTCGAACTTTTTTACTATTTGATATCACACACCTTTATTTAAACTAATCACTCACAACCTTAGCTTTATAATGTAATTTTGGAAGCTTTTTCTACAGCTTCAGGTCAAATGTAGCATTCTTTTGGAGGCTAGTGTTTGTTAGTTTATTTTAAACAGAAAGTTGAAAATTCTGTTTATTTTAATTCTGTTCATTTTAAGCAGAAAGTTTAAAATTCTGTTTATTTTAAACAGAAAGTTGGAGAGAGGTTTGTACTTTCCTCACTTGTCTGGACTCAAAAATTGTGAATTTCTCACCCCTGAAAGTGTTCATGGCTACCTGGATGGGAGCAACCTGGGACAGTAAAAGTGTCCCACCATGGCAGGGGGTGGCACTGGATGGGATTTTCAGTCCCTTCCAAGCCAAACCAGTCTATGACTCCATGATTCTGTGAAAAATAACAATAACAGCTTTAGCTCACCTCTCCACTCATTTATGACACTAAAAACTAATCTGAAAAGGCCTTTTCCAGCTGTTTTTTTTGGGTGTTTCCCCCCTTTCCTGCCTGATTTTTTACCTTAGAAACAGCAAAACCAGCAAAGACACAGGAGAGCCACTGTGGTGCCCTGGAGGGGATTTTTTGCTCTTTATCAGAGACATTCATAAGTCCACAACAAAATTTCCTTCTCCTACCTTGTTCTCATGCCCTGGAGCTGAAGGGGAGATAAAAATGAAACAAGTGCCAGCTGGAAGATGAATTGGAATCCCATCCCCATCTCACTTACTCGCTGTCCATCTCTTTTGACACCTTGGGCCCTTCTAGCCACGGATTTGTCGGGTGGCTTTTATTTTTTTATTATTAAAAAAGCTTCTGCTCCTGTGGTGCCATCCATCTTGGCAGCACTTTGAGGCCATTAGTTAATTGAGCTTCTGGGCAGCGCTGTGAAGGGGGAGAGCTGCCTGAGTTTGTAGGAGATGTGTGGGAAGGAGGAGGCTGAATTTCCCTCCCCAAACCCCACAGGTGGGAATCAGCCAGCTCAGATAAAGGTGCCCCTGCAGGAGCTGGGGGTTGGAGTCCTCTGACACTCTGCACAAGGATTTATCTTCCCTTGCAGCAAATCTCTGTGTTTGGCTGGTAAAAAGAGTTTGGGGAGGCGAATCCAATGCCACGGAGTTTGGATAGGGCTGAAAAATAAATTTGTGTTGGAGGCAAGAGTGATTTGCAGCAAGCCAGGAGTGCAGGCACTGCAAAGTTTTGTGTTTCCTTGCAAATCTTGCTCGGTTTGTGGCTTGGAGCCAGAAATGACATCCTGGAGATGTCTGTAAAACCACAGATACCACTGAGAGATACAATAACCAGGGGGCATCCGCTCTGACAGGCAGGCAGCACTTTGTAAAAACCAAGCTGAAAACAAACACCAGGACATCCTGCAGGTGGGGGCTGCTTCTGCTGGCTGCATCCTCACAGCAGGGATTTGCACAGGGTCAAAGAGCTGTTGGACAAATTCCTGAGAGAAAAAAACCCAAATTCTGAATGCTTTGTAAATATAAATGGCCCTTTCCCAGGCATCTGTAGTGAGGCTCTTGCTGGATGGAATCTTGTCAGGGTAATTCTGGGGTTTAGGGGATGGGCAGTGCTGGGTAACATCAGTATCCATCCATCCATCCATCCATCCATCCATCATCCATCCATCATCCATCCATCCATCCATCCATCCATCCATCCATCCATCCATCCATCATCCATCCATCCATCCACCATCCATCCATCATCCATCCATCCATCCATCATCCATCCATCCATTTATCCATCCATCCATCATCCATCCATCCATCCATCCATCCATCCATCCATCCATCATCCATCCATCATCCATCCATCCATCATCCATCCATCATCCATCCATCCATCCATCCATCCATCCGTCATCCATCCATTCATCCATCATCCATCCATCATCCATCCATCCATCCATCCATCCATCCATCCATCCATCCATCCATCCATCATCCATCCATCCATCATCCATCCATCCCCCATCCATCCATCCATCCATCCATCCATCATCC